>NC_142063.1:111371631-112571631 GCF_059756535.1 Pantherophis guttatus | reverse complement strand
ACATTCCATGTTGGAATCTGGTCCTGGAGTATTGTGGCCCGCCAGCGGCCAGCAGAGCTGGCAGCAGATTTGGACAGTGAGGAGGTTGGGGAGGAACGTGGGCCAGTCCTGGAGTCTGGGGAAGGCTCGGACAATGGCTCTGAGTCAGAGGCAGAGAGGGGGCCAAGGCCATCTGCTAGTTCTTTACTGCCTCTGGAGTCTCTGAAGTCTAACATCAGTGAGGCAGAAGAACAGGGGGAGCCTGTTCCCAGTGTGTACATGCGCAGAGCTGCCAGGAGACAGAAACAATTAAGGAAACAGGGTCGACTTGGGAGTAAGGCTTGGAGATGATTGGCCCCTCCCATAAGTCATAAAAGAAAAGTGAATGGGACGTGAGCTTTTGCAGGAAGCAATTAGTTCATCTGGCCGATTCAAGATTTGAAACTTCTGTTTGTGACTCTGTGCCAAGTTTGGCCTTGCCCTGCATCTGGAAATTAGCTCTTTGGCAGCGTTCCACATGAGATAGGTGGGTGTTGATAACCTTCCTCTGAAAGACTGTTTATCAAGCCTTGCGGACTGTAAATGAAAGTAATTTACAGCCATATGAATTAAAGAGGTTTGCCAGGACTAAGTTGTGCTGTTTAATTTCTAATTAATTTAATTTCTAAGGAAGCCTAGGTCAGAACATGGAGGGGATGACTCTGTATCACACAAAAAGCATGTCTGATTCATCATAATCCCACTTAAACAGTACTAAGAGGGGTGATTAGGGTTATTTTAACTGTCCTTGGGATCTAACTGACCTTGTCTGATCTTGAAAAAACTGAATGAAGTGTTCCACAGTCAAAGCTCTACCTCTTCTTCCCTATCTTTAGGATTACTTTTCCAAACAACTACAAACCTGCATTCATGCACATGCATAAATTACATGACCCATTAAATCCACACAATCTCCCCATTATACCCCGCCATGGACCTTCACAACATACTGGATGCTTGTTACCGTTCTTTTCACTGCAACACTTGTTTTTTTCTTATTTTTTCTTGCTTACTCTAAGCATCCTTTTGCAAATTTACAAAAATTGACAGGATAATTAATGCTTAATACTCTCATAAATATTGGCATAATAGATTTTTAACCCCAACTCCATATAAATTAGATATATAAACAAACTCCCTGCAAATCAACCCTAGGCTGGATTTTGGGCCCACTTATTTTTGGGAAATACAGTATAATTCTTTTAAAATAACAAAAATTATATATCTCAAAGCTACATTTTGGGATATACAGTTTTGTTTATTATTGGAACTGTGTGCTTAACTACTTTTCTCCTCTATCCTGTTAGTATTCCTCCCCCCACCCCCATTATTGTTAAAATTTAACTGTTATGTTGATATGGATTACTTTGCAACCATGTGTAAATTTGTCCTACTATGTATGTAGACTGTTTGGAAAAGTTTACTCTTTGTTTAACTAATCCCACCTATGGGAAAATAAGTGAAGCTGGCAGAGTTCCTTTGCATTACTAGCCTACTAAGAAACTCAAAATTTTGGAGAATTCCTAGCTCCAAAATAGATTGGTAGCCTAATCTAGTGTTTAATTCACATATGTAGCATACCTCACAAAGTGGTCTGCAGATGGATGGAGACACCCCCCTTCTTCCATTACAATTTAAGAATGAATCAGTGCCTGGACCTCTAGTGACTCTCACATAGTTGTGCATACAAATTCCTGCACCAATGTTTATATTGGCACACATGCTTTGCAAATAATTTAAAATAGCAATTAACTTTAAGTATATGAATTCATACTGTAATCACCACAGGCAACAACATACGAAGAAATGACTAATCTTGTTATTCTGCATACACTTCCAGAAGGCATCCTGGGGTTACCATGTTTCCCTGAAAATAGGACATGTTGTGAAAATTAGGCCAAGCCTGATTTTTAGGGTGAGCCTAAATATATGCCCTCTCCTGAAAATAAGCCCCCCTCTCTCTCACACACACAGGTCCCTCACCCCCTCACCCCTCCCAAGGCAGCCACATCCCTGAGAACTCCTGCGCCCCCTGACCTTTTTGCTGCCTGCGGCCCCAACTGTAGACCTCAAGCACCTGCTCCTGCGGCATGGTGGTGGCCCGCCGCTCTCACTCCCGCGCTGCATCTGCATAGCCCGCGCTACCAAGTGTCTGCCACAGCAGCCCCAGTGCAAGCATCGCCGCCCCGGGGCTTCCTTGGCAGGGTGGCCACTAGCAGCAGAGAGGCCTCCATGTGCAGTGGGCAATCGCGGAGGACTACAACGGCAAGCCTGGCGCATCCTGCAGCTGGGCACAGATCTCAGCGGGGATGGCTGAGGCACTGCAGGTGTTGGTGCTGCCACTACCGCCGCCTCAGAGGCCCAGCGGCCCCCTGCGGCCAAGCTCAGTCGCGGGCGAGGAGTGTTGGCCATGGCTGGGCTGGCCAAGCTGTGTCTCTTGGGGCTGCCCTCAGCACGGCTGCCCAGCGTCTCACTGCTCGGCGTCTGGAAAGAGTAAACTGGACCTGTGGGAGTAAACTGGACCTCTGCTTTTGGCTGCATGCAAGGAAAGCAGCAGAAGCAGCAGAAGTCTTTCTTTCTCCCCCAAACTTTGCCTCTGCAGCTTCCAAACCCCAACCAGGGCAGCGGCCACTTTGGGAGTGTGCTTCCCACTCTATGGTGATGGCTGGAGCTGGACCCTGCAGGGAGAGCTGGCCCAGGCTGTGGCTTCTGTGCAGGTGCTGGTGGTGGGCGCCGGCGGCATCGGCTACGACCTCCTCAAGACCTGGTGCTCACCGACTTCGCCCACATCAACGTGGTGAGGTGAGCGAGTGGGGGGTAGGGACAGGCACTCGTGCGGCTGGATGCCTTTGAGCTGCTCGCATTCTATACACACACACTACGGGAGGGGAGGGCCTTGATGGTGGTGCGTGAAGGGAGCCTTTCTCTGCCGGATTCCTGGCTGTCAGTACACAGGCCACCCAGGGCCTCCTGCACCCCCGAAATAATAAGACCCCCAATAATAAGGCCAAGGCAATGTGGTGAAGATACTGCTTCACTACATAGCCCTCCACCATTTGCCAGCTGTTACCTTCAAACATGTAATTGTTTAGAAGAATGTTTAGAAGAATGGTGAACCATTGTTAGAAGAATGGTGAACCCTAATCTAAAACTAGCCCACAACACATAACAAGGAAAATGGTTTGATTTAAAGAGAACACAATTTCCCAATTCATCACACAATCCCCACTCCTAAATTTATGATCCATTAAATTATTTTCACACATGAGCAGTAAGCCTATGTTGAAATGTAATGAACATAAGTGAACTGGTTGTGCCATGAAGTGGCAAAGATAACATGATCTCTCTTTCCATTTCGCTTTACTTTATATCCTCCATCATCACCATCACTTATCAATTGCTATACAACTAACCTAGGTCATCTTGGAGCCCAGATGCATATGGACGAGAACCTAACTTGAAAAATTTGGACTCTCCTGCTATCTAAAAAAAGAATGTCCGAATGTCCCCGGGTGGTAGTGCCCAGGAACCAGAGGGAAGTTTGTATTTGTCACAGCCTACAGTGACTTATAGGTGCTAAACTAATCCTACCTTCTGGAGATTACTTGGCTTCAGCGCTACCCAAATGGTCAGTGAAATTGTACCCCTAGCAAAATTATGATGACCTGTTCCATCTTTACATAGCAAATCTCTATTTTAACCCCAGACAACTGAGGACCATTTTAGGTATTAGGTGGGGATGAGGTAACGGTATCATCATGAGGACATGGAACGGCAGAAGGACATTTTCATCCATAGATAGGTCCAATTGCCCAAAGTCTCTATTCAATTGCACTTCACTGTGGCTTGTCTAATGAACACATCAATGTACTTTGGTTCATTATTGACCTTTGCAAAGGTTTCCCCCCCCCTCTAATTCTGCATCTATCTAATAGCTTTGGGATTTTATAGTGTCTTTGACTTTTCAGTGTAGTTTATAGCCTCATATGTCCTGTAGGTCATCCATCCAAGAACAAACCAGTCTGGTATCCCATTTAATTTTTTCAGGGTCCTCTAAGGTTAGATGGTGCTGCCACCTATGAAAGCCTTGAGCTATAAAAAGATTTGGTTGTAAGAGTTACAAGTCTGTTTTTTTTCTTATTGCTGTTCCTAGGCTAACCTTACATATTTTCTTTTCAGCACATAAATGGGAACACAATAACCATTAAAAAGGTTTGTGCAGAAATATTTTTTCTGAACCATATTTTTAAAAGTTACTTATTTTAATGTGAATTAGAATAACAGATTAATATACCACCTTGTCTTTGCAGTGTCATTATCCATCTGTTTCTGAAGTCACCGATAAAATTTCTGATCTGTTAATACAGTAATAGTGGGCACATTCATGGATCTCCAATATTAGGGGAGGGGGAAAAGATACAATTTTTAAATATTTTAATAGGAGTTTTTTGTTACAACTACTTAAAGAAATTAAATAGAAGTCTCATTGAGAGCTAGTTTGGTGTAATGGTTAAGGCATCTGGCTAGAAATGGGGAAATCATGGGTTCTACTCCCAACTTGTGCACAAAGCATGTGGTTGATCTTTGATCTTGAGTCATTTTCTCTCAGTCATAAGGAGGAGGCAATGGCAAAGCACTCATTACCATGCCCATTTGTTATATTTAAAAAAAACTCTTCTAAACTTTCTATATTCTGAAATAGTACAGTAGTGCAACTATAGCTCCATTACATATGCAAAAAGTTAATATACAGACAGTGACATTTTCAAGCAAATGTATTGTTTTTATTTGATTTATAATAATGGACAGAAAGTACCATTTGTTTTGTACAAACTAGACACAAGACGTAGCAGCTTCTCCACCAAGCTTTGAGAAGGAAATGATAAAACAAACATAGTATAGAAATATTATTTCTATTAATGGGAATTACCGCAAATAGTTAAGTAACTTTAGAGTGTACTTAATGATCTTATTGTGGTGGGGCAGCAGTATATAAAATATATTTAGCAAGCACAATTGGGATGAACAATTCCATGGCTAAGCACCGTGTTTGCTAAGCGGAAAATCACATGACCACAGTGGAATTATGACCTCACTTCCCCATTAGCAAAACATTACATGTCTGTGACTTACAATTTTACTTCCCCCTTCTCAATTAACTCTGTATGTCGCAAGCCAGAGGTGAAGCACACAAATGGTAATTGTGTGACGGCAGGATGCTGCGATGTTTATAAATGTAAGAATCGATGAAAAGACTTTTTTGTTTAAATGTCATAACTTCCAACAGTCACTAAACAAGGACTACTTGTAACAAGCATCAATTTATTTCAAAATGTGATAAATCAGCCCTAGTGAAGTAGGCTTGCTTCCTTTCTTCCCCCTCCCCACCATTCCCTCATTCTGGATAGGAATGAGTTGACTTGTGTGGTTCCGTTCCAATTTCTGTTTCAGATGAAAGGCTATCATCTTTTCCTGCGCTAGCAAGATGATCAACCTTATAGTAAAAAAATCTGGAACAGACACATATAGATGCAAAATTTTATTACCACGAGTAAAAGAATTTACGCATATCATTTAAAATATAGAGTAACATTATGAACAGTATACGCTATCCTTGCAGTTTCTAGAGTTAATTCCAGCATTTAGGATAATTCTATTCATCTGAAAAAATGAGAGAAACAGCAGACAAAAAATGAGATAAAGCAGAGAGAAGGTTTAGATGCTATTTCCACACTCAGTCTGAAGTAGTAGGTTAGTAGGTCTCTTGAATTTCTGCATAAAACCTTGGGACAAGTAGAGAGGCTGAATATCATAGCAATCAAAGTCTACACAATGCAATCCAGCAACAGGCCACGCAAAGGGAATAAACACAGGTATGCAACTTAAGTGGTAGCTTAAGATTGTAGTTATCGCTGTAGCTAACTTTTTCATTCATCTATTTCTCCGCCTCCTAGAACAGAATAGGGCTTGTAAATAGAGGCAAGACGCAAAAAATAAATGTTTTACACCAGCCCAACAAATGGTGCAGGCACACACTTTGGTGCTGCTCTCCCTCCCTCTTTCCCATGTGGAATCAAGTCTGGACAAGGCCACAGATGACACTTTTTTTCTTTTGGCTGGTGTGTGTGGTTGCCAGAGGGATAATTAGAACAAGATTATTTGTGTACTCTTCTCACCGTGGGGACACGGAGGGCAGGTGGTGACTGCAGCATAGTTAACTCTTTAATTGGACACACTAGTCTTTTACTTCTGCCCGCTTTCATCACCACCAGGGAATTGATTTACCTCATCTAGTGCTCTCGGAGCTTCCTTCATCAGCACCACTGGTTGTGCTGCAGCCTGGCACCAATATACATTGTTCCTTATATCTTTAGCCATTGTTTTTACCTCAAGAGCCCAACTCTTTTTATACGTGTGTGTGTGTTTTTGTCAGAGGCTTCTCAGTAACTTTCTCACTCCCCATGTCATGAGAAATTTTATACATTTTTAAAAAAACATTTTCAGTTGCAATCGAACATATCAATCATGAAATCTTCTCTGCATTGCTAGAGTGATCTTCCTAATGTACTATACAGAAGAGAAATAAATATTCCATGATTGTCCACATCGGCAGTTAATCTTGAAAGCTGGCCACAAGGCTGAGGTACTCCTGTTTCTAAAGATTTGGCCTGCACTTGGATAGGGCTACGGTTAAGTCTCACTATTGCCATTCGTTTATTTTTGTGTAAGTTGGTGTTCTTCAACTATAACATAAGAATACTAACAGCCTATGTACTAGGTTGTAAGACAGACAAGCAAGCAAGATTTCAATTTATTTCTTACAGCAATCTAAACACAAGGTTCTAGGTGCACCCTCTGGTAAATTGTCATCATAAGACTATAAATGATAACCAAACTCTGAAAAACTGAATGTAGTCAATGAATGTCATGTTCCATTTACATTTTCCTTGTTTTGAGAATACCAACACAGAGACTGTTTGGTCCTTGTTCTAAATTTTACCAATGAAGGAGAATTTGTGTTCAAACATGTAGGATCTTATAAGCATTTATTCAATTAATTTTTATCTTAACAGAACAGAATAACAGAGTTAGAAGGTACCTTGAAGGGCTTCTAGTCCAACCCCCTTAGGCAAGAAACCCTACACCACTTCAGACAAATCCAATATCTTCTTAAAAACTTCCAGTGTTGGAGCATTCACAACTTCTGGAGGAAAGTTGTTCTACTGATTAATTGCTCTAACTGTCAGGAAATTTCTCCTTAGTTCTAAGTTGTTTCTCTCCTTGATTAGTTTCCACCCATTGTTTCTTGTCCTGCCCTCAGGTGCTTTGGAGAATAGCTTGACTCCCTCTTCTTTGTGGCAACCCCTGAGTCCTTCTTTTCATCAGATTACCCAATTCCAGCAACCGTTCTTTATATGTTTTAGCCTCCAGTCCTCTAATCATTCTTTGTTGCTCTTCTCTGCACTCTTTCTAGAGTCTCCACATCTTTTTTACATCGTGGCGACCAAAACTGGATGCAGTATTCCAAGTGTGGCCTTACCAAGGCATTATAAAGTAGTATTAACACTTCACGTGATCTTGATTCTATCCCTCTGTTTATGCAGCCTTCACATCTGACCACAATATCTTCACATCTGACCACAATAAAGAATGCAATCTAATATTCTCTATTTCCAGATGATATGGAGACCTCTCTGAAGAAAAATTAAAATCTGATTTGTCCCCACCCATATGTGTTGAGCCAGTTGCTGCTTGGGACAAGCCCATGGAGGTCATGAATATTGTCATATCAATGACTGCAGGAACTGTCCAGGGTTTGGGATAAATGTCTTTCCCAAAAAAATCTCCCTTTGCCAGAGGGGGAACCTGAACAGATAGAGAATGTGTGTGTGTGTGTGTGTTTTCAGAAAATATTTATGTTATGTTAAGGACTGCTATAGAATATTTTTTGTTCTGCTTTGTAGTATTTCTAAGCTACCTTGTATGGCTTACAATACATATGGTAGTATATTTTGTTAGATTTTCCTTTTGTTGCTATGGCTTCTAGTTTATTTATAAACAAGCTATTACTATATTTATGCCACTGTTCCTAAGTCTAGGATAAAATTTCTGTACTGTTGCTAAAAATGTGAAGGCTAAATGAACACTTTCTCCAGAAGCCACTTTCTAACTGAGATTTTGTTTGTTGTTAATCGTTTATTGAACAGAAGCAAGTAATATCTGCCTTTATGTAGAAACTTCAGTTGTAACTTCCATTTCAATTTCTTGGATAACCCAGTATCCTATGCTTGCAGCTTTATCACCTGGGGCTGTGATCCTGTCATCTCTCATAAACTGTACAGGGAAGCCTGGTCGAGTTCGGATGTCAAGAGGCCCGCAGGGAAAACTTGAGTGGTTAAAAAAAAAAAAAAGTAATACTGGTGCTTCAGGTGATTGAATTCATTTCATGGCATTCACCAGGACTATTTGCCAAGAGATGTTAAGTTTACACTCCTAAGAAGAAAATCAGGCATAATGAGATACAGTAACCTTCTTACATTACTGACATTAACTCTGACTCATTTAACTGTCTATGAAAGTTCCTGAAAGACATAGGTTCAGTTACTTTTTTTTTTTTTTAAAGCTATTTGTGTTGCTATTTTCAACGCGGCTCCACATGGAGTTGGCAACATTATGTTGCTGGATTGATTGAACTCCCTTGAGATGCTGACTGGTTCAATTCTTCATTCAACTACAGCTGGCAAGATGGCTGAGCAGAATTGGGAGGCCCGGGGGAGGGGGACATCACTAAATTTCTTACTCTGCACAGGAAATAAAAGCCTTGTCTATGCCACAATTTAGCAAGTCATTCATTTGTAATGGGTAGGCAATGGACTAGCTTTGTACCAGTGTGTCTATTCTCCTTAAATGTTGTTAAATTACAGATGAGTATATAGAGCTCTGCCCTCCTATACAGAGAGAATTCATCTCAGCCCAGAATATACCGTATTTTTCGGAGTATAAAACACACTTTTTTCCCCCCTAAAAGGGGGTGAAAATTTAGGTGCGACTTATACACCGAATGTAGCCCCACCCACCCACTGGCCCCTACCCTTTGGCCTCTGCCTCGCAGCAGTTATCTCCTTGCAAGCAAACAGCAAGAAAAAACAGCTTCTTTCAGCTTCAGCACATCCTAATTAGCACAAGTTGATTAGATCGGCCTCCCGACTCTCAGCTGATTTTCTCTCAGCTGTTTTGTGCAGGGCTCTACTGCTTGCTGGAAAGAGGTAAATTGCTGGAGCAGATTTTTTTTTCTTTGTGCTAATCAAGCTATGCTGAAAACGAAAATGAAAGTAAAGCAGGCTGTTTGCTGCAACAGGGCAAAATTGCTCAGAGGCAGAGGGAGATTTCTTTTTCTCCTTTTCCTCACCAAAAAAGGTAGGTGTGTCTTATACAGTAATACTGGAGGATAGGATAAGGTTGGGGGTAGAGGAACTGCAGTGGTTGGAAGCAATCTCTGGTGGGGAGGAGAAAAACTCAAGATCCTTGACTTTTAAAAATATTCCATTTAACTTTTATATGAAGTCACTGGTTTACTATATTACTAATAGTAATTACTAACAGAAAAACAATTGCTACCAACCTTCCTTCCATTGAGGACCTGTATACTGCACGAGTCAAAAAGAGGGCTGTGAAAATATTTACAGACCCCTCACATCCTGGACATAAACTGTTTCAACTCCTACCCTCAAAACAACGCTATAGAGCACTGCACACCGGACACAACTAGACACAAGAATAGTTTTTTCCCAAACGCCATCACTCTGCTAAATAAATAATTCCCTCAACACTGTCAAACTATTTACTAAGTCTGCACTACTATTAATCTTCTCATCATTCCCATCACCCATCTCCTCCCACTTATGACTGTATGACTGTAACTTTGTTGCAGTTGTATCCTTATGATTTATATTGATATTGTTTCCTGATTGCTTATTTGTACCCTAGGACTATCATTAAGGGTTGTACTTTATGATTCTTGATGAACGTATCTTTTCTTTTATGTACACTGAGAGCATATGCACCAAGACAAATTCCTTGCGTGTCCAATCACACTTAGCCAATAAAAAATTCTATTCTATTCTATTCTAGCATAAAAGATGAGATTATAGGAAAACTCAAATAACTCCCGAGATTCCTAACCTCTTTAAATATTCCACGACACAAATACAGTACTCTTAAACACATCATCATGATCTATCAATACTGTCAAATCTATGTAACTTACTAGCTCTTCAAACAAAGGATTATTGCTTTAAAAAAAGATGAATAATAACTGCTGAAGACAAACATAATTTAGCTAACACCCACCACAATTTGTAACAGCCATGCTTAGGTGCAGGTTACAAGGACATACATTTAATTTCACAATCACTAAGATTGTTGACCAGAACAGTTACAAAGATAGCCAGGGAAATGATTGAAGCCTGGGAAACTCTCCTCAGTCAACAGGAGTGCTGATTTACCATCAGTTTATCAGGTACATAGGAGTTGTGGACTTGCCAGCACAAGGAAATAACAGCCAACAATTTAATAGTCAGTCATCAACACCCCAATCAACAAATAAAAAGCCATACATTAGCAGGCACCACATAAATAATATGCATAGAATAACTCAAAGCACACATTCTGTAGTTCTCTGAGGATGGGCTCTAGCAAGAGTCCAAAAGCTCAAAAGACTAAACTTCTGATCCCTGTGGCTGACACAGATTGGATCTTGCAAGTTACTGTACTGACGGATGCCACATTGCATTGAAGTCATATCATGAAGTGACGCTATGAAGCAGGTATTTTATTTGCTCTAATGTTGACACGAAGAAGGAACCAGTAGGTTTTGGTTTTTTTATTGTTGCAATGAAATGTAATACATTTTTAAAACTCTGTTTCCTGCTCCATGATCCTCATAGAACTTTTACCCTAATTACACTGAATTTTAATTTCACTTCCCTCTTTTATTATAAAAGTTTAGAATAAAATATATGTCATAGAAAATACAGCATCTGGAAATTGAATGTCCGTATTATCTGCCTTTTATCTGGACAGCCCTGTTCTTTGTCAACATGCTACTTCTTTTTATCATTTTGAGATTTCTTTATGGCCAGTTTTAATTTTAAAAAAATTCATTTAAAAATTAAGAAAAAAACAAATGCTTCTTAGAAAGTATGTCAGCTGACTGTCTTCTTAAGGCAATTCAACAGATTTCCTTCCATGTCTTCATCTGTTGCTTGTTGATAGTTTGTGGATGGGTGTAATCTACAAATTCAGTTGTTTCCTGCATTCGGTGAAGTCGTAACTGTGTGTAACAGCATACAAATGAATTCAGTTTCCTTGAACTGGAGGTCAGCTCTTCATTTTGCTTTTAAGTTGAAATAACAAAGGACAGTAAAATGGGATGTGAAGTTACCTGATAAGCAGCTTCAAAAGATAAAGATAGCAAGGGCAAGGATAGAAAGCAGGATGGATAAAAATCAATTATTTAAAAAAAAAAAAATCAAAAAAATCAGATTTTTTTGATTTAAATTGGATTTTTTTGATTTAAATTGGATTTTTTGATTTTTATAGAATTTATTTTAATAAAAAACTTTTGGGGTAAAAATCTATCGTAAGATAGTTTTCTATTTAAGATACATAAATAATTTAGTTTATTCAGCATGAAATGGAGCTTAGTTATGTAGCATGAGGCTGTATATTCTGCAACACTAGGACTATCGGTGAGTCAACAGTGGGTCAAAGGAGTAGCAGAGATGACAGTTGCTCTTTAAAAATTATGATTTAAATCAAGTTGATTTAAATCAAGCCTTTTTACTAGCAATTTAAATCATGATTTAAATTGTGATTTAAATCAACTCGATTTAAATCAAATCCACCCTGATAGAAAGTGATTCCTAGCTCCATTGTACAAATATTTTCAAAGCCAGTTAAGTTTCTTTAATGTCAAGTAATTTATAGAAAAGTTTATTTAATAATTGACTCACTTACCTATATTGATTGTCAACAAATTAGGGAAGAAGTCCAAAGTGGAACAATTAAACCAAGAAAAATGTAAATTTTCCACAAGATACTTCAGCCAATTACTGTATCCCATAATTATATAATCAAAAGGTATGGATTTCATATGCTTAATGCTAAATTAAAAACAGTTCTTATTTTATCTAAGTTGAGTGACCTTCACATAATCTTATTATAGTTGAGAGTTTTAGACAACTCTCACTCAGTTTCCCTTTAACTTTTACTAAACTGTCTGTAGTACAATAACACAATATTTTGAATGGCAGTTATTATTGCCATTATTTTAAAATATCCAAAATAAACAAATAAGCCATTTATTTCCTATATTAGAAATATTTATGATTCTAATACTCAGCATCTAAACAATCACACAATCCCAAAGTTTCTTCTTTTAATAAACTTCAGTCTAATTCAGGGATGTCAAACTCAAGGTCTGGGGACTGGATCTGGCCCGCGGGGTACTTAGATCTAGCCCGCAGGGCCGTCCTGGAAACAGCCTGCGGTGCTTCTGCCAGCAAAAACGGGCTCCCAAGCTGTGTTTTCAGATGCCACGGCCTCCTGCATCCCGCTCCGTTTTCACTGGCAGAGGGTTGCAGGAGACCGTGACAGCCAAAAATGGAACTCGACAGCCCATTTTCGCTGGCAGAGTGCTCAGGCCACCACAAGAGCCCCCGACACGAGTGACGTTGAACTGGCCACACCCACCCTGGCCCCCCAAGGTCTAGCTCCTTCATTTCGAGCCATAGAGAGGTATTCAGGAACAAAAACACCAAGCAATTGCCAAAGATTATTACCACTTCATTTTGGTGGCTTCTAATCACATCTGACTAGTAATATCTCAGCTGTAAAATTAACCCTATTAGATAAGGATTTCTCTATGACAATAGAGAAAGGGGGGGTTGGATAGTTAGTATTCAAAAACTAAATAGAACAAAATAAAGATCTGTTTGAAATAAATTATAAGTCAGTGAAAGATTTTGATAAAGTATCTAGCTACTCTTGTCTCTATTTTCTTAACTGATAAATCAAAACAGGGAAAAATATTTTTGTTTATTTCTAGATGTTTGGAATTTTTAGTCCCTGACAATCAGAGATACAGAATCCAGAAATAGTTGGAGGATATCAAATTATCCACACTTGATCTAAAGCTATGGCAGTTATTACCATATTTATATATAATTTAGTATATGTAATATGTAATTTAATATTACCATATTTAGTATATGTATATTGCATATATTATGTACACAGTATATGTATCATTATATATTTAATTAGATATTTAAGATAATGAAAAAATCACAACCAGAGAACTCAGAAGCAAAACTGTGAATAAATTATTAATTCACAAGTCTGTAGCTTGAAATTGAATAATTTTATTTACTAGATTCACCATGGAAAAAGAGGAACAGAATTTCAAAAACAAGATACAAAAAATTCTTAAGTTAATTATATTACTAACAAGCATATGTTTATATGGATAGTACTGCAATTAGTTCTCTTGTAAAAATCAAAATATGACTTTTCACCCACTTCAAGTAACAACATTTCTGATGCATAGTGGGAGGAGTTCATAGCTGAAGCATATATTGAACCGTGACAGAAAACTTTATTAAGTCACGCTTATCACTGCATATTTCTATTCTTGTGTTTTAAAAGTCAGGTCAGGAATAGATCTGATTTGGAACACATGTTAGATAAGCTGGAGCAATTACTGAATCCATGACAGGGAGAGAGTAAGGTGGGGAGAGAGCAGTAGAAAGTGAAAGAAAAAGAACAGCATGTATCTCATAATGTAACAATGGACCTTGAATAGTTAAAAAACCCATACATAATGAAACCATAAGGAAAATCCTTTTACTTCTAGGACAATGTTTCACAATGTGTGCTCTGGTAATGAGACTGGTGATTCATAAAGGTACAGCAGATGATCCCTAGTGTAGGTACCAAAATAATGTTTTCATTCATCTATTTTAAAAATATTTATGTCTATAATTTCAATCTTGTCTCTCTAGGCAGCTTACAATACAAAGCATAAACCACACAATATCATAAAATTGAAGTGGCTGTCCTCCTAAAAAATATATCCCAATTAAACTCATATGCGTCAAGCTCTATTAACAAAGTCCTTCAGAAATTGAAGTATGCTTCAATATTTTTTGGAAGGCATATTTGGTTGGGACTATCCAGATTTTGGCAGAATGCTGTTCTGTAGGGTAAATGCCTCAACAAAAAAAGGGACACTTTCTCGATACAACTAGGTCAGCGGCCCCCAACCTTTTGGGCACCAGGGACTGGTTCTGTGAAAAGAAGTTTTTCTGTGGAGTGGGCGTGGTTTCACGTGCTACCTGCATCCCACAGATGGGGTTTCACTTTGTGCGGCCCAGTTTCTGGTATGCTGCGGCTCAGTGCTGGTCCACGGACTGTGGGTTGGGGACCCCTGCACGACGTGGCATTTTTAATGGCCAAAATCAATAAATTTCACAAAAAAAATAATATGTCATAATTTTGGGGCATTAAAAACTGATGTTTAATTAATGTGTATTTAATTTGGGCATCCCTCTAAGAACTAAGAGTTGGCAATGAATATATTTAAGTGGTAGACTTCTGTGTTTGAGGATCAATCATCAACAGTAAAGGAACAAGCAGTATAGAAATACACTACTTGGTAGAGTAACCATGAAGGCATTGGAGAAAATATTCATATGCTGTGATGTGTCTATATCTATGAAGATCAAAATAACACCAGCAATGAAATTTCCTGTGACATTATGGAAGCAAAAGTTGGAATTAATTTTTTTTAAAAAAATTGGGATTGAAGAAGACTCCTAGGAATCCTATGGACAGCCAGGAAAAAAACAAATGGATGATTACATAAATTGATTTTTACTCTCAAGACACAAACGAGCAGGTGCAAATTATATTTCAGATACATTACACGAAGATCTAGTGGAGAACACTCTAAATGGGAGGAAAGGGAAGAAGAAAGTGACCAGCAATAAGGTAGATGGATTCAGTTTTAGTGTTGATAGGTGCATCACTGGAAGACTTGAAGTGACAAGGGACAGATCATCATAGAAAAAATTATCTATGTAGTTACTAAGAGTCAACACTGATTTGATGGCAAATAATCATTCAATCACTAAGAACCTACAGTGCAAATAAAGTACATAAATCCTTAAGTAAACCTCAACTTCTGGTGTCCACCTTTATGACATTTCTTTGAGGATGTTATAGAAGGGAATTGCTGTTGTCTTTTTTCACAATATTTTTTTTCAATGCCCCAAACCCCAGTCTTGCCAAAAGTCCTGAAATTTCTGTTAGGTTTCCAACCTGTAAAATCAGTCAAATTCATGCAGATGCTGCAGTCAGAAGCTAACATAACAGGATAGTGGTCCATTCAGGATTTTCTATCTTTGGATTCCAAGGTACCTGACTCTGCTTCTCCTGATCTAATAATAGTATTTAGGTCTACTGCAATCACTATATTTCATATTGACCTAATGGTGTAAACAAAATAATCTTGGCCAATTCTCCTCCTTTTGGTCTATTTCACTGAGAATTTAGCCCTGTAAGTGGACAACCGGTGAACACTGCATACTGTATCTATGGCAGAAATGTCTAGATTTTCTCCTCTTCTAAACCTAGATATAATCAATGCTCTTTTCTAGCTTTTCCTTCAATGTAATGGCTAATCACAAAGGTTAAGGAGAGGCTTGTTAGGAACTCTCCAACATTTGTTTAGGGCCCTTAGAGTTCTGTGTTACATTCATCAGCATTTGCAGTAATATGCACAGCAAGGAAAAGGGAATAAAATCATGAAAAAAGGGGAGCCCAGAGACTAGGCTGGTAATCGGATTTCTTCCACCCAACTCTCCATTGCTTAAAGTCTATACATATTAGAAACACATGTGAATTTTTAACAGCTTTTGCAAACAGATTTTTGCTTTAATCCCAGGCAGAGAAAGCTGCGATTTCTTTTGGGATCTACATGCCATTAGACGCTTTGTTGCTTAGTGTTGACTTTACACAGACACCCAAAATAAACACACTAATTAGAGCACAGGGTTTTTAGCTCCTGCAGATCACTGGTGAGCTTAGAGCCAGGTGGGGCTTGTCTGTATACATATAATGTAACAATAAGTATTTGTCACTGAATGGTATAGCCGTATGTACTGATGCACATACCTTAAAGCATATTAGTTTTCTTTTTAGATAGGTACCATTCTGTTATTTAAAAGTGGTATTTACAGAGAGCAAAGGTTTTGGTCAGATAAACGCAACTCTTCTAAAATGTATTCTCTCATAGGATTTCCAGTAGTTTAATTTACAAATTTATTCTTATAAACTGGATTGTGAGGGCCAGTGGTCACTATGAAGTGGCTGACAGTGACACACATTCTAAATCGAGAAAGGGAATATACTAAGATATACATGGTGTATTTTAATTCAAAATGTACCCTTTCATAAACTGCTATTGTTAGGATAGCAGCATGTTTATCATACCATTTTATTTGTCCAAGTACAGTATTGCCTAAATTGTACAGAATATTTTTACAATAATTCATATATTCAGGAGTTATATACCCGAAAGGCCTTGACTTCCTGGTTTATTGCTATCTTTTTATTTCACCTTTTTTCTGGGAGTTCAAGATCCACAGGAATTTTTCTCAGCAGAAAATTGCTGAGGTAGGTTGGCTGAGAAGTAGTGAGCTCCATAAAATATTTCTATAGAATATATGTGCACAATGTAATGAAGGCAATATATTAAAGGCATATTTTTGTCTGTAAGAATAATAATAATATTGAAGGCAATTAGTTCTTCCAGGAGGATGCTCTTTCTATGGAAACATTGCTGTCGTGTGTACTTACTACTGGCTTTGTCAATGAAGAATTCTCAAATATCTTATTTTGAGGCCCTGAAGGTATAAAACCATGACCAATGAATGGACATTACTTCTCTAAGAGACTCATGCCATCTTCTTCCAAAGGTGTAAATGGTCAACTTCCAAGTGTGATAACATTGTTTCAAAATGTGTAAGCCACATTCAAGAAGAAATATCTTCAAACTTTAGTTGAGAAACTAACAGGGAAATAGAGATCAATATATTCATGTAATCAGTTCTCACTTTGTGGACTTAGACCAATTCCAAACATCTAACATTAAAGCTTTGGTACTTTCCAATTCATTAGAAAGCTGAAGAAACAACTGAGAAGAGAGAATCTTGTTCTACACTTCTGGGGATAATGTGCACTCACCTACTCTGGTTGTCACAACCTGCAGCCTTTTCCTGGGAATAGGGGAGGTCTGGATATATGAGAGAACCAAGTAGACATCTTAGACATCTAAGACATCTACCATGAACAGCCCCAGGCAAACAGTAGACAACTACCAGCAGGAGGAGATTAATTGAGTATGCGAGTTTAAGATAAAAACTGAATCTTTGAGCAACTGGGAGTAGAAGGGTTCCCATTAAAATGGTAAAAACAGGAAGAGACAAACCTCTCTACTGCTTCACAGTACAACTCTCTCTGCCCCTTATGAGTACATTGCTGATCTAGACAGTACTAAATCGATGTTACAAAAGACTTTGGCTCTCAATTGATTCTAGAATAGGCCTCTTCTGCAATACAGTAATATTAAACCAGTAAAAAAATCTACTAGCCAAATGAAAACTCATCTCCTTTCCCATCCCAGTCCATGGTCATCAAGACTAATGGGTTTTGTTTTGTTTTTCACTGGCTGGTAATATTTTGTGAGAGAAGAGAGAAACAACAGCACAGAAATTTATTTCCTTGATGTGCCCTGTAAATTATAAATAAGGACAGCATCATGTCTGTGGTAGGATAGAGATCACCAGCAGAGACAGCAGATTCTATGCCAATATTGTGTTTTTCCTTTTTTTTTTGCAACTGAAGAATCCAAGACATAAGTAATTGCCAAAGATTCACTTCTTAATTCAAATTAATATATGAGCATCAGCTGATCATTGTCAGATGTCGTTCTAACCACCAGTCTCTCTTTGATAAGCAGATAGGGAAGACAAACGTAACCACAGGTAATTTGGATGGATCTGTTTGGGAAGAGGTGCCTTTGTTTTGGCTTTTGATAAGCTGGCAAATGAGTCAATCACTGTCTGAGGCTTTATCAGTGCTAGCAGTGCATCTTCAGAAAATCCTTGTGCATTACCATACAAGAATACTGATGGCAGAAAATAGTACAGAATAACTAGACTGGTGACCTTTGAAGAATTAAGTTAGAATTTTAACTTAGTGCTGAGGGAAGCAATTATTTTTCAGCCTTGATTTCCCACCTGTAAAATGGAAATGCAGCATCCAACTCACAGGGTTGCTCTAATGCTAAATTAGATAAATATGTCAAGCACTTGGCACATTAATGATAAATAAGTATAAGCTCTCCTAAGTTCTAGTCCTGTCCTATGTCTCTCCGAAGAAAATTGTTCTCATTGCACAATAAGTGTCATGATTTATCTCTCTGACAACTGAACTTTCCACTTTTTCATTCCAACACTGAAATCTGCCAAGACAGTAATTCCCAAAAGATGTGTAAAGAATACACACATAGCATTTCCTCCTCCACTAGGCTAATAAAAGAGCAATCTATTTCAGGCCTGTATTCTAATGAACCTTGAATCTGAGCCTTTCCTCACTTATATCTACCTGCAGCACAAATATGCCTAACATGTCCTCATGTTGATACCTTCAACTGATCCCCAGCCCATACCAGAGATAGATTTAAGATGCCCTTACTTAACTTTAAGCAGGGGTCTGCAATCTTAAACACTCAAAGAGCCATTTGGACCCGTTCCCCACAGAAAAGAAAACACAGGGACCCACAAAACCTGGGTGGGCGTGGCCAACTCAACATCACTCCCACCCAGTCCCATGACACCACAGCCATGCTTACCCAGGTTTGGTGGCTCCCAGTGTTTTCTGTGGGAAATGGGTCTCTCTCTCTCTCCCTTGCTCCCTCCCATTCCTGTTTTTCTCTTTCTCTCCCTCCATCACTTTCTCATTTCTCTCTCTCTTTCTCTCTCTTGCACGCCCGCATGCACGAGCGGAAATACCCTTGCAATGCCGTCGGTCTTCCGGGCAGCTTTAAATCTTGCATAGAGGACTTTCACCACTTGGAGGATGTTTTTCAATCAACGCCAGCGGCAGCACCGCTCACCTGGAGGAGTAAAGCAGTTCAGGACAGTGGAAAACCCCCAAAACTTGCAAGCCCAGCCTGGGGATCAGGCTCAGGGAAAGCCAGAGAGCCCTCGCCAAAGACGCTCCCCTGTCAGCAAGTCAACCTGCCCACTCTGTGCACCTTCACTGTGCTTTGGCCAAGCCTGGCCACTTGCTTGAGGAGGGTATTCTCACCTGTGTGCACCCTCCCAGCCCCACAACAGTTGGCCAGGGGGTCATGTGAGGAGGAGGAGGGTCATCTTCAGGGAAGCCACCACCGCAGCTCGTGCTCACTCCTCACCTGCGGGCCTGTCTCCCTTTCGGTCATACCCTCCTCCAGGATCCCATTCCCATCCTGCCAGCCCTCATGTTAGCGAGGTTGGCGTTGGCCACAGCAATGTTGGGCCAGTGTCTCAGGGAGGAGAGCAGGTCACATGACTGGGTCGGCAGAGAGATGCAGGCGAGGAGTCAAAGAACCACATGCGGCTCCAGAGCCACGGGTTGCAGACACCTGCTTTAAAGCATGGCTTTCTCCTTATCCCAAATATATTTTGCTTTGGACACAATCTGATGTGCTTCTCCAAACCTGTTTTAGTGATACAGTTCAGGTGATTCCCAGGACTCAATTTTAGCAAGCCCAGACCTATTGTCCACTTTAAACTGGAGCGGGTATACTGCCTCCTCTTCATTCCCTGCCTGGGCACTATCCTCTAGATCCATTTTGCTTCAGGCAGTAAAAGAACCTGGTTCTTTCAAATTAAGTTACCCCCATACTTTCTGCAGGTATTCCTGCAGGTATTTACAAACACAGCTGAGCCAGTGGTGAAATCTAAAAAAATTTCCTACCAGTTCTGTGGGCGTGGCTTGATGGGCGTGGCTTGGTGGGGGTCATGTGACTGGGTGGGCGTGGCTATGTAGTCATGTGACTGGGGGGGTCAAAAGGCAGAAACTCACTTTAACAATGTCCTGCTGGAGCAGGGGGTTGGATTAGATGACCTCCAGGTCCCTTCCAGCCCTGGACTGATTGCTGTGCTCTTTCAAGGTATCTTCTGAAGCTGCGTCTAGTACCAGGTTTGTGGTCCTTCCTTCCTCTCCTTTTTCCCTCCCTTTCTCTCTTTCTTTCTTTTTCTTTCTTTTGTTCTCTTTCTTTCTTCCCTCCCCCTTTCTTTCTTTCGTAGCACCCCCCCATCCCCCATTTTTGGCCTAGCAGGCCTCAGGGAAGCCTCCTGGGAGCAAAAACAGACTTCCCCCAATAGGTAGTAAAAATGCTATAAAAAGTTTAAAAAAAAGTTCCGAGGATTGCGGGACACAGCTGATTGTCGGAACCTTTTTTTTACTTTTGTAAAGCATTTTTTACTACTTATTGCCTGAATGGGTAGTTAAAAAATGCTTTAAAAAAGTATTAAAAAAATTCAGACGATCAGCTGTGCCGCACCATCTTCGGAACTTTTTTTTTTTACTTTTTAAAGCATTTTTACTACCGGTTCGGTGAACCAGTCATACTTGTTACTAACGGTTCCGGTGAACCAGCCCGAACTGGTAGCATTTCACCTCTGAGTTGAGCCCAAAGTTTCTGTTGCTTAGCAAGACAGTTAAGTGAATTTTACGACTTTTCTTGCCACAGTTTTTAAGTGAATTGTTAAGCTAGTAACATGGTTGTTAAGTGAATCTGGCTTCCCCATTGATTTTGCTTATCAAAAGGTCACAAAACATAATCACATGATCCCGGGACACTGCAACCTTTATAAATACCTGCCAGTTGCCAAGCATCAAAATTTTGATCATGTGACCACAGGAATGCTGCAATGGCCGTTAAGTGTAAAAAATGATCATAAGTTACTTTTTTCAGCACCGTTGTAAATTTGGTCACTAAACAAACAGTTGTAAGTCGAGGGCTACCTGTACTCTTTAAAACCATATCCGAGTCAGACACCCAAATCAGCCTGAACAGAGGGTGACCACTTTCTCTGCTGCTTCTTGGTGGAACTCAGCTAGTCAGACTCTTTTTGAATACAGTTTATCATTCCATTATGGGAGCACAACAGTCATGTTCAAATGAAGCCCAAATGCCGTCTGGCTGCTAGTACAGCCATCTGTCAAAGCTCAATTCTTCCCCCAACCCTGATCCTAACACACATTAAAGAGAGGGACTGGTGAATATTTTCCCACTGGCTAGTAATGTTTGGTAGAAGTGGAGAGAAACAAAGCTGGTGGAATCCATGAATCCATGCCATTAATATGTAAATAAAGACAGCACTAATTGCTGGCACTGTGCCTGCGGCAGAAGAGACATGGCAATAGGGGCAAATGTTACATTGGTATAATTTTTCTGCCAGCTCAGGGACTGAGAAATAGCACTTTAACTCAGCTGCAATGAAAAGTCCCTATGACTCTTTCTCTCTTGACTGCCTCCTTGCTGAGTCCTTTATGTTGCAAAGGACAAAGAGCTTAAGAGAACGACAGCAACATTGCTGCACTAGCTCCAAGCTGTGCTTCTGTGTTGCTTAAGGACAAAAAAAAAAAAAGAAGTAAAGCTTATTAGAACAATTTGAATCCCTATCAGGGCAGATCTTGAATTTCTTGATTATCAGGCCATATCATTTTATGTTCCGTGCACATCCATACAACACAAGCATGTCACAGAAAACAGAACTTTCATTGCTTGTGTGACTTTTAGTTTGCTAAATACAACCAAAGGATTTTCAAAGAGGAGCTCAGTGCCAGGGGTTACTCGGGAACCCCTCATAAATGTGCTTATATAGTGGATGATATCCCTACCAGCAGGGGAAGAGGGGGAGCATGAAGTTCATGATGAGTCAGAAACACATGACTGACCAATGACACTCTTCCTATGTCCTTCAACCATCCATTTTGTACAAAACTGGCCCACATAACAGCCTATTGTATTTGCATGCAGGAAAGAAACAAATGGAAATGATTTCCATACTCATCCTCTACCTTTGGCTGCCACTTACTGTATCAAGAAGCCAGTCTCACTGCAAATATTCTGTCAACTTCAAGTCACAGGTGATTTCTCTGATTTTGCTTAACAGAATGTGAGCTATATGCATAGTGACTGATGACTTTGCACTGGATAAACTCACAGACTGTAGTTTATTCAGCAACCTATGACTAAGATAAAATATGAATCCTAATATGAAATCCTCATTTTACAACCACAATTGAGCCCAAAATTTCTGTTACTAAGTGAAACATTTGTTAAGTGAGTTTTGCCCCACTTTATAGTTTTTCTTGCCACGCTTGTTAAGTGAATCACTGCAGTGTTAAGTTAGTAACATGGTTGTCAAGTGAAACTGGCTTCCCCATTAAATTTAATTATCAGAAGGTCGCAAAAGGGGATTACATGACCCTGCACAACTGCAACCATCATAAATATGAGTCAGTAGCCAAGCGTCTGAATTTTGATCATGTAATCATGGGGATGCTGCATCGGTCATGTGAAAAACAGTCTTAAGTCACTTTTTTCAGTGAAGTTGTAATTTTGAACAGTCACTAAATGAACTGCTGTAAGTTGAGGACTATCTGTATATAGAATATGAAATAACAGAGTTGGAAGGGACTTTGGAGGCTTTCTAGTCCAACCACCTGGCCAAGCAGGAGACCTCCTTAGTATAAGGAGGCTTATACTATTCTGGACAAATGGCTGTCCAATCTCTTCTTAAAAACCTGAAGTGATATGAACCCAGGTATCATGGTTTATTAACCAACATTTATAGCTTAATATTACTGTGTTTGCAAACCATTATGACTTGTTCAGCATAACTTAGGGTGATGCTTAGGCAATGTCAGCAAGAAAAGAAAAGAATTTTGAAATTGCATAGGAATTGAGAAGACCAATAATTTTGCTTGGTTACAAATTTATGATTAACCTATGGTTGTAGGTTAAACCATAAAGAACATGGTTGTATATTCAATTACATCACCAGGATCCCCATCTACAATTTCTTTTTCTTAACGTTTTCTATAAAACGTTAGTTTTATAGAAGGATTTTACAGCACTTAATGGATTGCCCATAATATATGGTAGTCCTTGTTTAGTGATCAAAATTGGTACCAGCAACCTAGTTGTTAAATGAAGCAGTCACTATGTGAAACCACAACTGTGCTTATGATCTTATTTCAGCTTTCTTTTGCCTGTGAAGGTTGTAAATGTGAGGATTGGTCACAAAGTTTCTTTTTCAACATGATTCTAACTGCAAACAGTAGCTAAATGAGGCAATCACTAAATGAGTGATTCATTACCCTATTCAGGTTTAGCATTCATTATAACTTAAAGAGGCATATATCTAAAAAACAGAGCCTTTGAAGATTAAACTTTCAGTCTGGACCTGTAATTCTTAAACAGTAATGATGTTATGCCTCTCATTTTGATCTCTGCTTCTCTAAAAATATATATATATATATTAAAAGGAGTCTTATTAACATTATTGCAAAGAACCAAAAAATATTTAAGCAAGAATCTGCATTTCTAATTCACACAAACAAACACAAACTGGAAACAGCTTTGATCTCAATAAATATGCTTATAATTGTATTGTTGGAGAGATATAGTTTTACCACTAAGGTTAGAAGTATATCTAAAGGTAAAGGTAAAGGTTCCCCTCACACATATGTGCTAGTCGTTCCCGACTCTAGGGGATGGTGCTCATCTCCGTTTCAAAGCTGAAGAGCCAGTGCTGTCCGAAGATGTCTCCGTGGTCATGTGGCCGGCATGACTAAACACCAAAGGAGTACGGAACACTGTTACCTTCCCACCAAAGGTGGTCCCTATTTTTCTACTTGCATTTTTTACGTGCTTTCGAACTGCGATATTGGCAGAAGAGAAATGTATCTACTTGTATTAAAAAAAACAAAAGCAAAGAATGTTCTACAATGTTGCAACATGCTGCTGTTTGGAGTAAAGAAAAATAGGGTACCCTAATTTCATTCTATATTTAGACTCACATGGAATTAAGTATATCATAAACATGGTTTGACAATACCTTCTTTCTTCTGCTGCTTTGTCTCCATGATGTGGAGACCATGCAGCAGAAGATCTTGTTCCCAGCCCATGAATAAAGACAGCTTTGACAGATTTTACATACCTCAAAGTGTTAGAATGAGGGCGAAATTTCTACTTGAATTCAGGTACAGCCATGAATGGCGCTTAGCTTTACATGTGTTGAAATAGCATTTCTCTCCTTAGTTTAACATTGTTCAAGGGCAACCTTGAGATTTGTTAAAATCTGACAAGCTTTCTCACTCATTAAAGTGGAGAGAAATTAGGTAACTGGCACTGTCTAAGAATAGAAGCAACAAGGACAGGATAGGGATTGGCAATGGGAACAGTATGTTTCATGCAAGAATAGTTTTCTGTCTATTTGGAAGTGGGTGGAGTACAGGGTAATTTGATAGTGGGGAAAGGCCCATAGAAGCTGAGAAGTTGAATCACACTTCAGCACTTGTGATTTTCTGGATAAGTAGATAAGGATATGGTTTTTCAATCAGCTTTTTAAAAATTTACTATAAACAGAGTTTTTGACATGAGTGCTATACCATGCTTTGTGTTAACTAAGTGGCAAATTAATAGTGGTACTATTAATTTTTAAAGTTGCAGGATCTTGCCATTCTTCTAGTACAGCGGTTCTCAACCTGGGGGTCGCGACCCCTTTGGGGGTCAACGGCCATTTCACAGGGGTCGCCAAAGCCCTCTCTCGCCCCCCCATGCCTTCACTCACCCTCACTCTCTGCCTCTGTTGGATCGCCGGCCGTTTGCTTACCCCGCCCACTCCCAATCTATTGCTGCCTCCTGAGTCCCAGCTGATGGCTAGAGGGAAAAAACCTGTTTAAATTCTT
This sequence comes from Pantherophis guttatus, assembly GCF_059756535.1. Taxonomy (NCBI): domain Eukaryota; kingdom Metazoa; phylum Chordata; class Lepidosauria; order Squamata; family Colubridae; genus Pantherophis; species Pantherophis guttatus. The sequence goes on along the minus strand of NC_142063.1, from coordinate 112,546,518 downwards.
GTGCCGGACTTCAAAGGGCCGCCCTACAGCTGATCAGTGTTAAAGAAAACAAATGAGTAGACCGGTGCCTGCAAAAATAGAAAAAACAGCCCCTTTCAGCTTCAGGATAGGTTAATTAGCACAAGTTGATTAGATCAGCCTCGACTCTCAGCTGATTTGCTCTCAGCTGTTTTGTGGAGGGCTCTGTTGCTAGCTGCAAAAAACTCTGGAGCAGATTTTTCCCCCCTACCTATGCTGAAAAAAACGAAACTGAAAGTAAAGCAGGGTCTTTGCTGCAACGTGACAAAATGAGGCAGAGAGATCTTTCTTTTTCTTATTCCTCACCAAAAAAAGGTAGGTGCAGAACTGCAAACAATGGGAAATTTAGGGCAAAAAAGGAGGTTCAAGATTTTAAAACACAAAAGAAAAAAAGCTCTATTTACCTAGGGAATTGTAATAATTGAGATACTATTAATTGTATATTGTGTTGAAAGCAGAAATGGTTAAGTTGTGGTTTGGAGGAATATGTGGGGGAAATTATTTGGTTTATTATTATTGGTAAATATAATTAATTGATTTGTAAGAAATTGGATTGCATGGAAATAATTGGAATATTCATGTTCATATTGATTAATATACAAAAAAGATAGTTATATAACTAATTGATTTATATTAAAATGCTGAATTTGTATTAAACAACTATTACATAATTACATAATTAACCAATGTGAGGATGGATATAAAAATAGATGACAATGCGAAGGTGTATAATATAGAATAGAAGGGAAAAATTGAATTTGATTAAGATTAGAGATGAGGATGAAGGGTAATATTGGTTTTTTTTACAAAAATAGATGAGGAATAAATATGGCAAAAAGGAAATAGAGAAATTGTAAATTTAATTGAAATGACTAAACACTGTTTAAATTTGTGAACAGGCCAAATACTCTGTTCAAAGAAAATACATTGTATGTTTGTATATGTGTTTCTAATTATTGTTATTTATTCATATTTGTTCTCTTTTATTCTTTAAAGTTTAACAATTCATTCTTTATCTTAATATCTTTGTATTTGTTTGGGGTTGGCTTTCTTCCCTTTCATCTTTTTTATTGTACAGCAATCTTTCTCCTCAAACCTACCACCTCTCTCTTTTCTTTCCTTCTTACTTTCTCTTCCTCCCCCTCTTCTCCTCCCTACTTCCTCTTCCTTTCTCCTTCTCCTCCTCTCTTCCTCCCTCTCTTACCCTCACTCCTACTCTAATTTCCCTTCCCTTCCTTCATCCCTGTCTATTGCTGTATCCTTTTATGCATATGGACTACTCAGAGGGCTGAAAAAGTTATTTCTGACTGGTCCTCGCACTTTTGACCAGTCCTCAAACTTACTACTGTCCTCACATTTTACGTTTTTGCCCTATCTGGTCACCATGGTGAAGAGAAGCAGTTGTGAAATGAATGACACGGTTGTTAAGAATGCTACAATGGGCATAAATGATGACCAGTCATAAGTGTGAGGACCAGTCAAAAGTGTGAGGACCTGTCAGAAATGACCTTTTTCAGCCCTCTGAGTAGTCCCTATACACATAGCCATGGCCACCCGGTCACATGACCAGCTAGCCACACCCACCCAGTCACATGATCTCCAAGCCACGCCCACAAAATAAGCCACGCCCACAGAACCGTTAGTAAAAAAATTTAGAACCCACCCCTGGTTGGGGGTCACCACAACATGAGGAACTGTATTAAAGGGTCGCGGCATTAGGAAGGTTGAGAACCACTGTTCTAGTATAAGCAATTTTCTACACAAACCAAGTCTTCATGCCAGAATTATCCACAAAGTTCAAATGTTCAAAATTCAAATGGTGAACCTTTTTCCTGTCAATAAGTGGACAAAAAACATGATTCAGTCCTAAAGGTGATGTAATAGCTAATTTTTAAAACAAGCACATTGTGTGTGATTGGACTACATCAGGAAACAAGCTCTTCCTAAGACTGAACATCTGAGCAATATGCACAGGAGGTAAAGTGCTCCAAAGAGCCTCAAAGAAACTACAGAAATACTCATTCAATCATTCAAATCTGTCAAAGGTATGCAGGTGGAATAAATTACAGTGTCACCAAAGGGCTTACTGATGATTCTGCCAGGTTTAGTATATTCATATAACCAACCCATCAAGAACATCGTGGCCCATCTATGCTGCCATAATTTTTCCTATTGTTTTCTTCCAATATAGGTAAAGTGATGAAAAGGATAAAAATATAATTCTCCATTGCCTCACCCAGTCCCAAAATATAAGTCCAGAAGCTAAAACGAATTAACTGTTACGTGCAACATCCAGGTGGGGCACTTACAACTCAATCATATCCTGCAATTTCATGGACTCACTCAAAAGATAAATTGCCACCCAGGTCCCCACAACTCTGGGTTACTGACAAATAATATGTTTTTTTTTAAATAATACAATAAAGAACAAACATAAAGAATAGAAGACACCTATATTGTCCAAGAGAGCTTCATTCATCCTTGCTAAAGCCTTGGAATAGAGCTGCAAAATCCCATAAGGGTGGGGCACAAAATGGATCTGGGTGGAAGCCTCTTTCTTTCATTTAAATGTTTGCACAGGAATCAATTTACAAGTTCTACCTGAGATATAACTGTTGCATATGTATAATGTCTTTTTCCAAGATTAAATGCCAAAAATATTTAGCAGTTCAGTGATAATCTGATAAATCAGTTCCTATGTGGAACAGCTTTACCCAGAGAAACAGTCAATATGAAACAAGATTAGGATTAAATGTACTACCGTGTTTCCCGCAAAATAAGACCGGGTCTTATATTAAATTTTGCTCCAAAAAACACATTATGGCTTATTTTCCGGTTAGATCTTATTTTGGGAGAAATACAGTATTAAACGCCTCTGTCTCAGTAGTGGGTTTCAAATTCCATCATTACCGGTTCGGTCATGGACGTGTGCGGGCTCGAGCGTGTGCAATAGTTCTGCGCATGTGCAGAAGCTTCTGTGCATGGGCAGAGACATCCAGGCAGGTAGGCGGAGCTTCCTGCTGCCGCCGCTACCAGTTTGCCCAATCTGGGGCGAACCAGTAGAAACCCACCACTGCTCTGTCTGCTGACGGTCTTAACTGGGGCTTATTTTTAGGCTAGGGCTTATATTACGAGCATTCTGAAAAATCATGCTAGGCCTTATTTTCCAGTTGGGTCTTATTTTCAGGAAAACAGGGTACTAGGAGCTGATACTAAGCCTGGTGGGGTAAAATGCTTACTAGAGGTAGCAACATGGGTTGTTTTATAACTACTGCCAGTAAATGACTTGGCACCTGTCTCTGTTGACACTTGCTGACGTAAGAACAGGGGGAAAGTCTCTGTTCCTTTCACCTTTCACCACAATTTACTCACAGTTCCTCTGCTTCTGTTTTTTCATTATTTGAAACATCTGGGATATTCTTTAAAGCATAGTTTTAAGTCAACTATGGGTTGTGATTGGAAGCTTTTCCAATCACAACCCATGGATAAAACTACAAATTGATTTGTCTCATTCTATCTCATCACAAAACTGAATGCAGCCAAGAATTCTGCTTGGATTTCTGCTGTTGCAAGGCAAAATTCTCACCTAGGCCACTCTCATTCTTAAAAAGTAGTGCTCATCCTTGAAGGATGTTTAACTATAGTTAGAAGGTCACTTTTCACAAATACCCAATTCTGTAATTTTACCTCAAAAATATATCCTGGACTTCAATCCACCTGACTAGCTAAAGCAGGGATGTCAAACTTGATTCCACAGAGGGTCGCATCAGGCTTGTGTTTGACATTGGGGGGCTGGGTGGGCATGGCTGGGGTGGGTGGGGCCAGGGTGGGCATGGCCAGCTCAATGTCACTTGTGTTGGAGGCACCTGTGGTGGCCCAGGTGGGGCTGGGAGAATTCATTGTCTCCAGCACATGGCCCTCCCAGACTCCATTTTCGGCTGCAATGGCCTCCTGCAGTGCTCTACCCGTGAAAACTGTTTTTGCTGGCAGAGGCACTAAGGGCCAGTCCTTCGCTGTTTCCAAGGTGGTCCCACGGGCCACATCTAAGCACCCCGTGGGCCAGATCCTTGAGTTTGACACTCCTTAGCTAAAGCTACCGCTTATGTTGAATAGATGTTTAAACTTTCTTCTCTGCTGGCCACCCAGCTACTTTTTCTTAACTGCAATGTTCTTATGCAGTCCAATCGTTGAGTTATAATGCTACACAACCTATCTACCTGTAATATAGGACGCTGCAGCAATTATATGTATCAATTAAGGAATGCCTGTTATTGCACTCTTGTAACAGAAAAAGAGGCAGACCTGTAAGTAGGATTACAATGATGATAATTAAAGAAATATTTGAGAAGTAAAATACATTGCCTGTTTCTAGTTGTTTTTATCCAATATTCACTGCTTTATTTCCTCAGGACCTACAAGCTTTACATTTTCCCTCTTCCTAACACTCCCAGTTCCTGTCTGAATGTCCTAGATAACACAAAAGCAAGAGAATAAAACTTGCTTTAAAAATTCTGCTGCCTTTGTACTATATAGGGAAAACCAACACAAATAACTCAGAGCTCAACATTTTAACAAGACATAGTATTATGGTAGTTAAAGATACCTCAGATATGTGAGGGAAAGAGGGGTTTAAAAAAAAATCTCCATTTCATTTTTAGAAATTTGTTATTAGAAATATAGCTTATGCCCTAATTGTTACATACGGGTAGTCCCTGTTTAGCAGTTGCGTTGTTTGGCGACCATAAAGTAACTTTATAACCAATTCTTGCTTTTAGGACCTTCACAGGTCTATAAAGCAAAGGAAAACTGATCATAATCAAGATCATAAGCACAGTTGTGGTTTTACTTAGTAACCACCACTTAAGAACTGAGTTGCCAGTCCCAATCCTGGGCACTAAATGAGGACTACCTTCTATCTATCTATCTATCTATCTATCTATCTATCTATCTATCTATCTATCTATCTACCTACCTACCTACCTACCTACCTACCTACCTACCTACTTATCATCTTTCTTCTTGCTTATCTTTTTTATTATTATTATTATTATTTATATGCCGCCCTTCTCCGGAGTCTCAGGGTGGCTTACAAGGCATTAAGCAATAGCCTTCATACTTTTGTATATTTATACAAAGTCAGTTTATTGCCCCCACAAACTGGGTCTTCATTTTACCTACCTTAGAAAGGATGGAAGGCTGAGTCAACCTTGAGCCTGGTGAGAATTGAACTCACAGTAATTGCAGGCAGCTGGAAGCTAAATACTACCTTTAACAGTAGCATTAATCTGCTGCGCCACTCAGGCTCCTTGAAGAAGGTTGGCAATTCAAGAACACCATAAGAGATCATATCAAAAAACTTCTGATTGGTTTCAGTCAGAAGATCATATTATATATTACCCAGAACACCAAAAAAAAAAAAAAAACCCCAAAGAAAAACAATGTCAGGAAGGAAAGGATATAGCACAAAGTACTTATGTATAATGCAGCCAGTGACTAATAAATCATATTAATCAAATTTTGCAGACAACCCTTCAGCATGGTAATTATTCAGGTTTTTGCTTAAATATTGACGCAGACAAAAAGGAAGTTGATGACTTTCATGGTCAAGTGCCATTGAAGTCAACAGAATATGCAAGCAAGATGTGTTACTAGTGATTGGAGCCTAGATTACCTAAATTGGAAAAAGTAAGGAGGAAAGTATAGTTGGATTCTATAGCCCAGAAAACAGAAATGAAACAGGGGAATGACTAATCAATTTCTGCCAATCTTATTTCTTCTATGACAATACTTCTTCAAACAGGCAACAGGATTTCTACGTACATGGATATCATCAGATGGAACACACAATAAAATCAAACTGATTATATTATTGGCACAAGGAAATGGAAGAACTCAATTATAACAACACAGATTTGTACAGCAACTAATTGGGATACCAGTCACAAATTTCTCATTTGTAAGTTCTAAGTCAAGATAAAGTGGAAGACCCAGCCAGTTTCTACAACACATTTTTGCTAATATAATCGTAACTTTCAAGAAGAGTATCAGTGACTGCTTTGAAGCTTTGAACCATATTGAGAGAGGGTCAGAGGAACTGTTGATTATACTCAACCAAGTTATTAAGGATGGATGTGTAAAGCCAAAGACCAAGAGACAGAACACCAGCTTGGATATCTAATAGATGGAATGGAATGAAACAAACAAAATGTTTAAAAGTTATGCTAGCACATCTAGATTATAGTAAAGTAACAAAAATATCTTTACAATCCCCAATGCATGTCACAACCTTTGAGCACCTAATGTTTGGAAATTGAAAGTTGAAAAATTTGACGCAACCTAAATTGTGTGGATTGCATATCCACACAATTTAGATTGTGTCAAAATTTTCAACTTTCAATTTGATAGTTTGGGGAATGAGGGGAAAGAGATGCTGCCTAGGAAATAACCACGCATTGGGAGAAGGAGCCCTCAGTGGCTTAATGGTCAGAGAAAGAAACTTAGAAAGGACTTGCCTTGATCATGGATCAAGCAGTTAAAAGTGTCGGCAGGAAATTATATTTGCATACTAGGAAAAATGATGTCAGATATCCCAGGCAGGAAACACCACTAGATGAAGTAATTCTACTTTATTGTAATCTTGCAAGTCTGAAGGTACAAACTTCCTGCTATGTTTTCACTTGTAAACCACTCAAAGTCTTAGATAGTGAGATGGCTAGTGTATAAATTTTATTAATAAATAAATAATAATAAATACTCTCTCCTTATTTATTCAGTCCCTATGCTGAACATACACCAAGCGAAGCATTTTAAAGTTTGAGGATAAAACATTAGTACTTCCACTGTGTTGATGACACTACTCTAGTAGTTGAAAATGTGACTTGATCTGAAAGTTCTAATAATGAAAATCAAGGATCACAGTGAAAAAATGGGGAAAAAATTAAATATAAACAAAACTAAAATAATAACAACTATAACCTCAGAATTCTCAATGAAGACCTTGTACTGGTGAGTAATGTCTGTCTTTAGAACCACCATCCACAGTAAAGCATAGAGTGATTAAGAATAACTCCATTGATTAGCACTGGGGAGAGTACAATGAAAACCTTGGAAAAGATATTCAAGTTGCCATGATGTGACTGTATTCATGAAGCTTAGAATTTTCAATGTCTTTTCCTAAAACATTTTATCAATGTGAAAGTTGGAATGGGAAGAAGTAGGATAGAAAGCGTATCAATGTACATGAACATGAATGCTGCAGAAGTCTTTTAAGGATTACTATTAATATAACTAGGGAAACCAACAAATCAGGGGTGAAACCTAGCAGGTTCTGACAGGTTCTGGAGAACCGGTAGTGGAAATTTTGAGCAGTTTGGAGAACCGGTAGTGGAAATTTTGAGCAGTTCGGAGAATCGGTAGTGGAAATTTTGAGTAGTTCGGAGAACCGGCAGATACCACCTCTGGCTGGCCCCTGAGTGGGGTGGGAATGGAGATTTTGCAGTATCCTTCCCCTGCCATGCCCACCAAGCCACGCCCACCAAGCCACGCCCACAGAACTGGTAGTAAAAAAAAATTGGATTTCACCAGTGCAACAAATGGATTATAGAAATCACTCCAGAATTTTCACTTGAGGTATGAGTGACCAGCTGTAAACTGTCATATTTTTTATACATTATATGAAGGCCTAGTTCCCTTGAAAAGTCCTTAATAGCAGGAAAAGTTGAAGGAAAACGGAGAGAATAACCAGCAGCATCTTGTTATGTTTGAAATCCAGATGAAACCTTCCCCTGCCATGCCCATCAAGCCATGCCCACAGAACCAGTAGGGAAAATTTTTGAATTTCATCTCGCCTTGCCTTCAGAAGTTGTGGGTGCTTCATCACTGGAGGTTTTTAAGCAGAGAATGGACAGCCACTTGTCTCAAATTGTATAGGGTCTCCTGCTTGAGCAAGGGGTTGGATTAGAAGACCTTGAAGGTCCCTTTCTTCCAGCTCTATTCTGATTGATTGAAAAGATATATTTTCATTTCATAGTTACTGCTTTTGCACTAGTTTCTCACACTTGCATCTGAGAAATGGTACCTGCCCAACCAGAAGAGAAGAGCATGCCCACCTAGCTGTTTCCATTAAGGTATAACTGAGCTACTCATTTTGACATTATCAGGCTTAGGCTTCATGAATATTAACTGGGAAATTTATCATCAATTTATATGCAATCCAGAGCAACAAGAAAAATGTAGTAAAATGCTATGAATATCTTGGGATTAGCTCCCCCAAAGTAGTTTTCACATGAATACAGACACATATATACCATCCTGTATTTTTAGCACAAAATAGTACACTGAATTGATGTTACGTTTTCTTGCTTTGTCAGCAATCTTACAATCCTCATAATTAATTTTGTGCTGAAGATTGTTTTCCTGTATAAACTGGTGAGAGTTGCCATTTAAATAGTGAATACAATTTTTGCATTTTTTCTTCTAGGCCTAAATTATGTGTCATGAAGTATCTTCTGCAAACCTGATTTTATCCCATCATTCTATACACACTAAAGCTGATTTTCTCCTGCCCCATCTCACTCTCATTTGGGGAGAAGATCTCATCTTTGAACCTTGGGACATTTCCTGCAGTAGACCTATATTTTCAATGTTGAGATTCAGCAATGTTCTGATGCATTCGATTTTAGTACAATTATCTGAGATTCAGCTAGAATAGACTATGAAAGATCTCTAAAATGAATTGAGTAATGGCATGATAAGACATGTCCAGCTAATAAAAGATTGGCTCTTGGCAATCATATTGATATTTTATTGCCAGATGCTCAAGAGAAAAATAATAACCTGCATCCAGACACCTTTACTATTTACTTTACTATTTAATCCTTCATTCTTTCTTCTTATTTCTTTGTGTGTGTATTCTTCGGTCAGGCAAACTTGTTGCAAAGTGACTCAGGTCAAGAAACAATTTAAAAATTATGCTATCTAACCTTGCTGGAATTTCAAGTAGCTATGCAATGCATCTTTTGGCAGGAATTTTATTCCAGCAACTAAACTTCAGACACAAAATTACAAAAATTGTCTCTCCTTATCTTGGCTGTTCTTTTCTTTCCCTCTGCATGTGACTTTGGTCTTTAAAAAGCTTCAGCAACAGCTATTACCTCAAAGTGACTCTCTGTTCCTAATAAGGGCTTTTAACACCTTCTAAAGAACTGTTGATTAACAACAAATGGAAATGGAAAGTGGTAAATTCAGAACTGATAAATGAAAATATGTCTTTATGTAATTAGTCAGCAGAATTTATTGTTTCATCATTGAAGCAAGAAATTAACAGCATTAAATAAAGGGATAAAACAATCCTTTTATCAAGCCTCCCTAGCTATAATGGCAAAATCTCTGCTTCTCATCCCCAAAACACTCTCATCAAAATGCTGATATAAATCAGAGCTGAAATACATATAATAGATAATTGTGTTATCTATGTGTAATTATTCTAGGAAAATTATAATCAAAATTATTTTATTTTGAACACTTACGGTCAAAGGCTGAATTGGAATCATTAACCTAGATCTGGCATTCATTGCTCATGCAAAGTTGATTGTCCATTGACAGGTGCCTGAGAAGATGCTCCATCCAAAAGATTAAGTGAACCCAATGAAAAATATTGGCTGTGTTCACATAATAATACACTAAGTTAAAGCTGGCAGGCTAATTTGCGGGTGGTTTTGTATACTATATAAACCCAACCATGTGTTTAGTATATGGTTCACTGTGTTTTGCACATCTGGGTAACTGGGTTAATTCAATAAGTCAGTTAAGCAGGTGATATGCAAAGAAGTGATATGGCAAAGTAGAATCACTTCAGGGAAATGGCCTCATGTAAGCTCTCTTTTTTATATAAAGATTAGAGAACTTTTGCCTGAAAGCTAATTAAACAGCTAAGATATGACTTCTTGCTTTTTCATTCAATAATTCTTTATAGTATTTCTGTGCTTCACCATATGAGGAGAACTAAAGAAGGAAAAGGCAAAGAAAATAGGTGCACTGCAGGAAGGGGAAATGTATTTAGAGGATTTTAAAAGAAAAAGAGAAAGCAAACAGCTTGTAGCAAAAAGAATACACAGAAACAATAAAAATTAAAAGGTCAAACAAAGAATTGCTAGAGAATTTGGGCTTGTCTAAAGAGGCCATGGTTCTATCTCAAGAAAATGAAAATATGTTTCTTTGATAACATTGTTTTTTCTCTTTGGGTATGGAATGCCCAATGAAAAAATATGGGAAACCTATTTGGACATTAAGTTGGGAAGACCACTTTAAGGCATTAATTATGTTTTGAAAGACTAATTCCTTTTAGAAGCTCAGGAGGTCCCAACCATGGATCCAAAAGTTCTGAAGAATTTTGTGCTCGGCACTCTGCTAGCTAAAGTTCTTGTAATAAACAAGCTTACTCAACCAGATGATGTAGCTGCAAGTTAGTTAATCCACTTTTGCCTTAGGACCTACATGCAGTGTACATTTAGAACCCATAATATGCATGTACTTTGTAGTGGGGATAAATGAATGTTTATTTATTATATAGGACATAAGGAGTTTGTTGGATGCTTATCCTACGGTTGGTAGGTAATATATAGAAAACTATGTTCTGTAACTTTAACTGCTACAAGATGACTAATTGGCTGTGCTAAGCAGACATAAAAGAAGGCAGGAAGTTCATTCACTTCTGCTCCTGCTATTAGAAGGTTGAACTGCTGAAAGGAACTGTGTCTGTGTTACTGAAGAGAACTGGAATTGTAAGCAAACTATGTTTTTGTTGAACCGTGGTTATTTGAAGAAGTGTTATCTTTGTTTTGAGAAGCCAAGTTTGTTTTTTTCTACTACAAGTAAAGACTGTTTATTTTTCTTTAAATGTTCAGTCTGTGAGTATCTCTGTGTTTTGCTAAGCAGCATATCTATTCGCTGTCTGGTCCATTGTACCACTTTGCAGAGGGCAGTTTTACCCTCAATAGAGTTCATGTTGACCAGCCTCTCTAATCTTCAGAATACATAAAGAAATGTAAAGTTTTCAGATTTTCTTTAACTTTATCAGTTATGGTTTTATCACATAGATAGATTTTCTCCATGACATTGTGTCCTTAATCTGGTCCTTCAGGCCTTCCAACAGTACTTGTGTTACCACTGTAACTGAGTCCATCCATCTTGCTGCTAGTCATCTTCTTGTCTTTCCTTCCAGCTTTCCCAGCATTATATCTTGACATAATATGTCTGAAGTATAATTTGAGCCTGGTCATTTTTGCCTTGAGAGAGAACTCTGGATTGGTTGGTTGGATAAATCATGTTTGTTTCCTTGGCTGTCCATGGGATACTTAGAAGTTTTGAATGTTGAACACCAAAGTTCAAAAGTATCAATGTGCAATGAACAAGGACATACATTCAATTTTGCAGCTACTAAGATTGTTGGACGAGCAGGCACAAAAACAGACAAGGAAATGACTGAAGCCTGGTTAATGGGCCCCTCCTCAGTCAACAGGAGTGCTGATTTACTACCAGTTTATCAAGTATTTAGAAAACATGGCTGGGGAGCATAAGCAAAAGACAGCCAACAACTTAATAGTCAGCCATCAACACCCAAATCAACATCTAAAAAACCACATACAACAGGCACCATATAAATACCACACACAGAACGCACACACTCTGCTAGACAGAGGTTCCCTACAGATGGGCTCCAGCATGAGTCCGAAAGCTTGGAAGACAAAACCTCTGATTTTGGTGACCGACCCAGATTGGACTTTGCAATATCAATGTTCTGTCTCTCCTCTCTCTTCAAAGTCCAACTTCCACTTCCATAAAATATCAAGAGGGAATTCCACTCCCTGTACTATTCTGATTTTGTAGTTATAAATACATTGCAGTAATATCTTTTCCAAGGCCTTTGTGACTACCCTGCCAAGTGCCAGTTTGAAGCAAATTTCTTGAATACTTGTTTCTTTACTGTTGATGCTTGAGTCTCACAGGCAGAAGCTATCTACCACTTTAGTATCTTCATTGTTAATCCTAAAATTGTTGCACCTCTTGTCATTAGTCTTCTTTTATATTTAGTTTTAGTTCCATTTTTTCATTGTACTCCTTAACTTTCATTATAAGAACTTGCAAATCTTTTGTATTTTGGGCTATAACAGTAGCATCATCAGCATAACATAGGTTATTAATGTTTCTTCAACCAGTTTTAAAAACACACCCATCTTCTTCCAATCCAACTTGTGTTTATATTCTTTTTTAAAAAAAATTATAAAAATTATGTTTGAGATTATTCTGGATTTGCTGACTATTCACACTTTTACTGCCTATAGCTATGTTATTAGCATAATTACTTTTTAATTCTGACTGAAATAAACAATGGGAGGAATAATACTAGCTGTACCTCAATGACATCAAATGAAGGTTTTTGAACCTGAATCCTTGGTGCAATTCAGAGGTGGTATTCAGCAGGTTCTGACCAGTTCTGGAGAACTGGTAGCGGAAATTTTGAGTAGTTCGGAGAACCGGTAAATACCACCTCTGACTGGCCCCGCACCCATCTATTCTCTGCCTCCCGAGTCCCAGATGATCAGGAGGAAATGGGGATTTTTGCAATAACCTTCCCCTGGAGTAGAGAGGGAATGGAGATTTTACAGTATCTTTCCCCTGCTATGCCCACCAAGCTATGCCATGCCCACCAAGCCATGCCCACAGAACTAGTAGTAAAAAAAAAATTAATCCCACCACTGGTGCAATTGTATGTGGGAAAGACCTTGGGAAACAAAGCAAAGAGATGTAGCCAAGAGAATGGTCAGATAAAAGGCAGCTAAGCCTACTGCAGGAATGATGGCCGGGCAAGAGACTCATAAGGGGCCTTTCCTAGTTTCTTGGGCTGTAAAGGAGATGGGTGGGTGGAGGATTGTACTTTTAGACTGGCAAGATTCTGTAAATGTAGCTTTACAATAAAGTAGAATTAGCTCATTTGATTATGATTTTTGTCTGGTTTAACTTGAGAGGCTGACATATATGCCGCCGTGGGTCTTCGGAGAGGGGCGGCATATAAATTGAATAAATAAATAAATAAATAAATAAATAAATAAATAAATAAATAAATAAATAAATAAATAAATAAATAAATAAATACATACATACATACATACATACATACATACATACATGTATGACCGTTTTTCAGAGTTACAGCCTTTGCAGCATCCCAATGGTCATGTGATCAAAATTCAGACGTGTGGCAACTGGTTCATATTTATGACTGTTCCAGTGTCCCATGGTCATGTGATCGCCTTTTGTGACCTTCTCACAAGCAAAGTCAATGGGGAAACCATTAATTTACAGCTTATAAACTGCGGTGATTCACTTAACAACTGAAAGCATGAAAGATTGTAAAATGGGGCAAAACTCACTTAACAAATCTCTCACTTAACAACAGAAACGTTGGGCTCAATTGTGATCTTAAGTCAAGGACTACCTGTAATAGCAGTGATTCCCACCTCCAGATGTTTTAGGTTATAATTTCCACAGTCCTTTGCTAATTAAGTGTGAAAGATGGAAGACAAATTCAAGCAGCCGAAGCTTAAAGTTGTAACATCCATTGGAAAACTGCAGAAACAAACCTACCTTTTCACCCAGACTGTATGGAAACTTAGAGACTTTCAAAGGTTTCTGTTTGAAATCATTATATTTGTTTGCTGTGATTATATTAATTTATCTCTACTGTATCTTAATTTCATTTTTTTTGTAACTTTAAATACTTCTATGTGTTACTAAAAAATTCCTGGCAAAGAAATAAACAAAGAAGTTTATACATTTTAAACAGTCATATTCTGACCTTGGTCTTCAGTGAAAAAGGATAAACCCCCACAGGATTAGTCTGTGTCTCTGTGACCCACCCTGTCAATGAAGGCACATGCTCCCAGTCACAAATTAACCTCCTCTCTCCCCCTGCCCCCGGCCATTAGCATGCTATAGCAAAGGGGGGGGGAACCACTTTGATTTAGTATGGCAATATGATTAATGTGCATTAATGTGTAATTAATCTATACTTAGTGATCTGTCATCCTCAGTTCTTATATGTGGAGTTGGAAGTAGAGTAAGGTAACCATTCAGGTAGCACTGCCTGTTTAATTTGTTGCTGTTTCATAAGAATTCTAGAGGTTGATGCAAAATGAATGGATCGTTTACTTTCATTCAATGGTCCACTGAGTGCAAATATTTATATGAATGCAGGAAATGAACTGGAACACCACACCCAAGCTACTAAAGTCAGCCCTTTACTGACTTTGCAAGAAATGCAGTATCACCTCTAGCTTAACAGCCAAAGAGGCTACAGTGCCCAATTCACTGTCAGTTTATAATGTCATGTAAAGTTTTAGTTCCAAAGCACAATGTCAAAATTAGGGATGGAAAGAAGATTTGCTACAAACATCTCTAAGAAATAGATTTTAAAATTTAAAAATAGGTATCACTTGAATGGCATTGGCCAAAGATTCTTTGCATACAAATTAATACATCACTGCTTTGAACACAAATCAGACAATCCCCATTTTTATCTGAAAAACCAGTTATTTAAAATAATTTTCAAACTAATGCTTGCTTCATTGGTTCAGCTCCCAAAAATAATACTATCCTCTTTAATTGCTTGGGATGCGTTTACGGTTGGCCAAACTTGGCTTTACCTTCTAAAAGTTTCCCAGGTGGTGCCCATTAGCTTAAATAATAAATCTTCCTCTAATCATTTCTGGATTTTGTTTCCCACTGGATCTACATGATCATCCCTCTCTCTCTCTTCAACGTTTGTGCTTGTAAGATATCTAATGCCAACAGGGAATACTAATACAAATATGGGAAAAATTCTAGGAATAATTTTAAATCCCAGTAAAATTGCATTGTAATGAGAGCAGTTATAATTTCAACATGGAATTTTACCCAAGTGTACAGAATGAAAGGTCTTAAAAGGTTTGCAGGATCACCAAACAAGAATTTGGTTCTCTCTCTCTCTTAAATAACACCAGACCATGATTTCACCCAGACCAAAATCAATCTTAGTACTAGTGAGTGATTATATTATAGTATTCAAGACTGGCCAAAGACTATAATAAAGACATCTGAATTTGAATTATATATTCATGGGAGTCAGATGAAATTATATATATACATATATTTGTCCTTCGTAAGAAATATTCTTAACTGTATGCCATTTAGAAGGAGTATTTTTTTTTCTTGTCCTGGATCTCTGAGGAAATGGGCCCTTAGGATTTCTAAAGGAATATTCTTGGAACACTGCTGTGTCTTAGAATGGCTTGAAGAAAGAAACCCCCTCTTTTAAGGCCATTTTCTTGATACATCAAATATCCAGTATTATAGGGAGAAAGAATTGGCACATTTCTATCTTAAAGCACCCAAGAATATGCTGCCATTAAAGGCAAAACTGCAAAACAAAAACAGTAAACTATGTCACATAGAAGCAAGTAGAACTACAGAGGGCAGGACTGTCATCATCCTGGCCTTGAGCAACTGCCATAATTTGGATAAACAGCATTTAAATATCAATGGTCCCCATTTTGATTACTGGTTCTGAACCCAAAATTAAAAATGTTAGAGTCTTTAGAGTTTGAGCCCCTAATATCTGGAGTCTCAGGTTAAATGAACACCACGGAACCCCAATCTCTTTATTTCCAAATGCCAGTTCATCTCCTCAAGAATAGCACCACCAAGAAAGCTCTGATCCAATCTTACAGACTGCCCCTAACTATCTTCACTGAGTCAGGGGTTTAGCTAAATACCTCCTATCTGGGTTTGTTTGTTTTTATGCTTTCCCCATTCTGCAGACCTATGTAATAGCCCTTTTTTCTCTGACTGCATGTATGAAACGCTAAGCTCTTCTACATCAATCATTGTGGACTGTGGGCTGGATATCCCTTCCCCAATTGACTGTGAGGTCTGCTTCCTCAGAACCAAAGGCAAGCAACAGCTGCAGAAGGCACAAGGCTCCTTATTACTATTGTCAAAGTTTAATTGTAGTCCTGAGAGCAATTGTACAGCTTGCTTGCTTTATAAATATTAATGCCCTTTTTTTCTGCATACAATCATTCCCATGAGGAAAGGGCTTTTGGGTAGCACCACAGAGTGAGCTATGTGTAAAATCAGTGACCTATGAGGAAGAAACTAGTCCTCTGATTGTGGTTCCTCCAGCTTTGCTCGGTCAGGGGTCTCATTAAACATTTAAAACAGCTTCCAGATAGTCTGCATATTTCACCGTGAGAGGAGGGAGGTACAGAAGCAGACTACAGCACTTCAGATATAACTTGCGTCGCCATCCCTTTAGGGCAAAATTTTGAGTGAAATCCTTGCCCTGCTGGACAGCTCTCTAAATGGTTTCTATGTGATAGGAACAGCCAGAAACTGCCAGCTGCCTTGGACTAGCCCTCACACCTTGGCAGCATTCAAAATCACTTTTCCGTTCTGCTTCCAAGGATTTCAATTATTTATATGCATTTATCGTGACAGAGACAGGGGTAGCAGGGGAAGAGGGGGAGATGTGAAGCTGAGAAGAACAATTAGAGATACTTCTTGATTTCTTAAACAAGGATAACCTAATCCAGAAGATAAGTTTATATTTGAAATCAAGTCTGAGCTGCCAAGCTTGTTTTTAATGCCATAATAATAACATCAAAAATATTCCTGACCAAATGTCCGATGTGTTTCTTTCATTCATCAGCAATTATGGACATGTCTTCTATTTGGTGGATTAGAAAGCAGCCTTCTGAATAAAAGACCTGGTTTTCAGACAGGTTAAGCCCAGCTTTTTTTTTTTTTTTAAGAAATTAACTATTGCTTGTATACAGCTGCAATAGAATATTGCGGCTAGACTAGCTTTTGCGAAACTCTGGAAAAATAAATCTACGCCCTCAGAGGAAATATTAATAAATAAAATTCTAGAGTGCGCAGAAATGGCAAAATTGACGAGCGAGTTAATAAATGAGGAGAATTCTAAATATTATGAAGTATGGGGAAATTGGTATAACTGGTTGAAGAACAAGATAAAAGTAAGATAATAGGTTATGACTTGTTAGGCACTAGAATTGGACTTAATTGTATAGAATTGTATAGTATATTGTATAGTTATGGATGGAATCCATCCAACGTTTGATTCACCAATTGTGTAAACACTGTACCTCGGATCAAGATAGAGATTGTATATTATCTTTTTAATTCTGGAAAATTCAATAAAGTATTTAAAAAAAAAAAGAATATGCTTTCTGGGTCTTTTTTATGTGGCTGGGAAAAAGGAAGCACTCATTCAAATATCTGATTAACCCTGTGCCTTTGCCTACACTAGGAGATTCTACCTTAAGTTAAGGGGGAAATGCAATTACAGCCAAACTTCTTTTCTATCTCATTGTGTTCTTTACCACCTCTTGTGTCCATTTTTCTACTTTGGTAGCAAGCACCTTAGGCCATCAGTCTGATCTGACTGGCACAAATAATGGCTCCTGTTTGAAGTGTCCACAGAAAGTAGGTATCTTCCTTCTGTAATTTGCTTGTCTCGTATGAATTGAATGACCATGCTTCATAAAATATGCAATCCTGCAATCATCCAACAGTTTCATAGGACTCATGCTCCAGTCTCGTCCCCAATTCCTAATGATGTAAGATTATGCTTATGTTTTAAACTATGTTCTGAATCAAGGCTGCTCTATTTTCCATGTTTCATCCTTATTCTAAGCATTGACCAAAGATTCATGGCAAATTTTCTAGCAGAGAATTAATTTTATATTATTCATGCCCCCTATTAAAAAGGCATTATTGCCACCCAGTCAGAGATGTGATGAATTAATATGAAATTACATGCACTGTAGGGAACCATGCCAATAACATCAAAGGAAAGGAGATCATGAATCTTAACCAGGTTGTGTGCTGCTGGAAAAATTTAACACTAAATATGATCAGTTCAGGCTTTTTACCCAGTTAACATCAAGAACTGAGAGTGAGTGTTGTATACTCACAGTTAGTCAGATCTAAAGCAAAGAGGCCAAAGGGATCACTGAAGACAGTTCTGTTGAAAGGAAGACTAGAATAGTTCACAGTATGGATTATTGCATCAAGGGGATTACAGAATAAGAAAAGGTGACAACTTGCACAAGGATATCTCAACATTTATCAGCACATGGTAACATCTTTGAGTTATTATTAATTTTATTACATTTATATATTTTCAGGATTGTTTTATTACATGGAAGTCCAAGGTAATCCTGCAAGATGAAGAAATATGTGGATGCCTTGTAAAGCATGAACAAAATTGTACAGAAATAAGATGGAGATCTGTGATGGATACTGTTGGATGGAGGTACTGTTGAAGGAGATGCTTCATCCTGCTTTAAATAAATTTGCACTATTCTAGAAGGGGAAAAAATTTGCATCTTGGAGTTGTTCCTCAATCGATTTGGGCTTATATAATTGTAAATTACAATAGTAGAAAAGTATGCCTCCGATCAAATCTATCTACAGATTAATTTGTTAATGAATCATTTTTTTCTCAAAGATCAACTTAGTTCTGACTATTCATACTGCAGTTACGCCTACGTTGAACTATTGTAAGGCACTTAAAATCAAGCTGCAATTGAAGTCAATCTGAAAACATCAATAGTTTCAGAAGACTGTGATTACATTTAGTGTGGAATCAGTGAAATAGCTCAAATAATGACAAATTCAGTTCTGGGTTCAACTTAAGGTGTCAGTTACACTTTTAAAACTTGATATGACACAACACCAGTTTATATTCACATCTGAACTTCTTGAGATCTGAGGCTCTCTACAATATAGTATCTCATTAATGATGGAACAAGAGTTGGTAAAAATAAATAAGATGACACTTTGTCTTGGACTGCTCAGCCTTCTAATGGAGGTTTGTTTGATGTCATTATGGTCTATTATCAGTCTCTTAAATTCATCTTATTGCAGTGTGCATTATTTAGTTAAAGTGCATGAGTGTGTTATATATATGGCTTATTGAGAGGTTTTGCTGTCTATATGTATTATGATGTTATGGTCGCATTTTAACTTGTTTGGGGGTTTAGATTTTTATTTTGTAAGCCACCTTACAAAGATGTGCTTCTGAAATAAAGTAATATAAAAATGTGAAACTATTGGATGAATCAGATAATTTTATAAGGAGATACGTTCCTTGATTCATTCATGTGCCTCAATATCCCGGAACAAAGATTAGTCAATCTCTTTTAGGTCATTCATATTCATATGTAAATCGTGCAAATATTGTCCCAGTACAATGCCAACATCAAACCAAAGATCTACAATATTCAGTCATGAGTTATCAAGAACACTGCTTCCAAATAACTACCAATACCTTGTCTCTCTGCTTTTCCCTTAGTGCTAGCCTGAAGATACTTTTAATTGCTATTTTTCAGTCAGATCTTTATAATACATACTTGTAATTTCCTTCTCATCCAAGAAGCTTCTTCAGTTCTGAACTGGATGGGAAGTGAAACATCTTCAAGGAAAAACAAAGAAAGCCCAGTTGCATTTTGAAAAAGCACCTTTGGGACAATCATGACCTGGATGACTGAGAATTTCCATAAACATTCCTTCTCATATATTAAGAAGACCAGGGAGATTCATTTGACCAGACTTTCTAATAACTGCTTTGAGTCTTGGGTATTAAATTTTGTCTGTAGTTCCAATGATTGGTTTTACACACTCTACAAAATAGAGGTTGCAAATTACTGGTTAGACTATGAAAAATATGGTAACATTTCTAACATACATTCTCCTTCTATTTCTGGGAGGCTTCCCCAAGAATGGTATAAATTTGGCCAAAGTTTCCCAGAAAATCAGTATGACATGACGAGGAGTAAATCTTTACTGTAACTCAAATCGTTACAAATAACGTAGTTTGATATAAAGCCAAATCCTGAGTTTATATTTTCTCTGGCTTTAAAAATAATATTTTCTCTATGTGTGTTTCACAATGTATAACAGCAAATTGGTTATTATTTCTTTTTCCATACTTGCTTATAAATATTCTGCATTCCAGGCCTGGAAATTTATCGCTACTAATGGAATCCTGACAATTTCTGAGACAAGATGCTTGAGGGCATAGGAACAGCACTCATGAAATGTTATCCTTGATGACAATATAAGTACTACATTCTTTAAGTTTTAACTCACTTCAATTAGAAATATATCTATTAACTGTAAGTTAGATTGATCTTCCAAGAGGAGGAAAAATTGCTTCCACATGCAATTCCTCTGTAATTATAGTTTTCTTTCTTTTAAAAAATCAATTTATTGTACTGGAATGACATTTTTGGTAATTAAATTCCTTTGCATGTATAAATATGTATTATATTAGCATTAGTGAACATTTCCAGGTTTTTGAAAATATATGTATAATTCTTACCACAGAATCACTACTGTTAAATGCTGTAGTCTTTTAGTCATGTAAATATTTGTAACAGGAAAAAAAAACATCTGTAAAACGGGGCAAAGAAAAAAGAATATTTAAAAGAGCATGAAAATCCCCATGTCTGTTCCACCAACTCCTTGGACTTAGATAAGACCTACCTTATCTGCTGTTATGCAATTGGCCATTTCCATCCAAACTTGATTATCTTAATACAAGGTCACCTTTCCCTCCTATAAATCCTTTTTATTCTGCACTGTGAGCGACAATCTCACCTGGGCCCATCCTCTTCATTGCAATCCAAATACATTAATCACAGATTAGAATTTTTAGGAAGGCAGAGAAAGGAAGAAACAGGAATAAGATAAATCAGGATAAAGGTGAACTGGATGAGGTGAGGAGGTGCTCCATAGGCCTGTGCAAAGCAGGCATTGCCTACTGCTAGAATTTAAACTTCACTTTAAGTTCTAGCAGTTAATACAACCTGCCTTAGTGTTCAAAGGGAAGTATTAGAGGTTGGGCTGATCCACCTCAACCATCTGCTTTCTTTTGAAGCAAGGAGATTTTATGCACAGGCAGGAGATCCCCAAAGGGCAGGAGAAGCACATGGATGTCTCAGTTTGATAAACAAAATACTGCACGTCTTCATTTTACAAATCTGCATCAATGTGATGATTTGATCAAATAAACTTTAAATTGAATTAGCCCATCAAAACTCTGCATTTGTTTTTAATTTATAGTAGTGTATATATGTATATTTGAACTGTCTTTTGCTCTTTGAACTGGTGAAGTGGGGATTGATTTTATGAAGAACCACTATAACTTAAGTTGGAGATCATGAAATAGATATGAGCAGTCCGGACAGGAGCCTCTTTTAGTTGCTTTAATTCCTAGAAAGTCTGATGACTCAGAAAGGCAAATCTGTTAACTCTAAGACGAACTTCACCAACCTTCAGCCTTTCAGATGTTTTGAACTATAATTTCCTTTATCCAAAATTAATGTCTATGACAGCCAACAGTTGTAATAATTGTAATCCACAATGTCTGGAGAGTGTAAGATTATGAGATACTGCACCATGCAGAAACTTCTTCACCTTCTTTAAACTAACAACATATTTAGAATATGAGAAACATTTTATGTACAGGTGGCCTTCGTTTAACAACCACTCTTTCAGTGACTATTCAAACTTATGATGGTGCTGAGCAAGTGGTAGTTACATTTGATGTTGAAAGCAGCACCTTCACAGTCATGTGATTACCGCTTTCAACTTTCTGTGTTGCCTTCGTACAAGCTAAGTCAATGGGGAAGCTAGAGAATATCTCAAATGGTGATCACATGAAATCCTCAATTAACAACCCATGGTGATTTGCTTACCAAAGAAAACCAAGGTTGCCAGAATCTCCATCACAAATCAGTGCAGTGAAGTGATGTTGTGAAGTGATGCCACGGACAGCCATCCCAAGCTCCATTTTAGCTGGCAGAGGGTTGCAGGAAGCTGTCACAGTTGAAAATGGAGCTCAGGACCAGTTTTCGCTGGCAGAGCGCTTGGGCCACCAGAGGTGCCCCCGTTACGGGTGACATTGAGCTGGCCATACCTACCCTGGCCACGCCCACACAGGACCCCAAGGTCAAATACAAGTCTGATGCGGCCCTTAATGAAATCAAGTTTTGACCCCTCTGATCTAAAAGAAATACCATTTGCCTGAAAGCAAGAACTGGTGGGATCATAAAATAGAGAAAGTCATAGAAAATGAAGAAGCTAAAGTGTTCTGAGACTTTGCAATTCAAACAGACAAGCATCTGCCATATAACAAGACACCAGACATAACAATTGTTGATAAGAAAGACAAAAAAAGTCTGGATGATGGATGTGGCGGTACCAGGAGAGAGCAGAAAAGAAGAGAAAGAACTGGAGAAGATAACAAAATACAGAGAACTGCAAGCAGAAATGGAATGACTGTGACAAAAGCAAAGACAGTACCAACAGTAATAGGTGCCTTGGGTGTAATCCTAAAACAACTGGAGCACCACTTGAACACCACTGGCATTGACAAATTCACCATCAATCAATTGCAAAAAAACCTGTTTTACTCAGAAGGAACAATTTACAGCCTGTGATGATACTTGTAACACCATAAAACATCCACATCTGCCTATCCCAGGTCCTTGGGAAGGACTCGACAGGTGGATAAAAATGCCAAATCCAGTCTGAACATCTGGCTGACTATGTGATGAATCGTAATACTAATAATAATCCAATTTTAGATTGCTATGAGCAGCAGAAGCACCCCCCCCTTTTTATTGCACTTTTAAGATTCGTAATTTCTAAGTGCAAGTGTCATTGTGGCAAACTATGCTAAAGGAAGGATTTTTAAAAAGACACTTTGATCCAAATCTTTCCAAGTCAATGGATATTGGGGTACACTATCTCTTACTTTCAAGAAATCATGTATAGAAAGAAGTAATGTGTCTTATTCTGCACATCTAAAAAAGAGATGGAAATCATATCTAATGGTATAATTTAAAGCATTCCATCTTAAAGCAGATTGGCAAACCAACTTCTTCCCAAAGTAGAGAACAGCCGTGAACAATCCCAATGAAAACAGAACTGGCCTTGCATTTTAGCTTTTGCACCATAAACTTCTACTGTCAGAAAACGAGTTCTTTGGAGAAAGAAAGTAACACCAAATAGCTTATAAATTTTGCTGTTCTGAATGTCCACATCTTCTTCAGTGATGTTTTACATATTGTGGAGTACATGTTAAAATGTAACCTATACAACAAATGTAGCTGAACCGTGGCTTATAATGTATGAAGTGGTATAAATTGGGGTGGCAGGGTCAATCGCTGCATGTTTCTGCCAGAAATACAATGTGGGAAAAAGTGCACAATAATCATTGCACATATTATATGTCAGAAGACGGTACCCTACCCACCCTTACAGAAATCTGAAGAACTGGATTAGACAAAAAAATATCTTTTATGTTTATATATTCTTAATCGCTTATGATTTATTAGCTGCTTTTGAAATTGATGGACATCGTAAAGCAATTTCTGGGTATGGCAGAGGAAACTGAACTTTTTTAAAGGGATTAAAATCTAATGAACGAGTAAATAAATAACTAAACCTTCAAGGTCAGAACTGTATTTTGTTCAAACTACATGTAATTGTGCTTCATCATTATTAGCCAAAACCACCTTGAAAGACTGAATCTGAGTGAGATAAAGCGATTGTCATAAAGGATATATATTCAAAGTTCCTTCTTTTCTTCATATATACAACATTGCACAAACACAATCATAGGAAGGGCATTCTAGAAGCAAGATTTTAATGTCCCACTCTAATTGTTCACCAGCTGATTATTTTGCTCTGCTTATGCATGCTATTTACTGACCACACAGTACAGTTCTTCCTGATGGTGAGCTAATGGCTATTCTTTATGGATATTCTACTCAAACAGAAGTGGTTGTAAATTTGGAACCAATCAGAAATCTGTTATTTTAAATGCACATTCGTCAATGCTGAAAGAGAGGCAACATAATTATATTGTTTACTTTTCTCTGCCTCTCCCTTTGATAATGCTTTTTACAGAGTTATTGGTAGCATGAGTGGTTCAATTTTGATAGATAGTCTTGGAATAATAATAATTTCAAGTATCATTAATACTTCCCCTGCACTCTCAAGCCTTTATCTTCTCATTAAAACAGGGGAAAGTGCCCAGCATCTTTCTTCTTTCTATACAAGTTTCCCTTAATATCTGTGGACTAATTGAGAAGAAAGCTTGGGGGGGGGCTCTTTTCTCTACATTCAAACAGGCACTTCTCCTCTTACTCTGCTTGTCCTTTTTAAACAGAGTTTCTCCATGGCAGCCTTACTGCCTGTCCTTTAAACCCTGCTCCTGTTACATTCATCACCGATACAGTAGTCAGATCCTTGGGGACTTGAAAGATGGCAGCAATTATATTATCTCCATCAATCTTTATCACCCTGTCAGTCTCTGATTCTCTCTGGAAGGTTAACAGCTAAGAGGTAAGTCCAGGGGTATTTTTTTTCCCCTGTTCCCACCCCCTTCGGATGAAGAAACCATCTTCTGATTTCAAGTCTGCACCGCACCCCCAAATCTTTCCGCGATGGAAGATTCGCTTTAGCAAGAATGTGTTCCTATTTTCTAACCCAAACTGGTCTTAATTTTAGCTGCCTGGCCTCACCTGCCGCTCGACTGGGGAGGACACAGGCAGGACGCACGACAAGAGCTATTCCGGGAGACTGCTAACACCTGACAGCATCAAAGGAATTTTACAGCGAGGGGGCGGGATCTAGACCACAGACTGGAAGGAAAAGGCGAGCGGTCTGTGAAAGCAACAGTTTCATTCCTCTTACGCCCCAAGGACTCTTGGCCTCCGTCCCTTGTTAGAATCCCAAGAATGCGAGCTTCTAGCGATCCTCCCTGAATAGTCCGTGCCCCACAGCTTAAGGATAACAGATAACCGAGAGTGTTTGCTCAGCACCGTGTGATCGCTAGAAAGACCCCGAGACAAGCATCTCGGAGAAGCATCCTGTGCCACTAGCTTTAAAAAGGATGTGTGTGTGTGTATCAAATGTATCAAATATATATCAAATATTTTCATATAGAAACAAAAAAGGAGCCAATTCCGAGAAGCCATGTGCGTGAAAAGAGCCACCTCGGTAGTTATGGCTGGGAGCGGCAGAGGGCGTGCCACTCAGCGAGGCAAAGACGGTACCGCGGCTGCAGTGCCGGCTCCGCCCCGCAGGCGAAGTCTGGCCGTGCTCGAAGAAGCGCCTAGCCCGCCGCAGCGAGGAGGAGATGCGCTGCGCACGCAGACCCTTTTCTCTCCCGGGAACCGCGCACCATTTCCGAAAGCCCGTAGGGAGCCGTGCCCAGCCCTTCCTCTTGCTCGTCGACCTTTCCACACACCCCTCTCCGCTCCTTACAATACAAAGCCGGTCAGCTACATTTTCCTCCCCCCCACCCGAGACCCCGGTGTTTCCGCCTATTTTGAACCAGCCGGGCTCGAAGCCCCCTTTTTTGTCCACTCTCCCTCCGACGCTTTGCAAGAGGACTCGGATCTCTTTCTCCTCCGGGAAAAGGAAGAGCGGGGGTTGATTCGGGCACCCTCGAGGCGCTTGGTTATTCCATATCCGCCTCCCCACATTAGCTCGGGTCAGAAAGCCTCTTTGGGCCCTTAAGGGCAAACAGCGGGAACCAGCCAAGCTCTGCGGGGCTCGCCGTCCAATACCGGCGGAGCTGATCAGCCCTCGGTTGAAGCGAGCGAGCGAGCAGGCGTGCGTTTCTGTCTTGGCTGGGAGGATCGTCGGACATGAGGTGCCCTCTTAATGAAAGGAAAGGAAACTAAACGGATAGCAAAGCGACTCTGATAAGGTGGCCTTTATCTTGGGAGAGGGCCGGGCAGGGGTGGGGCAGGAATCCCACGCTCTCTTTTGCCCACAGCAATCTCTAGTGGGTTGTTACACTGCTCTCCCTCCCTCCCTAATTTGTCTCCTCCTGGAGTCAGCCGAGCAAATACCCCCAAAGCGATTCAAATCAGCACTGGTCACACAATTTGCAGCAGGCACGTCTTTCCTAAAATAGACAAGACAATCTGGGTGGCAGCCTATGAATAAGTAGCAACACGCCCAAGGGGGTCAAGGATTGTTTCAACACTTACTATTTGTGACCATCCAACAGATATTTGGGTTCCTCAATATGACTGCTTTTTTAAAAGCAATATTTTAATTAAAAGGAATGTTTATTCTGGACTCATTAATCTATACTAAGGAGCAATCTTGCCAACAGCTAACTGGTTTTTTGGATCCTAGTGTAAAGCATTACGGTAAAGGCAAAAGTGATAATTTAAACCTGTTGTCTCTGGACCACTTTGTCATAATTTGGCATGCCCTTGCTCAAGCCATTTCAGACAACATTTGATGGTTGACCTAATGACAATTTATGCATCCATTGAGAACATTTCTTGGCAATCATGCACAGGAAGAGGGGTGGAATTATTTTTGACTTATAAATGGGGGCAATAGGCAACAGATATTAATGCACATATGACACCTTTCCCAGTAACACCTCTCGTTCATTACCGTATGACTGGGAAAACGTCAGGTGAATTTCTAACTATCCAGCCTTTTCATTTTGTAAACATCTGGCCAGATAAGGACTAAAGTCTTTTTACAAAGTATAGCTAGCAAGGGGTTGAAACCAATACTGGTATTCTTCGACTTCCAATTATGTGCTTAATGACAGTTTGAAGTTATGATGGCACTGAAAAAAGTGACTTATGACCCAAGAGTTACAACCATCACACCATCCCCATGATCATGTTATCAGGATTTGGGCACTTGGTAGTCAATTCACATTTACGATGGTTGCAGCATCCTGCAGTCGTGTGATTGTGACTTTCCCAGCTGACTTCCAACAAGCAAAATCATGGGTGAAGCCAGATTTTTCTAACAACTGTGTAATTCACTTAATGAGTGCATGATTCGCTTAACAACTGCTGTAAAAATGATCATAAAATAAGGTTCAGTGATGATTTGCTTAACAACCGCACCACTCAGTGACCAACATTCACTTGGTCACACCACTTAGTGATCAAAATCCAACCATGGATGTAAATTGAAGATATGCTAAATGGCTACTAGCCCCTGCACCCCCCCCAAAGTATTCAGATGTATCATGCAAATGAAGGGAGCAACGGCTATATTTCTGGAGAGAATTGGGGTGGGGGGGAGTAGAACAACTGTAACCCAAAAGTGGCCACCCTAATGCTAAGGCTGCAAGGAGCAACAGGTAGAATCTTCAGAGTAAAATGGGGGGGCGGGGGAGAGAGAGAGAGAGAGAGAGAGTGATTTGGGAAGAAACTGCAGGTATGAATTTCTTAAGTAATGCAAGTGAGATGCAATCTCCCTTTTGCTATGCATGATTACATCTAAGATCTTGATTATTTATTCTTTTATGTCACTGGTTGGCTTTTCTATGGAATGTCTGTTGCTTTTACTAGCTCAGTGACAGCATTGCCACTATGGTACTGTCCATTATACATCTTCAAACTTTTCAAAAGGTTGAAAATCTGAAGCAGCTTTATGAGTAAGTTTCAGTAGCACACCTAGCATCTTCTATTCTTCCAATTTATTCTTCACAAAGCAAGTCTGCCAAGAATCTAAAAAAGGGGATGTAAACTCAATGAGATGGCCATGTCCAGCTTCCATTTTCTCCATGTAAATTACTTCCCCACTTCTACTCCTGCTTATCCACTTTTATGTTCTGCATATGTGTTAATTCTGTGGTCAGTTTTTTTTCACCTATTGCTTTCTTCCCCTCTCCCTTTACATATTTATATAAACTACTAACTCAGTCGTCTCCTCCTCCTTTCCTAAATCCCACACTTCCCACAACTCTCCTTCTGATAATTCTGTAATTCATTTGCATGTAGCCTACACCTGAGTTCACCCATACTTGTTGCTAATGCTTCAAATAAACTCCATGCCACCACATTTTTTGCAGATACTGAAGTAGTGTGAATTGAACCACATTTCCAATTGACATACAAGTGAAGCTAAAATTAATAATACAAAGCCTTGGCATCTACAAAGACCTGACGTTTTTGTGTAACATTTTCTGAGAAATGCAAATATAATACCGGTAGTCCTTGGCTTAAAACCATTCATTTACAAAGTTCTGAAAGTTAAAGTACTGAAAAAACTCACAACTGGTCCTTGTACTTTCAACCTTCACAGCATCTGCATGGTCATGTGATCAAACTTCAGGCGCTTGGTAACCAGCATGTATTTACAATTGTTGAAGGGTCACATTATGCCATCTGCGAACTTCCCAGCTACCTTCCATTAAGCAGGAAACCAGATTCATTTAACGACCACTTGATTTACCTAATAATTGCAGTGATTTGCTTGACCATTGCAAACAAGGTCATAACATTGCCACAATTAACTGAACAACCAATCTGCTTAACAAAACTTCTAGTCTCAGTTGTGGTCATAAGTCGAGGACTATCTGTATTCATTTCAGCCTTTACCACAGAATCCAGATAAGACGTCTTTATCCCCAATGAATTTAGCGTTCTGTATTCACGTGTGACAATGCAATGGCCACATACCACAAGCAAGAGGACATCCATCTGCTGTGTCAAAGAAGATCAAATGAGGACAAATCGAATTTGGAGAAACAATTATTTGAGCTAGAAATTCACAATCTTTGAATAAGATTGATGGGACCTCTCCTGACATTTTATTCTCTGATTGTTGAAATAAAGTATCAGTTATTCCCATCCAAAATAACAAGGAGGGTGAAAAATGATACTTTTTTTAATCAGTTATCAATCATTAACTGATCAATCTGATCAATTTCTTGCTTTGGAATAAGAATTGTAATTGAACATATTTGGAGTCATCAGACCGGGAGAGACTAATCACTCTTTAGTCTACAAATCTAAAATGCAGTTGTGTATGACATCCTACAACCTATATCCTAATGGTGGCAGTTGCATTCTATTTTCCCACATGCCTGCTGAATTTGTTTCTGAATAGGTCAAGTTATCTTATATTTTATCCCTGGTGTAACAGATTATACCTACAGCCCAAAACCAATAAGCAGCAAACAGGTGGGAGGAGGAGGCCCTGTTTTCTGCTTTCTTTCCAGTAACTGAGTATGTCAGTTGCACTATATGCATTTATGACAGTGTGTGTAATTTCTATATAACAATGGAGCAATCCATGTGGGAGAGAGAAAGAGAAGGGGAGAAAGAGTAGTTACAACTGGATACAGACATGCATTCAGCCTCTACCCCAACCCACTAGTTCAGGGGTGTCAAACTCACAGGCTGGATGTGACATGCACTGACCACACCCACCCGGTTTAGTGAAGGGGAAAAAAGTCACGATACATCACTTGACTTGATGACTTGAGTTTGACACCCATGCACTAGCCCACAGTCCTTAAAGCTAGAATGGTTGGCCATGCCAGTTCTTCAGGCTTAATTGTATAATTTAGCTATCACAACGTTAAGATTTTCAAATTCATTATTTTGTTTTAGATCATCTATGACAATGTTGGTGAATCTTTTTGGCATCAAGTACCAAAACGGAAGCATGCACGCATGTGCCGAAAACCGGAAGAGCAGCCGCCTGGTGTGAATGTGCGCACCAGGAAGATAATCTTCCGGTTTCCGGCGAAGACCAGCTGGCCAGTGCACATGTGCATGCTGGAAGCTGGAAGACCATTTTCCTGGTGCGCGCATATGCGCTGGGCGGCTGCTCTACTGGTTTCCGGCGCTCCCACACGCGTGAAGACCAGCTGGCTGGCACGCCAGAACCCTGAAGAGCAACAGGCAACCGCTCATGTGCAAGGAGATATGGCTCTGCGTGCCACTTCCGGCACATGTGCCATAGGTTCACCATCATTGATATATGCTGTGAAGATAGTTTGAACTTAATTCCTATCTATTCCTGATGGATTTCCAAGGTCACAAACAGAAATGTGTAATACATCTGGAGTACCAAATTGCAAATAATTCATACAGAAGGATGAAGTTTTTTTCTGTTCCCCTACCAAACCCCTTTCCCCCTCCCATACACTTTCTGTGCTCGTGCATTACAAACTCCATCTTTACTTGTATGTCTCTCTAGAAGAAAGTTTCACTGAAATCAATGAGATTTATGAGCAGAAATTCTTAGAATTGTTGTACACAAAATGAGCTCTGGAACTCAGCTATCAACCAGAATTAGACTCATTAAAAACATTCAACCTAAGATTGTTTATATAACATTAAAGAGTGAAATAGAATACACTAAAAATAAAAGTGGTTGGCATTAATTAAGGCACAATGTTCCTAGTGCATTGATTTCTATATGATTAATAGAGTGCATCAATTTCTGTGGAATACTACAATTTAAAAAACATAGATTTTCTTATGTTACAACTTTTAAAGAATCTGTATGAGGACACTTTGAATTCTGAGAGAGATGGCATACACATACATTAGCTTTAAAAAAACCTATGGGTTAATTAAGATATTAGTTAAGAAGTGGGGAGGATCTGCAGGTAAACAGGTGGTAGAGACAACTTCAGTTTTCCACAAGATTTGAATACATCAAGATAAACAAGCATCACTATGCTATGGAATTCCGTGGAGCACAGCTAGCGATTGTCCACAGTCGCTATGCTAATTATTGGCTATAGTTAATATTGGAATAATTATCTTTACTGAGAAAGATGTATGCAGACTTTAGAGAACAGAGTCTGACCTTCATTGATAAAAGGAAGGAGAGAGTTAAGGTTTACATACTTACAGGCCATGTATATGAGGAACAGAGTGCAAAGAGCCAATTCAACTTAATCTGATCATCAACATGAGGGGTTTTTTTTTTAAAGGAACTGGGAAACAGGATTATGCTAAATGACACCTTTAACATTAAAACTTTCTCTGCACTTCTCTTCCCAGAGCAAGAGATCCTCATGGCTATAATGGTTTGAAAATGAATTGCCAACCTAGCTATTGAAGTGCTACAACCTGTTTAAATGGAAAGATACCACAGACAAAAAAGTACTTGAGACAACGCAAACTAACTTAACTTACTTTTCTGAATTGTGTAGTGCAACTGTGAAAAATAAACTGGCAAGAACATGGAAAATACGTCTCCATGTTTTGTTCTTCAGCAGACTCCCTTCTGACTTGGCTCAGTACAGAGTTTTGACTTCTCTATTTTCCAAAAGAACAGGGAAAAATGAATTTAGAGGCCTACAAAGGCTGAGCTGAGACTTGGAAGAAAAGAACAGCTGTTCTGAATAGAAAATTATACACATAACACTAGCTATTAATGATGAATACTATAAAGGATGGTTCCTGGGTGTTCTTTCTGCTTCCACCTGAATAAAAGTAAAAGCAAGTCTGGAACATTCAGATTGAAGTATATACAATATAATTATTTTGTGTTAATGGTTGCCATAGGATATTGCCAAGGGTGATTATGGATTACAGTTTTTTCAATGACAGCATAAGAATAGCCTTGCTGGAACAAACTTAAGTTCTATCAGACCTTCATTGTTTCCCAATAGTGACCAGATCTGATGCATCTGGCAAATACATAGAAGCAGACAGGAAGCCAAGAATATCCATTCCACCTAATCAAGTTGTTGCTTTTTCAAACAGCTTTGGTATATACAGGTTTCATCTATCCCTACATTTGTAATTCCATCAACTCACTACAAGTGTATGTATTTTTCCCTGTCTTATCATTGCAACAATCTACTGATGTAAACCAGGTCAGTGATTTCATCACTAGGGATTCATAGCATCACCCTGACATTCTTGTGCTAATGTAACAATAAGAGATCAGGCTTTGTATCTTCTCATTGATGGCTGTGTAGTGATAGCCTCTAATAAACAGTGTCTTTTGAGATGCTTGTAACCCAAGGAAATTCATAATTCAGACCCATGATCTAGCTCTCTTCTTTTCAATTTGATATACTGATCACACCACTCTGGCACTGGAAGGGCACCCATGTCATGAAAAGAAACAAACTTTTTTGGCAGTTCAGTAAGTCACTGTGAAATCATATGTAGTCTGTACCTACAGATTTTGTTCAAACTAGAAGAAACAAACTTGCAAGATACCCTTAGATTTTTCACAGGCTGATCTGTTGTCAGAAATCCCAAATTTCAGCACTGGGGAGTCCTTCCCAAGTCCTTTCTGTTTTGAAGGCCACATAAAGAAACCACTAATGACCCTATTAATGGGCAAAACCTCCTTTAGTTGTGGATTTTTATACACACGTTGATAGCAGAAGCAGCACACAGTCAGGACTTTCCATACTTTTGGTGCCACTTTTGATTGGGATTTAATCTTTCTCTTTGAATATAGAGGCAGATAATGATTAGGGAGTACTGCCAAATTAAAACGCGTGTGTGTATGTGTGTGTGAGGTAGGATTAAATGTAAGTACGGTTTGCAATTCCACCAAATTAAGCTCATCGGCACTGCCTGCTCACAGCAGGGCAGCGGTGGTCGCTACATTCCTGGAAAACCAAGCATTCGAGCATCTCAGGGACACACACACACACAAAAGGTTCGCTGGGGAAAAACAGGAGCTGCGGCCAACCAGATGCCTGTCTCGGACCAGGAGGAGAAAAGTCGAGGCGAGGCGAGGCTGCTCGGGTCAAGCACTCGCGCTGGGAAGCAGGCGGCCACGATCTGGGTCATACTTTAGCCCAGGAATACAGTAGCAGGTGCCGCCTCCTCCGCCGCAGCTCCGAAGGGCGGTGGATTCTTAAGAAAAGAGGAGGCGGCCGGAGAGAGTCTTCTGCCCCAAGCTATGGGCCGGGAGAAACTCCGTAAAGTCTAGCTAAGCAAGCCAAGGGAAGGGGGCGGCGGGCGGGACGGCAACCCGGAGCAGGGCCCGACCGCATAGGCGGGGAGCTCAACTACGGAGAGGGAGATCGGGAAACGACGCGCGCGCTCGGTGGCCTCTTTTTCTTTCTCTCTCCCCCCAACCTCTCCTCCGTTCCAAACTCCGGCGGCGGCAACAGCTCCACTTGCCAGTCTCCGGAAGGCAAGGCAGTTATGGAGCCGGCTGGGCTCCGCCTCCCTAGGCGGCCCTGCTCTTCTCCCCAACCCCCAAGTTCCCGCCGAGCCAGTCGACTCCAGTCCTGCGCCCAGCGCACCCCTCACAACCTCCTCCCAGCAGGTCGCCGCCGAATTCGCTTCCCGCCACCACCCGCCCCGCCTCGCCTCGCCTCGCTTCGCCGCCGCAGCTACGAGACGCCGCGGAGCCGACCCCTTCTCGCCGCCTCCTTAGCGAAGTGCCGGAGCCCTCCCCTCCCCTCCTCAGGCTCCCCGCCCAATCAGCCGCGGGGAGTCATCCTCTTCCTCCTCCTTCAGGTGCGTGGAGCGGCACCACGACCTCCGCCCCCCTCTTCCCCTCTCGCTCTTCTCCCTTCCCATAGAAAGGGGGCAGCTCCCCCCGGCCCGCACCGTCCGCGGCAAGTGCTCGGCGGTGCCCGGGAGGCGAGGGGGGGGGCGGTCCCTGCCGTGCGGCTAGTTAGTCCTGCGGGGTCGCTTATTACCTTTGGCTGCGTCTGGGTCGAGGAACATTTTCTTCCCCGGCGTGCGGCCAGCCCCTCGGGCTCCTCCAGACGAAGTAAATCCCTCCGCTGTAGGTGTGCGAGGTGGCGGCGAGGCGGGATGCTTCTCGCTTAGCGTAAAGCTCCGAGCCGTCTTCTCAGCGGCAAGCCCATCAGGCGCCGCACGGCAGCGAGGAAGGGGAGAAGCCACAGGCTGCGAGCGGCCCCGGAGTGACCTCCACAAACAGGTTGGCGTCCCAGGCGGCGGACGGCTGGGAAAGAGCGGGAACCGGCATGAGGAGGCTGGATGGATGGATAGACGGAGGCGCCTTGTAGGCTGGGGCTCGCTGACTGATTCTCCTCCTCCACCCAGGAACACACCAAGCCTCCGGAGCCCTTCCCTTCCCCTCCCCTCCCCTCGATGTCTGTGTGTGTGTATGTGAGAGAGAGGGTGTGTGCGTGTGAGTGAGTGAGTGAGAGAGAGCACGCGCGCGCGCGTCGCAAGCCTCCCTTCTCGCAGGCGTCCGGTTGCTGCTCGCTGCTGGTGGGAGAGGAAATTGCAAGGCAGAGCGAGGGAAAGACGCGGCCCGGAGCAGCGCGAGAGTTTGATGCTCCTTTGGATTGCTCGCTCGTCCTCCCGAGGGGGCGGGGGGGGGGCGGCCCGGCGGTTTTACTCTTCGGCTAAGGCGGCTTTGCACCTGAGCGTTTAAATGCCCCCAGTCTGCCGACAGCAGCAATTGAAAAAAAAAAATCCCGAGAGTTGCCCAGTGCATCGCGAACTTCACGCTTAGAAGGGGCTCTGCCTTGAAAAAGGGTCTCCTGTACGCGTACGGTGCTTTTAAAAAAGCCCCAAGCAAAAAGCATCGAGACAGAAAAGACGGCTCGGAGAGGGATCTGTCCAGCTAGTAGTTGGCATGGGTGGAAGCCCTTTTTTTTTTCTTTCATCCTCCGCGTGGTACTAAAACTTACTAAACTGGGTGGGGTGACCCAAAAGCGAGCACCATCCAATTCAAGAGCAGGTGCCTAACGAACTTTACAACCTCGCACCTGCAAAGGTAGCTCTTTCGTTCCCATTGCTTTTTTTTTTTTTACGACGAGGACGTTTGTAGTCTGTTCTGACTCCCTCAAGCATTTTGCTTGTTCCGTTCACGCCCCGAGTGATCCCGGAATGATGTACTATCCTTCTCGAGGTTTTAATGGTTTTAATTCGGGTCTTTTGCGCAGCGTGGACAGAATCCACTGGAAATAACCAGCAGGTTCAAAAATCAGCTCCAGTGTATATGCTCCAGTTCAGGGTTTCTTTTGTTTTATGCCTTTAGTAAATTAAGAAAAAGCATCATCCCCTAGACTTCATGATAAGGATAAAATTTCTTGCCTGAGGAATCTCACCTAAAAACTGGCCTGGATCTTGGCTCTGCTGAGGATGAGAGAATTCTAACTGAGGCCAAAAGAACAGGGCTCTGATTTCTTGTTAGAGCAAATAAATGCATAGTATCTTCTTCCTGTTTCTTAGGGTTGCATTAACGTTTGATAAAGATACTTGGAGAGGTTTTTGAAAACAAATTTGTCCAAATGTGTGAAGAAGTCTAAATCATACAGTACACATTTTCATTACAAAGCTTTGAGAAAAGTAATACTGTATATTAGAACACAGAAAAGTAAGAAAGAAATTGAGCACTAAAAACAGCCCCACTCTAGTATTTCCTTAGTAATTTAGTTCAAACTCATTCTGAATTTTGGAAGAATTATTCTTTATTTAGCTGGACCTTAATTCCATGCTCATGTAGTTATAACTGCAGTTTATTTTACCCTATAGCCTCAGAATCTTTGATTTAGATTTCACCTTCCCTTAAATATCTTGTATTAAATTCAAATTTGAGTTTATTTGTGAAAATACACATCGGGTGTTTTTTTTTAAATTATCAACCTCCTTCCCCTTACCTCCCAAATGAAAGTCTGGAGTAGTTGCACTGTCCACTTGACAGGGTTATTAAAAAGAGAACAGTAGTGACATAATCTACATACCCTTTTGAAAAACATTAAGTGGATACCGTAATAGTTATCAATAATGCTGATAGAGACATCCAGGGGCTGTTGCTTAGTCACTTCATGTGTGCTGTCACTAGAGTTTTATATATTGTACGTGTATAGTTTTTTATATGAAAGATTGTATCATATTAAAGTGTTTAATTGCAGATTTGCACACATTTTTCTTCACTGCTGGAATCTTTTTTGAAAAATAAGTCATTCACACACACTACAGTTCTATGATCCGGTTCAGCATAGATATCCTTCTGTTTGTTTGTTTTTTTAAATTCTTCCATGTACAGTAACTGCTTCATTACCCTGTTTCCCCAAAAATAAGACATCCCCTGATAATAAGCCCAATCAGGCTTTTGAGCGCATGCGTTAAAATAAGCCTCCCCAAAAAAATAAGCCCTCCCCAAAAATATTTAATCACAGAGCTGGAAATCAGGTAAGATGGCAAAAGGAGCCCCATCTTGCTCCATGCACCCTAAAATAATAAGACCTCCTTGAAAATAAGGCCAAGTGCTTATTTTGAGGTTCAAAAAATATAAGACAGGGTCTTTTTTTCGGGGAAACACAGTATCCATCTCAAAATCCCCTCACCTCCATAACCTTTCCCAGTGGCTGTTTGTATGAGTTACTTTGTAGGAAAGATCAGAGTGAGAAGGAGACACTATGAAATTGTAGTCGAGGTAAGTAAGGACATAACTAAAATTAAATGTGATCAACCAGAATGATAACTGGATGTCCCTTTGGGCTGCAGTCTCTGCACATTATGCTACTGAACTAAGCAGCTTGAATATAAGGTTGTACCTATATAGCTCAATCCTGACTACATTAGGATTTTCTCCCAACTTTATAGATAGTGTTGCAATCCAATTCTGTACATATTAACAAACAAATAAATCCTACTTTACTCAATGGAAGTTATGTCATAAATCATTATTAAGTAGTAATTAGTGTTTTGGATATTACCATTAAATTCTTAACCTATTGCAGAAACAGTAACAGAAATCTGTCTCTTTGGAAACAAAGATAATATTGTTTTTCTCAGATGATATTCACTTTGTCTGGATATTCTAGGACCATTATTTAAAAAACCCAGTTGTTTTGGAAATTGATAGCTAGAATAGCTTTCTTAAAAAGAATGTCTTCATTACTACAGTTTGGCAAAGCTATTTCTTTCTAAGTTGCATTTCCTATCTCCCTGATTAACCCAATTTTTTGGGGGGGGGTGTGCTTGAAAAAATAAAGTAAAAAGGAAATGCCAAAGTATATTATACATAATTACAATAATATACAATATATTATTTCATAATGTATTGTAATTATAACAATAATTGTAATTACAATATGGTAAGGTCTTTGAGAAAACTGAGTAGATCAATTGAAATACACTCTTTAAAAATGACTTGAATACGATTTACTTCTTTTTGAAGAAGTAAATGTAATAGTAGAAGATTTTGATTTCTTCATCTTGTGTTTGCAGTTTGATCTGGAATAAGCATTTGTTTGCCTTTCTACAAATAAATTTTATTTTTGTACTGACTGGGAACCAGATGAACTGCTTGTATTTCTCTCCCAAATAAGTTTGCCATATGCCAACCAAGAGGTAACAGGAATGAAGGAATATTAACAGGTTACATTGTGCTGCATATGGCAGGTGCCCCCAAATCATAGACATGTGGCATTTTATAATGTAACACAAGTTGTTAAACACTGCATTGGATTATCAGCAAATGCACTACTTTTTTAAAATAATAATGAACAAATATTTCTAGCAAGTGCACTTAAGAGTAGTTTGTCTAACAATTGATTTTGTTTGCTTCCCCTGAGGCTATGAGAATTCACTTTTGTTCAAATGAGGAAGGCAAATGAATAGCTTGTCCTGTCCTTAATATAATAAATATTCCCCACCTGGTGCTATCTGCAGAGAAACAGGGAAGTTTTTGGTGGGAACCTTTCTCTTTTAACTATTGACCGAAACTTAATTGTTCCAGTCTTTCTCACTACACTGTAATTTAAACCACAGACTGAAGCACATGCTTCTCACTGATCATTGTATATATAATGTTGCAGTTACCTCCCTGTGTGATGATAAAATACTGCAGTTCGGGTGGCTGAAGCCTTTTACAAGCTCCTTGCCTAATCCAATCTCAGGATGGTTAATGTTTGATGACCTAAGGGTGGGAAAAGTCTGCTAAAAACCCTAGGAGCTTCCGCAGTATAAACAGGATAGCCTTATGAATACTGGAATAATAAAAAAAAAGAGGCGACCATTCAGAACAATGAAAGTTAAAGGTCATGTGGTTAGGGACAGATAAACATTTCCCCCTATCAGCTGGAAACAGAAAAGGAAGGAAACTGTAGCTCTGATTGATCACACTGCTACCAGAAGTAATTAATAGGGTGAAGCTGCTAAGAAAAATGAATTGCTGTACATTAGGTCTAAGAAATGTTAACAAGGTTAACCCTGCCATGTACTGTATTAAGGCTGGAAAGAAGACATTTCTTTAGTTCTACATATTTAAAATGTTTCTTGCTTTTGTATAATTAGCTCCTGCACAAGTGGGACAAGCTCTCCTGTAGATAAGATGCAACATAGATCAGATTTCTTTTGAATAATTATCCCAATATCAAAGCATTGCTCAGTACAGGCTGGTGAAAATGTTTAAAGATGAAAAGAGGGTGAAAGCAAGAAATGGTATATACAGTAGATATAAATCCTAACCTGAGTGGGAATCACTCAACCTGGTGGCTGCCGGACTTCTACCTGGGAAGCCTATTGATTTGGTTTCAGATCATATATGTCCTACTCAGACCTTGCATGTGATAGCCAAATAATTAAGTGTACTGCTTTCTTTGGAAAAAGCACTCATGTAGTTGAGTGCTTCTTCCACTCAACTGTGTAGTTGCAGTTATAACAAAGTTAGAGCCCAGCTGAATGCTTACTTCACACTCTGACTCAGAGGCACATGTAGATATTCCAGAGCCAGCAGATCAAATGTACTGAAGGAAACAATCACCCAAATATCTTTTGTGTGGTGAGGTAGTCTAGACAACTAGGCAAAGATGACAGTCCGATGTGAAAAAATTAAGTGTCGATAGAACCAGCTAGAAGTCTCTTATCTTTTAGATCAGTGTTTCTCAACCTTGGCAACTTTTAAGATCTGTAGACATCAGTTCTCAGAATTCCCCATACAACATGCTGGGGAATTCTGGAGATTGGTCCATACATCTTAAAGTCTAGATTTAGAAAGCCCCTTTAGAAAACTACCTACTTCCAGAAGAGACAGGGTACCAAAAGAAATTGGGAAAGCTAGAATCAAACTTAACAAAGAGAAGTTTGTAGTATCAAAAAAAAAAAAAAGTGGGGGGGGGGGGGGACAGACTGAAGAATAAGTATACCAAAACACTCATCCAAGACATTTCTGGTTCTGTGAGTGACATGGCAAAGTGAGCAAAGAAACAAAATCAGAAGAGGTTAGATACAACTATGCTGCTTCTTCTGACAACTATAAGTACGAAAATAAAGCATTACATTGTGTGCTGCCCTGCATTTATTAAATTATGACACCAGTGTGAATTTTGCGCAACAATTCCAACATGCGAGCCTGGGTTTCTTCAAACAGAATGCCAAAGAAGCATGCATTGCAGTCTTCTATTCAAAGCCCCCTGCAGAAGCCCTCATACAGAGTCTTGTCTCACAAAACAATAGTCTGGGCTCCAGCATTGATAAGAAGTTGTAGTCAAAGCCATTTCTTCAGTTTCATTGGAGGCAGGTATTAGGATCCTTTCTCTCAGCAGAGACCTGGCTTCTGACTGCAATTTTAAAAAGGCTAGTCCATTTCATCAATATACTGGCACTCATGAACAACATAGTCTTCAGAATCGTAGTCAAGTCTTACGTTGCAACCCAGCTAATGAACAGTTTTCAGTGAGGCATCCAGAGTTCATACTCTGCACAGAACCTTCCCCACATCTTGTCTGAGGGCTTGGTACCCAGAAGCACATTCTGGTTGCATTCTATTCTTACCAGAATTGAGGAGATTAGAGCTCAAAGCAAGAGGTCTCCATCTTTAAGGCACCTTATATTCTTCAAGATGTGGTTCTGGAAGCTAGAAAAGTGTTTGGTACAGTGTCAGATTTGGTTGAAGCCACTGGGATTCTCTGAGCTTTCCATGGTGCTGATTATACCACCCATTCATGCAGAGGAGCTCTATATAGTAGTCCTTGACTTATGATCACAATTGAGCCCAAGATTTCTGTAGTTAACTGAGGCATTTGTTAAGTGAATTTTGCCCCATTTTATGACCTTTCTTGCCACAGTTGTTAAATGAATCACTGCAGTTGGTAAGTTGGTAACATGGTTGTTAAGTGAATCTGGCTTCCCCATTGATTTTGCTCATCAAAAGGTTGCAAAAGGTGGTCACATGACCTTTGGAAACAGCAATGGTTATAAGTATGGACCAGTTGCCAAGCATCTGAGCTGCGGTGGCGCAGTGGTTAGAATGCAGTACTTCAGGCTGCTTCTGCTGACTGCCAATTGTCTGCAATTTGGCAGTTCAAATCTCAATGGC
Source organism: Pantherophis guttatus (assembly GCF_059756535.1). NCBI lineage: Eukaryota > Metazoa > Chordata > Lepidosauria > Squamata > Colubridae > Pantherophis > Pantherophis guttatus. The sequence goes on along the minus strand of NC_142063.1, from coordinate 112,506,342 downwards.
TAAAGCCTTCCATCCTTCTGAGGTGGGTAAAATGAGGACCCAGATTGTTGGGGGCAATATGCTGACTCTGTAAACCTCTTAGAGAGGGCTGTAAAAGCACTGTGAACCAGTATATAAGTCTAAGTGCTATTGCTGTCTGAATTTTGATCACATGATCATGGGGATGCTATAAAGTTCGTAAGTGTGAAAAATGGCCATAAATCACTTTTTAAAGTGCCATTTTAACTTTGGTCACTAAATGAACTATAGTAAGTTGAGGACTATTAGGGGCAGAACATTTAAATAGAACCTTATAAATAAATTTAGGCTCTTGGGGCTTGCCTTTAAACCTAGGTTTTATATCAAAGTATTTTGATGTGAAATTTTCAATGAACATTTCAGACATAGCCTTAAAATGCAGTCTTTTTGTTGTGAGAAAAATGCCCACCAAACTATTTGGAGATAGATGCAACAGAATATCTTTTATTAGCATGTACAGCTACAGTGATCACTGGACTCTGGCCACAAGAATTACTAAGGAAGGCTGTGGTTTATATAACCCCAGAAAGGTTACATAGGAATGATAAAGCAATGTAAAACATATGGTGGCTTTTGTGGATGGAATATAGCATCTGATAATACTATGAGATGTCCTTACTATGGCTATCCCAGCATCTCTACATTCTTCTCTACCAGCTGGACTCTAATCCATGCTAATTACAGGTTCAACAATGACATTTATTTTATCCATATACAGCCTCCCTTCATGCCAAAGAAATGATAATGATTTCATTTATGTTCTCTTTCTCCTCTCTCTCTCCAGGTTCATCAAGTGGCTTTGATTTGCCTGCTTATTTTTGCCACCTTTTCTTATATTTATACCATGTAGAAGGCTTCATACATGGCAACCTCCAAAGCTTTTGTCAAATGATTCCATTTCCTATTACTATTTCAGAAGTATGCATTCATTTTAGATTTATGTTTTCCTGAAGAGATGTTGCACACTATTATTAATATTGTGAAATTGGAACATAGAAGTAGATAAACAGTTCCTTTTAGTACTGCGTAATGCTTGAGAAATAATTCAGAAAAGATGCTTCATTGAAGAGGGAAACATACAGGTAGTACCTATTGACAACTCTTTAAAGCCACTTTCCTTTTCCCAGCTTTGGACAGCTGCTACACAATCCTGGGAAAAGATGCAGCTGTTCTGAAGAGTTGTGTAGTGCTATACTTGTATATTTACTTTCTGCCATGGTCAAAAACAGTGCTTGGTGGTTTATAAGATATATAGAAAATAACTAAAACGTCCATGGTGAACATAATTTTAAACACCCAGATCAATAAAACCACACAATAATCAAATGTCATGGATCAAAACAGTTGCACCATCATGTTGAATCAATATATTCATTGATGGCTAATTCTAGTTTATAAATGTTTTACAAAAGAGCTCAGTTTTAATATTTGGGACCTCATGGGATCTGAAGCAGCTTTTTTTAGAACTGAACCAGAAACATTGCACAGTCATAATATCTCTTATCCTCTATCCCAAAACATGGTATAATCATTTGGGTTATTAACTAATAAAATTAAGATTTTTTTGCATAAAATAACAAAAAATAATAAACCTTATTTCTCTATAAATTTCCTGGATTGTGCTCCAAGCATGGAAGCTATTTTCCAGGCCTGCTTTCTGCTGATAAATCCTCTGATATGCAGACACACAACATAGTGTTGTTCACAGAAAACACTATGTATTAGTGTATTAGTATTTTAATAGTATTAGTATTAGTACATAGTATTAGTTCACAGAAAAATACTTCCAATAGAACATATAGGAAGGAAAAATGCATGTATTTAAAGATAGATAGATAGATAGATAGATAGATAGATAGATAGATAGATAGATAAGAAAGAAAAAGAAAGAAAGAAAGAAAGAAAGAAAGAAAGAAAGAAAGAAAGAAAGAAAGAAAGAAAGAAAGAAAGAAAGAAAGAAAGATCAATCTTTGGAATTCTTCCAATTCTCGTGGAAAACAGTTGCTATGAGCTCCATCTAGAATCTTGTTCTGCAGCTACAGTCTGATATTTAGGAATTCAGTCACTTCAAAATAAGTAAATTCAGAAAGGTGGCAGGGAAGCTCACAGCAGAAAAACCATTTCTTGCTTAAGAATGCTGTCACAATAGCAATATAGGAAAAGCCTTGTCATAATGCAAGCAATAATTTAGGCAATCGTCAGCAAAGAAATGCCAAAAAGTATAGTTTCTTCATTTCAGGCAATCATCTCACAATTCCTCAGCAGCTCTTAACCGCTTTCAACCAGGTAGCAGAACATTACCTTTAATTAACCCAACTGTGGGTGAAAATCCTAGAGAAGTGCAGACTTTTCAACCTGTCATCCTTCCACATTTTGCTATCGTGTATACATCCATATTCTCCTTATATGAAGGGCGTGTAGCATCATAGTGGTCATACAGCATACAGCCGATTTATTTGATTTATAGTTTGTTCCTTAACAGGTATGCAGGGCAGTGAATAAAAACATCAGAAAGCCCTGAAAAGAATAATATATATATATATTAAAAAATACTGCAGAATCTAAAAGGTAAAGAATTACCAGCAGAATAGAAGAACAAAAGGACATCTGTCAACATGAAAGTGATATACCAATGAATAAAAGATCTGGAAGAAAAATAAATTGATTTACTGCCTAGGTCTGAAATGATCTGAAGATAAGAGGTCAGATGAAATTTTGGGGAGATAGAAAGGGGCCACTTATGGGGAGTCTCTTTCCCTGCAGTCGGCCATGACCTTCAGTGCAAATGAACAGGCATCTGGAAAAGAGATCGGTTGGGAATAGAATTCTGGTGTCCTCTCCCAAAGCTGTGAAGAGCTTTCAAGATCAAAACTGGCACTTTTATCTGAGCTCAGAACCAGTGGAAAGTAGCAAGGCATGAGTAATACATGTTCAGATTGCTCAGTCCCAATTAATATCCTCACAACCACATTTTGAACGATTTGCACCTATCTAATATTTTCAGCCACAGCTATTCATGATGGCATTCTGGGTGTTAAAAGCCAGCATTAGGGGAGTCAACAGTTAGAGGAAGATTGGAGGAGTACAACATTGTCCCCCGCCCACACCTTTCCTTTAATAGAATGATAGGCTTGATTAAAGCCTAATCACCAATACCTACTTTCTTCCACTCCATTTCAGTGAGGGGCACCTGCCAATCTATTAGGTTTTCTATCCTGATGCTGAAAGAAAGAAGCTGCCTGTAATGGCACGTGTGAATGACTTTGAAAAATGAGGGGAAAGAGATGCTGCCTATGGAATGATCAGATAAAAAAAAGAGGGGGGACTGCAACTCAACAATCTGTAAAGAAAAAAAAACCCATCCTATCTTATCAAGCTATAAAATGAGATGGTGGGAGATTTGTATTTTCAAACTTGCAAGATTCTTTATTTATTAAATTCATATGTCACTAGCAACATATAAATTTAATAGATAAATAAATCTAAATTTATTTTTGGTAAATAAAAATAAAGATTCTATTAATATTAATAGAATATTCTATTAATCTATTGCTGAGCACATTGTAAGCCGCCCTGAGTCTTCGGAGAAAGGCGGCATATAAATCAAATTAAAATAAATAAATAAATAAAAAATATAGTTCTACAGTATAGTAGAATTAACTCAGTTTGTCATTGCTTCCTGTCTGGTCTACTTGGAAAATTGACATTGCCGGACACCTGTCTTGGTTCCTTCCTCACCATCATTGTGTGGTTTGCTTATATAAAATAAAAATAAATGAATAAAACAGTACAAATGCAGAGACCCAGTGTTGGCTAATGCTACCTATTGAGAAACCTAAGTGTTACTCCATAGTAAACAGAGGAGCTTTAGTGTTTTCTTAAAATAGTTACAGAGAGCTCACTGCTATAGCTTATTCCCAAGTAAATGTGTCTCATCTGCATCATAAAATTTAAAAGAAGTGAAATAGCTCTTAGTAATTAAGCTAAAAGACAAACCACATGAAAAAAAATCTGTCCCTGCTGAAAGATGAATGTGGGGATCATGGCACTATCAGCCCTCACCAAGTAGACCAGAGTAGGAATCAACTTCACAAGAAAGCTGTGACTGCAATAGTGGCAGATATCTGTAGCTCGGGTGTAGGATGAGGGTGAAGGTTCATTCTCTGAGCTTGTGGGTTGGTTTCCAAATGTTTCATTACTAGGCTAGGTAACATCTTCAGCAAATTTAGGGGATGTCTGTGTCGGTGTTTTTCTGTTTATAAGGGCTCCATGTAGTCAGTAGGTCTTGTGGTGGTGAGGTCACCTCAGGTGAGGGTCCCATCAGGTCAGGGTCTTGTGATGGGTCAGGTGTAAGTCACCAGTGAGAGTCTTGTGATGGGTCTTGCAATGGGGAGGTTACATCAGGTGAGGGTCATTGGGAGGTGAAGTGGTGGGAGGGCTTGAATGGGTTGGCTGAGGATCGGTGCTGTCTCTGGTTGGCTGTGTGGTTGATCTGGATTCTGAGGGGTTCATAGGCTGATTGTAGGTCAATGTGCCTAATGATGAAGTTGCTTGTGGAGTGCCAGGCTTCAATGAACTCACGAGTGTGGCGGGTGATCGTGTGACAGATGATTTCTGTGTTCCCATCGAACTGGTGCTGTTTGGTGTCGGTGTTGGTAATTATAGCCACTCCCAGCTATGACTTACTGGGAATGGCTATAATCATAGAATCTGGCAAATCAGATTGTGCTGTACTCCTCCCCTTCTTATATCTATGTGAATTAGGTAGGGGGTTTGAGCCACATATCCATATTTTCTGTTTGTTTTGGACTCAAGACATGGCTTTTCTTGTGCTGCTTTTGTAACAAATCTCTGTCAAGGTCATCCTCCTTGAATTGTTCCTTGAAGGAACGGTGGTGGCTATGGAGTTAGAACCATGGACTTTGTTTGATATGAACACAAGGAAGTCCACAAGAATGGGTCCTAATCAATCCTGCATATTAGCTTGGAGAAATTCTAGCCCATTCCTTCTTACAGAAGAGCTTGTCAAAAGTTATTGGCAACATTTAGTTGCAGTTATTGCTGCCCAGAGAGGACACACCAAATACTGAAAGCAAAGATTCACATCCCTTTGCCAAACACAAATATGTACTTGGATAATTTTCCTCAATAAATAAATAAACAAGTATGATGATTTTGACTCGTTCATTTAATTGCATTCTCTTTGTTTATCTTTAGGACTTGTTTGGGAACCAATTACATTTATCCAGAAATATTGAAAAATTTAAAAGGGTTCACAAATTTTTAAGCACCGCTGTACTTTTCTAGCCTCCAAAGAGTTAGAAATTTCCCATTCCTATGCTAGCGACCGAACCCAAAATTTGCCATATACAGTACCAAGCATGTTCTCACCATAGAGCCACTGTCTGTCCCTCATTAGATTTAACTTGCATAACCAGTGATACAAATGGCAAGCACCGAGTAGAAATACTTATTTCAATGAATGTGTGCAGTTGTCAGCTTTCAAAGTGCAAAACTGTATTAAACTGTCATTTGTCAAAATTAGTGTTACCTGAATTATGCATTTCCTATCTTTGTATTTGTGATGAGATCTTTTATGTCAGAGTTTCGTTCACTGAGTTATGAATATCTATTTCCAAAACAATACATATGCATAAGTTCCACCAAGATCTGTGGGAAGTCTTGGCACACAGTAGGCACAGTCCAGAAAAGCATACAGAGCTTCCTTCCTTCCTTCCTTCCTTCCTTCCTTCCTTCCTTCCTTCCTTCTTACCTACCTACCTACCAACCTTCGGCTGTCCATCTCAAACAAATGACTCTGGGTGGTGAGTAATCATAACATAAATTAAAAACAGTGATAGTCATATTACAATGTAATTCATATAATAGTCAAGAATTATTAAAATCTGTAAAGATAAACATAACCAGAAAAAGGGGCCCATCATACACTTGGGATCCAAGCCTGGGCATATAACTAGGACCTCAAGACCTTCCAAAAGGCAATAGGATTGGGCCATCCTAATCTCTGGAGGGAAAATGTTCCAGAGGGCAGACACTATGGCATAGATGCCATGCCTTCTGGACCCTGCCAGCCTATATTTCTTGGCTGATGCAACCCAAAGCATGACCATCCTGCCAGACAGGACTGGGCAGGTAGAAACAATTGGGAGAAGATGGTTTCTCAAGTAACCTTGTTCTAAATCATGAAGGACTTTAAAGTTGACACCCAGGATTGGAGGAAATTCTCTCTCTCTCTCTCTCTCTCTCTCTCTCTCACACACACACACACACACACACACACACACACACACCCTTCTCACCTTAATGGAGAGTCTGTGTCTTCCTCAATCTCGGATCCTCTACCAAAAGCCTGGGAGTTTGAAGGTTCTGGTAGGATCTTAGCTGTTCCCAGCATGCATTCTTCTGGACAGAGAGCTCTGATGTTATTCCTGGGATCAGTTGGAGCCATTCTCCCAGCTTAGGAGTCACAGCCCTGAGTGTGCCTACCACTACTGGGACAACTTTGGCCTTTACTTTCCACATCTTCTCCAATTCCTCCTTCAGGCCCTGGTACTTCTCCAGTTTTTCATACACCTTCTTCCTGATGTTACACTTGGCACTGCTACATTTATCACTGCCACTATCTTCTGGTCTTTGTCTACTACCACAGTGTCTGGTTGATTGGCTAGACTGCCTGTCTGTCTGGATCTGGAAATCCCATCTGATCCTAGCTCTTTTATTTTCCACAACTTTCTGTGGGATCTCTCATCTAGACTTAGGAAGGTTTAGCCCATGTTCTATACAGATGTTCCTGTACACAATGCCACTCCAATGCCATTCAGTGTATGCTGTTCCTGTCTCTTAAACACACACACATGCATATATGTGTATAAGTGCATACACACACACACACACACACACAAAATAAGAGGGCTTTTCACTTTCATACTATGTTGGAGTGCATGGACTAAATATGAAATGTAGTTTAAATGAAACTGAATTTTAAAAATGTTTTCAATCAGTTATTTGTGTGTGTCTGTGCATGTATTAGGGTTGACATCTTTCTTTTGTCCATCAGAAATGGTGGTGGAGATTGAAAAAGGGAGTCTGTTTCCCAGTTGTCTCAGTTCTCTCTAAGGCAACACAAAGAGCTTTGTTTTCTAAGCACTGCCTAGAGTATTTAGCAACCTTGAAAACAGAAGGCTATATTCATGTTATAGGATTCACTTTCATAATCTATCTAAGACTAAAAATTCAGATACAACTGGAAACATAGGTTGCTGGTGTATGAATGACATGAATGAGTCATGGTGTATTTTGGGCTTTTGAGTTAACTTTTCATTTAAAAAGTTAAATTCACCTGTACTCCAGAGGAACCAATCCAAATGTTTTGCTTCTGAGAGATTTTGATAGCAAGATCAATAGTTAGATCAATAAATTGATCCATTTAACTTCCAAACTCAAGAAACTGTGATTTGATTTAAGGTTGTTATGGGAACCAGGCAGGCCCCAACTGTGATTTAAAATCTTTGAGTTGTTTCATTGACTTGAGCAGGGGTGTCAAACTCGTGATGACATGTCGTCATGTGACATAACACAACTTTTTCCCCCTTCGCTAAAACGGGGGTGGGCGTGGCCAGTGCATGATGTATCCAGCAGTTGACACCCCTGGACTAGAGTATAAGAAAATCATAATTTTTCAAATTCATGTTTCTGTTTAAAATGTGGAATGGCTACCTGTATTCTCATTTTTTTTCTTAAACACTGGGAAATCAAGCAGATATCATTCTTCAGGATAGTATGATGAGAACATATTCTATGACGTGCCACAGTTTCTTCAGGAATATTGGCCTCCACTTGGATAAAAGCATTATTGCTTTCTATCTGGATACTGTCACCATCTGATTATGAAATGCCCGAAAACAGTTTGAAGTACTGTGGTGAAATTGGGAATCTACAAGTGGAAGGACAGTTGTGCATAAAGCAATTTGTTGTATCTCTTCTACACTAAAAGATTTCTGGTCATGCCTTGCTTGTGTGAACTGTGTCAAAAGTACCCATATACCTTAGATTACATTAGTTCCTAACGATGTGACTATATTGCCCCAGTTCACAAGACTTCAAAGGAGACTAGCATAACCTGAATCACACTATCTCAGTTTGTGGTTTATGCCATGCCAAGGTCAAAAGAGAGATCCTGTAGATTTAAGAATGAAAGAGTTTTCTGAACAAGCATAATAAAGCAGGATTTGTAGCTAAGAACATTTCATATTGGAGCATGTGAGTTGATATGATGTAATCTACTTTCCTCTCCGTGGGGCCCTCCACATACATGGCTACAACTTCCAGAACTCTGAAAGGGAAGATCAAAACTATTTCATTAATACCTTGTGCTCCGCCAAGTTTATACAAGGTACCAAGTAAATAAACTCCGGGTAAATGTATTTGTTAAATCCTACAGTATTTAACAATATCATAAAATTCTCTCTCTCTCTCTCTCTCCCCCTCTCTCTCCCCCCCCCTCTCTCTCTCTGTCTCTCTCTCTCTCTCTCTCTCTCTCTCTCTCTCTCTCACACACACACACACACACACACACGCATGGCTGCAAGCAGAGAAGGACAGTCTAGAAAGAGGAAGGAAGCATCTGACAACTTTTAATGAGTGATAATTAACAAGGGGAGTGTGGGCCACAGTCAGATGACTCAGAAAAATCCATTATCTGGCCAAGTTTCCTTCGAAGTTCTTATATCAAAAACATAAATTTCTTCTGGTTTGAAAATAAACTGTAGATCACAAACAAGGAGCAAATTAAAACGGGAAGAAAATGTAACATATCACTAATCAAAACATGTTTGGAGACTTGCAGTAAATTTTAGGGGTTGCAATGAAACTTAAGCCTCTTCTATGGATAAGGGAAGTCCCAGGCTTAGATCAATGCCACCTTTTTACAGTGTAGTGGTGGAGCTTATGGAAGCCTTAGAAAGCTAAACTGGTCATAATTCTGTAACTTATCAGCTCTGCTTCTGCCCCAGAGAAAGATGTATTTTTTTCTTAGCACTTTCTCTAGACCTGAAGGATTTTTTGATTTCCCACTGGAAATAATTCCCATTTCACCTTTTCTCCCAGCTGTTGGGATTTTCCCTTTTCCTCCAGCAGCCCAGATCCTGTGATGCTTTGGGGCTTCTGTCTCCCCATCCCCAACAGTTTCTGGCCTTTTTGCAAAGTCATAAAAGTTAACAGGCTAGCTTTTTCTATGCCAGGTTCGTGATCTGTTCTTATTCTCAAAGAAAAAAATAATTGGTGTTTTCATTTTGAAAACTCATTCTTTAAGTAGCTCAAGGAAAAGTTATGGCTGCAATAATGCTTCAAGCAATTGCGTCAATAGCAGTTGTTGTTGTTTTTTGTTTTTGGCAATTTCAATAGATAGGAGTATTTATAAAACGGATGAGCAAAGCATGCCACAGGTTATCTCTCTTTTTCTCCCAAAAGACTGTCCCCTATGGCATTATCCTATAGACCCCCTATAGATTCAGGGCAAAAACATTGCCTTTATTTTAGAATCCTGGCTCTGTGTGATATTTTCTTCAAGCAAGCCTGTATGCTATTATTCCTTCATTTTGGCTACACTGGTTCTGAAAAAAAGGCATTAATGTAGAAACCATACTTAATATTTGCTCAAGAATGAAGAACTATATGGCAATTAAAAACAATATCTTACAAATCAAGTGACAATGAAGCAGCAGCAGGAAGAACAGAGTATCAGCAACTAAAAAATTCTGAGTATGGATTAATAACTGGCATCGTATTTCATGGACCATGAACAAGAAGGCGTAATGTAAATAGTAATATAAAGAACAGTGTTTCTCAACCTTAGCCATTTTAAGATGTGTGGGGGAATTCTTGGAGTTGAAATCCCCATATCTTAAAATAGCTAAGATTGATAAACACCGGAACAAAGTGGCATTGTTCGGAGTTATTACATGATGCCATTATAACATTCAGCAGTAAAAAAAAAAGTACTTCCACAATTTTCTCTAGTTGTCTAGCTAAAGTTTCCCAAAGATTCTGCACAACCTCTTTGCCCACATCCCAGAGGGATCATGTAGGGTCCCTGCCAGTTGATCCATGAATTTTTATGTCAGGGTGCTCCGTTCCAAGTTAAGAAATTTCACATTTGATTTCTTTGCCCTTTCATTGTTCTACTTTTTCTTCTACTTCACGCCCCCCTGCTTTGACCTCTCTTATAAGTGGTCTTCCACAAGCTAGTTTTCCCCAATTCTGGATCATAAGTAAAGAGTTTAAAATAATTTCAATCTCTCCATTAATGTAGTAGTGTAGAAAAGGGAGATAATTTGGCAATGCACGGCCCTTTTCTTTAGGCTTGTCCAAAAGACCTTGGGGCAAGCAGGGAAGGGCCCAGAAGGAAAGAGCCAGCATGTTTAAGAGGTTTATTGAGGAGATTACTTTAACCTCCCAGGCCCTGCAATCTGAGATGACCCCCTCATGATGATAACATTGGCTCCATATGTAGCATGCTTTCATGTTAAATTTCTGACCAAAGACAAAGAATAGTCCAATGTTAAGGGGAGAGGGTGCACTATAAACTGGTTACACGTGCGAAGATAACAATGCACATTGCACAGGAAAAAGGAATACAGGTAATCCTTGAGTTACAACAGTTCACTTAGTGACCATTCCAAGTTATGTGATAATCCTCCCAAGTCTTTACAATCCCCAAATTACAAATGTTGCAGCACCAAGGCAGTCATTCCCTCTTACGAACGATCGCAGAGGCACTGCAACATTCACCCTGCCTACTTCCCTCCCTCCCCACAATTGCTTCCCCCCTCCTATCCTGTCACGCCGCACTCACTTACCTTGTCTTCTCTCTGCCACGGTTTCTTTGAGAGCGGGACGATTTTGCTTCTAGCATCCAATTGGCTTGCAAACGGTTTTCGCACACTGAGAGTGAAATGTTCTGGGCGCCGTGATCTCACGTGACTTCAACCCGCCATTCTCTGCAAAAGCGGATGGGTGCCACAAGATCATGGCACCCAGAAGTTTCCAGTCTCCATGCAAAATGTTTGCAAGCCGATGGGACGCTTTGTGGCAGTGCAATTTCACTCCCTCAAAGCATCCCGTCAGCTTGCCAACATTTTGCACAGAGACTGGAAGCTTCCAGGCACCATGATCTTGCACGGCAGAGAGGCTGGAGAGGAGACAGCTCACTAAATCTTCACAAGGTAAGTGACCTGGCACAGCAGGATGGTGAGGGGGGGGGGCGGGGAAGCAATTGCATGAGGTATCTCAGTGGGTCAGGGAGGTCACTGAATGAGTGATTGTTAAATGAGGACCACGTGTTCTAAGCCTGGTAGTAAACCATATATTATAAACTACAGTATAATAGAAGTGTAGACAGAGCACTGTGGGCCGATTTTCCCTACTTCTCACATGCCCTTCTTTTCTGCAGATGTTAATAGGTTTTGCCATCAATTGTATTGCAATTTGCAAATTCTGTAATATCTTCCTATGAAGTTCTTCAGGGAAGATGGTTTATAAAGGCTTCTTCCTCAATGAAATAGTAAGGGTATGTGTGTCAAAGGGCAGCCTTGTAAAAGTCATCAGGTTTCTTCAGGTTTCTTAACCATTCTGGTTAAGTGTTCTTCAAGCATGAATTAATGCAATGGCAACCTATTGCTTATGGAGACATTCAGATTTCAACAGTGATGTTGAGATGGAAAGTGCTATTACCTTCAATGGTTAAGTCTCCAAGAGTAAGAGAAAGGCCAGCAAGGAGGAAGAGATAGAAGAGGAAAAAGAGTGCTTATTCTGTGTTCATACTGGAGTCCTATACTCTGCATGCAGACGATAGAGTACCGACAGTCATCTCTCTTGCAATATTTAGCTTTATTGACAGCAGGGTGCTCCAAACAATCAACTGTCCTAAGTGATGTGGCAAAAGAAAAACTGTCAGCTGTTTCCAATCTTAGATTCACATAAGATAAAGATTAGGATTCATAAGAAAAGGAGAGAGACTTAGATATTGGATTATTCACAGTGACTTATGCTTGCAGTTTTAGCTATTTGCTGTATTTGGGCTTAGAACTTTCTAAGTACATGATTAATTTTAAATGGAAAGTGGATAGCACCCAAAATTAAAATCATAAAAGTATTCAGTGTCATGCAGGCAAGAGGGAAGAAGAAGGCAGCAGAGAGTGGAAGGGAATAGAAAAATGAACAACCAAAGAGCAGAAGGAGGTAGAGAAATAAAGGAGAAATGAAAGCATATTATCAGAACTGAAAGTTTCCCACTGCCCATGCGTAATAAATAGAGGGGGCTGCAGTTATCCCTCGATGATGATATCCGTTCAGTCATGTCTGATTCTTGATGATTCTAGGGATCAGCTGTCTCCACATTTATATGCTCTGACTGGTGATGGCTTTGATGTTGTTTAGCCACTATGTTTTTCTGATGGGCTTGTTTCCTTCTACCGCAAGCCATGCCAACCATATCCTGCTTACTTTTGATGAATATATCTTGATGCATATCTTGCCGAAAGCTAGGGTTGTAACTAAGACTTTTGCAGACAGGATTCAGATAATACTTGTGCCTTCTGTATGTTGATTATAGGAATGTTGTTAATGTTGATTAAATGGTGTAAGAGAAGCCATATTAATAGCCAACAGAAATTTCAGTCAGTACACATTTTAGATTCAGATTACAAGAATAATACAGATGCTGATAAAATATTAAATCATTAGTGAAAGTGCCAAATATTTCAATGCCTGTTTCCAAGATTTGCCTTGATAGTCACCTGGTTTGGGAAAGAATTTGACATGATTTCATTTGTCTATACTCATGGCACTTCCCCTCCTCTCCCCATCCCGGATTTTGTACTGCTAGCAGCAGGGAGGTGTTCAAATAGCATTATCAACATTTTGCTGAAGCTTGGAAGCATCTGTTTCTTTTTCTGCCTCCTTCTATTTTCATAGGGAATTACATTTAGGTCAATGAAATACAGTCTTGCATACAGATGTAATATCACATTTGTTCTATTAGTCATGGCTATGAAGTCTCCTTATCCAGCAGAGGAGCATACAGTAAACCTGATTTGTGATTATGCTCCTCTTTCAGCAGAAATGGAGCCCTATCACACCTGACGACAAAGCATCTTGTTTTTCTTTCTGGGTAAACACCAGGCTTGAAGTAGAACCAGTCAGGTGGCTAACTAGAATGAAGAATTATTTAACTTGTATGATAAATTAGATACACGGGCATGTATTCTAACACGGGCGTCTCTATTGAAACAATTCCATGTGATCTACAATACAATGAGAAAGGCATCTGATTAATTTTCCCACTTAAAATAAACTGGTGCAATAAGGAAAACCTAGATGACCAGGAGCAGACTTTGGTGTGAATCGATGCTGAGTCAAATGCAGTGATGCTGCTAAAAAAGAATCTTTAAGATTAATCTCTGACCTTTAGTTCTGCATGTATTTTGCACTGGGCAAGGTTGCTTTCAGGTTTTCAATTCCTGCATGGCCAGAAAAGAAGAGCAGGCATGGAAGCATTCTGCCCCTGGGACTTCAGTTGGTTATTTCAATTTGCAAAATTTTCTCATCAGTAAATTCTTCTCTGCTCATGGCCAATTGAAGCAATGGCAGCTAAAATGCAATACGTGTGATCCCACAAGCACAGTTGACAAACCACAGTTCTCGTCAACAGTCAAGCAAACTGGAAACAACCACCTGAGCTTCCTGCTAGATAAGCTCTGGCCCATTCAAGTTCTGCTGGGCAAAGGCAGGAGAAGGGAAGAGAGGGACGTTTAGCTAGGCACTACTTTAACTTTGTAAATAAAGAACAATCATCATCTTCATCATCATCACTGAAATTATGAGAGAAGTAGCAAATGAATAATTACTTTTCTACACATCTCTTTAGAATGTATTTATGAATAGTAATAATATACATTTATACATTATACATTTATAAAATTTACAGGCCACCTATCTTACTTCAACAAAACTCTGGGCACCTTAGAATAGAATTGTATTCTATTGAGTTCAGTGATCTTATTCCAAGTAGGTCGGATTATAGGATTAATTGCAGAGTGGTTAAGGGTTGGACAGCAAAAACTCAGAATTAACTCCATCCAAAGCATGGAAATGCTCTGGATAACATCTCTCTCACCCTCCCTCCCTCCCTCTCTCTCCCTCCCTCTCATCTCTCTCCCTCTCTCTCTCTTCTGTTTAACTAATGAGCCCCTGTGGCGCTTCTGCTGCCTATTGGCTGCCTGCAATTTGGCAGTTCAAATCTCACCAGGCTCAAGGTTGACTCAGACTTCCATCTTTCTGAGATCCCAGATTGTTGGGGGCAACATGCTGACTCTGTAAACTGCTTAGAGAGGGCTGTAAAGCACTGTGAAGCAGTATATAAGTCTAAATGCTATTGCTATTGCTATTGCTATTGCTATTGCTATTGCTATTGCTATTGCTATTGCTATCTATCTATCTATCTATCTATCTATCTATCTATCTATCTATCATCTGGCTATCTATCACGTTTATATGGCTATCCATCTCACAAGAATTGAATCCAGTGCTGCAGCTGCTAACATGTTCAGGGGTTGGGATCTGCCAAACTCTTATTAATCACTTTAGGCAGAGATCCCTTCACAGCAATTTGTCCTCCATGGACACTTTGGCATAGGGTGTAGGAGAGACCAGGCATCTGGTCCCCACAGAAGCATCTGCCCCAGAAACAGAGAGCCCATAGTGCTAGTCAGTCGTATGTGGGAACTTTCTAAATACAAGTGTAGTGCTCTTTTGAAAAAATATTGAAAAAACTGGACTAGTGCAATCCCATGCTGCTCAGAAGGGCAATTTAAACTGGGAATGAGAACTAGATTCTGTCAGTGGTGTTCCATTATTTCTTTCCTCCTCAGATGTATTACAGGTTCTGCCAATAACTGGTTTTGTATGGGCAAACATTTTACTGCTTTAATTCTGTCTATTCCATTTTGGCTTTGGCAGCATAAAGTGTTGCTCCTCACAAAGTCAACATTGGATTCCTTGGAAATCTGCCCCAGAGACCACCACCCCTGAAGATCAGAATGAAGCTCATGCATCCTAGTTCCTTCAGCTTCGCTCTATATACATCCTCCATGCTTGTGACACGTCACCTGGGCCATTTGGGAACATGTTCTTAGTGCTTTTTCAGAAGAGAGTTAGGCCACTCCTCCATCCCTGCCACTTCTTACAGGTACTACTCAACTTACAATAGTTCATTGTGTGAGATGCAGCAGTAGGCATTAGCATGCAGATATTGCTTAAGAAAGAGCATGCACACATGCAAGCATATGGTCAGAGGCTTCTGTAAGAACTGGGACTATATTGCACATTAATGGGAAAGATGATTAATAATTTCTCTAAAATATTAGATAAGCTTTTTGGTTCCTTTTATGGTGCTTATTTAAACCTCTGAATCATAATGCAGGGGTTTGTGGCTATTGGGAGAAATGTTGATGCAAAAAGGGGAGCGATTATTTCTCAGATGATTGCTGTGGCCGTTTCTGTGTTCAGGAGAGCCGAAGAAAGTGCAGTAGTCCTGACCCCTGGAAATATCAGTGATTGTCAATGATTAACAGATTCAATATGTAATTGCTGTATAAGCATAGCATATTTAAAGAAGATGCAAGTAGGGTCTCATTTCCTCCCAGCCCAAACATAACCTAAACAAAGCTAAATTGATGTTGGAGGTAAAGCAATGGATTTTATTCCCCCCATATGTGACATTTATATTGATCTGGCATTTATATTGTTCTCCACAATATCATCTTCCTCAAACAACATAACCAACATTGTTTTGGCGTGGCTGCAGCACAGCTCAAATGGCAAACCCCAATTCTGTGATTTGAAAGGCTGGAGCTTCCCAGGATTCGGGAGGATCAGATTCCCATTTATATAAGGTTACCAGAACTGGACTGCAAAAATCTGAATATCCACAAGAATGGCAGAAAAGAGTTAGATCTCTTGCCGTTATTTTCTTGGCTAACTGCATTGTTGCAATCTTGGTTTGGTAGCCCTAATGCTTCGTCCCATTTATTCATTAAACTCTCCACGAGCTTTTATAAACAACCTAATTAACAAACTCCATTCTTTATTAGCTCTGTGCAAAAGCTGGGCTTCAAAGGGTAAAAGTGTGTTCAAACATTCATGGCTACATGAGTTGCAACTTGCAATAGTTCCTTTAATTAAACATGTATTTTTTTGTGTGCTGCTGCCATGAAGTTAGTCAGGAAAAAGTGCAAGCAAATTTCCTTTTTCATTCTGAACCCAGATCTCTGCACAACTCCAATCTTTATCATTCTGCAATAATCCATTTCTAGTTAGTTTTACCATTTCTAAGTAGTTTTACTGCCTGGCTTGATTTTCACTGCTTATATAAATAGTGTGTTCCAAATTGTAAGTGTTGTAATAATCACTTTACTTAGAAAAATCTCTCTCTCTCTCTTTTTTTTAATTTGATTTATATGCCGCCCTTCTCCGAAGACTCAGGGCGGCTTACAATGCGTTAAGCAATAGCCTTCATTCTTTTGTATATTTTATACAAAGTCAGCTTATTGCCCCCACAAACTGGGTCCTCATTTCACCTACCTTAGAAAGGATGGAAGGCTGAGTCAACCTTGAGCCTTGGAGAGATTCGAACCAGCAGAAATTGCAGGCAGCTGTGTTAATAACAGGGTGCACTAAACCACTGTACTATCAAGGCTCTTAGAATCTATCCCTGATTTTTGTATTCAGCCTTGACTCCAAGGAGATCTAACCCTAACCCAGGGGTCGGCAACCTTAAACACTCAAAGAGCCACAAAGGTCCTAACCGGAAGCCCCCAATTCTGGCGCCAGACAGAAGTCCAGTTCTCCCACCATAGAATCTCCTCCTAGCGCGGCATCCTTTTTCCCCTGCTGACCGGAAGTCCGGTTCCCCCACCATAGAGTCTCCTCCTAGTGCGGCATCCTTTTTTGTCTACTTGTCCTAACCGAAAGCCCTATCAATTGTGGAGCCGACCGGCAACAGGGAGCCGCAGCAGAGGGATGAAAGAGCCACATATGGCTCCAGAGCTGCAGGTTGCTGACCCCTGGCTTATACCCTTTCCCAAGCCTGCTGTATTGATTGCTCTTCCTTTTGGTAAGGCAAGTTCTACAAAAGTATGGGTTTCTCAAAAAAGATACTGAGTTAACACGAGGCCTTCAGGTAACTATCAGTATTACTTTCAGTGCCAATGTACCAAAATCAGCTCATTCTTAACCAAAACACGCTCATTCTCAGATAATTGTTCAACTTATCTTTGGGGAGCATAGCAGAGTTCTTTAACTGAATTGTTGATATGCTTCTTTCTGCATTTTATCCTTCTGTCTTCCATTCTCCTATGAATGTGGTTACCCCAGAAATGCAAGTCTATTTTTATTATTTTTATAAAGGCATATTTGTGGTTGTTCACGGAAGCAGATGAGAATTTACCAGGTGACTAGTCCCTAGATTCTTTTGATCTATGAATACTTCTCTAAAAGTATACTATTGTTACTTTAATATCAGAGCCTCTAATGAATCCAATGCTTTGTTAATTTGATCTGAACAGCAGAGAAGAGAATGTCCCATCTCCACTTCCTCATCGGGTAAGATAAACTATTTACACCAAACTTAGTACTCAGAAAGAACGATGCCTGTGTCTTGAGTTTTGTTCTTTCTTTGTCAGAATTCTGATGCTGGAAAGTACTACTCAGAAATTTCTAGGAAGCAGCAGGATAAATTTTCTGAAATTCGATTTCCTCTCTGAAACTGGAGTGCTCTCATAAAAGGAATTCTGAAAAAAACCCAGGCTCCTTGACTATTTTACCCAAGAAGCAAAAGTTAGCAACTAGGATTAATGTGACCAGCTATGTTTGGGTCCTGAAGGATATTTGTTTATAGTGCTTAAAGATTATAACCATCACTAAATGATTCTTATTTTAACATTTTTATTCCTAGTTTGAGTGTTACTATATATGAATGGTCCAGTAATTTAGATGTCTAAGCATTTAGAGGAGCAATTGTTTCCTACCTCCATATTCTAATAAAGTATTGTTGCATTATTTAATATTTGAGAATTATAATTTAATACTCTGTGCATATTTTCATTACAAGTGAAGAATCAATCACTTCTGCCATTGCACTATTCCTATGTCACACTTAAACTGCTAGGCTGTTTGCATATTTATAAATGAAGTAATTCCACAACACCCAGAAGAACAGAGATTGAAATCATCGTTAGAATCAAGACAAGGACTTTTCTGGTCTTTGCCTGGTGATAACTGGTAACTTCTAAGAAACAGGAACAAAATTTCATGCTGGCAGGGAGCGGGTGGTGGTGGTAATAATTAAAAATCACAGGAAATGAAAATGGAAATTATACTCTCCCAACCTCCTTTGTAGCAGCTGAGAGCATTAAAAAATGGCCAACAGACACCTGACCTAGTTGTTCCAGATGATATGCTGCTGGCACATGGAGGGAGCTTGGTTATAATTCCAAGGCAAGTTTATTTTCACAGGTGATATCACAGTTGTATAGCTTCATTACTTTCTTTTAAAGGCATGAAATAAAAATATCATCTGCTGGGATATTATGAACGTAATTTTAGTTTTGAAATCCTTTAACCAACAAAAGTGTCTCAGTTATTTTGGACATAATGTACATATCTCAAGTGTATAAATGGAAAATGCACATGAATGTATTTACAAATGTGGGAGTCATCAAACTCAGCTGTAGTATTGCAATATTTATTTAGGAAATAAATATTGTCTGGCTAATCACTGAAGCAGGTAAGATTTAGCAGGTGGACATTATGTAGATCCTTCTGATCCATCTATGTTTTTAAACAGCCTTAATATCAGAGCTGTTTGGATTCCTGTGAATCTAATCATTGCTTCTATTCCCCCCCCCTCTCAAACTTAATAGTGTATGCCTAAAATTATAACTCTGAAGGAAGTATCACTAAGGTCAGTGGGATATGCTATCAAGAACACATGCTGACTGCTACAGCCTCAGGCTACAATCTTGTATATACATTTTCTTGAAGGAAAGCATACAGAACTCAGATGGACTTCTCATCATACATAGGCTTGTCATCTTGCCATGATCACTTTCCTACAGAGCTCAGTGGAAATAAATGCTTCAGTTCAGATGACGTGCCAGTTTCAAAATCCTACACTGACTCTTGGATGTGAAGGTTTCCTCCCAAACTAACCATTTTGGGCCACCTTGTTTTTTCCCTTGTTGTCCTTAGCCAGGATCACTGTGGATTTCAGATACAGAGTTTCATTAAGGCTTCTAGGAGCTGTCCAGGTGATATTTTAATTCTCTTTGGATTGCTAAACCAGCCCTACAAGGGTTTTGATTGTTTATTCCAATTCATATTTCCTCAGCTTGGTGCCTCCAGATTTGCCAAGCACCCTGGCCATCCAATATCAGATTGAGAAGAATTGTTTCAACTCAAAACTAAGGTCTAATTCTAAAGTCAATATTTTGAATTTTTACCTTATGTGTTCCTAACACCAGATTGTTTTCTTTCCCTGTTATTCTTCTTTGCACATCTTGTGAGAAATGTCCTCTTTGTATTAGCTACTATTTTGTGGCCACTCAGCTACTTTTTAAAAATAGGTCCAACATCCTGGTTTCACTTAACCTTTCCTCAGGGGATCTCCTTATCACTTTTGATGATTTGCCAGCCCATCACATTTAACTGTGCTACTAAAAAGAGGGAGACTAGTGCCAGACTATGGGTCTCCTTCAGAGTGAAAAAAAAAATCTAGCTGTACACATGACTTTCCCATAAATGCAGCCCAATAGAGTGCTGGCAATTTTTGCAAGTGCATCACAATTCAAGATCTTCAATTTGTTATTCAGTCCCTTCTTTGCAGCCTGGTTGACTGCCTCATAAATTCATCCTACTTCATGTTAGGTGCTTATAGTTATTTTTTTCCACATAAATCAAGTAGCCTTGAATCTGATCTAAATGATCCTACTCCTTGTTTCTACATTTATCAGAACTGTTTGCATTTGAATCCCACCTCAGCCATTTTCTCCCATGTGTTTCATTTTACTTAGAATTTGCTGTCATCGTGACCATTGCACTTAGGATTTGCTGTCTTTATAGCACCATATTAATCAATTTTATTACTATCACCAAATTTATATTATTGGACATTACCCTTGTTCATCGAGCCAACTGTTCTATAAGCTGGAATAGTAAAATATATGACAATCATTTTCCAGTCCATCACCAGTTGTTGCTTTGCCAAATGTACTTGGGATCTTGGCTCAGACGACAGAGACTATATATGGTCAGCCACCGGTTAAAAAAATGACCCACAATGCGCCAAATGTTTCAGCCTTGCCATCTCTGCTGATGCTACTACATTATAGCCATACTCACTACAATCTTCAGTGGCATTTTTCATGAGATTTTCTGCTCATACTACAACTATATTTCTTTGGATCAAAAATTTTTAGAGAACCAAATGAGTTTGCCTTTAATTCTTGGTGAAATAAATTTAACGTACAAGTCTAAGCAATTAAAACATTATTTTGGAATAAACAGTGAAAGATTAGAACTTTGATTTTGGAAAGTTACAAATGGATTAAAGATCCAGATGGATTTTGGAATTAATTATAAGAATCATTCCCATAGGAAAATACAGTACTTTTGTTTTGAATTTTCATTAAAAATGATAGACTGTGACTTTGAAGGTTTGACACTAGAGGGAACCAGAAGGAACTAAACTTTACAATTAATATACAATGAAGCAAAATATTTTAACATTGAACATATTGAAAGAAATTTTTGGAAAATGCACCAAAAGTTAATTTAAAAGTGTTTGCCTATATCAATACAGGTAGTTCTCAATTTATGGCCATTCATTTAACAACCATTCAAAATTACAACAGTGCTGAAAAAAAAAAGACTTACCATCAGTCCTCACACTTACAACTACTGCAGTATCTCTGCAGTTTTGTGATCAAAATCAGATCACTTGGCAACCAGCAGGGATTTGTGATAGTTACAGTATCCCTGGATCATGTAATCACTATTTGTGACCTTCCAAAGGGGCTTCCAGCAAAGCAACATCAACAGAGAAAGCTGAATTCATTCAACTACTATAGAAAAAAGGTTGTAAAACCAGGTGTGACTCACTTAATTATCACACTGCTTAGTGATGACTAAATTCTGGTCCCAATGGTGGATTAACTCTAAATGTAGGTAAATGGAAGTCTCCTTGTACTCTGCATTTAAAAGATTTTATGAAAGAGGAACAAATATTACCTGACAAGACTAGACTCTCAGATTGAAAATGGCTTTAAAAATGACAAGAATAATATGGAAAAAGGTGCGTCATTGGACAAATAAAAGAAGCCAGGTGACATCTTAATAATTAAAAAAAATACATAAATAACAAACCAAGAGAGTGACCTGGACAATTTTGCTAGACTGGACTTACAAAAGAAGCTTATTAAAGTTTTTAAAAATTGTATGAGAGGGAACAAAGATAACATGAAAAGAAATAAAGTTCTAGGATATTGTTTGAGGTGACTAAATATCAAGATTATTAAAAGTAAAAGAAAAGAATATAAAGTTGATATATTCGATCAAGTTTAAAGTAAATATGTTGTTATCCTGGGTAATTCTTAATGGACTTTTGCTGATCAAGACTGAAACAAGAAGGCTTTAAGAATTTGTTTATAGATAAATGTTTATTGGTTTATAAGGATATGAAAAGAAGAGATCATTTATTGTATTTTAAGAGAAGCTGACAAGTGAGTAAGATTCTTTATTCTTTTATTTTATATTAGATTTTATCTTTTTAACTATAATTTTAATAAAATTATAAACATTATTAAAAAGAAGAGGACAAAATTCAAAAGATACTATTTTATATACTTTCTTAATGGTTATAATTCTGTAGATAGAATAGCTAGGTAGGTTAGAAATATGCCAGTCTTTATTTAAATTTCAGTCAGATTTGCTTTCTTGACTCACTAAAGAATTTTCCATTAATCTGTTTTTTTCAGAACAACATTCTTTTCTTCTAACCTAATTTCTGCTTTAATTAATATTTATAATCAAGCTTATGAAGGTTACATTTATACAAGTTACTAGTACAGCATATTCACCTCCTCATACTAACGTTGATAGAAGAGCATATACATTTTTTCCCTGACATTCAAGTGCCACATCAAAAGTTCTTCCTGGGACTATCACTTAATTCTCCATAATGGGGCTTTTCTTTTTCCCATCCACAGTGTTTGATATCACTGGCTTACCAATTGTGAATTCAGATCTTTTTTTTATTGTTTTCAGAAATGTATTTTATTGCCTCTGTACATATTCTGAGTCTTCTGGTAATCACTTCCACTGCTCCATTATTTCCTTAAACCTTGCAATTTTCTATTCAGTTTTTGCTTTGAACTATTTCTCAGCTGACTGACAGCATATCTTGGAATTCAGTGGTTCTTAACACAGTCTTTTTATTGTCTACTTGGACGCTAGACCCTACAAAATTTTTGTTTCCTGGAATAATTTTCCACTGGCTGAAAAATATAGGGTATTGATTCTCAGAATTGTTATACATGGATGAGTATAAAATCCCTCAGTTGGTAAATTAATCACCTACTTGAGTTCTGTAACTTCAGTGCTAGTAAAGGCATATAAATAACACAGCCACAAAACATAAAACAACAAATAAGGATATATTTAAAGTATATCTTTGATTACAAATATGGTTTTCTCATGGGAAAATCATATGGAACAACAGTGAAAATGAAAGTCTTAGTTTCAGGATTTACAGATTTGAACTGACCCTTAGAGCTGTATGGTAGATTCGTATCACTTTGCAGGGAAATATGGTCCATCCTCAATTTGCAATTTGTAATAATTCGCGTAGTGTAGTCTTGTTTCAAAGTTATAACAGCACTGAAAAAGAGATTTATGATTAATTCTGACCATAAATGGCTATTGCAGCATCCCCATAATCATCTGATAAGAACTCAGGCACTTGGCAAATAGCAGTGTCATTTGCAATCTTCCTAGGGAACTTCTGACAAGAAAAGTCGATGGAGCAAGCCAGATTTGTTTAACGGCCACATGATTCACAGAAATTTTGGGCTCAATTGTGGTCATAAGTTGAGGACTATTTGTACATCTTGTTTCATACTTCCTTGTTATGATGTGGCTGCTGCTTGCATGGTAAATTAGTGCTCCGTTTTTCAGACTGGGCTTTTTTTTCTTCTCATTTAAAAGTGCTAGCTGCCTGGATGAGGAGAAAACATGATTTTCTATGAACCAAAGACTGACAAATGAGTGAAACCCCACAGAGTCCCCTGAGACTCTTCTAGTGCTTTAATGTTTCACTTTCATTTGACTAAATGGAGGAACAAACTAATAGAGCATCTTTAAGCTTGTTATACCTGGAATATGGAGGCTTCCTTGAGAGAAACACCAAAAGCATCTCTTTCCCCGTTCTAATCATATTTGCCCTCAGAGAAGTTTACTGTTTTCACGTTTGTGAAGGGGGGAAAGCACTGAAATAAAACTTGATACATTTTCCATTGACAGAAATGAAAATGGAGTACTTCTTAGTCCTGGTAGAACACAGGGACTATAGGCCATTACAAGATAATAAGATGGGTTGGAAAAACTCAGAATTTGTGAACAATCAGGATACAAGAATCATTGTTTTAAAGCTAGCAAATTATAGTGAGTCACTGGTCTCTTGCCGTTAAAACTAAAGAATGCTAGAGACTGATTCACAAAGTTCTTATATAAGATTTCAGAGACTGAAGGTGAATATACAAAGACACACACCCGAACACACACACACATATGACCACTGACAATGAACTGTTTTACAACTAATAAGACACAGGGAATTCAGAGGAACTTGTGCATCCCTGTGTCCAGAAAGTGAATTCTTGTAATGCAAGTTACTTAGCCTTTGGGAAGTTTAAATGTCAATGAGGTTGACAGTTATTCTAACAATTTAATCCTACATCCCACTTTGAATAGGAAGGGTTACGGTATAAACAAACCTATTATCAGCATCCTTGAGAATGTTGCAGTGTATGGAAACATGCAGTTTTTGAATTAGAAGACATTCACCGATGTAACAAAAGTTACAAAAAATTCTCTACTTTAAGAATACATGTTATGAGGGAGAAATCGTGGTATGTATTTGAGAAAGATGGCTTAACAATTAAGAATATTATCACTACAGTAGATACTGTATTTTTACACGAACAGACAAGCAGAGGTGGCGATATCGAAGGGTCACTAATACTCCAGGCAGAAGCAAGTAGGAGGAATGTAGAAAATTCCTCCACAAAGATAAAATAAAGAGACTTTGAACTAAAATCTCTTCCAAGGCTACCTGATCCTGTTTCTAAGTAGCAAAAATGTCATGCCTCCCTTGTAGAAAGTGTATTATTAATACTATTTCCTCCTCAGCCTCTTTTAATATTGTTCCTTTCTGCTTCTTTGTTATAGCTAAGATAGAACATAAATAAAAGAATGTGAAAGGCTTATTTACTGATCTACTCTTCTGATTTGGCTACTTCTCTGTAGTAAAGCAAATACACATACACCGGGGTGGGGGAGAGAAATATATAAAGTTTTTTCTAGTTCAGGCAGGGGTGTCAAACTCATAGCCCATGGGCCAGATGAGTCACATGCCCACCCCCAGTTTAGTGAAGGGGGAAAAGTCGTGATAATTCACGTGATGACAACGTGACGCCATGAGTTAGTTCTAACTCTTCCTTAATCTAACTTGGTGGGAAGCTCCTGTTCAAGGGTATTATCTAAATTAGTGAGTGACCAGTTCTAATAATAGTTTATCATTACAAGATGAGAGATTTGGTTCATCTCTAGCATTCCCCATTACCAGCTTTACATCCTATATCCTGGCCTGGTCTCCTACCACCATTGACAGTAGCAGTTTTAGCTGGTGGGCTAAGCTTGCACCCATTTTCTGGTGCTCCTCGCATGGAACCATGGGAGAGTATTCTGGAGGCTCAGTTCAGAGACATCCCTGCAGCTGGTGCAAGCTCTTCCGACTGGAACAGGAAGGAAATGTTTGCCACTTGGCTTACTAACTCCTGCCAGGTGGCCTGGGCGGAGCATTCCCAAGAGTGATAATGCTGGTAGTCGTGATGAGCTGGTCCTGGGCTCCTCTTCAGTTCACAAAGGAAAGAAGGGACAATCTCAGGCCATGGTGTGAAGAACAAGTCTGTCACACCATCCTCAACTGCACTGGCACACTTCTTTAGTATTTGTTCTGCTTTGATTGTTTGGTAGGCTACCTATGAGCTCCTTCTCAAAAAAGCCTTGTCATACCCACTTTAAATCTCAAACCTCCTTTTCAGGCCCTCAGTGCAAAGTTCTAGAGCAATGTATTTATACATTTATTACTTTATTTGTTGTTACTTGTTTACTCAATTTTTATTGTTATTTATTTGCTCAATTTTTATGGCCGCCCATTCAGCACATGACTCAGGGTGATGTACATAATTCAGTGCAACAACTGCATCCATATAAAAAATAATGTAGCAAATAATTATTGCAAAACAAAAGGACATAAAATGCATGCATAAAATCATCCAATGGGATAATATCACTTCCCGATTCAGTGCCTGGAGAAAGAACTTTAATGCCTTGCAAAATGCAGACAAGGTCAAGGCCAACAGACAGGATGGTATTGCGAAAGGCAAGGATGGCAACCGAGAAGGCACGCCTCCTGGGTCCCATCCGGTGACATTGCTTAAGTGATGGGACTGCCAACCGTGCAAAATGAGGAAAGGCACAGCTTTTTCAATTTTAGAAAAAAACTTCAATGCTGGTTGACATGAACCATATCAAATTACTAGATAAGCAATTTGATATGGTTCATGTCAACCAGGGATCTTTTGGCTTTCCCCCCAGAGTAGCCTTGTCTATGCAGCATGACTTAATGGACTGTTGCATGGTTAGGTATTATCAGTTGGGGAGGCACCATGTGGCTTCAATAGATGAAGTGTGCAAGTGTAAATGGAGCATGGTGACCTAGCCTACGACCCTGATTTTTCAATCCACCCACTGGTCCTGGCCTCCTTGAAACTGTAGGATGATCTAAGCTTATGTATTAAGACTGACTGGCATTGGGGAGGGAGGGAGAGAAGGAAGGAAGGAAGAAGGAAGGAAGGGAGGGAGGGAGGGAGGGAGGAGGAAAGAGGAAGGGAGGGAGGAAGGAAGGAAGGAAAGAGGAAGGGAGGGAGGGAGGGAGGGAGGGAGGGAGGAAGGAAGGAAGGAAGGAAGGAAGGAAGGAAGGAAGGAAGGAAGGAAGGAAGGAAGGAAGGAAGGAGGGAAGTCATCTCCCTCCACTGATGGATATATATTTTATATATAAAAAGAATATATTGTGAGCCTTGGTGGTGCAGTGGTTAGAGTGCAGTACTGCATGCTGCTTCTGCTGCCTGCTGGCTGCCTGCAATTTGGCAGTTCAAATCCCACCAGGCTCAAGGTTGACTCAGTCTTCCATCCTTCTGAAGTGGGTAAAATGAGGACCCAAATTGTTGGGGGCAATATGCTGACTCTGTAAACCACTTAGAGAGGGCTGTAGGGCACTATAAAGTGGTATATAAGTCTAAGTGCTATTGCTATTGGAGCACTTAAGGAGGATTTACTTTTGTTATGAGAAAAAATACCACATTTCTTAATAAACTCTAACATTGCAGTTACTAGAGGATCCACACTTAGAATTATCATAAGTTACCATATGATATGGTAACTTTTTAAAGGATGCTATAGAATATTTTTGAAGATTCAGACATTTTCTCATTGACTTTCTCATTGATCTCTGGACTGTGTCAATGATACTATTTTAAATAAAAGTTTGGAAACATATTGGCTCTTGGATCTGCTGAGCCTTTTAACATTGATTTGGCAAATTTGAATAATATTCTCGATCTTTCTTGTCATGAGGCCTGAAAAAGTCAATTTTTTGTTTTCATTTTCGTTGCCATGTATTCTGAGAACTAGGAAAGTCTACAGAGTAGTGTGGCTGCCAGCAGTTGCTAGTTTATTTAGTTTACACTGTCACGCTAAAACAATGCTGCGCTTCAATGATTAGATGGCCCTAGACCAGTGGTGAAATGTAAAATTTGTTACTACTGGGTCTGTGGGCGTGGCTTGGTGGTGGTGGGTAATGTGGGCGTGGCCAACTTTTTTTTTTTTTTTTACTTTTAAAAGCATTTTTTCTACAACCTCTTTGGCCGAAGAGGTTGTAAAAAAATGCTTTTAAAAGCCTCTGATGATCCCAGCTGAGCAGCACGATTATCAGAGGCTTTTTTTTTAATTTTTAAAAGCATTTTTTTGGCCGAAGAGGTTGTAGAAAAAATGCTTTTAATTTTTTTTTTAAAAGCCTCTGATGACTGCGCGACTCAGCAGAGCATGGGGGGGGCAGGGATCTCTGAACCACCCGCAGCCATCGCTACTAGATCGGGTGATCCGGTCCGAACCGGGAGCATTTCACCCCTGCCCTAGACACTGATATTTGAACATAGTACTTTTTAACATTTATATTTTATTGGGTTCTATTAATTTAGTTGAAATGTTAATACATTTTGCTAGTCCATGTATATATCATACACTAATGCATGCCATACGCTAAATAAATAAACATATTTGAATACCTGATTTGTATTCCATTGTATCCTATTGTTCATGAAGCTGATGGAGTCATGGCACAGTAGATAATATGCCCTAAAATGGAACAGCTTTAATGATAGGATTGATGTTTGTTCCTCATGATAAAGTTGTGTGTGTGTGTGTGTGTGTGTGTGTGTGTGTGTGTGTGTGTGTGAGAGAGAGAGAGAGAGAGAGAGAGAGAGAGAGAGAGAGAGAGAGAGAGAGAGGGAGAGAGTACAAAATTGATGCCAGATTTCATTAAAGAGATTAGTAATATCCTGCTTTTGTAAACTGTTTCTGTAAATAGCAATGGATATGAACTCACCTAAGGATGCAGTAATGGTATTGACTGATATGTGAATGGGGACAAAGGGAAAATAACCAGCCTTGTTATCATTTGCAGTGGCCATTTTAGCTGGCTGAGTTCAGACATGATTTGGATGATATGAGAAGCAATAGTTGAAAATGTTTAATTTATTTATTTCATTTTAGAAAAATACAAAACATAAGCAATATAAAGTAAAAAATTAAACAAACTATCCTTAAAAAATCCAGAAAACTGATATCTATCCTTTCAAGTAAATTATTTGGGGAATCCAATATACTCTAAATACAATATTTGATAAATAAATATTATTCCTAAATCCGTTGGTACCATTTTAACATTTTTAAGGATATGAAACCCATAATGGGCAAATATTGGAGATTGCAATTCTTCAGTCTATGTTTGGAATAGCCCACAAATTCCACTTTAAAAATATTATGGAGCTTTCACTAGTGATATGTTATGGATTTTACTTCTGTCGTGTAGTCCATCAAATATGAGAGCATCTCAAGTGCCTCTGAAGCAGCCAAAATGTCTCCCCCATATTGATCCTTCAAAAATGCTTGAGTTAAAAATACTGGCAAAAGGAATGGTAACAGAGAATTTAGTATTTTATTAAAGAAACATGGTAGACCATGAGGATAGCTTTTATGATACATTTAAAAATTGGAATAAGACTCTTGACGTTCCATTCTTCTTTCAATTCTAGGTCAAATTTTGATATACCAAGATTATACTTTACACCAACAGTCTTCATAGTCTCGATGTTTATATAATGATATTGTGAATCCCTCCAGGTCAGTATGAAAATATAGCTGATAATGCCTAAAAAGCAAAGGTTATGCTGAAATGGAGGTTATGGAATAAGAGATTCAAAATATCCGCAGTAAGTTGGGCAAGGCTGATATATACCAATAATATTAGTGGGTAGGAAAACAAGGGGTATAATAACATCATTTCCTGGTCTCATTCTCCCTGAATAATTTCCTGCATGAATATACAGTGTTCCTTGGTATTTCATTTGAACTTTGAGTCAAGGCAAAAGATAATGACCTACAAGTTGCTCACCAGGGCCAGCTGGCAAGCTTAGTGAGGGCTCACACTGGAAAGCAAAGTCATTGGCTTCAGCATGGGAGACTGGCTGGGAATGAGCGCAAAAAATAAACTCTAATTATCTTGTGTGCAGTCTGCTCATTAATACTGGTAATGAAGCTCTAGGGTGAGGTGGCAGAATATCAGTCAACATTGTAATATTTTAAGCAGCATTTCCTTCTGTGCAAAAGACTTCGGATGGCTCCATAAGTGAGCTAACATTCATTCATTCATTCATCCATCCATGCTGTCCTATATTTCAAAAAAGAATAGGCTTCAACTGCTGAATAATCCCACCCACCCACCTGGGAAACGTCCCATGCAGTGCTTGTTTCTACTTCTAAAGAATAAAGAGTAACATCTTTCATTAATCTTGGAAATGATTATTTTCCTTCTGTAACTAAGAGCCAAACAATCTGATTCTTGAAATACATAATGAGCAATTGTTCTACTGATTCATTTGATGGAAATCTAAGCATGAGGAGGGGTCTAAATATGAGGATGGGGCACCAAATGAGGATAATATCAGCGAACTGCCTCCCCCAATCAACTTGCTTTGAGCTTAATATATTTATCTCAAAATAGCTTTGTTCTTTGCCTTCTTGTAAGAAGGGTTAATATATCTTAAAAGTGATAAAAACAAAATAATTCTCAGTAGTCAGCCATTGTTTGTCTATAAAGTATTCTGGAAAAAGAGGAGAACTTGGTTCAAAGCATTGGTTTGATAGACCTCCACTTCCTCATATGAGCCAAGATACTTTTCTTGAGCTGGTTATTCTGCTGTCACATCCTTCTACAGTTCCTGGAAGGTCCATATGGGGACCCAAGGACAGACCTTGGGACAGACCAGTTGAAGTGCACCCCTGGAAACAAGTCTCACTACCTTTGGAGGCAGTAACTTCATTGTATACACTTCAGTGTATATTAGATGGCAACTTTATTTGTGTCTTCTACAACTCGGAAACTCTATTATTTTACTGGGATTTAACATATACAGTTTATGGATATAATTGATAGTAACTGAGGAGCTGTCCCTTTTTCCTCTTGCATCTGTAATTAATTTCTTCAATCAAAGTGATAAATTTGGGACTTAACGGGTCCATCATTTCTTTTCTACATCACTGAGGTTTTGTACAAAATGGATGTGAGTGTTAATATTAGTGAGTATTCACTCACTTTAAAATAAGCATTTCCCTCCCATCCTTTCTTTCATCTTTAGAATCGGGTATGAGGAAAAAATGAAAGCGATATAAAGACCAAGGTCTCTAAAGCAACCTAATAAAATAGACATTTTATTTCTTCCACCTGTTCATTTGGGCAAAGTGACTAAATAAAACAAAACCAGGTATTCTCTGAATGCTCACATTGGTGTCAGCTTTTTACACCTTAAAATATACCATCTCTCTATGTGTGTGTTTTATATGAATGTTGTTCTGGGGTCTCCTTTTCTTCCTAGCTGTGGTTTGATTTTGTTCTTGTTACATCTTTTTCAGTTTTTAGACTCTGGTTGCCTAATTAACAGCTCATGGTTTTTATAATATAACACTGCCTCTGACCAAGTACTTACAAAACACATGTAAAAGGATAAGTAGTCATATTGGCTAGTTCTGCCTGTAATTTCCACATTATCACTATATGTTATGAGTGTCAGCCCTGGAGGCCATCTTTCTCTTTGGATCTTCAGGGCTGCCACACTTACTGCTGTGGGAAACTGGGAGGGGGGATTGCATGGAGTTGGGGAGATATCTAGCCATAATAACATTCTTTTCTCTGAGAGTCAAGGACACTTTGCCTGCACCTCGAGTGGCGTGACTGGGAGGCATCTCCAGTTGGGACGGTGCATTGATTGGACCATGTGATGGACATGTGGGTGCAGGGGGAAGGGACTTGGACTTTCTTTTGTGTGGGGAAAACCTGGAAGCTTTCAGATTTGGGTTTTCCCAGATGTGCCAATAATAAAATGGAACTTTGAGGAACTTCTGGCCTTGGAGCCGTCTTTCATTGGGGATGTTACTTGGAACCCTGACAATAAGATGTTTATAAAATAGGCTGAAATATGTCTATGCAAGCAAGAAGAGGAAGAGAAAGTGAAAGACAAAAACAGAAAAATTGAAGTGATATGTGTCATCTTCCAGCACTGTATTTCTCTTGACTCCTTCTTTGAAACTGTTGAAATTTCTCAATCTATGTCATGTGCCATAAATCACCCATTTTCCTTTTCTTGATGGTGTTCACAATTTTCCTACTTCTGCCTTAGCAGGCTTGAAGTATATCTTGGAAATAGATAGATGTATCAGGATCACTATCAGAAAAGAAGCCATCGAACTAGTAGGATTGAAAAGATTTTCAGACTTTCACTGTTGGCACTTTGATACTTAATATTTATCTCTTCTTGGTTGATGTTCATGAACAGCCCATCACTATTAATTGTGGTTGGCTCATGAATGGTCTGATTCCAGTGGAGTTTTCATGAGCATACCCTACATTTTGGATCAAGGATGTTCTCATAATGTAATATTCATATATCTGGGAAGCTGGATTTCACCTTTAATGGTGCCAACAGTAAAATTTATGGGTAAGTTTCTTTTTCAGCAGTACACTTGAGAGGAAAATCTCTACTTGACAATTGAAAAAGACAATTGGAAGACAGGGAGGATTTTTCCCATATTTGCATAGAAAAGTAGATACTGTCTAGACTTGAGGGAACAAAGAGAAAGGAGCTCTTGAGGTACTAGGTAGGAAGCAGAGAAGGACCAGAATTGCAATAGGGATAAACAGAAAGGTTCATGGCATAGTTTTTATTACTTCATTTCACCCATTGCAGCTCTTTTAGTCTCACTTGCAATTTTGTTTAAATTATCTTTCTTTTCCCTTTCTGGAAAATTTGCCACAGGCCCTTTTGCAATGGAGCTAACATACAAGACTTACTGTATTTTTCAGACTATAAGAAGCACCGGTGTATAAGACGCACCAAGATTTTGAAGAGGTAAGTAAGAAAAAAAAAGAGGGGTTGCCCTCCCCAGCCCCCAGGAGCACTCTGCAGGCCTCCCAAACCCTCTGCATGCCCTGTTTTTCACAAAAATGGGATGAGCAGGGCGGAGCTTCAGGAGGCCAAAAATGACTGTATTCGGTGTATAAGACGCACCAACATTTCCACCCTCTTTTAGGAAGGAAAAATATGGTACATCTTTATTTATTTAACAATTCAAGCCATACCTTTCTGACTATGACTAGAGTTTATCTTCAATTTTATTTATTTATTTATTTTTGAGTAGCTCCTTCCTTGTAGAATTTTCTTTAATGGAGGCAGCCTTGGTTTTATCTTTGGTTTTCAATAGTACTGTATATCAGCTTCCCTGGATGAGTTAATACCTAGCTGATGCAATGTTTTATCAGCTAAGTAATCAAATCTGGGCTCAGTTTTCAACTCTTTTTTCCCTATATGCCTCAATCTTTGTGTGTTCATTTTAAGGACTACATTCTCCTTCTGCCTACTTTGTAAATATATCAATGTGTCCATCTGAAATAATGCTTCATTTACAATGTATATGTTTATGCATTTGACATATTGCAGTTGATACACCCAGGCTTATGGTCATGGGTGATTTCAACCTGCCATCCGTTGGTGAAACGTCTGAGATGGCCCGGGAGTTCATGGCTTTCATGACAGCCATGAACCTGATCCAGTTAGTTCATGGCCCCACTCACAGGAGGGGACACACTCTGGACCTGATTTTTGTCTCTGGCCAGTGGTTGCGTCGTCTTCTTATAGGGGATATAGAGATGGAATCCTTGTCATGGACAGATCACTCACTTCTTCGCCTGGACCTTTGAACCGCTACACCCCGCCGCAGGGAGGCAGATCCAATAAGGTGGGTCCGCCCCAGGCGCCTGATGGACCCTGATAGGTTCCAGATGGAGCTTGGGCCATTTCCTGAGGATCTGGCACACGACTTGGCCGAAGACCTGGTAGCTGCCTGGGATCGGGTGGCTGGTGGGGCTTTAGATCGAGTCGTGCCTTTGCGGCCTCTGACCCAGTGCCGATCCTATGTGGCTCCATGGTTTACCGAGGAGCTGAGGGAGATGAAGCACCAGAAAAGACACCTGGAGAGCGGTTGGAGGGCCAGTCTCGCTAAATCTGACCGAACACTGGTAAGGTCGCATATTAAGACCTACCTAGTGGCGATAAAAGCGGCAAAGTTTAATTACTTTTCCGCTCTTATTGCGTCATCAGATAACCGTCTGGCTGCCCTGTTCAGGGTGACCTGCTCCCTGCTACATCCGGGAGTGTGGGAGGACCCCCTGGAAGGCAGGGCCGAGGATTTCGGACAATATCTGTATGACAAAATCGTGCAGATTCGGGGGGATTTGGACTTTGACTGGGTAGATTCGGGCAGGGTGGCGAGGAATAGTCTTGAGAATGTTATCTGGGAAGAGTTTGACTCTGTGACCCCTGATGACATGGACAGGACTTTGGGGAGACTTAGTGCGGCCACATGTTTGTTGGACCCGTGTCCCTCCTGGTTAGTACTGGCTTCCCGGGAGGTTACACAAGGCTGGCTCTAGGGAATTATCAACGCTTCGTTGAGTGAGGGTTACTTCCCCACAGCCTTGAAAGAGGCAGTGGTGAGGCCTCTCCTCAAGAAGCCTTCCCTGGACCCGGCAGTATTAGCCAACTACCGTCCCGTCTCCAACCTTCGCTTTGTGGCGAAGGTTGTTGAGAATGTGGTCGCACGACAGTTTCCACAATACCTGGAGGAAACGTCTTATCTGGATCCATTCCAGTCGGGTTTTAGGCCCAGGTACAGCACGGAAACGGCATTGGTCGCATTGGTAGATGACCTCTGGAGGGCTCGGGACAGGGGTTGCTCCTCTGTTCTGGTCCTGTTAGACCTCTCAGTGGTCTCTCAGGGGGGCACCATGTTACGGTGGTTCTCCTCCTTTCTCTTGGACTGGTCGCAGTTTGTGTTGGCAGGGGGGCAGAGGTTGACCTCAAGACGCCTCATATGTGGGGTGCCTCAGGGGCCGGTCCTCTCGCTCCTTTTGTTCAATATCTATGTGAAGCCGTTGGGTGAGATCATCTGTGGCTTTGGGGTGAAGTACCATCAGTACGCTGATGACACCCAGCTGTACATCTCCACCCCAGGCCACCCCAATGATGCCCTTGAAGTGATGTCCCGGTGCCTGGAGGCCGTGTGGATCTGGATGGGGAGGAACAGGCTCAGGCTCAACCCATCCAAGACTGAGTGGCTGTGGTTTCCGGCATCCTGATATAGTCAGTTGACACCATCACTGACTATTGGAGGCAAGTCTTTGGCCCCCACGGAGAGGGCTTGCAATTTGGGCGTCCTCCTGGATATGCAGCTGTCCTTGGAGGAACATCTGACGGCTGTAGCCAGGCGGGCTTTTTATCAGGTTCGCCTGATCCGCCAGTTGCGGCCCTTCCTAGATCGGGATTCCTTGTGCACAGTCACTCATGCCCTCATCACTTCTCACCTGGACTACGGCAATGCTCTCTACATGGGGCTCCCCTTGAAGAGCACCCGGAGGCTCCAACTGGTCCAGAATGCAGCCGCGCGGGTAGTTACGGGAGCCACATGGCGCTCCCAGATAACACCTCTCCTGCGTGAGCTGCACTGGCTTCCAGTGGTCTTCCGGGTGCGCTTCAAGGTGTTGATTATCACCTTTAAAATGCCTGGGACCTGGATATCTTCGAGACCGCCTGCTGCTACCAATGGCCTCCCACCGATCTGTGCGCTCCCACAGAGTGGGCCTCCTCAGGGTGCCATCGGCCAAGCAATGTAGACTGGTGGCCCCCAGGGGGGAGGGCCTTTTCTGTGGGGGCACCTGCCCTCTGGAATCAGCTGTCCCCAGAGATACGAAGAATCCAAGACCTCGGTGTCTTCCGTCGTGCCCTTAAGACCTTTCTTTTTCAGCAAGCTGTGCTGGCTTAACACATTTTTAAATGTTTTTAATAGGTTTGTTATTGTTTTTTTAACTATGGGGCCAAACACATCTATATCTTTTTAACTGTATTTTAATGTTTGTATTTATGTTTTTACTTTGGCTGTGCACCGCCCTGAGTCCTTCGGGAGAAGGGCGGTATATAAATCTGATAATAAATAAATAAATAAATAAATAAATAAATAAATAAATGTGGGTGAGCGTAAGCTTCTGTTCATGTGATATGCTTGTGGGTAGCATATGAAAGAACCCATAAACTTTCTACCTAACTGTAATCAAACGGCCCGTGAATAGCTAAAGAGAAGCAGTCATCTATCCTGATTTTTCAGCTATCCAACTATTCATATTTTTTTTCTTAGAAGGGAAGAATTTAGAAGGGGAGAGCCTTCTCTGTGGGGGCACCCGCCCTCTGGAACGAGCTACCCCCAGGGATACGACTGATCCCGGACCTCCGTACTTTCTGCCGGGTCCTGAAGACTTTTCTATTTCAGCAAGCCGGGCTGGCTTAAAATTTTTAACTGGTTAATTTTACGGGTAAGGGGTTTTAAATTGGGGAAGCCAAATTGATTTAATTATGTTTTAAATTATTTTAATTTT
Organism: Pantherophis guttatus; assembly: GCF_059756535.1. Classification (NCBI taxonomy): domain Eukaryota; kingdom Metazoa; phylum Chordata; class Lepidosauria; order Squamata; family Colubridae; genus Pantherophis; species Pantherophis guttatus. The sequence goes on along the minus strand of NC_142063.1, from coordinate 112,470,593 downwards.
CATATTGTATGTATTTTAATCTTGGCTGTTCACCGCCCTGAGTCCTTCGGGAGAAGGGCGGTATAAAAATTTAATAAATGCTACTTATGGTAAACCAGTCTGATTCTCTTGGGAGGGATTTCACAGGAATCTGATAGCCATTCATGGTTCTCCCAAATGTAACTTTTTCATATGAATCTCATCTGCTCATCTGTCCTAAACTGAAAAAAAGGAGCAACAATCACAACCACAGCCAAAACAAGCTTGGAGACTTTCAGACAGAGGTCTTTCAAAGCTTTGGCTGTGGCTTCCAGAATCCCTCTTAAAGTTTCCAGTAGATTGTAATGTTTAATGTGAAAGATGGATAAAATTACTAAATGCAAGTTGAGCTGTTATAGCAACTATATTTCATTCAATTACAATTGCACTTAAGTCAAATTCAATGGAGCTATCCACATTTTTTTTCAGGGCTTCAACTACATGTTGGAATAACATGCTCTGGCACATTACTCAAGAGCAGGCTGGCCCTCAGAGCAAACACTCACACCTATGGTTTAAGACATGGGTGTCAAACTCATGTCGTCACAGCGGCATCACATGATGTATGGGGACTTTTCCCCCCTTTGCTAAACTGGGCGGGGGCGTGGCCAGCACATGACGCATCTGGCACACAGCCCGTGAGTTTGACAGCCCTGGTTTAAGACATCTGTTTTGCTCAGTTTTGTTTTTACTTATAAGCAAAAGAGAGGGAAGGGAAGGGAAAAGAAAGAGAAGGGAAGGGAAGGGAAGGGAAGGGAAGGGAAGGGAAGGAAAGGAAAGGAAAGGAAAGGAAAGGACCCTCCTGCATTCTTTGATCTTTATATTCTATAATTATATTCTAAATTGGTAAATATGTATTGAAGCAGTGTCTGTTCTTTGAATAGTATACTCTGCCTAGGATTTTCAACCAAGGAGCAAATATCTTGTTGACATCCTTGTTGACAGCAAGATGACACGTTTGTTCTTTTCCAGGGTCAGTGCTCAGAGAAGGATGATTAAATTTACCAAAGGACATGAAGAGGTATGTGTGTGGGGGGAGGGGGGGTTTCAAGGAAGCCTTCTTGGTTCAGCACCCAAACTGTGTAATAGCTTGTTCACAGAAGTCAGTTTGGCTTCCAACCTGATGATTTTCAGGAAGGCAGGTTAAGCTGTTTTCTTCCCTAAAGCCTTCAGCAAGAAGAACCACTGTAGATTGTTATCAGGCCTAGGGCTCCCAGAGACCTGGAGACATACTTAGATGCTTCCATTGCTGAGGAAATTATTTTTATCCTCTCATTGCTTATTTTTATAACATTTTCATGTAATTTTTATATTTGTTGGTTACATCCCATAATCATTTTTTGTGAGGGGTGATTGTGCAAATTTGATCAATCAATCAATCAATCAATCAATCAACCAACCAACCAACCAATAAATCTTATTTAGATAATAATAATATGAGAAGAAGTGAAGGCTTGTGAGGTTTTTATGGGTTTTATCTATTTGCTATTTATATGACTGTAAACTGCCTAGAACTGAAGGAGTACCAGGCCTACAAATGCTTATGATAGATAGATGGACAGATGGCAGCAAAGATAGATTATTATCCAGGCTCAAGGTCGACTCAGGTTTCCATCCTTCCAAAGTCAGTAAAATGAGGATCCAGAATGTTAGGGGCAATATGCTGACTCTGTAAATCGTTTAGTGAGGGCCACGGGGTGGGCTTTAAAAATTTTAGCAAGGGGTTCTCTGCCTGGTTGCTGGGTGGGCGTAGCCATGGTGGGCATGGCTAGTCAGCCTCCTGCACCACAGCGGGGTGGTGGTGGTGTGTTTTTGCCCTCCCCGAGCTCCGGAGGCTTTCCTCAGGCCTCTGGGAGGGCGAAAATGGCCTCCCCAGGCTCCAGAGGCCCTCTGGAGGCTGGAAACAGGCCTATTTCCGGCCTTCCTGAACTTCCGGTAGGCCCATTTTTTGCCCTCCTCGAGCCTCTGCGTGCACCCTGCACTTATCTGCATCCAAAACAGGCGGCGTGGGACTCCGGGGAGGGGAGGTGCAGGGTGGGCGGGGCCACACAGGAGTGGGATTTGGGGGTTCTCCAAACTGCACAGAATCTTAGCTAGAGGTTCTCCTGAACCCCTGCAAACCCTCAGAAGCCCATCCCTGGTGAAGGCTATAAAGCACTATGAAGTGGTATATAAGTCTAAGTGCTATTGTTATTGCTATTATATCACTTGGTTATCATCTACTAGTGCTCCAGATTCTTGTCATGCAATATGGAAGCCCCATCCTCTCTCTTTGCTCTTCTTTCCTTCTCCAGATACACCCTGGTTGTAGTATTCATGCAAATATACCTTTTACCTGCATAAACACCTTTTTTTTTTAAAAACCCAAATTTTAAAATAGTGCTGGTATTTAGCATGTCTTGTTCAGTCCTACTGTTATAATATTGGCATATGTGAGTTTTGTACCAATAGTAAACCATTAATAGCAGATTTTATTAAGTCAGCTAAAGCAAATGAGCGGTTATAGGAATTGGCCCTAGCAGTGCTAATGTGAAGAGAACAAGCAATATGTCTACTCATAATTTCAGCAGGAGGCACGAAGCACAAATTTCTGTTTTGCTGAATATGAAAAGCCAAATATTGGTATCTTGCAGAATTTCATGACAAGAAGTCATTTGTTTTGAATAGACAGTGGTTTGTGGGTAGCTACACAACTTCTTACATATTATTTTATGCAGATGCAAAATATTCATTTCATTCTGATGAGTAAAATAGGCAGAAATAGGCACAATTTCAAAATAGTGAACCTGAAGTATTCCAAAATTTGAGAAGCCTTATTTTTAAGAAGGGTGGGCTCAAATGCACTAATGTTGCCCCTTAAACCTGCTGTGTTTAGGAATATATAAAGCAGAAGGAGGAAAGGACATTAGCTGTTGAAGGTAGGCCAGATCAAGAAACAGACTGCACCAAACATACTGTAGTTCTACTCTATTGATACAAGCTATAGTAACAGGTTCTTGGAGGCCTGATAACATTTTCCCTTCCTTCCCTCTTACACCAAAGACAGTCAAGGCAGGATCACTTTACATTTCTTTCTAATGTCTTTTTCCCTTCCTGAATTTCATTTGTGTTTTGCTTACAGCCTCTGCATACCTTCTCCAGGATCATCTTGGCAGTTCCCTACAGAGACAGAAAGGTGTTGAATGTTAATGCAGATATCAAAGTTGCTGTTGAAAAAAAAGTATGACTATTTGGTGGTATGGAATATTCACTAGAAAAGTGTAATTGGGCTGAATCTACTTTGCCAAAATGGAAAGAGCAAATGGGCAGCGCTTTCTGGGGGCTTTGACAAGGGCATGAGGACATGAGACCATGACAATATCCAATTGGATCAAGTTTAGGCTCACTTAGCCTTCTGTCGTACAACTAAGAAATCAAGGCAATGTTCCAGCGGTGGGTTTCAGATTTTTTTTTTTACCGGTTCTGTGGGCGTGGCTTGGTGGGCGTGGCAGGGGGAGGATACTGTAAAATCTCCATTCCCACCCCACTTCAGGGGAAGGTTACTGCAAAACTGCCATTTCCTCCCAATCAGCTGGGACGCGGGAGGCAGAGAATAGATGGGGGCGGGGCCAGTCAGAATTTTTACTACCAGTTCTCCGAACTACTCAAAATTTCCGCTACCGATTCTCCAGAACTGGTCAGAACCTGCTGAAACCCACCTCTGCAATGTTCCTATTATTGCTTTTCTGCACCTATACATAGACAGCACCCATCCTTGGAGGCAGCACTCAGTTAGCCAAGCTTACAGTAATTGATAGACCTGTCCTCTAGGAACTCTTGCAAGTTATGTGGTCTAACATTCAACAAAATATCTTATGGCTGCATGTTCTACAGATTGATTATATGGTGCATGAAGAAACATTTTCTCATCTCTGTTTTAAATCTTTTATTAATTAGTTTCATTGGGAACAACAGGATTAACACCCATCAAGGACCATTAAGTTTCTCTCTGTTTTGTGTTAGGGCATCAGATGAGATGTTGTTATGCTTGGAGTTGTAACAATTCCCATCGAAGCAAAAGATGACATGAAAGGCGCAGTAAAGTCAACTTTGCTATGCTGCACTCCTTTAATGGGACCTAGCTTGAGGTGTTTACTTGGGAACAAGAATAAAGCAGCAGCTTTGAATGTCTAGTCATTCAAAGAGGAATGATCCTCGGTCCACATGCAATGAAACTTGTCAGCTCCATAAATTCTATCTCCTAATACATGATTTTCTAAGTTCTTCTTTTCTTCAAATCATAATTATCTAAATTGCTGTCTTCTTTTTAATGTCTTCCTGCTGGTCTTTAACACCTTTAAAGAACTATTTTTTTTGATTAAGAGTTTGCTTTAGGAAATGTAAATTCCTTGATTCAGTAGGATAAGAGTATTATACATTTGGAAGAATTACTTTCAAAATGTCTGGTTTTAAATCTACCAACCGCACAATCTTCTTTTGTCACATTGAAAGATAAATTATATATCAGTTTGAAACCAATTTTGTTTCTAATCTTAAATAGGGTGTTTCCTTAATCATAACTGTCTGGTTCTGGGGACAGAAGGAGCTTGATGAAGCAGGCTTCTACAAATACACTGCTACATAAGCAGAAAATAAGACATGGGCTGAAACAATCCAAGTAACCACAGAATGACTGTCCAGGAATACAGAAAATTCTAACTCCTTGCTGCCATCTAGTGGTCACCTAGGGTACTCTGCCTATAGGTAACCTTTCCTGGACCAGGAAGCCTTGTTCCCTGTCACACAGTGGCGGGTTGCTACCGGTTCGCCCCTCCGCCCGCCCGAACGTCAGCAAATACGTTCTGCGCATGCAAGCGAACCGGTAGCAAAGGTAAGTGAAACTCACCACTGCTGTCACATATGCCTTCATCACCTCCCACTTGGATTACTGCAATGTAGTCTATAGGGGCTACCCTTGAAGACCAACTGGAAACTTCAACTGGTTCAGAATGCAGCAGCACACACAGTAATGGGAACCCCTAGGTTTGCCCATGTAACATCTCTCTTGCTTTTCAGTTTATTTCGGGGTGCAATTCAAGGTGCTGGCTATCACCTTTAAAGCCTTATATGGCACAAGACCAGATTATCTGCAGGACCAGCTTTCCCCCATCTATCCATCCTACCATGTCAGTTAGGGTGGGCACATTCCTAGTCCCTTCCCTTAAATGCTGCCTTCTGATGGGAACTAGGAAGCATGCCTTTTCTATGGCAGCCCCTGCCCTGTGGAAGACTCTGCTCCCTGAAGTTCGGCAGGCCTCCACCCTTTTAGCCTTCAGTAAAGTTTTGAAGACCTGACTTTTCCCCCAACTGCTGGAATAAAATGAAATGATAGCACATCAGAAGTTTAACTTGGTACCAGGGCTTTTTTTTTGTAGTTGTTTGTTTTTCATGTGTTTAGCTTTTATAGTTTAAATATGGCTTTTATGCTGTTTTAACTTTTGATAGGGTGCCACCCAGAGTTAGTTATAAAATGGGCAGCTATATAAATGTTTTAAATAAATAAATAATAAATCTGTCGGTATCCCATGACCTCATTCTGTTAAACCTTTCTTATGAATAACTGGAATCCAAAAATATCATACGGGCGACTGATTCTTTAATTATAACGCCAGACGTTAGGGTACATTTTGTTGTCAGGTTTGTTTTTGATCTATGAGCTTGTTCTGAAATATCACCTCTTTGTTTTTTTCCTTTCTAATTCCTGTTCTGTTTATAGCACATGGATTACTGTGGATATGTAGGAGGAGGAAGACTTCCGAATGGTGCTAGCCTCATCAAACATTCACAGGCCATGGGATGTTTTGCTTCCCTGGTTCCCTTCAGGAGGGAAACAGAGCCAATTTTGGCAGAACAAATGCAGGATTAGTGCTTGTGTTGGAAAGTTAAAAGAAAAATTGTACACAGGTGGGAGAGACTCGTTATTAAGAATAATGATAGGATGGGTAGCAAACATAAAAGTAATGTTTGGGGCTAAGCACTAAGTGAGATTAGAGAGATATGAACAGATGGAGATTTTAAAAATGTAAAGACTGATATAGGAGTGGAAAGTTGTGCCTTTGTGTGCCCTACACACACACAAACACACACACAAGTGCCTCCAGTACACTTTCATATTGTTTATGCTGGTAATCGGTACTGGAGCGCAATAATTCATGGAAGGCCAAAGATTTCCTGCCCCAGAGTGAAAGACAGCAAATGGCCAAATCAGGTTTGAAAGGATCTAGACAGGCGCCGAACTCAATTTTCAGTTCGCAGCTTCTCAAGATTTTTAAGGTGCTAAAAGCCTGTGCATTAAATGTTGGATCTTCCAATATTCCCCTTCTCAGTGGTTGCTGCACTACTTTACAACACCCATTGCTTCATGAAGATCCCGAAACTGGTCTCTTGGGGATGGCTTCTTGAGTACATCTGCTTCAATTTCTTTCCAGCGAGGAGGGAGAGAAGGAAATATTATTTCGGTATAACAAGTTTATTTTCCTGCATAGCTCACACTTAGCGATATTTGGCATCAGAGCGCTTTGTATACAATGTAACGTTCTCTAATTTGGAAGGAGAATGCAGGTTTGGTTTATTAGTCTCAAAGTCCAATCGTAGTGATGTTGCTAGGTTAGCTCTTCACAAACAAGCTGCTTCCCAATTAATCTAGTACCGTATTTTTAGGAGTATAAAATGCACCTTTTTCCCCCCAAAAAGAGGGTGAAAATCTGGGTGCGTCTTATACTCCGAATGTAGCCCCACCCAGTTTCTCAAACGAAGGTTTCAAAGGCTGTAAAAAGCGTCAGAAACGAAGTTTCAGAAAATAAGCTCCCAAACAGAGCTTCAGAAAAGAAGCCCCCAAACAGAGCTTCAGAGGCTTTTTTTCTGAAGCTCTGTTTCGGAGGCTTTCAGAGGCAGGAAAAAAAGTTTTTTCTGAAATAGAGTTTCAGAAGTTTCAGAGGCAGAAAAAAAAAAGCAAACAAAAGCAAGGCACAGAGCTCACAACCAAGGAACTGTTGCTAAAATTCACCTCTGAGAACAGCTGATTGGGAGTATTCCGGAGGCCGATCCACCTGCCAATCAGCTTTTTTCTTATTAAAACTAAGGTGTGTCTTATACTCCGGTGCGTCTTATACTCCGAAAAATATGGTAATTTGGGGGTGAGTGGGTTGAGTGCCCTAAACAAATCTAATAACATTTTAAAAATTAGAGCAGTGGACCTATCTTCAGTCCAATTTTCATTTTTATAGCTTATCAATCATGCTATTCTCTTTCAATATCTTCTTATCCTCTTGACAATAGTCCAATCTTGTGTTGTTGATGTATTCATCTTTCTGCTCAGCGTATCTATTGGTGATATAAAATCTGACTTTGCCACTATTTATATAACAAGAAACTTATCAACTGCATTGACTGTTATCTTACAGGTGCACGCTCATTTCCTTGGCTTTAAAGAAACTTTTCTATTTGGCAGAAGTATGTGGTGCCTACACTGAATAAATTAAATTACATTTCTCCTTATTAGACTCTGACAATCGTAGAAACCATGTTGTCCAATATTTTCTATTTCTGGTTACAAAAGAATCTTCCTCCCCCCCCTCCCTTTCAATCTGAGTAATAATGAAACATCTCTACTGGTCATTTTATTTCTTCAGATAATCTATAACCTACTGGTACTGTATCCCTTTCATCTTCAGAGCATAGAATCAGTTCATTATTATAAGTCATTTGTCTTTTGCTCTTGCAGTTGTGTGAATCCTTACTTAAATAGCACTAGCTTTTCATTTCAGTCTTTACTGCTTGTGTGAGCCCACAGATTGTACTTTATAACTTGCACATTCCAAGTTCTTTGAATTTTGGTCACTATTGCATGTATATATATATTTAAATAGCTCCAAACAACAAAAATAAACTGTCTTTATTGCCAGAAATTAAACATGCATTCTTCTTCTGAGACTGCAGAACTTAGAAGTGTTCTTACTGAGCACAGTGATCAAGCACACTTCTTACTGAAGTGTGCTTGACCACTGATGTAAATGTCTCATCAAAATCTTCACCATAATATTCAGAGTATCCTTTGCCAACTGGTCTAGACATGTAGTACTGTGGACATAGTATACTTGAACTTCAGTAAAGTAGTAGATGAAGTGACGAAGTAGACCACAACCTATTTCTTGGTAAAATGTGGGCTAGACACACCACATTCAACATTAGTCCTCAATGGAACTACATCTACATGTAGGGAAATATGCAGAGGGGTACTCTAAGGTTCTGTCTTAGGCTCAGTACTCTTCAACATCTTCATAAACAATTTAGATGAGGGATAGAAGGAGAACTTACCAAATTTTCAGACAACACCAAGTTGGTGAGAATAGCCAATAGATAGATAGGCTCAAGATCTAGAGGGATCTCAACAGACACTGGGCCCTATAAAACAAAATAAAATTCAATACTGAGAAAAGTAAAATATTACACTCATGCAAGAAAAAACAGAAACCGTTTTGGCCATCAGGATGCTGCAGGAGGCCGCCTAGGCTAAAAATGGGACATGGGAGGCACATGTGGCCCAGTGGTGAAATCCAATTTTTTTACTACCGGTTCTGTGGGCATGGCTTGGGTGTGGTGTGGCTTGATGGGCGTGGCTTGGTGGGCATGGCAGAGGAAGGATACTGCAAAATCTCCCCAGTTCAGGGGAAGGATATTGCAAAATCTCCATTCCCACCCCACTCTGGGGCCAGCCAGAGGTAGTATTTGCCGGTTCTCCGAACTGCTCAAAATTTCCGCTACCGGTTCTCCAGAACCTGTCAGAACCTGCTGGATTTCACCCCTGATGTGGCCCCTCTGTGCCCCATTTTGGCCGGCAGAGTGCTACAGGAGGAATCTGTCCCATCTAGAACAACTTATTTTTGGCTCAGGGTCTTCACCATTTCTGGTATTTCTTGTGCAACTATTCTGTATTGTGGGAGTCAGTTTCTTCCAGCTGTGAATATTGTTTCATTGCTTTCTAAATTGGGATCCCTAAATGAAATGCTGACTTTTCATTAGTGTGTGCCCTTTGTTTTTAATCAAATTATCTTTATCTATATCATCTACATGCCTTCCATACATTCACTAACTCTTGCAACATATTTTGAATATTTTACAACTATCTTTAGAGCTGGTCTTACACTTATAAGTGATATGATAATTATTGCTTTTTGACATATATAAATAAGTCATTTGTTAAAAAAAAATACAGATTGTTCCAGTAAAAAGGAGGTGGGAAACCTGCTTATTTGTGTATAAACTTCTGTCTAGAAAAGGAAGATTCAGCTTATATTTTTTAATATTTAAAGGACATATTCTGAAGATAGATGGAGTAGTATGCATTTTCAGAAAATTCAGACAGTGTTACCTTTTGCCTATGCAGCATCCTTAGAATGTTTATATATATATATAATAATTTTATTAAAGGGTTTGATTACAGTAATAAAAGACTACAGACTAAAAGAAAAAGAAAAAGTTCAAAAAATCAAATAAGAAAAAAGTAAAAAAATAGGGGGGAAAACCCTTAAAAAGCAATTTCCCACTCTCATTATTTCACTATAAACAATTTCACCGACTAAACCTCTGGTCCTACTGAGTGACCCAGATTGGATCCTGCAATCTCACTATCTCTTCACCTCCTCAATTAACAAATGTAAAACTCTCCATCCCATATCACTTAACTGTAGGCAAATCCAATAAGTAGCATCTTACATAACATTTTATGTTATGTTACATAACATACATACAATTTTTCCAGTCCCAGATATCAAAAAATCCAAAATGAACCACCCAAAATAGTAACATGTCCCATTTTAATCCTTATCAAATAAACGAACTTTATCTTCCTTCTTTTTGCCTAAAACATTTTAGGTTTATGACTGATTGATTGGTTGGTTGGTTTTTTTATATAAGTAAATAAATCAACCAAAACAATCTTGATCTTTAATCCATTTAAATAATTATTGATCTGTCTTTCAAATTTCTTCAAAACTTTAAACAGCCACTTTTGTAAGTGCAAAAAATAGAAACAAAAAAAAAAAGAAATGATTCCAGTTGCTCTCTGGAATTATCATTTCTGTTTCTTTCTTAATTTTTAAAATTTCATCCAGGTTTGTTTGTTTGTTTGATCTGATAACAGATTCAACTACTTATTCAAGTTGTTTTTGGGTGTAGTTTTCTACATATCATTTTCTGTAACATCTTCTGAGAATACCCAAAAAACACACAACATAGCTGACCTTATTAATTCAAAGCCCCAATGCAATTCCTCAAACACCATTATATTGTAAATTACTTGCTATGTCTCAAGTATTTAAAAAGAAATCTTCTTTCCCATGAAAATGCAATTCTTTAAAATTAATTACCAAGTCTTAATATTCAAAATTCAATATTCCAACATTTTCTTAGCCCTTAATCCGTTTAAAACTTTCTAAATCCATAACTTTGCCTTGTTTTTTGTTGCTTATTTTAAATTCTTAAAAGTATAAAAATATATCTTCATTTCTTATATTAAGAATCGAAGGCATCCATTGTTGTATTTCCAGCCTTGTCATTTTGAAAGTATCTGCAAAACAGTAAATATGCAGTTTCCAAAAATAGTTATCAAGGGAAATGTGAATTTAGAGTCCTTTGAAAACACCCTATTTGTGGCTGGAGCATGTGTGGCAAATTCCCTCAGCTCCTGATTCTTCCACCTTCTAGAGACTGCTGCTTTGCAGTTGCCTCATGAGAAACAACTGTATGGAGCATAGCTGCACAATCTCATGTCCTCTCTTTATCTAGAGAGAGTTGAAGGAGTCAATCTTTTGCCAAAAATATCAGGTCCGTTTTTTTAGTTTGCTATTCTTCTCCAGAAGTCCTCAATACCTTTAAAATTTCCAAGAGAAAGTTCACGCATGCTGAAAAACTGACTCCATGTTTAAGTCTTTTTTCCCCACCACATAATTGGAGCATTAAAGGAACTTCTGAAATTATACTGTTCCACTGAAATCATTGGAAATCATTCTTCGTTTTTTTTGCAGATTGCTTATCGTCTCTATATACAAATATATTATCATCTATAGTTAGAGATATATTTGCCATGGTTTTTGTATTTGTGGAACCCTTCTTGTTTCTTTTCAATCTCTTTTGTTCTTTGTTCTTCCAGAACATGAGGTAGCCCAAGGACATTCAGCAATATCTTCTCTATCTTCTGTAGTTTTTATTGTACACCAGTTTGATTGAGTCAGCTCTCCTTGCTGAATACATGTTGCCATTCTGTCTTACTTAAACTGTCTGCTTTACAAACTCACAAGCATTCATTCTCTTAGGAAAAAATATATTTTTAATTCTTTCTAATCTTAATTCTTCCTCTGTCCTGGGCACATAATTTAATGTTCACAGATAACTTTAGACAGTGATTTTAAAAAGGATAGAGGAAAAAAAAACCAAAATTAGAATTATGTTTGAAGAAAAAATTCAGTAGATTCAGAGCTTGCACCAAAGAAAATATCATATTGATAATCTTTATTTATAAAATACAATTATGATAAGAAAGCCTAAGTTGCCAGTTTACCTATACAGGTAGTCCCCCATTTAGCAACTGTCTAATTTAACGACCTTTTGCAGTTATCATGGTGATGAAAAAGTATCTTTATGACCAATCCTGTTGCTACCACCTGCCTTCCATTGAGGACCTGTATACTGCACGAGTCAAAAAGAGGGCTGTGAAAATATTTACAGACCCCCTCATATCCTGGACATAAACTGTTTCAGCTCCTACCCTCAAAACGACACTATAGAGCACTGCATGCCAGAACAACTAGACACAAGAACAGTTTTTTCCCAAACGCCATCACTCTGCTAATAATTCCCTCAACACTATCAAACTATTTACTAAGTCTGCACTACTATTAATCTTCTCATCTTCTCATTGTCCCATCACCCATCTCCTCCCACTTATGACTGTATGACTGTAACCTTGTTGCTGGTATTCTTATGATTTATATTGATATTGTTTCCTGATTGCTTATTTGTAACCTATGACGATCATTAAGTGTTGTACCTTATGATTCTTGATGGATGTATCTTTTCTTTTATGTACACTGAGTTACATAATATGCACCAAGACAAATTCCTTGTGTGTCCAATCACACTTGGCCAATAAAAAATATATTCTATTCTATTCTATTCTATTCTATTCTATTCTATTCTATTCTATTCTATTCTATTCTATTCTATTCTATTCTATCCTTGCATTTCTGATCTTCACAGGTCTGTAAAGAAAAGATAAGCTGAAATAAGATCATAAACACAGTCACAGATTCACAATTGGGACTGGAAAACTCCAAGTTTGCTTAATGACAGAGTTGCCAGTTCCAATTGTGGCCACTACATGAGGACTACCTGTACCTTAGCATTAGCAGGGTGTTTTGTCCATTGTCAGATACACGGCAAAGAGGACTGTGAAGAGAGAAACAAAAGTCAGTCGGCAAAACTCAGTCTGACCAATATAAGGCAAGCTACAATGAGAAAAGGAAAAGTTCCTATGGGATGAAAGGAAGCAAAACCCGAATCATACTGTTAACCATCATTACATTTCATTTATTGACTCTAATGCTGAATAGGAATATAAGGTTCAGAAAGCCAATGCCTGTGTTGACTCTTCCCATAATAGAGAGGAGACCAAAGCAAGGGCAGGGATTGCCACACAAGGGATTAGCAAAGGAGTTGCTTTTGAATGGGGCAAAGGGGGAGACAGCAGAGAAGGGGAAGAATCGCCTGTATCTTGCCTCCCCAACAGAAAATGCAGAGGTAAGGGCAGGTATTCCTGGTAGGATCCATACTTGGAAAGTATGGAGAGAGAGGCAGGGAGAAATGTTTCCTTCCTTTTTCTTTGCAGGGAAGGGGAAGCAGCAAGCACACAGCTGCAGAAATGGTTGACTCCATCCTTGGGCAAAGGCATCAATTTTGCTAGCCTCATTTTCCTAGCATTGCAAAAGGACTATTGCAGGTACAATCAGGGGTGAAATGCTACCAGTTCGCACCGGTTCAGGCAAACTGGTAACAGCAGCGGCGGCGGATGGTTCGGAGAACCAGTAGCAGCGGCAGCACGAGGCTCTACCCACCTGCCTGGACGTCGTTACTTCCTGGTTTTAACCAGGAAGTAACCTGTTTTTTACCCTCTGTGCATGCACAGAAGGCTTTGCGCATGCGCAGAGGGTCCAAAATCGCACATGACGCGTGCACGCACTTCCGAACCGGTAGGGAAGGTAAGTAGATTTCACCTGGGTACAATGCTTTCTCACTTCTTCCCTGTTTCAAGGGGGCAGGTGGATAAGAAAGAGCCCACAAATAAATTTCATGCCAGGTCTCATTCTCTCTCCCTACCCCAGAGAAAAATGGCAGTTCTTAATCCTGTGTATTCTGAGATTTGTGAAAGGCAGCAATTCCTCTCTGAATCAGACTTTTTTCCCCAAAAGGTTAAAGGTAAAATGGGAACATCTATTAAGGAAAAGGAAGTAACTATTAAGCATAGCTTCCTCCTGAGAAATTTCCAGGTATTTTTTTTTTTTCGTATGAAATAACGGAAGGAAAGGGTGCACTTTAGCTGCATAAAAGAACTCAACTTATTTTTTATTTTTTTTAGGCAGCTAAAAAGCAAGGATTCACAAAATATTTGCAAAAATGGTTACTTGGTTTGGAATGTCCTCCGCCAAATGTAGTTAGCAACAATTATTGGTGTTTTTCATATATAACCATCTTTTAATTGTTTATTTGTTTCAGCAGTTACGTGTTACAGTGGCCAAGGATACCGATAGCATTTTATTTTATAAACTGCCTTCTCTTTTTTGAGAGGTAATCTATAGATCATTTTAATAAAATGATAAGTGATAATGTGGAGCTCAGATATTTTAAAATAGTAGGAAGCCCACTGTGAATTAAACATATGGTGTATGGCATCCTTTGATACTGATGCAATTTGATTTCAAAAGATAGTAAGTAACTCAGAAACTGAGAGATTCATTAATCTAAAGATGAAGTCAGAACAAAGTTTCTTATTCTCATAACTGTTATTTCCTTTTTAAAAATTTATTAAAAACATGAAAAATCCATTTTTATCACAAGAATTTTTTAAATCACAATACGGTATAGAAATTTATTTGCAATAGAGAAAAGAACATGCAAATTGATTTCTAAATTGTAGCCTCTTTTCACAAAGGGAAACATTTGCCACATCCTAATCAAACATGTTCCAGGAGCTTTGACTTTTTGACTATTTTAGCTATCTATTTCTTCCCTGAAGAAAGGGAAGGTTCATTACACTTTTACCATCAGCATCTTTGTTGCATTTAATAGGTTTCTGTGTTGATGTCTATGTTAATGTTTCATTGGATTGTCCTTGAAAATGCTGGTTCCATAAAATCTTTGTGTGATTCTAAACTCTGGACTATCTTCCTATTTTGAATTGAGGCCAGCTTGCAGGAGAGAAATGGTTGAAGACTTCCTCTTCCCTTGCAAACTTTTCTTCCTATAAGAAGCATATTGTTCCAGGGAAAAATGCAAATGCAGTAATTGAATCATTTGTTTTACTAAGACCTATTTAATACTTGAACCTAAGTATTAGGAGCAACCAAAATGCATAAGAATTGGCAAACTTTAATGTTGTCTTCAGGCAAGATATGCAAGAAAATTATTTGCAATCAAGATAAACACTTTTATAAGTTAATTTTGAAATTAAACCAGATGTTTCAGCGAGGGAATTTGTAGAAGATTGGAAATAGTGCCACTGAGATGAAAGATTTCCTGGATGGAGGGTCTGTATATCATCTCCTACCCTATTTATATAACCCCGGGAATTTCGTATCAGACAGATACAAAATTTTCTGTAATTGTAAGTGGTAAAACCGTGGCAAGGTTCTTCACCCAGAGTGCCCTTTGCTAAAATAGGATCATCCTGGAAAGGTAGATTAACATCTTTATGCTGTTGGAAAAAATATCCTTCTGGGTTCAGTTCCAAGTGGGGAAAAAAGACACTGGATTCATGGAAGTTGCTTGGAAAGGTGGTTTATTGATGAACAGGATCACATGGCTTGAGTTCCTGAGGAGAAAAAAAGGCAGAGATGCTGAGAGTGCCTTGGTTTTATGCCCTCTCTGGGCCCCACCCTAGAGCTTCCTGTTTCTGTGTAAGAAATACACTCTGATTGGTGATCAGACTCCCAGGGGGCGTGGGTCTTAGCTAACTTTGTAGGCTGTCTGTCTCCCAGGCTTGGTTGAGCCTTGCTGGCTGATGTAAACTTCCCAGGTGCCATGTGGTGAGATGGGTAGAGGGATAATCCTACCTTTGTTGGATCTTGGCGAGGGCATTTGCCTATGAATAGACCTAGCTATCTCTTTGTCTCTAAAGTGCAGACAACTGCTGTGGGTTATTGAGGACAGTGGGGGCTATTGAGTCTGTTTCCTGCCTAAAAACATGTTTCTCCATTTCTCATCCAGGGAAATATAATATTCTGCCTTCTTAATATTTCCTAGAATATTTCATTTTTCTAGGAGAGGGGTGGGTGCTAATTTCCTACAATGCATAAATAAAAGTTAAGTCTCCCACAAATACAAGGTGAGAGGATCTTTAAAAAGCTAAAAATTACTTATAAACAGTTCAAACCTATTAGATTTGGAATGTATTCTCTCATTGGCTAGCATAATTTGAGTTACTAAGCATGCTCAGTAGCCTCATATATACTATGTAATATTTGTTTCGTATCATCTCATAATATTCTTAGCACGATCTTGTTAATAACCAAATTAATATTCAAGAGGTGTGTTTCGGACATTATAATGAGTTTTCAGGTTATTACAGTTCAACTTTCTGTACAATTTTTGTCTCTAGCCTGTTTGAGCAAGGTTTTATCAGCATTTCATATTCTTGCTTCAAACAAACTAGAAACATTAATCAAAGGTGTTCCTTGTTACTGAAAACAGTTATTCAAAGAGGGCCACTCTCTTACTCCCATCATAATAGAAAAAAAAGACTGTTTCATTTTTGCTTGTCCTAAATATATCTTTTTCTTAACAATGAATTAGGCAAAAGTATCTAGATGCTGATTAGAGTGGCATGGTGGTTTTGTGATGAAGATGCTCGCCTTTCACTCGGAAGGTTGGGAGTTCAATCCTAGGTAGATGTTTCTCTCCTAGGACACACACACACACACACACAAAATATGTTGCATAGGTTGTTAGGAAAGGCATCCAGCTAGTAAATGCTCAGTTCCATCTGGTCATCCTCACTCTACCCCAAATAGGGACTGGAGGGTCATAAAAAGAGAGTTTTATTTAGATGCTAATTAGCTTATGTTTATTTACATCATATGTTCATGTGCCAATGTGAATAGTAAATCAGCTCTGATCCAGTTTAATTTGGAAAATTAATCCCGTTTGATTCAACAATTTGAATCAAGTCAGAGAAACAATTTTAATTGGATCAGAACTCAGCCTAAAACAGGAAAACTAGAATAGTTGTCTTCAATAGAACAAAACTGAATAACTCTTGTAAAAATGTAGCCATAAAATATGTTACCATAGAGGTTTGTGACTGTTCCTTCTTTTGGCTATAGAGAAAAAGGAGAATATGGGCATTGATAAAATTAATTGCATTTCTGGCAAGTGAGTTCTATCCCAATTATTAGTATGTTTGCTTAAATATGCCTAATGTCTTTCAAAGGCCTTTCGGCTAACAACTGTAGGAAGTTAGACCCCCACCCCCTGAGAGTCTGACAACCAATCAGGATACTCTTCCTGTGCTCCAGGAAGTTCAAAGCACAGAGAGTGCATAAAACCAAGGCACGCTCAGCATCTCTCCCCTTTTCTGCTCAGGAACTCAAACCATGTGATCCTGTCCACCATTAAACCATCTTTCCAAGCCGTCTCCATGTTTCCAGTGTCTTTTTCCCCACTTGGAGCTGAACCCAGAAGGATATTTCTTCTTACACAACAACACTTTTAAACAGAAATCAGTTTCCCAAAATACAATAAACCAGTACTTCTAAAGCTATTTTACAGTGTGCCTTTTCATCTACACGTACACACACCCATACACACCAATGTTTTTCCCCTGAATTTGCTCCCTAAGAGAGGCTGTTCCAAACAGAAGAACAAACTCTCATCTCACTCAAACAATATTACAAGAGACCCAGCAGTGATTATGATCTATATTTTTCCATTGCTTCATTCTAAGGACAACTCCAACAGTTACAATTAAGATGCCAATATGGAGGAGTGCTGGGAACTGTAATTGCAACTCTTGCAATCCCATATTGGTCTCTCTATTTGCCAAAAAAAGCTCTGTCCTATAAAAAAAAGGAGTTAAAGTGTTTTAGTTTCTTGCTAATGGACAAATTGTCTCTCCCTTAACTCCAACATCAGCTGTCATTCACTCCAGAAAAATGAATCACAGCAAATATAACTAGGACCAAAGAATCTTTGTAGTGATAACTCCCAATCTTTATACAGTTTCTTTGAGCATTATCCCAAAAAACCCGATCCTATCTAGACACTGGATACTTGGACAGTGCCATTTGATTTAATAATAGAATATTATTCTATTATTAGAATAGAAGGTCATCTTTAAAAAAAGCCATTTTAAAATAAGTGTCCATGGCTGGATCATTTTTGCTTCTAAAGGTTTGTTTTCTCCAAATCAACCTTCCTTTTTTCCCAAATAATTATTGTTTTGTTTTGAACGTAAATCAACAATTGGCCAAGTAGAAAGAAAAGATTTTAAGAATGAAATATGCCAAGTAAAGTTCACCGAACAGTAAGGTAACTGATCTTATTGATGACATATAAGCAAAGAATAGTCCAAGCACTGTAGATTTATTTGAGGGTTGGAAGTGTCCATTCATGTTTGCACAGAATGTAGCAGATTGAGGAACTGGTCTCAGCTGGGACTACAAGGAGCTGTTGTTATCCTAAGAATTACTGTCTGATTAACTGTCTGATTAGAACAGCTTGTACTGCTTTTTGCAAAGAATCCACATAGGACTTTATCATGTAACACACAGATCTTTCTTCATTTAAATTAGCCAGAAGAAGAAATCCAAAACAGGTGACATATTTTTAGTCCATGCTATTTAAGAAGATAAATGAGGTGGGATTGTACTCTGGTCTGGTCCTAGCTCCTGTGCATGGATGTGTTCTCAAAAAATGCATACGTACAAAAAATGAATTAGTGTCAATACCATATAACTTCTGATCCTTGCCCCACTCATTCATATATGCAGGAAAATGCATGCTTGCTGTCTGAAGAAGCCTAGGATAGTGGATGTGATTTCATTGAGCTATGGCTGCAATTTGAGAAACTTGGTTTACGTAGGAAAATACCCGGTTGAAGAAAATATATATATATATTGCATATATTATATACTCTGTGTGTGTGTGTGTGTGTATATATATACTCTCTCTCTCTCTCTCTCTCTCTCTCTCTCTCTCTCTCTCTCTGTGTGTGTGTGTGTTTGTGTGTGTTGTAATTGCAAGATCTCATAGAGTGATGTTAAATGCACACAAATTGAGGTTAATCCATATGTGTGGAAGTCAGAATGAGAACTTAATTACTCTAGGCTGGTGAATATAGAATAAGAGTGTTGATTCACTGTTGACTGTTGACTAAAGATCTTTCAACACCTCTCAGCCAAATATTAGTCAGAAATTCATAGGCAGGACAACAACACAAACATTCCCGCTGTGTCCTTCAACATCTGGTATTAAGATGCCAAAGCCTCCATGAGTCGAAGTAATATATAACCCTCATACTAATAGCCCTTGAACTCATGCAGATATTCTTTTTTTTATTTATTTATTTTTTATTGAAAAGTTTTACAAAAAGTTTACATATTCCCCCCCCCTTCCCTACCTCAACCTCCCCCCTCCCCCCCTCCCCTTCCCAGAACAAATTACAGGGTATAAACTTCAACAATCATAATCAATCCTAGTCTAAACAATTATGACATTCCACATCTCTTGTTTCTTCAATTCCCTAATTACCCGCCTAGCTTTATTACTTAAAGACACACTAAATATCTATATAATCATTCATAACCTATCTGCAATTTCTTATTCCGATATTTATTTTGAATATAATCTATCCATCTTCTCCAGTCTCTTAAATATCTTTCATTTGAATGATCCTTCAGGTACGCCGAGATTTTTGCCATTTCCGCTAGATTTGTAACTTTCATTGTCCACTCTTGGATTGTAGGTAAATCTTGCTTCTTCCAATATTGTGCCACCAACAGTCTTGCTGCAGTTATTAAATTCAAAATCAATTTGGTCTCTATAACTGTACAATCCGTAACTATACCCAAAAGAAACAGCTGTGGTGTAAATTTCAACCTCTTTTTAAGAATATTTTGTAAAATCCACCAGATTTTAATCCAAAACGCTTTAACCTTTTTACATGTCCACCAAATGTGAAAATAAGTAGCATCCTCACAATTACATCTCCAACATTTTGGTTGTACATTCGGATACATACGAGATAACTTTTTTGGATCTAGATGCCATCTATAAAACATTTTATAGAAGTTCTCCCTTAAATTTTGCGCTTTGGTAAATTTCACATTTGTTACCCATATTTTCTCCCACGTTTCCATCATTATTGGCTGTTCAAAATTCTGCGCCCATTTTATCATACAGTCCTTAACTAGCTCTGTTTCCGAGTCCATCTCTATCAATATATTATACAATCTTTTTATATGCATTGGGCTTTGATCTCTAATTTGTTTAATTAAATTTTCATCACTTTGTATAACACCAGTTTTCTGGCCTTTTCTCCATCTGGCTTGTAATTGTACATATTGAAACCATGTTTGAATTATTTTCTCCTCTTTCAACACATTCACAGATTTTAATTTTAATATACCTCCCTCCATAATGAGAATATCTTTATACGTAATTACGTCCTGTCTACATTCTATACTCGTATTCTCTATTGCGTGCCTGGGTGCTGTCCATATAGGTATTTTTTCATTTAACTTATATTGATATTTCTTCCAGACACGCAATAAAGCATTTCTCAGTATATGACTCTTAAATGCTCTATCCACCCTTTTTTCATACACTAAATAAGCATGCCAACCATAGACCAGATCATACCCTTCAATATTCAATATCCTTCCATTTGTTAAATTAATCCAATCACCAATTGTTGATAGAACAGCTGCTTCATAGTACAATTTTAAATTTGGCATTTTCAATCCTCTTTCTCGTATGTCCTGCATTATTTTCAATTTTATCCTTGGTTTCTTACCTTGCCATACGAACTTATTAATACCTTTCTGCCACTCTTCCAGGTTGGCATCCTTTTTTAGTATTGGTATCATTTGAAAGAGGAACAAAAACCTAGGCAACACATTCATTTTTATAACTGCTATTCTACCCAACAAGGACAATTGTAGTTTTTTCCATTTATCCATTTCAACTTGTATTTTATGCCATATCAATTCATAATTATACTTATACAATTTACCATTAGAAGATGCAATATAAACTCCTAAATACTTGACTTTTTTAACTATTTCACATCCCGTTACCCTTTGTAACTCCTCTTTTTGATTAGCTGTCATATTTTTAACTATCATCTTTGTTTTTCCAATGTTTATCTTAAACCCAGATACTTGACCATACTGTTTTATTATATCAATCAAAACCTTTGCTGATTCCACTGGATGAGTTAAGGTCATAACCAAATCATCTGCAAATGCCCGTATCTTATATTCATAATCTCTAACTTTGATTCCCTTTATCCCATCTGCATTACATATTTTATTTAACAGCAACTCCAAAGTTAATATAAATAATAATGGCGATAAGGGACATCCCTGCCTCGTGCCTTTTTCAATTTTAAAAGTTTCTGTCAAACTGCCATTAATAATTATCTGAGCTGTCTGTTCCTGATATATTGCTTTTATGGACTGCATAAAGCAATTCCCAAATTGCATCCTATTAACCATTCTCAATAAAAATTGCCAATCTAATCGATCAAAAGCTTTTTCCGCATCCAGAAATATAAGCACCGCAGGGATTTGGTTATTCCTTTCCAAATGTTCCAATATGTCAACAATTTGTCTTACATTATTTTTCATTTGTCTACCTTGTATAAAACCAGTTTGGTCAGCATGAATCGTCTTCTGCATTACTAGCATTAACCTATTTGCCAATATCTTAGCAAATATTTTATAATCTGTATTCAATAAGGATATAGGTCTATAATTTTTGGGTTGTGTCAAATCTTGATCTTCTTTTGGAATTAACGAAATAAAAGCTGTTTTCCATGAAGGTGGTACCCCTTCACCCAGCTGAATTCTATTGAATAATTCTTTAAGAGGTAAAACCATCTCCAATTGTAAATATTTATAGTACACAGCTGTTAATCCATCCGTACCAGGAGCCTTACCAGTTTTTAACTGTTTAATTGTTGAGAGGATCTCCTCCTCTGTTATTAATTGGTTTAACCGTTCTCTTTGTTCCTCTGTAACTATTGGAATATTCTGTCTATCCAGATATGTCTCTACCTCTGCACCTTGTATTTTGTCTGCAGTATACAGTCTTACATAAAATTCTAAAAATGCCTTTTTAATCATATTTTGGTGATACAGCTCTTTACCTTTATACTCTATTTTCTCTATGGTACGAGATTTTTGTTTTTTCCTCAGCATGTATGCCAACCATCTACCTGGTTTATTTGCATTACAAAAAGTATTATGTTTAGCATATTGTAGATTGGTTGCCACTTGGTCTGAAAGCATCATATTAAATTGCCCACGTAATAAACTAATCTCTTCTTTAATTTTCTTATCCCCTGGGTTATCAATTAACACCCTTTCTTTTTTCTTAATCTCTTCTTCTAATTCCCTCCTTTTCTCCACTTGTTTACGCCTATAAGCATTATTCATATTTATCAGAACTCCTCTCATATATGCTTTACTAGCATCCCATACCATATCCATAGATGTTCCCTTGTTCATATTAAAAACAAAAAATTCCTTCATTAGTTTTTTACATTCTATTACATTTTTCTCGTATCTGAAAAGATTTTCATTTAACCGCCAAGATCTCCTAACTCTTTCCCCACACTCCAGTTCCATCCAAACTGGGCTGTGATCAGTTAAAATTCTGGGACAAATCTTTATCTTCTTTACCCTGGAAAAAAAATCATTTGTAATTAATATAAAATCAATTCTTGAAAAGGATTGATGTCTATCTGAAAAAAATGTAAAATCTTGTTCTCTATAATTCCTTTCACGCCAGATGTCTCTTAATTCCATATCCTCCATCATATCAAAAAAAGTCTTAGGCAGTCTAGATCACAACTCATGCAGATATTCTGATAGCAAAGTGCAAGTCTATGAAAGTCAGAATCATGGTGATTCCTTCAAGGAGAAAACTTTAGGCCTGGGCCAATACGGCCACTTAAAACCTGGGCGTATTGGTCCAGTGATGAATGCTTTACTATTAGAAGTTGGGAACCTTTTCCAGGATCTGGTCCACGCTTAGCTTTTGGGTCTTGCCTGGGAGCTGCAGGGAATATTGTTAATGATATTGTGATTTCTAGAATGGGCAAGGGTGACATCCTTGTGAGGAACTGTGGATGGTTTAAAGGTACTGCAGATAACCGAGGCACCAATGCTGCCTTTTAAATCTTCCATAAATGAGAATAAGAACCCAATTTGGAGGATTTTCTGGAATTTGAAGGTGTGCAACAGGTGACAATATTCTGCTTGAGTTGCACCCATTTTGCTTCTTAAAACCACCTAACCCCCCCCCCCCAAAGTTCTCAAAGATAGGCTGAGGCAGAGCTATATGTGAGCCATCAGTTGCCTGTCTCTTTCTCATGCAGTCTGATCCCCAAGTTTTAATTATATGTATTGTGGCATGAGGAGAGGGTACTAAGAATCACTGGGTTAAATCAGGCTGCCTTTGGACTTTGGACATAGGAACAGTCAACATTCGAACAATGAAACTCTCTGATATACTTTATAAATTAAAAAGGTCACTTTTTTATTATGGCTGTAAAAAAAAGGCCAAAAATGGCAGTAATTATGGATTTTCCATTTAGTGTCCCTTTGGATCTGAAAGGCCATAAGGGGATCTATAGTTCAAGGGCAACTGTGGCTGAAATAATCTCAAATTCCATATTTGTCTGTCTATCATCTATCTGCCATACTTGTTTATTTGTACTCTCAGCTGTGTATGCATAAAACATCCACAATGAAAGAATTGTGAATCTTACATAAAATGAAAGAATTACAATTAAATTAAAATAGACGATATCCCATTATACAGAATATCAGTGGTGTTTTTCAACTAATTAAAAGCCCCCCAAAAGGGCTTCATTTTAATTTGCATCTATAAAACAAGGTCGGGGGAAGTCTAATTTCCTTAAGAAAGCCATTCCATAACCTGAAGGCTGTCACAGAAAGTACTGTTCCTGGGCTTGTTCCCCATAAGTACATTTAATGAGGGATTACAAGCATTGTTTCCCCAGGAGCTTCATTTAAGGATGGATTGATTCTAGCTGAAGAAAGCAGTCCCAAATCTAATTACATCCATAAGGCAGCTAGGAATGATCATACAAACTTGCCCAATCCTCCTATGAAGTGATAGGTAACAGCCAATCGTATCTGGATCAGAAAGTGGTCTGACTATGACAATAGGCTACATGTTATTCCCTCCATATATAGGTCACTAAATAAGTGTTCAGAGGCAGACATGAGTTCTAATTAAGGACCATCTGTGTGGGATACCTAAGATTACTTGTAACAAGCCCATGGTCAGCATGATGGCCATGAACTCCCAAGCCCTCTCAGATCGAACTCCGAACAAATGGAGATTAAAGTTGCTGAATACCAATAAGCAAAGATACTCCATCACCTATCTAAATATTAGATCTAGGAGCTTGGGGTGGGATTTATGCTAGGTGTAGAGTACAAAGTATACTCAACTTGTCCCTTCTTAATGTACAGACATTCTTACCTGACCAACTCAGAAATGGAAGCACTGGCCTCAGAAAGTCCCCAAAGATTAGCAACTGGAATTAAGGTTAGCAAAAGAACTGTAATTTGAATGGGCAGAAGATCTTCCTGAAAACATTGTCATCTTCACTCAACCAGGAGTTGATAATGGTCTTCCTGCTTATCCTCAATCAGACTGTATATGAGCAAAGTCTTATTACAGACAGACTTTGCATTTACCACCAGCAACTTGAGGTCAAGATCACTACCAATCTGGTCACCAGGTTTAGAACTGGGATCATCAGACTAGAAGTAGAGATTGCCACCCAAATGCCTCAAAATGGCAAGCCTGACATTTTCCACCAAGTCTCTGACCTGTCATAACCAGGATCATGTTATGCTCACTTTCATTGCAATTTATCCCTAGGAACTTGTGGTCAGTGATGAACTCCAGCCATCTCACTGACATATTCACAATCTCCCGTAGGTAGCCAACAACCTGGAAAGTCATCATGCTGCCTCTTCGTGAATGAAATACTTCTTCTCACTATTTTATAAAGCAAACTTCCAAATAAAATCCAAATGGTCTCCTTCAGTCATTAAAGCCTTAGATTAGATTACACCCACACACCGCTGCATTCTCATTTCAGCTAAGACTAACAATTTCCCATTTCATATCTGGAGAACTTCCTAATTCAAACTGGTATTATTCCATTCTTGAAGGACAATGCTCCACCTTGGGAATAATGTACAGATTGAAAATATAAGGGTACCAATTTCTTCTGGAGAGTTTTTTTTTAATTATTAGAATGAGACCCCACTGACATCAGAACTCAGGTGCACCACAATTCCTGTTCACTGTTACTTAGCTCTTTTGTAAGACAGTCCACCCAATTCTGCACTGCAACCTGAGAAGTTTCTTTCCCAGGCGGCTCTCAGCTGTTTCTTAAGTCCACTTCAGACATTTGTATCCAAATTGCAGCATGTTGGCAATTGGGCTGAACTGGTGTTCATTCCAGACTATGGTTACTACAGGACCTCATTCCCATCAGGTGCTGTAATAGCCATGTTTCTTGCACTTCTCATCCTTGGAGGGAGCACAGGTCTTGCTGGCTGGTTCCTAAGTGGACCAGTCTAACGGTGCTTGCCTTCTCCTTTTAGGAATTTTTCTCTTCTCATTAATCCCTGGGCTTTTTCTTTGTTTTCCTAGAAGTTTGCACACATGGCTGTCTTCTCATCTCCTTACCATATTGTCTCCTTTGACACTAATGAAGAGCTTTTCTTTGTTTTTTCCCCCCTTAATGTACCATTCTAACTCTGATGCTACAATAAAACAACAGGGAACAAGTTGTTCTTTTGTTCACACTTTCCTCTGTAGGCCCATGGCTTCATAGAAACAAATTAGCAAGCCTCTAAATCTAATAAATAGTGTTGTCGTTGCTGCTGCTGCTGTTGTTACTATTTAAAAAAAAAAAACAAAGAAAAAAGAAAAGAAGCTTTGTAGTACTGTGGGGCAGGGAGTGGAATAGCAAGGAGAGCAGGCTTTATCCAACCTGGAGAGAAACCAAAAGATGCCGATTGAGAGATGCAAGAGCTGAATGGAGCATAAGCTTCTAAAATTGAAGATTGGCTTAACAGTCCTTCATTTGGATCAATTGCAGGATTATTTAAAAACAAAAGCCAGCAAGCGTCAATCAGCGGAGAACACAGTAGCCCAGCAACTCAGAAAGAAATTGCTGTCCAAGAGATTGGCCAGCTGTTAGATGGGAAGGGGTGTTCCAGGCACTGGCACTTAGAGCTGTGGATAATGTTAGAACAGAACAAAGATGCGGGAGATCATCCACTCTGAAGGGCTTCAGACGGTTTTGGTTTATAAAACATCTATTTTATCAAAGATGGAAAACACAGGCGGGATGCATTTGCAATAGGCTAGGAGTGGGAAGAAGAAGAAGTTATCTATTCCTGCACCCAGGAAGCCATGAACAAATGGCTTGTACAAGCTGGGCAGAAAGTGTGGATCCCAGGTGGTCTGGCACACATATTACGAGTGCTGATGCTATTTCCAGCTCTCTTCTCTCAGCACCATCTCTGCCGGAAAGATGGGAAAACTTTATTCTTCAGTTTGTCAATAAATCATTGGCCAAAGTACCCACTGCCACCCCTTTCAGCTTATTGAGTCAGTAAGCTCTATTCCACTGATAACACTCCTCAGTCACTTCCCAATTGTGTTATACAGTATATTTATATGTACAAATATACATTTTGGAAAACTGATTTACTTTCTTGAATGAATAGCACTAGGAACACAGGGAATAACAATCTATGAACAAAGCTATCAATTGCAGGGATGAAGACATCCCTACTTCTTATGTAGCAGCAGTACATATTTACATGCTGTTCTGTGCAGATCATCCTTGCTTCTACCATATCCGTTGGCTACTTCCCAAATTGTCTTTTGTCTTTTTGGTCTTTAAACTTCTCACTTTTCTCCTCTTGAGTAATTCATCAGCTTCCCTCAACCATTCTCAGCCTTCCCCTTCCCCTCAATCCATTGGCTTTTAATTCATATATTTGTTTTGTGAGTTAATCTCTCTCCTATATGATCTCAACATCCTTCTACTGCATTACATCCACATTCATTCAGTACGCATTCATTCATTCATTTTTTATCCTCTTTTTTTTTTGCTTCATCAAACATACTTCTCACCTATCCCATTTCCACTACATTCAATTTACTTCTGTTTTTCCTGATAAAAGCAACTCTAACCTCCCATAACTAAGGGAGGCAAACTTAGCACACTATTATACTCAGGAGGTTTTCCTTCTTTTATTTCTTGCAAAAGATCACATGTTCCCTTCTACTTTTCCACCAGGATTAGCACATCTTAATATTTCTCTATCCATTCTCCCGTTTTCTGTAGAAATTCTATCATGGGAGACAAATATATTTATTTATTTGAACTACTTTTTGCTATTTATTTATCACTTGAAATTGTTCGTTCCATTTCCTTGTCAATCACAACTTTTTTTTGATATTTGATACATTAATTTTCAAATCCCCAATTCCTTGTATCATACTGTCTATCTTACTTGTGCTGTGTAAATAATTTATGTTCTCAGCTAAGAACATTACTCATCTTTATACAAAAGTACATACATATTTATATATTCCAACCAACCCACCCATCTCTAATGTCACCAAAAGCATTCTCTATACATTTATCTATAAAAAGATTATGATATACTGTACTGTACCTATTATATTTAACAACCAAGGATACATCCCACTGTTTGGCTTAATCACTGTGCAGTGTTGGATCACTTGCTGAGCTCTTCATTAATTTTCATGCATGCTTTTTCATCATACACCGTTCTTATCACATTCAGCAACTAAGCTTCAACTTTACTTTTGCACAATATATTCCGTAATTCATAATTCACAATATATTCCATTTATGTACGCTAGCATATCCTTCAATCAACAAACATGCATTTGTTTCTCACAGTCACATACATTTCTTAATGATTTGCAGAAGAGCAAGAATCTGGTCTATGCACACCCATAGACTAGCATAAAGCTTCTCTATTCCTCCCAGATTTTACTCATTTTAACTTTCTTCTCACCAGTTATTTTTTCTTGGACATTAACATTAATAGCATTTGTTCTGATTCCACTCTCTGACACAGTGCTATCTTTTCTAAACAAATGTTTAACATATTCCTTCTGACATTCCCTCCCTTCAATTGTGTCCCAAATAAATTTGTCACTTTTATTTTTAACTTCATTCATTACGTGGGATGTTCCTTGTTTAAACCTGTTCTCCCACTTCCAAAATATTTTGCTTTTTAAAATTTCCATCAAAATCATGCTGCATTTTCTCTTCATATTTTAATCTTAAAATATCCCTTGATCTATTTGACTACATTATTTGTAACTACTGTAACGTTTCCTCTCTATGCACATTATACAATATCTGTCAGGTACAAGTGAGCAGGAATAGGAATTGAGTTCAAAGCACTTCAAGTTTATTACATGCTACTTATATACAAGAATCTGATCTACTAATGGTCAGGACAAATTGGTGCTAGATAAGAGTCAACAGAATTCACAGAGGAGGCTGGACCTGGGTCTCTTTGGGGACATAGCGACTCTAAACTGATGACACATTTGACCCTGCCTTCAGGCTCCACCTGATCATCTCCTACAGTATCTTTCTTTCATCATTTCCCCCAGAAACTGTTTATCTATATGCACTTTTTATATGCACTTAATACTCCACATTCAAATCTCTCCCAACCATCATTGTCTCTCCCCTTGCTACAATCGACTTGGCTACTCCTATGTAGGTTGAATTACAAACCTCATCATCCACAATCAAACAGCTTCCTTCTCCACCCCCCACCCCCGCATAACAGCCAGATTAATAAAAATCCTGTTTTCTGATAGAAGCATGTTTCCACACAATCTTCCATATGTCCAAATATATGATGGCAAAATCCTGATGATTACTTTCAAGGTATTGAAATGGCCACAGCATTGAGGAGCTGACTATGCAAGATGCTATAAAATTCACAAGGAAAATTTAAAAATAATGGATTCACATATGGGATATTACTTATAAAAAGTGACATTTAGAAGGTACACATGAATTGGTTGTTCTCATTGTATCTTAAAGTCAAGCACAGGAAATAAAAAAAAACACACATTTTGTAATGTACTCATAAAGAACACAGACAGACACATACAAATACCAGTTGTTTAATATGACTGTCATCTTTAGCACTCTCCAAAAATTAAGCATATTGTCAGGCTTTAAGAACAATGCAAACAAGTTTGGTATAGTGAGTGATGGCTAACCTTTTTGCCGTCGCATGCCAAAAGTGGGGGGAATGCGGGGTGTCCACACCCATAATTCAATTATGTCCCCACCCAGCGCCTGCGATGTGTGCATGACATCTCCCCACGCTCTCCCTGCTTTTGGCACACAATGGCACGGTGGGCCCAGTAGCCCATTTTTCACCCTCCCCAGGCTCCAGAGTCTTTCTAAGAGCCTGGGGAGGATGAAAACGGCCTTCCACACCTTCACCCAGGAGGCCCTCCAGAGGCCAGAAACAGCCCATTTCCTGACTTCCAGTGGGCCCAGAAGCTCCAAAAATAAGTTGGCCGACGCACGCATGTGCGCTGGAAATGAGCTAGGGCAATACTTGCGTGCCCACAGAAATGACTCCACGTGCCACCTGTGGCACATGTGCCATCGGTTCGCCATCACGGTTAAAGCATCAGACTAGAAACTGGAGAACTGAGTTCTAATCCCACCTTGCTGCTGCCTTCTGCCAAAAGAAAAGGAGGAGTTTTTCTTTACACTTTGCATTAAACCTCCTTACATTGAACGTTACTGTGGCAGACTGGGCCACTTCTTGGAGATCCATTTGCACCCAGTATTTGTTGGTACTTGCATAGCTACACCTTAGACTTGCTTTTTTCTTCATTATAAAAATCCCACGGGAAAATGCCTTATTATAAAAATGCCTTGGGAATGGGCCATTGCAAAGAAACCACCAAATAAATACAAAGGTCAGTTGCAAGGTTTCTGCTTGCTTTCAGTAGATGGTACTTCTGGTTGTGTCACCCTGTCTCAGCATCTCATAGGAATTTAAACTGACCATGCTACAATGTAATGGCAAGAGACCTACAAAGAATGAATTTGTAACTCCCAAGTCACTTCAAAGCCAACATGTTGCAGACTATGCCATCACCTTCAAGTGAATACTATGCTTCCCTCATACTGACTGAAGGCTCTCTGTGAGTAGCAGTATAACTGTTAGTAGGTTTAACTGAATAGCAGGAGTAGGACAATGGCCAAGTACAGCTTTGCAAATAGAGGGTACCAGTTTCAATCCTTAGTCTCTCCTGGTGAGGTTAAAAAAAAAATCTTAGTTAAGGTTTTGGATCATCTCTTACAGGCAATATTAACTATCCTAAATGAAAGATATAGCAGTTTTCTGTATTTCCTTGCATTTGTTCCTTTAGATCATGCAGTCAGAGCCTTCCTATGGAAACTAAGACCATGGCATAGGTTAATTGGGAGGCAGCCCCAAATTCTGAGCAACTCTGGGCCTTGAGGTGCACACCTCATGCTAAACCATAATAGGGTTTGACTAATTTTTATTGAATGCAGTGTGTAAACCTATTATGCTGCACAAACAGGGTTTCTGGCTCAGGCTTATCCGTGAACTATGACTAAAGAATTACAGTTTAGACTCTAAGACTGACAGCAATGGAGAAGTCAGCCAGCTGAACTGGCTGCTGACCACATAAATAACCAGAAGTTTCAGAGTCCAGCCTCATCTGTCACTTAGCTTTGGTTTAGATACCAGAAACAGCAGAAGTCTTTCTCACTGGTAGCTCACCATTTTGAGTTTCCAAATGTTGGGAAGTATCTCAGGACTTCTTTATTCAATCAGGCTTGGAGATAGCAACCAGCCTTATTCTCTGAATGGGATGAGGAACTATATACCTTTCCTAGATTGCCTTTTGCTTGTTTGGGGAGTGTTATTTGCAGATCCCTTACCCTCCTTAAGTTCTTGGAAGGTGACGGGCAAGAAAATTAGCCAATAGTCAAAACAAATGGCATGTCTGTTCAATGTCAATGTCTGTTTTGCCTACTTTTCATTGTGAGGACTACCTTTAAAAGGTATCACTGATTTTCCTGTATTATCATCAGCCCTGGATATCTTTCTTCTATATCTGAACCTATGAAGTGTAAGGAAAGTAAATTCTTAAAGGGCTAGGCGCATACTAGCAAAATAGAAACATAAAAGGAATGTATGGTAATTGGCACATACAAAAGGCAAACTTAAAGTTTCTGGTTTTCAGTAAGTCTTACCAAAATGTCTATGTCAACCAACTGATATGTTTCTTTTATTGATAATAATTCATTCTTGAAGCCATTAAGAGTAGAAAGAATGGGGAAGTAACTTGAGATTTGTTAATATGCATGGTTACATCGTCTATTACTTATGTATGTGTGTGCATTTATTTATCATCTTCTGCTCCTTCTGAAATGTATAAATATTTGTACATCCTTTTGTCTGTAGCTGCTCCTCCCACTGGGGCTAGGACAACTCGGTGCGGCCAACTTGGCACAGCCAACTCACCATGGCCAACTCATCCCAGCCAATTTGCTATGGCCAACTCGCAGCCAACTCACCATGGCCAACTTGCTGGAAGACAATTCAATGGAGGACAAGAGATACACTAATATGGAAGAAATGGTGAAGTAATATTGAAGAAATGGTGAAGTCCTTTTTAAAGAAAGGATGCAAAAGCAGGGACAAAATGAAATGTGAATGACAAAAATTAAAATATTTTTGAAATTATTTTAAATACTTAAATTGAATTGTTAAATTGTTCTGCAGCAAGTTATCCCACAGTGAGCTGGCCAGAGTGAGTTGTCCCCCCCACACAATTTGGCCATGGTGAGTTGGCCATGCCAAGTTGGCTGTGGTGAGTTGGCCACACTAAATTGTCCCATTCTGCCTCCTACTATTCTCTGGAGCAGGGTCTCCAACAGGGGTGAAATCCAACAGGTTCTGACAGGAAATTTTGAGTAGTTCGGAGAACCAGCAAATACCACCTCTGGCTGGCCACAGAGTGGGGTGGGAATGGAGATTTTGCAATATTCTTCCCCCAGGAGTGGGGTGGGAATGGGGATTTTGCAGTATCCTTCCCCTGCCATGCCCACTAAACCACACCACGCCTACCAAGCCACGCCCACAGAACTGGTAGTAAAAAAATTTGGATTTCACCACTGGTCTCCAGCCTTGGCAACTTTCAGCTTGGTGGACTTCAACTCCCAGAATACCCCAGCCAGCAAAGTTGGGAGTTGAA
Organism: Pantherophis guttatus; assembly: GCF_059756535.1. Classification (NCBI taxonomy): domain Eukaryota; kingdom Metazoa; phylum Chordata; class Lepidosauria; order Squamata; family Colubridae; genus Pantherophis; species Pantherophis guttatus. Next base: position 112,438,661 of record NC_142063.1, on the reverse strand, counting down.
GTCCACCAAGGCTTAAAGTTGCCAAGGTTGGAGACCCCTGCTCTGGAGGAAATCCTCCAGTGTACACTGTCAACAATAAATACTGCAGCGAGTCTTGTTTATTAGCTTTGGGTCCTGTGTTTTCATTTTACAGAAGCCAGGTCTTTTTAAAAAGCAGTCAGTGGATGGAATAATGGCAACATTGAGTTTGATGTAAATCTGACAGCCAGTCTGGAATATATCCAATAGCCTATTTTTAGGCAGAGTGCTTTACAAATAAAAATTATCTATGTTTAGTAAGTCATGGGACCGAGGAGAAAGGCACAAAACACAAGAAGAGAAAGAAGGGAAGTGCACCAAGAACTATAAGAGAAATTAGTCAAACTGGAGCAAAAGTAGCTGGACAAACATAATCCATAATGTAAATCTTCAAGACAAGTGAGCCAGTGAATATGACTACGATTGTATTATGATTGAAAGGCAGGAAGATAGTGTCAAAGTCTACTAATGCTCTGCTTAAAAAGTAAACATTGATTCACCCATGAAAAAGAATGCAGTGCAGGCAATTTGTGTGGATTGAATGAAAGCTGTGGTTTAGCTTTTTCAAATCCAGAGCCCTTCATCCCCAGCTGATGTGTTAGAACTTTATTCCTGAATCCACAGCATCCTGGCCCAAGTGAAGCATGAGAAACGTTAATAACTTGGGCTACTTCCAATGCAATGTTTCCCCCCACCACACACACACACATATTCCTACCAAATGGTAGATCTGGATCCTTCCAGCCCCATGGGTATATAGAGTGCCACCAGGTGCTTGCCAATATCCACCTTCTGCTTCTGCAATCAAAGCTAGGCAGCCAAAACCAGAAGCTCTGTAAGCTCTGATGTAGCTAGTGAACTGTGTTGAATTTAGGGAGCCATCGGACATACAGGCTTACCCTAAGATTTATTTAAATCTTTCCTTTCCAAATATAGCAAACACAGGAAAGAGAGAACAGAGCTGTGGCCATGCTGGGATGCTAATATGCTACACCACAGTTGTATAGTGAGTGTCCTATAGGACTATGTACATTCAGACTATGTACTTTCAAATCAGCATAATTTTATCTCTGAAAAGAATGATAGATGCTGATTGGTAGCAAATTTTATCACCCACTGTCTTTGTTTTTTCAATGGTGTGCCAAGGAGCCATGATCCACCAGCTGGACCAAGGAAGGCAAATTTGATTTACTACAAATTTATTAAATGTCCTATAAATGTAGAGTATATTAAGTGCGGTTGATAGGATGACTCCTCCTGTATTAAATATTTTTCCCTTCTGTTTCTTAAAAATTGCCGTCACCTCTAGCAACTGAATGAAATTGTTTTCCTATGGAGGAGCAATATGAACTTCAGAGTCTGCTCTTCCAACCTGGTATGCAGCACATATGCTTCCCAGCAGAAGGAGACCGAAGACTGCTAGTGCAGCCTGTTCATTCTCTCCTGAGATGAGATAGGATTGCTTATTTTTGCTCTGGCCCTGAGCCAAAGCAGTGTGTTGGGTTTGTTCCCAAAAGGTTTGGGAGGGACACAAAGAAAAGGGCATAACTTTAGGGATGACTGAGTGCCTACTGAGCAGAGAGAGCTAGTAACGGGGAGATTAGTGCTTATTAAATGGTAATGACTCTGCAGTTGAGCAATAATGGGAAACAGACACTTCTGGGAATTTTAATAATCCATTCTTACCCAAAAGCTGCTGATTTCCAGACCTGCGTGTCCATCTCAGGCCGCACATGTGCAAACAGGTTGTCGGGAACTCCCTGGCTAACAAGACGCTTCAACACCAAGCCAGAGGCTCAGTTTGCACCAAAGGCTTTCTGAGCTTTGGTCAGTCTTTTTTTGAAACATGAGCTTGTCAAGGAAAATATAAAAATGATATTCAGCCACATGAAACACTTCTGTCAGAACAAGAAGAGCCCAAAACAGCAGTGCTGTAAATTAGGAATTGCTTTTTATAACTGCATTTGCCTGAAAGGAACATGATCACCCTGTATTCAAAACAATCTACCCTACCTTGTCAATTGTAGGTTGGTTTATTTATTTTATTGATTAGATTTTTATCCCGCCTTGATTACTTTACAAATAATTTATGGCAGCAAGCATACAGTATATAATGCTCGTCTTTTTTTCCCACAACAACCCCATGAGGTAGGCTGGGCTGAGAGAAAGCGACTAGCCCAAAGTCACCCAGCTTTCTTTCATGCCTAGGGACTAGAACTCACAGTCTCCTGGTTTCTAGGTCAACACCTTAACCACTACAACAAACTGACTCTTGTAACACAATGAAAAACAAGGGCAAATTCTGGAGGGAAAGAAATGAACTGATTTATAACTACCAATTAAAATCAATTGCCTGTAAAATGAGACCCCACTGATAATGTTGATCCCCATCTGCATACACCAACCATTCTTCCTCTTGCACACAAAACACTCTCAGTCAGAGAGATAGAGAGGAACAATTAGCATACGTTTCCCTCACTTCTTGTAACAGAATCTATAGAAAACCCCAAATGGAGTTGGGGTGAGAAGAAGGAGTAGTTGCACAGAGTGGGAAAGAGGAACTAAACAGAATGAAGATGAGGCCAAGGGGAGGGAAGAAAAACAAAGAGAGAGCGTGAAGCCCTGGGAAGCTTATTGCAGTGTGTTTTTAATGGTTATTACCCACCACAAGAACTTCTGGATAGTGGGGAGGCTATAAATATTTTACATTAAAAAATGAAACAAGCCTTCTCCCAGGCAATCAGTTTCTCCCAAAGGACTACTCATCTTCAAAGGCATCCCTGCTTTCCCACTGCAGTGTCTGCAGTCACCTGCACCTCTGGCTGCCCATTTGTTTCCTGGTCTTCTAATCTTTTCAGATAATCCAAGATGACCCTCCCAGAAACCAGAGTTGTTGTTTGGGATTATAATTAGACACTTTTTCCCCCCCTCAAGGGGCTTAACCTGAAAGCATTAGAGCTCACTTTCACCCTTCCTAGAACATTGTGAAAGTTAGATAGGAAGCAAGTGTCTCTTTGTAAAATGTCTGAGGGCAAAAATAGATCTTTCCCATATGTACCTCAAATCTCTGCATGAACCTTAATCATCTGCTTAACTATCTGGAACAGCAATTTTGCCTTAGTTCATTTCCTTAGCAGCGACTTATATAGTAGAGTCTTCTAGAGACATCCAACCATTGTTGTGCCAAACTAATAGTCATGAAGACAGGCTCTATATCACTTCAATGATGGCTGGGTGATGCCAGGATAATGCTTTAGACCACTGAAAGGGCAATGTTCTTCGAGTGACTCAGAGATAATCAAAGTGATTATTGTGTGGGTAGAGGCTTTACACACATCTGTGGAGCCAAGCCTTTATTTGTTGTCCACAAGATTAAGAATGTAATTATTGGCATATTTGAAATCTGCCTATATTTGAAGCCTGCAAAGAGGGAAAATGATTTTCAGAGGAGTAAGTACAGGCCCAAATCAACTTTGAGATACTCTTATAGATGATAAAAAAAGATGGGACAACAAGTGGAAATAAATAAACAGAAGAGTGATCTTCATCTCCGCGTAACAGATCTGATGGAGCATACCTTCTCACATACTCTTATCTGTTTTCTCACATGACAGAGATGTAGAAGAAGTGCATATATATATATACAATGTTACACACCCTTTGTGCATGCAGTGGGTTGCACACTCTGTTAAACCATAATCTAAACCCTTGTTTTGGTTTGATTGATTGAATAAAATACAAGTAAACAAATCCTCTAGTTCATGGGTGTCAAACTCACTGCATCATGTTGCTGTCACGTGATGTTTTGTGCATGAGGCATCCGGCCTACAAGCCGCCAGTTTGACACCCTTGCTCTAGCTGGAGAGACAGAGAGAGAGGGAGGGGGGAGAGAGGGAGAGAGAGATATCATACAATACCAACCAAATAATCTCTTATGTTCTGAATGGTAGGAGTTAGAACTGCATCTAGTAAAACTTTACATATGGATTAGAAACCTGAAACAGTTAATGGAACAAAACCAAATTTACACTTCTTGTATGTGTTTTTTGTAATCCAGTTTTCCTATTCTATCAAAATCAGAGTCAAAAACTATCATGCCAGTCAGTGTTGACAATAGGACTTTAAAGTACTGAGGTCTGTAAGCAATTTCTGACTGAAAAGTCATTCCATTAATCAAACAATCTTAAAGCAAAGCAAACTTGCTTTCCCCATCATTTTGTAAAACATGCAGTATAATTATCCAGCTACAATGTAATTTGCCATTCTCCAAAGAGATGCTCAACAGACATTTTTTGGCCATAGGAACTGTAAGAGGGGGCTCTTCTTTTTATGAAAAGATTCTAGAAAAACTTTACCGGGGGGGGGAAATCAGATTTCTCCCCCCCCCATGCAATGGCTAATTCATAATTGATGGTTTAAAATAAGAATCATTTGAAGACTTCATCCACTAGGATTCTCCACATTCTGTGGCCACCTCAACATGTGGGATGGTTTCTTCTGAAAAATCTACACAGTTTCAATTGTCATTTAGGGAAACCTTTAAAATGTTTCAGCAGGCTCTGGGCAAGGTGACTTTGACCCCCTACCGATACTGGGATTTTATTCCTTCATGCTTTGTTTTTCCTTCCTGGAGATGCACATGCATACACTACAATCAGCTTTTTGTTACTCTTTTGTACTTGTTTCTATTGATTTAATATTTGCACAACATTTAAAGTTGCTGGGACATTTGAAGCGGTTTATGACTTGAATGCTTAAATATTGTTAGCCCTATACTGTGCATAGGTGAACAATCATGACTGCAATGAAGAGTTCTGATCTTCTCCATAGGTACATTATCAGGAGTCTTGTTCTTCCTCATAACAATGGGTTTGCCAAGACTTCTTCTCCTGAATCTTGAAGAGCTTATATTCTACAGCAGGGGTGTCAAACTCATGGCCCGTGGGCCGGATGCATCACACACAGGGGTGGGTTCTATTTACCTTTACTACTGGCTCGCAATGGGTGTGTACGCATGCACTTCTGCGCATGCACAGATCACCCATGATAACATCATTGTGGGTGAGCAGAGCCTCCCACCGGTTTTACTACTGGTTCTATAGAACCAGGCCGAACCGGTAGCAACCCACTACTGATCACATGCTGGCCATGCCCACATCCGGTTTAGTGAAGGGGGAGAAAGTCGCGATACGTCACATGATGATGCAAGTTTGACACCCCTGTTATACAGGAATCCCCAAAAGTGTGATGTCAATGTAGGGAACAGGATAGCCAAGAATATAGATTTGGGTGTTGATATAGATAAAAGACAATTTGGTCTAAAGGTTAGGTATTGGGCTAAGAGTAAGGAAACTTAAGTTCTTGTCTTCCTTTTGGCATGAAGCAAATGGGTGATTTGGGGCCAGTCATTGTCTCTCACTCCTCCCCATCCCACATAGTTGTGGAAGCATTACGTATATCTTGAGTTGTACAATTTAAATGTAGGATATAAATCTAACAGCAGCTAAACTAGTGCAAAAATATAGAGAACCACTGAACAGTAGCAAAGTATTTTATTTTTCTGTGTCTTTTGGCTGTCATGTAATAGCCATGTAGATTTTTTCAGCCTGACTGTGACAGGGCTACCTATCGACTGCTTGTCAGAAAGGAAATCTTCTCTATCTGTGACTCAAACAGCAGCTGCTTCCCATGTCATGAGTCTTCCCCCACTGACTGCTTTCCTTCTCTTTCAGCTATTAAAGTCAGCCTCTGAAGCAAATCCTCCCACCTACCCCTCCTCAACCCCCCCCCCAAGAGACAGATTTAGAATCCTATTATTAACCGTGGTGAGTAAGACTGGGACACACCCCAGATGCTGATGATGGATTGGAGGTTTTACTGTACCAATCACATCCCTGATCCCTGCTTTCTCAACAGAGGAAGGAAAATTCCTCTCAGACACTTGAAACTGACCACATGAGCCCTGCCAGAAGGAAGAGATGGTAGCCAGAGGAGAAGTGTGTCTGATGGAAGATGTCTGCATTTGACAAGATCAAGACACAGCAATACGCTCCAAGGAAAGCTGCTGTGGTTGGACTACTAGCTCAGCTAGAGCTTCTACATTATGCTGGATATAATAGCGTGTCCATGGTTCAGAAGAAGTTTAACGGATGGCTAATACGGTGTAGTGGTTACCATTCAATTGGGAGATCCAGGTCTGGTTTCTGTCATGGAAATTCAGTTGGATAAGGCCCAACTCCCATTTTAATTCTCTTATACATTTTATTTGGGGTAAAATTAGAGGAGGAAGTATTATGTACCACAGTCAACTTCTGAAGGAAAGTCAGTATACAAATATAAGAAATAGATAAAATAATTCCACACAAGAAATAGCAAAGAGTAGGTTTTCTTTGTTTCACAAAGAAACAAATAGTATTATTTTCTACTAAGGGTTAAAAAAAATCCCCACGCAGAATATGAAATGTCTCAATGTGTTCTTAGATTGATAAAAAGTTTATAAAAGGATCAAACTCCTATCCAGCATATGTGACATAGCTCTCACGCATCACAGTTGTGAAATCTGAGTGGTTGTCCTTTAGGGGCTGGTAGATGCCTAAAAAGGGAGGGTCCAGGATGAAATGCTCCCAGTTTGGACTGGATTGCCTGATCCGGTAGCGATGGTGGTGGGTGGTTCGGAGAATTGGTAGCAAAAATCCCTGTGCCCCCCCCCCCCATGCCCAGCTGAGCTGCGCAATCATCAGAGGCTGTTTTTTTAACTTTTAAAAGCATTTTTTCTACAACCTCTATGGCCGAAAAAATGCTTTTAAAAGTTTTTTAAAAAGCCTCTGATGATCGTGCAGTTCAGCTGGGATCGTCAGAGGCTTTTCAAAGCATTTTTTTCTGCAACCCCTTCAGCTGAAGAGGTTGTAGGGAAAAAATGCCTTTAAAAGCCTCTGGCGATCCCAGCTGACTTGCCTGATCGTCAGAAGCTTCTAAAAGCATTTTTTTCTGCAACCTCTTAAGGTTGTATTATATTATATCCTTAAGAGGTTGCAGAAAAAAAATGCTTTCAGAAGCCTCTGACGATCAGGCAAGTCAGCTGGGATCGCCAGAGGCTTTTAAAGGCATTTTAAAAGTAAAAAAAAAAAAAAGTTGGCCACGCCCACCCAGCCACATTACACCCCCACCAAGCCACGCCCACAGAACCAGTAATAACTAATTTTAGATTTCACCCCTGGGAGGGTCTGTCTTTTCCACATCAACATATGCTGTACAACGTCTTATAGGGAGAATCTTAGTACCTAAAACTCTATCCTATAACTGCCTTTTGCAACATTCTTCCTTACACTCTCATTATGGTCTGTAAGATGATTGTAGAGTATTTGGGGGTAGGTGAAAAAGGTGCAGCTTAGCAAATATTGGAAAAATATTCCCATCACCACATCTCTTGTGGGGGAAGAAAATCTGATTGCCCACAGTTCCCACCCTCTGTTTTTCACTTGGAATTTGCACCCTTCCCTGCATTGGCCCTGATTTCAAACAGCAGCAGGTAAGGGCCACATAGAGGGGGCGGGGGAGGGAAAGGCTGGGTTTACTCTCCATTGGGTATCACTTATAGACCCAACACATTTTAATGGGGCAGGGATAAAGGTTTCCTCCCCACACTGCCATCTCCGTACTTGCCTCATAATTAGCCAAGTGATGCCAAAAATGCTAGTGACCATACCTTCTGGGAAAAGAATGTTTAATCGAAGACCAAGAGGCAAGATAAAAAGAGAACATTAGCATAGCATGCTAGTGAGGGGAGAAAGAAAGAGCACTGCCTCCAATCTCTTTGCCTTTAGATCATCTCCTAGTATCCCAAGTGACATTGTTTCAACGGCTGCCTGTGGCCTCCGTGACAGCCTCCTGCACATCTGTCTTTTTAGGAAGCTGCATTGAAACTCATCAAAATCAGTGAGAGGTTTTTTTCACTCATTCCCATGGACTCTGTCTTAGATTTCATTTCATCTTTTCCTTTAGGGTTTCCCTCCTCCTCTTTAGCATTAGCGTTGTTGTTAAGTCACATTGTAGAAAAATTGATTCCTGAAAAGAAGCAACAGGCAAAGAAGGATGAATGGTTAAGGTGTCTCTGACTGATAAGCTTTCCAAAATGGGCTTCCAAACACAAATCAGGGTTTTCATTGCAGAGGATGGGATACAGTGGTCTTCTAGCTTTTAGGTAGAGCCTAGGTTATCACATACAAATACCCAAAATCTGTTTTTATCAGGGCAGGCAATTCACACAGAATATGAAATCTTTCGGTACAGGATTTTTCATTTCCCAATACTTGAAATGAGAAAACACAATTCACCTTTTGGAGCACTGGAAGTGTTTTTGAGTTGGAAGATTCAATGTTCCATTTCCATTTCCATTGAGATTGTAAGTGGTGGCAGTAAAGCAAAAAAAGGAAAGAAAGATTGAGCTTGTTAAACTAAACAGCAGGATGCAAGCAATAGAGGTATTAGATAAATAGAAGATCAGATTTTTTAGAACGAGTTATGCTAACTCTTGCTAGGGCTGCTGGCTCCAGATGATAATTTAATAATTTTCAGATCTACAGGTCAAGTAGTTGAAGGGGGGTAAAAGAAGCTACCTGTGGTTAGGATGCAGAGAGCTCAGAAGCATATATAGGACCCCTATGTTGGATGCAGTGAAGCAGAAGAGGAAGAGACAGAAAGAAGAAATGGATACAGAGGTGGAATTCAGCCAGTTTGGACTGGTTCAGGTGAACCAGTAGCTCCGATGATCAGCTGGCCCCGCCCACCTGCCTCCATCCTATCCTGTCCTTTATTTCCTGCTTTCTAGCTCATCTCGATTGCGCGGCACAGCTGATTCCCCCCCCGCCCCCCGCTTGCTGTTCTACTTACTGTTGCTGACTTGGAAAGTAAGCTGCTGAGCTTCTAAATGCTCCATGTTAAACCAGCAGCATTCCACCACTGAATGGATAATATTTGTAACTGGCAGGGCAGGGAGCTAGCCCTCTGATTGTAGGAAGACGACTCATGAGCCAGAGACTTTATGTGATGAATTCCAGCGCATCATGTCACAGCTCAGCCAATAGGGAGCGCATAGAAACAAATCAAATTTCAGCAGCAAGGAGATCAAACAAGGGATTCCAATTCTGGAAAGGCAGGAATGGACAGAGAGGAGAAAAATAAACTGAGGACATCATGACCAGGGGTGGGTTCTACTTACCTTTACTATCGATTTGCATCATGCCTACGTGCTCACTTTGCGTGCAAACCCACGCTGCACATGCGCAGAAGCTTCTGTGCATGTGCAGATCACCTATGATGACGTCTGGGTCAGTGGGGAGAGCCTCCCGCCAGTTTTACTACCAGTTCTTGTGAACTGGGCCGAACTGGGGGCAACCTGCCACTGTTCATGACCCATCAAGGCAGGAGCAACTAGACAAATTCATGAGACTCTCACCAAACCTAACTAGAATGCAGTTACTTGTAAGAGTTCATTGTATGTACGAGCTCCCCAAAAGTATTGTCTCTCAATAGAATAGTGTTGTTTAAAGTCCCCATTTACCCATGTATTATATTTTTCATATGGTTGTATGCTGTTTTGTTTTTTTTAATAATAAGGAAAAATTACAGAAATTCCCAATTAGAGGTGGGAGATTCTTTTTTCTATTGGATGCCCAGAAGGGAGGGACATTTCCTTATTACTCCTCCTGTTGGTGGAATATTTGGCAGCAGGTTTCAAGGGTGCTTTTCCTCCTCCCCACAAAAGGCAGTGGACTGTTTTTTCCTTGAGGCAGAACAGTCCAGTTGCCTTTGGCAAAGAAAAAAAAAGCACCTTTGAGACAACTATGACCTGGATTGATTGATTGATTGATTGATTGATTGATTGATTGATTGGATCGATTTATATGCCGCCCTTCTCCGGAGACTCAGGGCGGCTTACAATACGTTAAGCAATAGCCTTCATACTTTTGTATATACCTGCTTAGTAGGGCTTTTGCCCCCCCCCAAGCAATGTTCTTTTTTTATACAAAGTCAGCTTATTGCCCCCACAATCCAGGTCCTCATTTTACCTACCTCAGAAGGATGGAAGGCTGAGTCAACCTTGAGCCTGGTGAGATTTGAACTCGCAGTAATTGCAGGCAGCTGATGCTACTTAACAGCACTTTAGTCTGCTGCGGCACCAAGGCTCTTGAACTGAGAATCTCCATAGACATTTGGCAGCAGGCTTTGATGAGTCTAAATTCTATTAGAGGTGAAAGAGATTCCACTTAAGAAATGTCTGAGAAAGAAGCTTTCACGCTCAGGACTGAACCATTATTCAAGAATATGGCAGAATGGTAGAAGTACAATTAGAATCCACTCCATTCCTTTTTATTCTCCGCTTCAACTTGTTGCATTCTTGCTGGCCTAATGCAAACATTACTGTTCATTGTGGGTGGGTTTCTATCTGTTCATGAAAGCTCTTCCTGCAACATGAGGTATTTTGGAAACATCGCCCGGTTTCTAATTTATTGTTAGCATTACCCAGAGCAGAAACAGGAGAGAGAAACAGTGGGAGAGAATTCTCCATCCAGGTATTCTTCTCATTTGTACTTTCCTACCAGCTTTCTGTGGGAGGGAGTCTTTGTCAGCTTCACACAGCTAGTGGAAAAGAGCTCCTAATGTCCTTTCCCCCCTCCTGTTTCTTTGCAGAGCTCCTGCTTTTTCATAGCTCTTCTGCTCTTCAGCTTCTGCCATTCTGTGTCTTCATGCTTATTATGTTGCCTTCTGATCTTCCCATTCCTAGGGCACCAGGCTAAGCAAGGATCTTTCAGTCCAAACCTTTGGGGTTACAGACAAATCCCTGAAATCTAGGGGGGGGAGAGTTTATCTCACATGCCATGCCAAAGGCATTGTAGCAGATATACTTGGATAGCAAAAACACAGGGAACCGTCTGCCAAATGAGTTCAGTTCAGGTTCAGTTCTGGCTCTCAAAATCAGATTAAATGGAAAAAAAAAAAGTGGATCCAAAACAAGTTCCCAATCTATTATGCTTTCAAATTCGTTACTATGAAGAATCACAAGCAAAACCCCTGGTTCTCTGAGACCTTGTTTGCTCTGTCCTTTCTATCTTTGAGCCAAACACCCCATGTCAGGAATAAACCCTGAAGGCATTGACAATCCCTGCTTTGAATGACATGCCTTGAAATATTTCCCAGTTTAGGTAAATGGAAGCGAAATGAATAGAGAAAATGACGTGTCATAGAATGGATACATTGTGCTGCTTAGTTTAGGCAATCTTCCTATAAGCAACAGCCCGCAAAAGAACAGTTTCCATCACCACATCTCATTAAAGCTATTACTACCTACCCATCATCCCCCAGGGGGACAGTTTCACATCTAGCAGTCCTATGATTTTGACAGAGGTATTTTGATGTATTAAAAATGAGTAATTTTATACATTTCTGAATCAAGATGGAAACCCTTCTTAGCATTTCTCTGATTAATAAATTAATACTGAAATCAGGCTCCTTCTGATCCCATCTCCTTTACCCCTTTCTTTTATCCCTTTTAGTCTTCCTAACAGGCAAATATAATAATAATCACATTGCTGCATCAAAGGTTATATTATGTGAAAATTGGAGAGTTGGAAGGGAGCACAAGGCTCATCTAGTTCACTGCTTCTCAACCTCAATAACTTTATGATATATATAGACCTCATCTCCCAGCATGTTGGTTGGGGGATTCTAGAAGCTGATCTAGACCAATGCTCTGTAATGTGTGCGGAATGAATTAATTCATTCTTAAGAATTGGCTATCTCAGAAAGTGGCTATTCAGCCTCTTCCTAAAAATTACTTTGAATAGAATATTCCACTTTTATACAGGACTTACTTTCAGCTAATACTTCCTTATATTTAAAAATATTCTAGATCCCCACAATGTGTTCCTATTGTCTCTAGTCTTAGCTTTTGTTGGTCATAGAATAGCAATAGCACTTAGACTTATATACCACTTTACAGTGCTTTACAGCCCTCTCTAAGAGTTTACAGAGTCAGCATATTGCCCCCAACAATTTGAGTCCTCATTTTACCCACCTCGAGTCAACCTTGAGCCTGGTGAGATTTGAACTGCCAAATTGCCAGCAGACGGCAGTCAGAAGAAGCAACCTGCAGTACTGCACTCTAACCACTGCGCCACTGTGGCATAGAAGAAGGTTCTTGACTATCTTCTCTGTAGCTTTGCTTTATGTACAGCTATCATGTCTCTCCTTATTCTTCTTTTTTCCAGACTTTGGAAGAGGTTCATAGATGTTAACAATTTGGACTCCATTTCAAAGGTGATAAACCATTTTGTTATTTCTGTGTTTAACTCTCAGTCAGGCGCATCTGCAGAAAATCTGCATAGGTGCAGCATTGAAATCCACTGAGCATCTTTTTCTCACCTGTGAGGCTTCATTGATGGGTACAATTTCCTAGTCAGAGAAATAAGAAGTTTAGTGTATGTCTTTATGGCAGCCAAGGACTAATTGACCTGCTCTTGTGAGCAAGAACCCACCTCATCAGTTGCATGCATGCACGTGGTATAAACAGAGGAAATATAAACTCAGGAGCTAAATGTTAACATAAATTACAGCCTGTGGCAATTCTGATAGCTTAAATGTATGCAAAGTGCCCTTTGCAGGAACTGTAAGAGGTGATAACACCATGCCTCAGTGTTGCTAAGTAAAATAACACCTGTATCATGAGAGGAAACAAAGAATTTAGGAACAAACCAGTGAAGACTAGCAGAAGGCAAATGAGTGTGTGTGTATGTTTGTATGTATGATACTCAAAAAGGAGAAATCGGATAAAGAAAATATTGGCTATTCTGGGACGATGAGAGATCTATAAAGCCAGAAAAAATAGCTGGCCTTGGTAAAAAGAGAAAAGTTCTTTTATTGGGCAGTGGATACGGAGAACAGGAAAAATATTGAATGCAATCAACAAAAGGCCAAAGTGGTAAAAATATCAAGTTTTAAGACAGAAAATAAGAGCTAGGAAGGAAGCTGCAGAAAGACTGCTAATTAGTCAATATTTACATTACCCTCAGTTCAGATTACTTTTTAGGTCAACCTCAATGCCTAAGAATGAACAGTTGTAAATTTACAAAGTTTAAATGAATTAACACATCTAAAAACATCATGACAGTTTCTATTCTCCAGGAAATGTGAGAAAATGCCCTTCCACAGAAGGTAATGAAAATAAGTACTGTTATTTTAAATTCCAATGAAAAGGTGGTTCGAGGTATGGTAACAAAGAAAGGCTATCAACAAACCATAATGGTGGAATCTAGCTAAAGAAACCACACAATAATTATTGATTATTCATTTTCAAGATGTATTTCATTTTTCAGATATCAAATGGCTATTTTTATTAATACTTGGCACTTTGCTTCATAAGGGCTACCACTCAGAATACCAATATTCAGTTTGTATGGCAAAAGTTGTGAGGTTTTGTTCTCAGGGGAAAAATGGTATTGTTTGTCTTGGGGGCATCGGCCATTAATGCTCACATAGAAATCATATATGGTTACAGTAATCTGTCAAGTGACTGAATAATTTACAGTCGATACGAGAATCAGGGAAGAATGATCTGCAAGTGACATACTGTATATAAAGATGAAATAAGGTTGAGAATTTATGTAACATTTGAAACTTCACTACAGTGAAGTTTGTGGCAACGGATGACAAAACATAGCTAACCTAGGCTGATCACATAAATGTTAATCAGTTATCAAGAACTGATTTAGTTATTGTATGGGAGACCAGCAAAAATTAACTAGAGTTACCTGAGAAGTAACAAAAGTCCTGGCAAAATGTATTGGCAATCCCTTTATTTTTGCTGAGATGAATGTACCCCTGTATTCACCAGAAGTCAAGGCTTCTGTATTTCACCTTGAATGTTGCACCATAAGTCCTCATTAAACATAGTCTAGAACAGGGATGTCAAACTCACGTCATCACGGCAGCGTCACGTGATGTATCGGGACGTTTTTCCCCCTTCGCTAAACTGGGTGTGGGTCAGAGGTAGGTTTCAGCAGGTTCTGACCAGTTCTGGAGAACCAGTAGCAGAAATTTTGAGTAGTTCAGAGAACCAGGAGTAAAAATTCTGACTGGCCCCGCTCCCATCTATTCTCTGCCTCCCAAGTCCCAGCTGATCGGGAGGAAATGGGGATTTTGCAGTAACCTTCCCCTGGATTGGGGAGGGAATGGAGATTTTACATTATCCTTCCCCTGAAGTGGGGTTGGAATGGAGATTTTACAGTATCCTTCCCCTGCCACGCCCACCAAGCCATGCCATGCCCACCAAGCCACAACCACAGAACCAGTAGTAAAAAAATTTGAAACATGCCACTGGTGTGGGTGTGGCCAGTGCATGACTCATCCAGCCCGTGGGCCAGAAGTTTGACAACCCTGGTCTAGAACTAGGCATACAGGAAAGCAGTTATAGCAATCTAGTTGAATCTTCTTCAATTCCTGCCTGCTTAATTCTGAAGCATTATTCCAGTGCCAAGGCTTGGAATAGCTATTCACCTGCTGAGAATCTCTCTCCATCTGTAATAGCCACCACCAGTTTTGCCTGTCTCTGTGATTCTTCCTCCTTGGTATTATTACCTGTTCACTTGCCCTGGTGAGCAGTTTCCATATTCCTTGCCCTTTCATTCTGGGGACTAGGCATAAAAGAAAAGGCAGTACTGAAATTGTTCTACAGAAGGCACCTGAACAAGAAGGATAACATCTATAACAGTTTTTTTTTTTTAATTTTAATTTGATTTATATGCCGTCCTTCTCCGGAGACTCAGGGCGGCTTACAATGCGCTAAGCAATAGCCTTCATCCTTTTGTATATTTATACAATAAAGTCAGCTTATTGCCCCCACAACTGGGTCCTCAATTTACCTACCTTAGAAAGGATGGAAGGCTGAGTCAACCTTGAGCCTGGCGAGATTCGAACCTGCAGTAATTGCAGGCAGCTGGTCTTAATAACAGGGTGCTTTAGACCACTGTACTACCAAGGCTCCTTCAAGTGTATTTTGTCAATACAAAGTGATATTCTCCACTTATCTCCACAAAGAGAAAGTATGATTGTGTTTAGGGTGTATCTCCAATCAAACCCCATAAAAGTTGCTTGAAGATTTTCAATTGTCTTCTTTTCTCTTTTGAAGAAAGCAGAATGCCGTTTTTAAAAGATTTTTTATTCTACTTCTTTTTTCATATACAACTCAAGATGGAAAACATTCCTCCCTCCTTCTATCTTCCCCACAATAACACTTCTTTGAGTTGGGTTGGACTAAGAGAAAGTCCAAAATCACTTAGCCGGTTTTCATGCCTAAGGCGGAACTAGAACCCACAGTCTCCTGGTTTGTAGACCAACACCTTAACAGCTTGTTACAGGACATCAAAAAATTCTAGAGCTCCAAAGAGTAATCCCTTCATCAAGCCACAATTGTTACACTATCATAGGCTGTTGTCCATTCCATTGTCTGTTCAAAATTTATTGCCTCTCATTTCCTCATTCTGGGGGCTCTACTTGTCAACTTACTACCATTATTGCTCATAGAATATCATTTGATATGGTTATTCTCTTTTTTTTCCTGCTAAAATAACTCCAAGGTATCTTATTGGACTTTCAATATAGAATATAGAATATATTTTTTCTCAGTTCATTTACTGGAGCAGAAAGCAGACTATGTTACTCCAATCTTCTCTCATAAGAAGCAGCTGCATTTTGCCTGCCTTCCTTTCCCTAAATGCGCTTCCATCTTCAGCTGTATTCCCTTTTTCTGAAGTTCAACTCACACTGAGGTGTTGAAATTAATGCTATTCTCCAAGTAGGATAATCAGTAGCACAAAACCTAATGAGAAATTCTGCTTTTTTTCTTCACTGCAAAATGTGTGAATTTGTATTTAAATATAAAAGTTTCTGCTTCCATTTAACCACTTCCTTACTCTCCTTTTTCTGGCTA
Source organism: Pantherophis guttatus (assembly GCF_059756535.1). Classification (NCBI taxonomy): domain Eukaryota; kingdom Metazoa; phylum Chordata; class Lepidosauria; order Squamata; family Colubridae; genus Pantherophis; species Pantherophis guttatus. The sequence continues at coordinate 112,422,661 of NC_142063.1, read as the reverse complement.
TGGATAATGTTCAACTTGCTCTTTTTATATAATAATTTTAAATTTCATTTTCTGTAATAATTTTATTTTTTTTAGCATGCATGGTAGATATTTACCATACTTTAGGGTTTCCCTCATGACATCATTCTGCTGAACACCTAATTATCACAGTACTGTCTTATGTCTAAGGATATTTACCAATGTAGTGTGGTTGTATTATTGTTATTATTATCCATCTCATCTATTCTAGTACTTCTCCAATTGGTATTTTATGATTATATTACCTTGTTGTTTGTATGTACACTTGTTATTTGTATGTTTTTATGTTCACTAATTATATTACCCTGTTGTTTCTATGTTCAAGAGCTTATGCACTGGAGACAAATTCCTTGTGAGTCCAATCACACTTGGCCAATAAAGCTATCCTATCCTATCCTATCCTATCCTATCCTATCCTATCCTATCCTATTCTATTCTAAGGTTTCTGAAGTGATTCTAGTTATCCCACTTCTTGTCCAGCTACTTCACAGGAAAATAGTTTTTATTAAGTATATCACAAGTGGTCCTGGTCTATTATATAAAATTTGATGTTTTCACATGGAGATAATCTCATCATCAGGATACACACTAATAAAGGCTATCACCCTGTCAACATTATTTCGGAGTAAATCTCATTGAGCTCAAGTTAGAATTTCAGGTCAATTTTGCTAACTGTTGCTCTCATGCCCCATGATCCTCCCACACAGTTTGGTTGGCCAGTCTTTGAATGAGATGCTAAGATGACATAAAATATAAAATGATAGATAAGATATAAGTAATTTGATGGATATAATGTCAGATGAATAAGATGATAGGAGCCAAATTTCACATGACTCTTCTTAAAATCCTGAGGTTTGTTCCAATCACAGTCACGTTACATTCTACATCTTTTCCTTTTATACTCTCCCTTTCTATTTGGATCAATAATTTCTTCACTAGGATCACTGCTAATATTTTTAAGAATAACTAAGTCTGAAGAATGCACTAAATAGCCTTGCCATACCCACATCTCCTTTTTATTCTTATTACGTACCTCCCTCCCTCCCTTCTTCTGTTTAATGTTTTGTTGATATTGATGCAACTTTAAAACCAGTTCTAATCGGTTTTAGGCATGAATCCAAGCCTTTATATCCCTTTTACAGCTCACTCTATTTCAATATGTTCTGACCTCTTCAATGGAAACTTTAATGATCAATTGATTTTTTTTTCTCCTTATTTCATATCAGCTGCTTTTAAAAATATTGTGGAAAAATATGTTCACTTAAAACAGAAATATTTTCTTTGAAGAGTTTCCATACTGTGAGCCATTTAGAAGGAATGTTTTTTCTCTTTATTTTGAAAGTATGTCCTCGTGGTTTTTACAGTAGTACAGATATTACAAGTTGCTGCACAGTGTAATAGTAATTTTAGTAGCAATTTCAGCGGAACCAGTGCTATTGTTCTTATTCAAAACTATATATATATATATTGATTAAAAGATTCATAAACTATCTTTCTGTGCATAACAGGACATTTAAATGCAGTGAATAATCTGTATACAAGGCATAAAAGCCACTTACCATCAACTAAGTGATTAAACCATTGCTAAATACAGATACCATTATCTTGACAAATTGTATCAACAACTCCAACTCACTCTGACTGCAAATATTACTTTAAGGCAGCCTTCCCCAACCTGACTGTCTCTAGAAGAGATGAATTACTACTTGATGATGGAACTTGTACTCCAAACATATCTGGAGGGTGCCAATTTGGGGAAGATTGCTTTAATGGATGTCTTGATCAAGTATTCTGAACATCACCATTATTGCCTTATTACTTGTAAGGAGGAGGCAAGATAGGCCAACACGGATGCTGTTTTTGTATGTGACATAATTATTTGTTATAGCATTGGTTGTGTTAATGCACAATTCCTTCTGGCTTCCTAATATTGATCTTACATTATACTTCTGAGCAGTTGTCAGTAGCCTATTATTTTAGCCCTTGGAGATGGTCATGTTATGAGAGAGCTGGGCCATTTGAATTCACTCTACCTTTTTGCTACCAAGATTTTCACCCTCCTCCAACCCAAAGCACCCCTCAAGTGTAAGGTGGTGTTTCTGAACTTGATGTTTGCCAAAGAAGCCAAACAGTGATAAGTACAGGACAGATAAACGGCAGCAATTCTTCACATTGATTAATTATGGAATTTGATTGGTGATTGCAAGAAGGGATTAAGGAAAATTCATGGAGGATTGATAGCTGATAATTGGCTATGTCAGCCTCGAAAGATCAGGTCCCCATGTGATTTATTGCTAAACAGCCTACAGACAGGAATGTTCTCAAATAACAGTTAGCACATGCTTAGAGTTAAATAAGGGTCCATGGAATTCAAGGGGGTTGGTTAAATCCACTCCTAGGTTCTGACATTCCTTCTCCTACAGGCTATGTAGTATTTCGAATATAAGCGGCAGTATGACCTGAATGCCATTTACTAAGGAACATGAGTATGAGTTTTATCTGTGTTGTTGGGGGTGATGGTACCTCGGCTCTTTGTGGGATTTTCATCAGGAGCTAGGCAGTGGTGAAATCCAGCCAGATCTATCCGGATCATGCAAACCGGTAGCGCTGGCAATGGGAGGCTCCGCCCACCCAGTGGGACATCATTACGTCCCGTTTCTTACCCTCTGCATAGTCCTTAGTTCTCCATCCCTTAATAGATTCCTAAGTTCCTTGTCATAATATTAATGATTTTGATTTGGTTACGTCTATGACAGACCTCTGCCTATACCTCTGACCTTAATGCAGAATTCTATGTTTACCTTCTGGGTATAAACTGATGCTATATGCAAGAAAAAGTAAAACCTCCCAACGTATATAAATTTGAAGTAGAGTTTAATCTGCAACATAGAAAAATCATTCCTCTAATATATTTTCTAGTAAGCATTTTTCTTTTCACAACATAGTATAATTTACTCCTTCCCTCCCACATTTTCTTACTGTTTTTGATGTATAATGTCATTTCAGTATTCAGCTTTTTTTCCATCTCGTTCTACCACTCAAGTTTATGATCTTTTTGAGCACCCTTTCCAGCTCATTAAGCCTTCATTCTTTGTAAAAGCTGACTGGCTGTGACATATGATTGGCTAAACCCGTAACTCAACAGATGTCCATGTTGTTCAAATGAATCATGAATATCTCTTGTTTTGTGGCAACAACTGTTTGATGAGTTGTTCTAGAATGCTTTCGTTTATGTTGCCTTCCAGCCCTTAATAATTACAGGAGAGGCCTAGAATCTCTCCATCTGTATTTTCTTAATATCTTTATTCCAGCAATTCCAAAATAAAATTATAGGTAGAACAAACCTGAATATATTAAGAACAATTAATGCTTTTGTTTAGTAAGAAAGGATAATATTTATAGTAGGAATTGTTGAGCAAAAAAGTTCCTTCCAGCAGTTCAGATGAACAGATTATCACAATGTGTCTTCTGTGTATCAATCTACATTTAAAGAATACATGGGGAGAAAATGACACTATAAAAATGAGCCCCATTCACCAAACTACCGGTAATTCTCCTCCACTTTTATTTACATTATTTTATTAAAATAGTCCCAATTCACATGGCAGCACAAAGTGTGATTTAAGAGAACACCTGAATAATAGTCAAAGCACACAAATCAATTCCTACCAACATCATTGGTATTGATAAGCAAGCCGAAACACTCTTTTATATTCAGTCAGCTCAAATTCTTGCATAAATTATGATATTTTAACATGACACTAAAAATGAAATCAAAATTGGTAGAGCACCAAAGTCAAGAAGAATCTCTGCTTCAAAAAGTATAATTCCACCTGTAAGATGCAAAGGAGAGCCCTCTGTAGACCTTAATACTTGGAAGATACATAGAAGTAGAGACACTCAGAACTGAGGTCTGAGTCATTTAATACTTTAAATGTAAATATTCCTTCTTCAGCTTAGTACAAAGTCCATAGGCAACCAATGCATATATTTCAAAATGCGACTTATATTTGAATTCTCCCAGTTATACCTGGCAGCAAACATCTGCCACAGTTTGTTCTACTTGCCTCTTTCATAATAAAAGGAAAGACAGTCCTAAGTGTGGTTTATTGCAATAATGGACAGGCTGTAATTCAGTAATAAAATGCTTTTTCTGCATGCAAAAGGTTCAATTTATCCAATTAAGTCTGAAAAAAGCACCTGCTCCAACCTTCAGACAACTGCCAGCAATTATTATCAACAGTACTGGTTTCATGATTCAGTAAGTTGGTTCATTGTAAGATCAGTTTCCTGCTCCAACCCTAGGTGGAAAATTACCATAAAATAAAGTCTTCTGGCTGGGCCTGTCCATGGATCTAAAGAATCTGATAAATCAGTTGAAAATGTTGAAACCATCAGAAACATCCAAATTTATTACAGTCAACAACTAAGAAAGATGAATCAAGGAGCATTCCAAAATTATGTATATGTTTCTTCCTTGGCCACACAATGACCTTATATACCGGTACACCTATCATTAACAACAGAGATATCCTAGTTGGTGAAGTCACTTACTAAGGGAAAACAGATTCCCTTCTTACTTTTTTCCCTAGAAAAAAGATAGTCAGGATGGATTCAGCTTCCTTTTTGATCCTGAAATGAATAGTGAGAAGAATCATCTGAACTCAGAATCAACATGTCAGGGAGAAACCTTACTCTGAATCAAAACCCCAACTCTCACACAGTCACTCTATAAAGTTTTTAGGATTCCTTCTGTGACTGAGCATTGACATCTTGGTGTTCATGATGGGATCAAATATGGGAAGAAGCAGAATGAGTTTTCAAAAGTTTTACATAAGTTTAGAAAATCTTTACCACCAACAGAAACTATTTGTAAACTGTCTTCCTCTCATATTTTATCTTGCAGAACTTCTGTATTTAGACCAAGCCTGCACAACACGGAGCCTGCCAAGCAGGCTTGTGTGGCCCACTAGTGTTGTTGTTTTTTTAACTCTGTAAATCCGTTGCCACCAAACATTGTCACCACCAGGAAGGATATGCCATTGCTGCCACTGTCCCAATAAACAGACTGCCAAGCATCTCCAATTCCTCCAGGCCACACCAGCACTGCCACCTCGTTGCTATCCCTGCACCACTACTCACCACACAGCTGACAGTCCTACCAGGCATTCCTTTATTTTTAATTTATCAGTGGGCCCCTTTCCTCTGAACACTGGAGGTTTTAAGAAGAGACTGGACAACCATTTGTCTGAAATATTATAGGGTTTCCTGCTTGAGCAAAGGGTTGGACTAGAAAACCTCGAGGGTTCCTTTCAACTTGTTATTCTGTTATGCTGTTATTCTGAATGAATCATGTAGGCCTGTATTTAATTCATTTGTATGAATTAGATTCTGAGATTAATCATGATAAACCTTAATACAAAGGAGGACCACATTTCACTGCTACCCAATTGCATTGATTTGGTACCATAGTAATTTCTGACTTGTTCACAAGTATGTTTCTGGAGTAATAAAAAAAAACCAGAAGTCTGGTGGTGCTTTTTCAAAATGAGACATTTTATTAAAAGACATACACTTTTGTGAGCTTCATCTTTGCATTTGACGAAGTGAGTTCTGACTCATCAAAGCTTATGTGAAGGTTATGAAAAGATCCATCAGGCTCCATAGACAAAAGAAACTGGGCACTTAAAATGAGAATGGACGCACATCCCAGCAGACATTCAACTATCTAGCTTCCTGAAAACTGACCTATTAGGTAAAAAGAAGTAATGGTAATAAATATATCTCAAACTCGGGGTGTTGAAATGGTGCATATCTAACCAAACCATGTACATTTTGGCTTCCAGACTCATTCCATATTCTAGCTTATCCCAGAACACTGAGAGCAGACTTGACTACATCTGCATAAAATTTGATAGGTGAATCATGATTTCAGAAAGTTTCTCCCTTTGCCCCTTTAAATCTATTAGCCCTGCCCAGGAAAAATGCAGGCTGGGTTCCTACAACACCAATGATCCAGGAATCACTTCCTGAAGGGACATGCTTTATCCTTGTGGGCCAGCAATGCAGGAACCCAACATCCCAGTCAATCAGGCAGTGGCAAAAGAGGCTGGGAAACTTAGGGGGAAAAAAGAAAAAGAAAGAAAAAGATAAAAAGAATTAGCTTCCGATTGTCTTTATCACAGTTATAAATGCATTTATATCCTCTCTTTCAAAGATTACATCATGGCCCCCTTCTTTCCAAATTCTACCCTTTCGAATAATCAAACTGTCAGATATAAATGCCTTATTCTCCAATGTGTAAATAGTGTACAGACAGGGTATCAGGGGTTAACTTATTCTTCACTTCTTAATGTATTCATAATTCACCACTCCCACATATAGCTCCACCCATTGTATATATAAGGAGCTACCTACACCATTTCCCTCGCTTCTATCTGTGAATATTCAGTGAATATAGAATGCCTAATGTAAATAAAAGAATATATAGTTAAATCTTTAACTCTCGTTGATCTTATTGAGTCTGATCCTGAAAATATTGCAACAAACTGGTAGCAGAGGATGGTTAATTGACTCAATAAAAAGCTTTAAAATGTCTAAGAAAGATAGGCCCAACACCAGGGCCTACAGCAAAGAAATGGAAACGGAACAAGAAATAATCAACGAATCCACGAATGCAATTTCGAGAGAATCCGAAGAATACACCACTGAAGACGAAGAAATAATTGATGACCAGGAGGAAATCGAAATAGAAAATAACGAACTCAGGTCAGAGATATTAAAACTATTAAAAAGCCAGAAGAATGATGAAAGCCTCATCGCGAACCTCCAAGATATGCTAAAGAACAGCGGAGCAGCGAGAGAGAAAAACATCACCAATGAAAAACCCAAAGATCCAAAAATAGTGAGTAATATGACTGCGGAGAAAATCATTACAAAGAAGAAAAACGATGATCCCGCGCAAAAATTTGAATGGCAGCCATCTTGGTTTCAACCGGCCTCCAAGATGAACGAAGAAGAGCCAATCAGCAAGCTCAATTCAAAATTTCTGGCGCGAAAAATATTATCGGACAACGAAAACGAAAAGGAAGATTCAAACACCTCAGAAGAATCAGAACCAGAAAGCGAGGAAGATCCAACAAAACACCAAATAAGATCAGCGATGAAAACGCTCTTTGCTGCATTTGGGCCAAAACTGAAAATTACTAAAAAGACACCAAAAAAGCGAACGAGCAAGCCAATGACTCAAGACCTGCCCGCTCCCATCCTGACTACTAGAGCGCTGACGCCGGAACCCAGAGAGCCCTGCCGATACCGCCCTACGCCGCAGACCGAAGCAAGCACCAACGCTTTCAATAGAAGAGGAAGAACAGCCACCGTCGCCAGAACCCCCAAAGTCGAACCAGAGACCGACTCATCTGAAGAAGAGCAGAGCGAGCAAGCCGCAATGAGGAGAACCTTCCACGACGATGCCGAAGAAGAAATGGGCAACGCGCATGCGCGAAACTACGCTGACGATCCGGGAAGACATGAACAGGAGAGAAGATCATGCAGACTCGTAGCGAGCATCCCCATGCCGTTTTGCAATTTTCTGCATTTACGAGACCACGGACTACCTCAGGTTGTAAGTAATGGACCCAATAATGTCGAAAATTTACCCAGTGACTTCCCAAAACTAAGGGTTGATGGCATTAATTTACAAGAATGGTATCAACAGCTCCAGGTTGTCTTTATGAAGGAAAACTTACTGTTTTTTATCACTAGTCCCCCAAAAAGACCTTGGACACTAAAAATAGATTGTTTACACCATAGAGCTTTTTTCTTAATAATATCTAGTGTGTCTCCTGCAATGTATCACAGCATTAAGCCAAATTTGACTGTTTCAGAAATTATTCAATGCATGTTTAATTTGTTTCACAGTGACAGTGTAGCCACCACCACAAGGATATCTAAAGACTTCTTTTCATCTAGGATAAAACCAGGGGTTTCCATAAGTGAACATTTAATATCTTTGAACAAAATAAGAGCTGAACTGCATTTGAGGGGGGAAGTGATTTCAGACCAAACAATGAAAAGTGTCATTATCAACTCACTTGACCCATCATGGGACAATTTTATGTCACATTTAGACACAATCAATCTAGGGTATTTATCCATAGAAAGTCTATCTAACAAATTGATAACAGAAGATAATTCTAGAAGGAATCGTTCTAACAATCACACAGAACATAAACCATATAGGAAAGTAGCTTTCCAAGAAAAATATAGTGGAACATTTAAATGTCATAATTGTGGATCCAGGGAACACAATAGAAGAGATTGCCCAAAATTCTTAAAAGAAAGATATAGATCAGAATACAGAAACAAATACGATTATAGACAGCCTTCCATAGAAAAGCATAGATATAGGAGCCCACCAAATCACAGAGAGAATAGAGGGGGCAGAGACAATTCAAAGGATAGAAAGTCTGGTTCACTGAATGGATTAAATAAACAAGACAACACTAACACACAACAAAGTGAGAACAATAATTGGCTTATTGATTCTGGAGCAACTAATCACACCACTAATAACAAAAGTATATTGTCTTCATTTGCAGAAGATAAATTTGTAATTAAGGTAGCTAACCAAGAAAAGGTTCAAGTATTAGGTAGAGGAAATGTAACCTTGCCTGGTTTAGGAAAAATAGAGGGGGTATTACTAATACCTGAAATACCTCATAACATATTAAGTGCCATAAAACTAAGCAGAGATTCTGACATTAACATTGTCTTTTCAAAAGGAAAGGCAACTTTGGAAAAGAATAAAATAAATGTAGGCACTGTGGTGACTAAAGGAGGACTGCCTTACCTAATAACAAAAGAAAAATGGTTACATAACATTGATTCAAATATGGAAGATTGTATTGAAATAGATGATGAGAATGTTAGCAACAGTGACAATGATGAATGTAAAATATCTCATGATCACACAGATGCACACAACGATAAGAAGCCAAAGATAGGTAAACCAATTCATGATGAGTGTGCTCACATATTGCATAGGAAGTTAGGACATGCCAGTTTTCCTGTAGTGCAAAAAATGACTGAACACGCAGAAGGTGTTAAAATAAAAAATTGTGAAAATTATCTGGAATGCTCAGTATGTAAATCTACAAAACTAAAAACTAGTCCCAGGCCAAGAAAATCTACCAGATCAACTAACAAAATTTTTGATTTAGTACACATGGACTTAGTTGGTCCATTAACTCCATCAATCACTTATAGGAAACGTTACTTCCTGACAATAGTGGACGATTATAGCCGCTATGGATTTGTTTACACATTAAAACACAAAGATGAAACATTTCAAAAATTTAAAGAATTTTACAAACGCATAGAAACACAACACAACATCAAAATAAAACAAATTATGACAGACAGAGGATGCGAATTCATGTCTAAAGAATTCTCACAATGGTTAAAAGACAAAGGAATGTTACATTACACATCTAGTCCATTTTCTCCGTTCCAAAACGGGATTGCAGAGAGAAAAAATTCCACATTACAAACCATGATTAGATGCACATTGGAAGATGCTGGCTTAAGCAAACAATTCTGGTCAGAAGCCCTACATTATTCAAATTACACACAAAATAGAACATGGTCCAGCATTATAAATAAGACACCATATGAAGTGATGTATAATAGAAAACCAAAATTAGCACACATGCATATATTTGGAGTCACAGCAGACGTACACATACCTAAACAATTAAGAAGAAAGGGAGAAAATGTGTCCAGGAGACTCAGATTTATGGGATATGAGACTGGCACTAAAGGATACAGATTCATTGATAGTAACAACAAATTTATAGTTTCCAGAACAGCTGTGTTCCATGAACAAGCTAACTGGTCTAAATTACATCTTAATGAGATATTCCCAAATAAACATGAAGATACAAAATCTCATGAGAAAGGGACTATAGAAAAACAAAATATCAACAAATATAAAAACAAAACCAAAACTTGGACAAATAGCCAACTCAAAATAAAGACAGATACACTAACAAAAAAGGAAGCAAGATATTTGCATGATAACGATAGTAAACCCGAGAAAATCATTAGAAACACCAGAAATCAAATGCCAAATAAATACAAGGATTATGTAATGCACATGAATGGTGAACCAACAACACCCAATACATACGAGGAAGTGTTAAAACTTCCTCACGAAGAAAAAGAAAAATGGGAATTAGCAATGAAGAAAGAGATGGAAAGTTTACAAGGACTAAATGTATTTACACCTGCATCTGCACCTAAAGATAAGACAATTATTGGTACCAGATGGATATATAAAATTAAGAATTTAGAGGGAGGAAATACTCTATACAAAGCTAGATTGGTTGCACAGGGTTATGCACAGAAATATCCAGAGGACTATACTGACACGTATTCCCCCACTGTAAGAACAGAGAGTGTCAAAACAGCTCTAGTGGTAGCTTCAGCACTCAATCTAGATGTATTCCAATATGACATACAGACTGCGTACCTACACGCAAAATTAGATAAAGAAATATACGTGAGAGCACCTCATAGTCCATACACAAACAGAAATGAGACTTGGTTGTTAAACAAGAGTTTATACGGGCTAAAACAATCTGGTAAACGGTGGTATGATTGTTTAGTAAAAGTACTTAAGACCATGGACTTCAACGCTACCACTGCTGATAATTGTTTCTTTGTCAAGAGGGGTGATGATTACATTGAATTTGTATTGATTTATGTGGATGACATCTTATACATAGGAAAACATAAAGAAAGAAGAGAAACTTTTGTAACTAAACTAAATGAACATTTCTCATTGAAATCTTTAGGCAAGGTAAACAAATACCTTGGTGTCCAAATTAATAAGACAAAAAAGGGATTCAAACTTACCCAGAGAGATAAGATCATAGATCTTTTAAATAAATGCAACTTAAACAATGCCAAACCTTGTGATACCCCTATGCAAACTGACTTTCTAAGGAATTCTGATGAATCTTCTCCCGAGTTCAAGGACAATACATTCTATAGATCAATCATAGGTTCACTCCTTTACATATCTAATTGGACTAGACCGGACATCGCTTTACCACTCAATTTATTATCTAGGCATGTCAGCAAACCAACAATGTACCACTGGGAAGCTGTTAAAAGAATTTTAAGATATTTAAAAAGTACACTAGACTTTTGTTTAATGTTAGAACCTAATGATATTAAAGAACCAAAGCTTACGTGTTATGCAGATGCAGATTGGGCTGGAGACACCTCATGCAGAAAAAGCACATCCGGTTATGTATTTCTCTTAAATGACTGTCCAGTTTACTGGTACACTGGTAAACAAGAACTAGTGGCTACTTCAACAACAGAAGCGGAATATGTTTGTTTATCCAAGGCCGCAAATAATCTTGTATGGTTTAATGATTTAATTTCAGATGTCTGGAAAAAACCTGCTCTGCCTTTTGTTATGCATGAAGACAATAAAGCAGCCATTGAAATATCTAGATCTGATGCCATTGGACAAAGATCCAGACATATAGATATAAAATTTAAACATGTGAGACAATTATCTCAGGATGGATTTATTAAAGCAGTGCATTGCGACACTTCAGAACAATTAGCTGATATATTAACGAAACCTTTACCTTCTAAACAGCATAAATACTTAACCTCTAAGTTGTATGTTTTGTATTGTCCTGAATCTGAATGTAACTGGTGTTGTATAACGAATCGGCATTTAGAGGGGGATTTGTCAGATATAAATGCCTTATTCTCCAATGTGTAAATAGTGTACAGACAGGGTATCAGGGGTTAACTTATTCTTCACTTCTTAATGTATTCATAATTCACCACTCCCACATATAGCTCCACCCATTGTATATATAAGGAGCTACCTACACCATTTCCCTCGCTTCTATCTGTGAATATTCAGTGAATATAGAATGCCTAATGTAAATAAAAGAATATATAGTTAAATCTTTAACTCTCGTTGATCTTATTGAGTCTGATCCTGAAAATATTGCAACACAAACCTATAAATCACAGGTACATTTTTCTTCTGTTATCAGCAAATGTCCATAAAGGTTTCCAGTCTCTGACAAATGTATGATTGTCTTTTCTCTAATCAAACAAGTCCATTTTGCCATATCTGCAAATGCTATCATCTTCACTAATCATTCTTCCACTGTGGATATTTCAGAGTCTTCCCATCTTTGTGCATATGATAATCTCACTGCAAGAAACAATCATCCATAAATCTTTTCTAATTGTCTCTCCATTAGTCCCAATAAGAAAAGTTCTGTTTTCTGTTGAATATTAATCTTTAAAATTCTTTGCTTCACTGAGTGTATTTGAACCCAAAATTTTCTAGTTTTTTACAAGGTTTTTTTTCTAATGTAAAGAAAAAAAGACAAGGTCACAATTAGAGGGGAAATTAATGTACCCCTACCTCTTTATATCTGTAGAGGGCTTTAGGATTTTGTCTCTGTACCTATAGCTGGAAGAGCATGTTATTCATTTACTTTCAATGCTTGGAATGATATTACTGATTCAGGAAAGTTCATTTTGATATAGAGAATTCCAATTTATTTTGAAATAAAACTAATTGCCTTCACTTTCAACACTGAATTATGATATTTCCTAATTATTTATCTACTTTCCAATGCCCCCATCCCCTTGAGCCACCTCTTGTCTTATAAAACAGAGCTATTTGTGAGTTTTTCACCCTCAAAGTTTTTGTAACTACACAGGCATATTCATACACATATTTGAAATATGGCAATCTTCATCTGAACAGTCAAAGATTGTCACATTACAAAATGAAAAAAAAAGAACAGCATTAACAAAATTAAATCTCCGAGGTGGAATTATTTACTCTGGTAGTTACTAGCCAATATAAATCATTTTTCCTTTCTTTTCTTTCTTAAACTTGCCTGATACTGGAATGTTTCAGTGGCTATCTTGTATGGTATAATCACCTCCTGTGCTCATATAACAACTCCATTAGATGAAATTGGTTGCCCTTTTAAAGGAGTTCCGGCTCATCCTTCCAATTTCTTTCCTACACAGATTGTCTCCACCACACAGAAGGTCCAGATGGCTGCAGGCTGCTCATGAGCGATGTGACCATGACTCCTTTTAACAACTTTCTGCTTTATCATGCAGGGAGGAGAATGGAGTCGCTCATGAAGACGGCTGCAGTATTTTGGGTCCTGAATCTATGTGGAAAGGCACTTTCAGTAGATGGAGTTTTGAACGAAAGGAAACTGAATAGTCACCATGGATTTAGTCTATTTACCTTTCTATCTGCATTCCACCATCAATCCCCTTTGAGTTACGGCTTGCTCTCCGATGCTTTCAGGGGGCTTTTGGACAGGATGCTCTGCTTTGCCTTGTACTTCTTACATCTTGTTTGTTACAGACTCTCTTTGTTCCTTTACCCTCAATATCTCATCTGGGTATGTGGCAAAGAAAGGAGATGAACAGAATAATTTAAAAAGCTGAGGTAAAAATGAGAGATAGGGGCACACAATTGGAGTCACAACCTAAAGTGCTTCCTCATTCTGCCAATATTGTGCAGCTTAATTAGGATTGTTTCTGTGCTTGCTTTAGGGCAAGGCTTTGCTACTCAAGAAGGATTATTATGGAGATATTTGGATTTATGGTGCTTTATATTAATTAGCCTGATATGGTAACTTAGTCCACCTTATCACATCTCTGCTTCCTGTATCTCTATATCTTTTCTGATTTAAATTACATGAAAAGGGGATTGTTTTCAGAGCTGAGTAACCCATGCTAGTACCTGCAGATATTTTGACTGTTGCTTCTATTATTCCTTTCTATTCTCATTGCTAGTTGGGGCTGATGCAAGTTGAGTCCAAAATATCTCAGGAGATATTTTGATTGCTTAGAAGACAAGAAATATTCATTTCAGACAAATTACTGTCTGCTAAACCTGCTTCTTTCACATGTCCCACTTATACCACAAGCCTTCAGTCCTCTCCCATTTGCATAAATAGGTCCCGTGCCAAAAATATGATTAAGACTACCAAAATTGTCTGATTTAAAAAACACTTCTCTCTTCCTTATTAAGTTCATTATTAAGCAAAATCTTGAGAGGATACATGCTAGAGGAAGAAAAAATAGTAACTTGATGCTAGTAGAAGTTGAGAAAGAGAGACACTTTCCCACTCTTGCCCGTGTTCTGTTCTGGATGAATACTCTGGTTTTGCTACCATACCAAAGTAAGACCACGTCCACTAAAACTTAATGAGCTATAGAAGTATGTGCCAGCTGTAGAAAAAGGACAGGGTAGGTCTAAAGACTCCAGATGAGCCTTCAGGGGGGAAATAAGCAGAATTCTCTAATAAGCACAATCAGTTTTATTTCTTCAAGTTTCTTAGAAGCAAGAAATGGTCTGAAGACTTTGTGTATCTTTTCACATAAGGAATTAGAAGTATGTTCTTGGACCTTACAGGCATCTTTTTCCTTAAAAGAATCTTAATTGGCAGTCTGCCAGTAAAATCCTTGTCTAGTGTCTAATTTCATGAAATCAGTGCAGCCTCATTTCTAAGGTATTTAATCACTCGTCCCATATTTCTTACTGGTTTAAAATGCCTCTTCTTCCTTTGAAATACGTGCAGTTCCTGGCATTCATCTTATGGGAAACTCCTCAGTGTTTCTGTAGCTCACAAAGATGGCCTGATTTTATACCACACCCTCTCCAATCTCTTGCTCCTGTTGCATTTTAGCACCCTCTGAAACTAGGACATATACAGCATCTGTAATCCTTCTTCTTTTCCTCACAGACATTTGGGTCCTCTTTCATCTCTCAGGCCTTTTGAATTATATTATTATTATTATTATTATTATTATTATTATTATTAGTAGTAGTAGTAGTAGTAGTAGTAGTAGTAGTAGTAGTAGTATTGTTGTTGTTGTTATTTATTTTAGTCATTAAACATGAAACTCAGTCAACTGAACATTCAAAAATGCATCACTTTGCTGACTAAGCTGACTTTGTATAAAAAGAACACCGCTTGTGGGGGGCCGAAAGCCCTACTAAGCAGGTATATACAAAAATATGAAGGCTATTGCTTAATGCATTGTAAGCCGCCCTGAGTCTCCGGAAAAGGGCAGCATATAAATCGAACCAATAAATAAATAAAATAAATCACAAATACCATTGACTGGTTGATGGTTGATACGGGTTGCTGCCAGCATCCTAGATATCAACCAAGAACCATCTTAAGATGTATGATGTTCCAAGAAGCACAGTTTTTTGCAGTTCCACTGGTGTTATTGCAGGAAGCTGCAATTTGTTGATGTATCTTATAAAATTCTTGGACATTGTACCAAGTGCCCCGATGACAATGGGTATCACATACAATGGGTATGTTTCATCCATAGCCGTGTAGTTTCGATGGCCAGGTCACGATATCTCATGATTTTTTCCAGTTATTTTTCTTCGACTCTGGCATCTCCTGGTACCATTATGTCAATAAATTGTACATTTTGGTTTTCAACAACTGTGATATCTGGCATGTTGTGTTCCAAGTGACGATCTGTCTGTATCTGAAAGTCCCACAAGATCTTCACTTTCTCATTTTCTATAACTTTTTCCACTTTATGTTCCCATGACTTTTTGGATACAGGTAAGTCGTATTTTTTACATTATCATCATTTGCAACTTTTCTCAGAAATACATCTAGACAGATGAGATGAGATTGTCATTTTCTTTTTATGAAATAAAGATGAAGGATTTTTTTTTAATCAATTCACATCTCTATAAATTGGGCAAAACCTACAGATCAAAGGACAGATCCCAGTACTTGGGTACCCTTTTTGGGAGACAAAAAGAGTAAAATGATCAGTCAATGTTCCCTGCAGGTTTTAATCTTGAAAAAACGTAAGACATTCCCTTGATTATAGCATTGTGAGTATTGGTATAGCTCTTTGAAAGATAAAACTCGGAGCTATGTTGTATTTGGTAGAGTAAACAGAGATTGGGAATAGGGAACTGCAAGAGCATTTATATTGAAAATTATAAACATAGGAGAAGAACAAGGGATTTCTATAGAACAAAATGTTTATTTCAATATCATAGCAATTGCTAACAATTCAGTCCTTTAATATCCTATTTAGATTATTTTTGCTTCCAGAAAACCACTATTATATTTTTCTGTATACATCTCTGCTATAAATTTGCTAAGGGACCTGTTTTTATGTTGAACACCTCATAGACTGCACAACCATGGACACAAAATATATAACCCAATGCTTCCCAACTTTAGGAGGAATGGACCACCTGCCTGAATTCCCCAGCCAAAATAGCAATTGTTAAGAATTTTAGGAGGCAAAATCTACATACCTGAAAATTGCCAAGATTAGGAAATGCTACTTTAAGTTCTTACTGTGAAAGAGAAAGACTTTCTGCCTATTCATTAAAATGAAAAATATATATGACATTTTAAACTGAAGTCAAAGGCATCTATTGACCTCAAGATAAAGTCTAGACTGAATAAAAGGGCATCCTTGATCAAAGCAGGATTTTGCACAATTTATCTCCAACAGATTTCCTATACAAAGGAGGCGCCATAGAGAGAAATCAGTTATTGTAGTTGTGCAAAATGTCTGGCTGGGAAAAGCTAGTAAGAAAATAATTTTCAAGGGTAAAGCATCTCCTCAACTTGTAGAAGATGAGAGAATTGGAGGAGAAGCTCTGATTCACATATTTTCAATCTCATGCTGCCAGACCTATCTTGCATCTACAGCTCCTACGTAAGTACTGTGGAAAACATACCAAGGTGAAATCCAGGAAAGGCCTTTTGCCTGTACCCAGAAGGTGACAGATCCTCCCACCCTTTCCTTCATGGCAGAGCCAAATTGACAGTAATAAATGCCATCCACTCCCCATCTTCAACCTACCAGTAAGAAGGCCTTTCGGATCCATGACTCAGACACCAGCTGTTTCACATTCCAGAAGTCCCTCCCTACCCCCAATTTCTACTCTCTTTGCTATAAAAGTCACCCACTGACGCAAATCCACCCACCCCACCAAACTCAGTGACAGATTTAACATCTTGTTATTGATGATGAAGAATTGGACACCCCAGGTGAGAAAAGGAGGGTTGCTTTTCCTTTCTCCTCTGGAGCATTGGCAGAAGAACATGTTTCTAATGGAAGAATGGTCTGATCCTTCTTGAGGATGCCACAAGATGACTGTGGATAGAGTAGAACCTGGACCTGAACCACAAATGCCTATGTAATCATTGGGTGGCTTTGGGGAAATTGGTATCTTCATAACTAAGCTTTTTGGTGATGTAATTCCACAGATGCTATCTTCAGATACAGGACTGAGTGAAGGAGAATAAAGAGGATCAGTTTATTTGTTGAAATAAAATAGTAAGAAGTGGGTAAGTGATTTGACTATTAATGTTTGAGATGATCATTCCTGTTTGGTAACATTCAACTAAAAAAGGCAATTGTAGAAAAATAGAGAGCCCCAACCTAACAAATTATCACAAAAGACAAATAATCTACTGGAGATTCCCTCAATTAATAAGGGTAAAAAATGGAGAAGAGGAAGAGAACAATGTGGCTCAGGCTTTTTTTTTTTTTTTAAAGGTGTGTGTTGTGTTGTATCCTCACTGAACTCCCACACAGTTGTTTCTACAAGAAGATCATTCAGACAACACACTCTTTTTAATTTATTTTTAATTTATTATTCTTACTGCAACTTTCTTTGTAGGGTTCAGCTAAGCAGGGTCAAGCTACCAGGAAATATCTAGGCTATTTGCTAGGCTGGCAATCAAAGTAACATTCTGGAAGGAGGCAGTGGCAAACTGCTTCTGTAACACTGCCATGAAAACTGTACAGTCATGTCTATGAAATCATCAGGAGTTGATCCCAGCTCAAGAGAATCTTTACCTATAGTGCTCTATTTATTTATAAAGGAAATGAGATAAATCAGTCCATTAGTAAAATAAAAGGAGATAACATGCTGAGTGCTGAGGCAGGGTATAGTTTTTAATTCACCCTGAAGCAATGGTCAACCAGATGGAAATGATTAAAGCCTCCTCCACTTTCTGACCAGGCAGTTCAGAAGCTGTGACCTGAATGTACAAACAAGCGCTTCGAGATGTGATACTGCAGATGTCCCTTCCAGTCATCATTGGCATTTGTCAAGAGTCTACATAGGTCAGCATCATGAAAGTCAATGTTGTGAAAAAGCTGACAGTGGCAAGAATAGCATATGGAGTTCTACTGAGCTTATTTGCTGTATTTCACCATCCAGGTGGCTCTGCAGGAGTGTCACGTGAGTTTGTAAAAAGTAAATCCAAATGTCATGTCTCACTTTAGGGCTGATCCTTAGCTACATTGTACAATGGGTGTTTCTAGATCAGTGAGCAGCCCAGTAGCATCGAACGCTAATGCCAGTTCTTAGATGACTTATTATGCAGACCTAGGCTTCTGCCACATAGTAAAAACAGTATCAGTCAGTAGCAAGTTTGGACTTGTAATGTCAAGTTCAGTTTTGAGGCAAGGAACACATTTTAACCAAACTAAAAACAAAACAAAAATGAGAGAATTATATCCCCCAATGTGTTTCCATTTAAGTCTTTTGTTCTAAAGTAGCCTCGGCTCAAACATCTGCAGCAAGATTTTAAAACCAAAAGTATGCTGGAAAGATTGGTTTACCAGATGTGAAGCCGGATTAGTTTTTCCATCTTGTGAGCAGAGATTCCCTTTTCAAACAGCCTCTCCTCTCTGAAACATCACTGTCCATTGCCAGCTTATCTGGAACAGTTTGTAAAGAAAGAACAAGGGAAACAGTTATGAGAATAGGGTGATGATGATGATAATAATAATAATAATAACAACAACAACAACTTCTCAAAAATAAGAATAACTTCTCAAAGTTATAGAAAATGAGAAGGTGAAGATCTTGTGGGACTTTCGAATACAGATGGATCGTCACTTGGAACACAACACACCAGATATCACAGTTGTCGAAAACCGAAATGTACAATTTATTGACATTACGGTACCAGGAGATGCCAGAGTCAAAGAAAAAGAATGGAAAAAATCATGAAATATCATGACCTGGCCATCGAAACTACACGGCTATGGATGAAACATACCCATTGTATGTGATACCCATTGTCATCGGGGCACTTGGTACCATATCCAATAATTTTATAAGATACATCAACAAATTGCAGCTTCTTGCAATAACACCAGGGGAACTGCAAAAAACTGCACTACTTGGGACATCGTACATCTTAAGGAGGTACATGGTTGATGCCTAGGATGCTGGCAGTATCAACCATTAGCACCAGTCAATGGTATTTGTGATGCATTTCTGAAAGTTCAATTGACTGAGTTTCATGTTTAATGAATAAAGTAAATAATAATAATAATAATAGAGAGACTAGGAAAGGAAAGGAATTAGGTTAGGGGTGACAAAAGGACATTTCCAAGGTCAGGGAGAGCAAATAATAATGTGTGACAAACATGCGATGAGGTCATTTTGCAAATGTTCATTTACTTATTTTTACATTTATATCCTGCCTTTATTTTGTCTAACAGGCAACATGTATAATACATCCACCTCTTATTTCCCCACATTAACAACCCTGTGAGATGGGTAAGTCTGAGAAAGAAGGATTGTCCTAAACTTACCAGCTGACTTTTGTGTCTAAGGTAGAACTAGAAATCATGGCTTCCTTTTATAGCCCAGTACCTTAATCACAAATGTAATGTATTGGCTTGCATCGAATATGGAAGTACGTAATTGTAGCCTTTGTATGATGTTATTCACACACAAGTCATCATTCAATTTGATGCCCTCCTTCTTTGTAGTTACAAGATCAAGACAAAACTTTTAAATATTGAGGGTAGAAATCAGCTTCATACTCATATTATTATACATATGTGGCTAAACTCCAGATGACAAAATGTTTCTGTAGACCTAGTACTTGCACAGAATTCAATGTCCTTGAAAGAATGACATGTGCCATTTAGTATGATATAGTGTTTAGCAAGATGTCTATGGAGCCTGACCATGTTAAGCTTCATAGCACTATTGCCATAGATTTCTGTTTCCATCAGAGCTGTAAGAAGTGTTGTCTGATCTTCCCCTCCCTCCCCTCTCCCCCTTCCCCGCCCCCCCAGTGCCATAGGATCATTTGCACAGAAGAAAGTCTAATTGCCTACCTTTCCTTCAGGCCCAGTTCCAGGACGTATCTTCTCATACCAGCTAGAACTTCATTCATCCTAAAAGGGGAAAAGCAAGCAGCCCATAATTACTTCTGTCCTCTTGCTCTCTAAAACTGCTTTTTGTCAGATTTTGCCTTGACAAGGTCAAGAATAACAAATTTGGAAGAGATTGCAAGGAACGCAGTCTTGACCAACTCTGAAATCTTCAAGATTATAAAGAGCAGTTGGAACTTGGAAGCCAATGAGACATTCTCCTGAAGCAGAACTAGGGTGCCTGGGAAAAGAAAAAACAAACAGCTGTTCAGAGTCATCATAACAAGTGGGAGATTTTCATACAAACTTCCCAGTGCAGGTGGGATAGGTATAGCCAAATCAGCAAGCATAATTCAAGGGCCATCTGCCAAGGATGGCTTCCAAATTGGCTTTGGCTGAGTTGCAAATATGCCATCTGAATGTGCATTCCATCGGATTACCCACATGAGCCTTTTTGCAAGCTACAAGCTTTTGCTGTACTATATTTATATAAATATATACTACTTATATATGGTATGCTATAAACTAGTATAATAGTGTAGCATTATACCCTATTTACAAAACTATATTCTTTTCTTTATTATATGAGAACATTATAAATACTTATTTAAAACATGTAGCAATTGTAAGTCATAGAGCAAATTGGTGGTGAGGGAAGAAACATTAGTCTTTAATTGTGGGAACTTGCACTCCATTACGGTAGATAATGTTCATCAGGACTGGTTGGGAGTCAGGCAGCATTGGGCATTTGATTAATAAATACATAAATAAGATAGCGGGATTTCCTAATGGCAAAATCAAACAAAGAGAAGCAGAATATGCAACATGGAGGCTGAGGAAGGCATTGAGAGTGCCTTGCTACAATTTTATAAGCAACAGGCAAGAGCCATCCGGCATTTCTGTTGTGGGAAAATAATTGTTCACAAAGTCTGGCTTTTTGCTCTGTGAATAGCCATTATTATTCCCCTAGTTTAATCAAGATGCCAGGAACCTGATTAGCAATTGATAATTTAAAGAAGCACCTGCTCAACTTCCCACAACTTGTAATGAATGCCTTCTGCTGACTGCATTAATTCCCCAGGCAAGATGACTGGGGCCAGACCAAGGTTGAAAACTGTGGAATTCCAGCAGTCCCACTCACACATCTCATTTTACTGGTGAGCTCAGGGCCTCCAGGAACCCAGCTCCATGGATTTATATCTGCCCATCCACACTACAAGATTCAGGCAGTCTGGATTGTACTCTCCAGGAAGCCTCCTTCCCAGGCTGTAGCAGACCTGCAAATGCAAAAGCTGTTTCTGTAGCCGAACCCCTGTTTAATAAATTAGCCTAAAGACAGCTCTAATTCCTCAGAAGAGTTTGAAAGTGAATAATTAGAGCAGAGAAGTGTGTGGATGCAAGCTGAGCAACTCTTTTGCGCTCTCTCCCACTCCTTGGAAACCTTTTTCTTTTGGGAAACCAGGCCTAGCCAATTTAATAGGGAAATTTGAGGGGGTGCTGTATAACTGAAGAAACCAACAACAAATGAGGGTGCTATGGGACAGGGGTATTTTCTCCTGGGAGGTGTGGAACAAAACAGAATTACTGTCACAGATTTCCAAAGAGGAGGTAAAGGAAGAAAAACCACGAGATGCTGGAAAGAGATAGAAAGCTCTAAATTTTTGCTGCTGTTTAATGGTCATTGGGATTTTTGTATCCTTGGGTCTGATAGCTGTAAGATGAGGGGAAAACAATCTTTTTAAAAAAGTAGCTCAACAACCCCCGTTACAATCAAGATCCTGTTAGAACATGATTTCCAAGGAACAGCAGTGCAGCTATAGTGAATTACACTCCCACTCTGCTGGAGAAAAATTTGGAAGCGATACATTATGGAAGAATGCTACTCTGGCAGTAAAATGGCTTTACATCCCACCCTTTTATTGGACTTAAGCAGCACTAGGAAATACAAGAGACATCACTAGTAGACAATCTCGGTATCCATGTTTTGATGGTAGCTATGGAACCCAAAAGGACTTAGACAGCCTTAGGTTGCCCATTCTGTAAGGAGTAATGATGTGTGGCGATCATTTGGTTCCTTTCATTTAAGGCTGTTTGTCCTCATGAACAAACTGTGTCATGCTTAGAATTTTAAAAGTTTTCAACAGAGATTTGCTGCCTGGATTGAAGGACTAAGAAGTGTTGGAAGAAATGTCCATCTGGGTTCAGTTTCAAGTGGGGAAAAAGACACTGGAAACATGGAGACTGCTTGGAAAGATGATTTAATGGTGGACAGGAATCACATGGCTTGAGTTCCTGAACAGGAGCACATGGCTTGAGCTCCTAAGCATAATCACATGGCTTGAGTTCCTGAGTAGAAAACCAAGAAGAAGCCCGAGATGCTGGGAGTGCCTTGGTTTTATGCCCTCTGTTGGGCCCCACCTCTGAGTTTCTTGTTCCTGTATAAGAAATGTATCCTGATTGGTTATCAAACTCCCAGGTGGTCTAGGGGTCTCAGCTAACTTTGTAGGTTGTGTCTCAAGCTTGCTTGAGTCTTGCCATGTGGTGAGTTTCTGTTGCTAGATGGGTCCTATTGTGTTGCAGATGATGGCCCATTGACAAAGGTGGGGGGAAATGAGTGAGTTTGGCTGAGGCCTTAATGGCTCATTGACAAAGGTGGGAGGGGGAGGCAGGAAGCTTTGTCTTTAAAACATGTTTCTCCATTTCTCATCCAAGGAAATATAATATTCTGCCTTTTTAAAATATTTATTAAAATATTTCATTCTTCTAGGAGAGGGGTGAGTACTAACTTCCTACAGAAGCTCATTAACTGACTTCTGGGTTCAAAAAACGGTGCAAATGCCGCGAATTAAACTCCTTTTGATAGCGCTGTTTGTAGGTGTAAGCTGAGTGGATCAAAGTATCCTAAAACAGAATGGAAAGAACATTATTTGGAAAACATTTCATTTAAAATGATCAGGAGTAAATGCTCTCTCTTCAATTTAACTCCTTTGCTGGTTAGGATAAGGAGTTAAGGACCTGGAAAGCTGAAGTTACATTTTGGACCTTGCTGTTTCTCTCAACCTAAATTCCAAATTGCCAATGAATCCTGTGAATCACATGGCCCTCCCCACTTTGCCTTTCCTAGCCTGGCAAAATATTTGTCATCAGCCCCCACTGTTTGGCACTGACAGCCTTGTGAGGAGCTGCATGTGGGGTTGCAGAAGGCTAAGGGCGGGACTTCACCCTCCACAATCTCCTCTCTGACAGGATGGATTACATGCTTCCTCCTCACTTTAGGTAGAAAAGAAGATAGTGACAAAGGTAATTAGCTCTATTCCTTCTGCCTGCCAAGCTGTTCTTCAGCACTGGAAAGCCTTGAATATTTCTTGCATGTCACAGAAGCAACAATGATCCGTGGGCTTTAAAATCCACTTTTTACAAGGACCCTTTCCAGGTATCTATTGAGACTCCTCCAGTTTAAAAACTCTAGTCTGCGGAAGAGCCATGGTTTCCTTGATTTACAAAGATGTGTTTCTACCATTGCTTCACTTCAGTCTATAACCAGCTTTTCTTAGTTTTTGTTTCAGTCATCTTTTTCCCACCTGGAGCCCTCTGATGTCATCACTCCCTGGCAGGCATTCTCTCATCTCACAGATTCTCAAAGCCTGGCAGAAAAATAGAAGAACAATTACGAAACCTTTATAAATCTTTTACAACATCCTTATGGGGTGAAAATGATATTGTAAAAAGGACCAAGTAATAAGGTAATAGAAAGATGTCATATTCATTCTCCAGCTTCAAAAGTAGCCTGCAAAGCAAATAAAATTACATTATCCCCCTCATCTCAGATGTTTTCCAAACATGTAGGCCTACAATTCCCAGACATCTGAAACAATGTGGATTATGGGAGGTGATATCCCTGTTCGTTGTGGAAGGCTATAGCCCGTTCTCTTCCTGGGATTCTCTCAGATGACTCTGGAGAGAATTTGGGTTGAGGCATCATACCTGCCTTTCCCATCTCCATCTTAGATTTAGAAGTTTGTGCCTTCTCACAGCTTAATTCTGAATCTTCATCCTCTGACTTGCATTAAAAACAGGAAGCATAAAACTGAGTTGGATATAATAATGTCTAACTTCATTCCCGTAACTACTTTAAATATGAGGACTGTTTCCATAATCAGCACTTATAGTCTCATTTTGTATATGTTACACTTGTAAATCTATTTTGCATTCATTAAAATTTGAAATCTATCATTTACTTTCTAACCTGCAAGTGCAACATTCATACTAAGAGTCTCAACATTGTGGAAACATTTTTGAACTTACTTAAAATAGTTTGTGGACACAGATACGACTGCATAGAGGACTGTATAGACCTACAGTAAGACTGAAATTAGAAATTTTACATATCAAAATTAATGAAAAATCAGTCAACCAGGTGTATCCAACAAGTTAAACAAACAGAACCAATCACATTTTAACTCAGCATGTACGTATATCCAGAGAGATAGTTTTTGTTTTTGTTTTTGGGGTTGGTTGTGTTTTTTTTAAGGTTGAGATTTTCCCTTTTCCTGCGCTTCCTTCCTATTGCATTATTACAATAGTAAAATAAGGATTCTTAGGAAGGGAATGAAAGAATAGTAGTATCACCATTCAGTCAGTCATTATGACTTGTCTGCATTTGAAATAAGCAAAAGAATTATTAGGGAAAGTGCCAAAAGGAAGATATAAAAATCAAAGTAGAAGTGGAATAAAGGAGGATAAAAGATATTTGTTTGTTTGTTTGTTTGTTTTACAGACCACCCATCTCACTCACAGATACTGTACATGTATAAAATTGTAAAGCAAATTATATAGAGAAAAATACAAAAAAAACCACACCCCAATTATATCATAAGAATAGAATTTCCAGTCAGGATACATTTCCCTACTAGTGACACAGTGTCTCTTAGAATCATCCAACCACTATTTTGGCACAATGGGGGCAGGATGTATCTTACTTCAGTAATGGCTTGGATGTTGCTATGAAGACATTTTAAGTCATTAGTGGAAAAATGGCCATTGATAGGCTTCACAGTGCCTGTTAGATATCCATCAGTGATAAGTAATTATTTTATCTAGATGACATGTTTCTAAACGGGATCATTCTGAAGATCCAATTGTGGAGAGGGTGACTATTAAGGAAGACTGTAGCCTCTAAGCATTGTTTGTGAGCTTGCTAAAAACATCTGCCTAACCAGTAGCAGAAGCAAGGCCTTTAGCCCCAACTCTGATTTAGCATGTTGTTGTAGATCCTTAATATACAGAGAGTCTCTCATATCAGGATAAGTAAGTAAAATCAAAGAGTTGTAACACTTCTTATCATAGAACTGGCTCAGAAGCAAGAGACAATTTATTAGAGAGACAGCACTTCTTTAAATATTTTGATTAAATTTTTCATTTTTGTGTTAAGAAATTGCCTGTTGATTTGCTTCTAATTTTCTGCCATAAGATCTATGACAGTCTTGTCAGAACATGGATCTGTCTCTGCATTTGGCAATCAGCAACAATGGAACATTTCTGAATGAATATGTATTAAGCTGCTACATCCATTGTGGCTCAACATAAGATCTGTTTCTCTATCATGGCCTATCTCATTGTGTCCTACCACATTGGATGTTTTTCCTGATTCTTTTCTCCCATATTGTTATTGGCAGGGTGGCTAGATAGAGCTCCTAATGCATAGGTATAACATGATAAAGAAAAAGGGCATCAAGATCAATAAAAAAGACAAAGCAAAGCTTTGGAAAACACCACCTGAAGGGAGGGACAATTGTTGATACAGGCATGATGATGTCTTTACACAAATGCCACAATGTCCTTGTACCAGCTTTTTCAAAACAAGTGCAAAATCATGGCATTTGCATCATGGCATCAACAAGTGCATTTTGTCATTTTAATGTTATTGCAGTTTGTTGTAGATGCTGCCAGCAGTGGTATTATGGATTAGTAGAAAAGAACCAAGTCACCTGTTATGGCTTCTGACTCTTTTAATCACCAGGTTACTGACTTCTTTTCGTAATTAAGCTTGTGGACAAATGTAGCTCCTTCAATTCTGCATTTGTGTTAATGATTTACAGTGCATGTGGATTTCTGTATGTGCACAGCTGAGTATATTTTGCTTTCCCTGGCCTAAATAATCAAGAAACTGTTCTGGAAACCCTCTTAACAGAATACAGTGAACCCTTCCCTCTCTACAGTGCACATCATGTTTCCAAATGGGCTTCTTTCCCTTAAGCTGTCAAGTTTTCAATGTATTCATTGTTTTTAACAGGGCTGGAAGAGATTTGATTTCAAATATTCCATGTTTACACAGAGCAGGGCAAAGATATCTCTGTTCAAAATCTGAAATTGTAAGAAGTTTATATATTTGGAATTACCCAGATGTCAAATGTTTTCACGACTTTGCTATTTTGGTCATGCCTCAAAGAAAATAAGAAATATAAAAAAAATAGCACGAGGGTAAAAAGAACAATCTTGAGTTGGAAAATTATTTAGAAGACCTGGAGGCTCTCTGTGAGTGAAGAATGCAATATAGATCAAAACATTAAACGTTTTAAAATTATCAGTTGGCTCCTTTGTATGTATCAGCTGTTGTTGCATGCTTTTTCAAATGGATTATCAACACCCATTTATCTTTTGCTGCCTTTCCCCATTTATTTAATTATTTATTCATGCATGCTGCAATGGTAGGATTAGCAATCATTGGCACCATTTAGAGTGAAACAGTAGTCATCAATTCATGTATGCTTACTTAAAACCATATAGGGTGAAAATAGATGATTATCTCATTTTCTAGCCTTGTCTACCTGATAGGAAAACACATGTGAATATTGCTCTAAGGACAAATACTCCACAGTTTTTCATATAATAGCATTATAAAAAGGGCTTCTTTACAGTAGTGAGCCTAGCAAGAGTCAAAATACTTGAATAAGAAAAATGTTGTACAACATCTTCTGTTTTCTTGGTAGGATAAGTCAGCTCCTTATAAGTGAAATGTATATTAGTTCATTTTTTAAGGCTATCTGGCTATGATATATTCTTGTAATAAATTAAATTAATAGCATTGACTGATCTATTTAAGATAAGTAATTTGTCTAAGAACCATCCTTATTGCCAGCTATTTGCATTTCATCCATTGTCTTGCAAATTTTAATGGTTTGCACAAGTGTTTAAATTTAATTGATTAAATAATTAGCTGACAGAAAGGCAGGTAATTAGTAAAAAATTATTTCAGTGACTAAGACAACTAATATATAAGTTCAGCCAATATTCTTGGTATGGTCAATTATCTCTGCAGGTTTTGCTGTTTCTATTTTAAAAACTATACAAATACACATGGCCCATTGTGACTTCTACACAGCTATGTCACAACCGAGGCTGATCCTAAAAAGCTAAGCAGGCTTGGATTTGATTGGTCAAGCTATACAAAGTTCTTCCAGAGCTTCAGTTTGATGAAGTGTCACTCAAACAGCCCCATAAAAGAAGAGGTCCAAATCAAAAGAGAAACTTGCTTGAAGCAACTAACTGAAGCAAGCGACTTCAAAACAGTTCTTAGCCTTCGTAGCGTTACAGATTCAAAGCCATTTCTGCTACTTTTAGGGATATTACAATATTACGGATTCAATTCATGTATGGAGAAGGGTGGAAAGGGGGATATTAATATGATTAGCCAAACTTTAATCCTCATTTAACTCCCTGCTTATCACAGCTCTTCTGGGATGCCAGGGGTTATGTTATTTTGTGCTTCACTCCCTGTTTCAGTTATAAAATTCAATTTATATATCTGGCTTGGCCCTGTCAACAGAACTGGAAGTTCAGACTGGTCTGGTTCAAGTTGCTTGATAATAATCACTTGTTCTCACATACAGGCCTCAAGACAACATTCTTGGTGATGTAAAAGTAAAGATAAGGTAGTTAGACTACAAGTCCCTCTTTCTCTGGGCCAGCCCCCTCCTTTGCTGCTTGCCTATACCCTGGGATCTTACTGTGTCTATCTGCTTCTGCTTTCTCTGCCAAATAATGACATAGAATATTGGCAGCAAGCCCCAACCTATATGAAACTGAGACCTACCACTGAGGAGAGAGTTCTTTCTGAGGGGGCAGTTAAGCATGCCAACAAGTTGCGTCTGCCTCCTAGGAATCTCAGTGATCAGAGAGAGCAGAGCTAATATCACCCAGGAGAGCAAGTCTGAGGTAATTCTTTTGAGTCTTGCTCAACATAGGTCAGGTTTTGCCAACATGTCCTGCCACCTCCCACTAGTGATACTAGCCTTTTCCAGAAGAAGCCCAACTGGTAACTAGCTATGGCAACCCTTCTAGGTACTTTTGGAAGAAATATCCATCTGGTTCAGTTCCAAGCAGGGAGAAAGACACTGGAAACATGGAGCTGCTTGGAAAGATGGTTTATTGATGGACAGGACCACATGGGATTGAGGTCCTGGGCAGCTGACCACATGGAGTGGAGAGAGAGGGTTATTTATACCCTCTCTTGGGCCTTGCCTTTGAGCTTCCTGTTCCTGTGCAAGAAATTTATTCTATTGGCTGCAGTCAAACACCCATGGGGCTATGCAGGGGTCATGTTTGTCTGAATCAAGTTTGGTTGAGGCCTGGAAGGTGATGTACAGTAATGTTCCCAGGTGATTTTGCAATGCAGTGAGCCCTGCTGCTAGATAATCATATTATGCCCTGGACCTGGAGGGTCATGTCTTAATCCCATCACCCTGGAGCTGAAGGTCTTTTGTCTTGTAGAAAGGCTGGCCCAGTCCTGCTGGGGCTATTAAGAAAGGTGGGGGCTGCTTTCCAAGAGCATGTTTCTCCTTTAGGAAAATATAATATTCTGCTTTTTAAATATTTCTCAAGATATTTCATTCTTCTAGGAGAGGGGTGGGGGCTAACTTTCTACCGTACCTTAGAAAATCCAGTGACCTGAAGCAGAACGTTCACAAGGAGAAGTCAGGGAAAAGATTTTTGAAAATGAATGTTTTGAAATAGGATATTTTCTGCATTGATTCAGTCAGCTTTTTTGTAAGTATTTTGCTGGACAAGTTGGAAGCTTTTGTGTTGTCTTTTACTCATCATTGCCTTCTTTTCTCCCCCACAATAAAGATATTGTGGGGGAGTATTTTTTAAAATGTATTGTGGTTAAGCTCTTGAAGATATTCATGTGAGATGTGACAAGATTTATGGTCTATTATTCTAGTATATTCATCCCACAGTGCTAAACTTTGCAGCACTTGAGACTTTCAAATTTTCCTCCTATAACTTCTATACAAATCTTTGTTTTTAAATAAAATATTGACTCTTGAAGTGACATGAATTCAATTGCATAACTCTTGAACGCAAATTCAAATAAATTATGTCATTTTGAATTTCAGATCTCCAATTTGAATCAAATCAGGACTGATTCACACATCCCTACTCATGAGAGACAACCAGGAATCTCTAAGACTGAAGGCTACACTGGAAAGTTATAGAAACATTCTGGATGAAAATAAACTACTACCATATTATTCCAAGAATAATACCGTACATAAATTAGTTGATAAAGCCAATAGGAGTCAAGGCTTACCTTTTGTCATGGTTTCTACAAATATTACATTCAGAACCTGGAGATTTGGTTACTATCTGCAATCTATTTCCTTGATATATGCCCATAATCACATTGGAACTTCAGGGAGGCAGCAAAAAACCCCAAGGAAAACCTATAAAGAATCTAGAATTCTAAGTTACCCTGGAAATGAGAAATTGGATTGGCACTGTCTTTGAGGAATGTCTTTCATCTTGCAGGCCAGTTCTAAACCGTTAGATCAGCTTGACCAAAATCAAGTGCTATATAATTATATCTGGTTGACTCACAGTGGCTTAGTTTTCTCCAAACCTACTCTCCCCAGAATGTCCACATTGATTTTAGCTGATCAATGTGATTTTGGGTATTATATATGGTTCTATACTAGAACTGCTCTCTGGCTATAATGAATGATGAATATCCGTTGGTGTAGGAAGAAAGAAATCAAGGTAGGTTGGACTTGAAGGAGTCATGCAAACTGAGTAAATGAGAAGGAGAGGTTTTAAAAGGATGTAGCTCTCTAAACAGGACCTGATAATATCTACCGGTAGTTGTTTTTCTTCCCATACAGATTCTTGCTGCATAAGATGCCAAATAAGAGAAATACACATAGTTCAGACTGGTAAAATATTCATCAGCTTGGATCCAGTTCCCAGAAGTTCTTATGTAGCCAAGAAAGGTCAAGACAGAGTTGCCAATGCTTCAAAGCAATAAATAGAGACAAGTGATAAGTAGCAGCTCTTGAGTTCACCACAATTTTGCACAAGTTTCCACATTAGAGAACAGGAACTATAGGCCAGAGAAACTAGTAGGTGAATGCAAATCCTCTCCTTGATTGACATAACAGATTTCTTCCTTTTTAAAAATCACTATTTGTCAAACTTTCAGTTCAGCATGAACTCTGGTAATGTAGGAAATTCCCATGCACACACACCCTTTGGTTCCAGTGGGGAATGAAATATAATTTCTTCTTGGTTTTGGAAGAATGAGTGATTGTGTTCTGAAACAATGTGCAATTGAAATTTAGTTCCTTTAATTCATGTGATTTACCAAACTTACCAACATGAAGGCAAAGGGAAGTAAGCAGTGGTGGGATTCAAGTAATTTAACAACCGGTTCTCTGCCCTAATGATTTCTTCCAACAACCAGTTTGCCAAACTGCTCAGAAAGTTAACAACCAGTTCTCCCGAAGTGGTGCGAACTGGCTGAATCCCACCACTGGAAGTAAGGAAGTAGAAGTAGAAACAAGCTGCTGCTTGCTGAATTATTGTCTAAGCTGCTGGAGCAGTCTCAAAGCTCCCCCTGCTGGATACATTGAGGAGATTCTCAAGGTCATGGATTAGAGCTGTCTTCATGTATTCCACCTCTCTATCGACATAAAAAGAGAATATGGTATTGGCCATTGAATTCATTAGCATGTGACTATATTAGGTAATAGAATAAGAAAGATAAGTGGTATATGACATTGGCAAGCCTGCCATAGTGCAGAGGCACCTTGCCTAGAAGAAAGCAGTCTCCCTTACTAGAGGTTTCCATGGTTCTTTACTTAGCAACTGAATAAGGGAGAGAAGATAGCATGGTCTGGGAAGTCGGTGCTGATGGAGTGTCAAGCCTGACCTAAACTAGCAAGGAGGCTATGCTATTTGGGAATTATGGGAACTAAAAGCCAATGGCCAATGCAAATTGGGGAAGGAAGGGTATGTTTGAAGTTTATCTGCTAGGTCACTCTGTATATTTAACACGTATTTTATTTTATTCCATATTCATACAAAATAAGGTGAAGAGATTACACAGCATAATAGTATATGTTTGAGAGCAAGAGATTCTTTCACTGGGATCCATGGCGAACGCAATTTCTGAGTCATTTTAGGATTATATTTGACTGAATTCTGCCATTATTTGTTGACATTAGGAATTCTGAATTGATGAAACTTGCCATAATAAAAGATAAATGATGGTGTGTAGGTTGACCATTCCCCCGGTGCTGAGTCATCAGGTGAGCAGAGAGGTCTGTTGACTGCTTGCTGCTATCCAAATTGCAGCTGTAAAAATGGACTGTATGTTCACACCATAATTCCCATAAACAGCTCAGAGCTGTTGAGTAGCCTATGGACTAGACTGCACTTTCATAGACATGTGACTCCATTCTGGCTGGACCCTGAAGATGGAGATCACGGTAATTAACAGAAAATATTTTCCCCCCCTTTTTTTTAAAAAAGAAAAAAAAACAGCTCTTTGGATCTCTGCACATACCAATAATAATGATTATTTGAGTCTAGAAGTCTTGAGTACTAGCCTAGCAGAATAAGATAAACTTTCTGGAATGCTCTTCTTCAATTGACTATCTTCCATGGGTGCAAGGTTTCAGCTGTTTGCTCATTCCACAACTGGAAGAAAAGCATAAATTCTTAATTTTTAAAAAAAAAGACTAAGGCAAAATTCTCCATCATTGGGACTGACAAATAGCCATGTCAAATTGCTATCCATTACTCCATCTCATTATCTAATCTTCCTGGATGCAAGACTGATAACATCATCTGCAATAATGTAAAACAGTTATGCCAATTTTGCCTATCGACTTCAGACGATTTGGAAACGACTGGTTTGAGGAAGATATTTGTGATACTGTATTTCTGCTATTTCACTTCTTAGCCTGACAATTATCCCTGGCTTCTATGAGAAAGTAACTTTTGATATGCCAAAAACAAATCTCGGTCTTCTTGTAAAGGACATTTCTATTGAGCAAAGCTTGATGCTAACTTATTTCCATATTCAGTCTGCATTTTTAATAGATCTGATTAGAGAACCAGAGTTAATTTGTTCTTCCCGCTCTTCCCATTTCTTTGAGGAAATAAGTATATATTAGTAAGAAGCAACTGTCTTGAATATGAGTTGTAAAAGCAAGGGATGTGCTTTAAATCTAATCTTCTTGTTAGCTCACAGTGTATGAGATGATTCCTTGTGATTTGACATGCACAGAATGTGATAGAATGAGGACAAATTCCTTCAAGATCCAACTTGACTAATTATGACAACTCCATCTTAAACCTACATGAAGGGTGGCATCATCATGTCTGAATTGCCTGAAGTGTTTCTTCCATTCCATTCAGTTCTGCATTCTCAGAGGGAAAAGGCAAATGCCCAGGACTTTTCAAAAACAGAAATTCAATGTTGGGCCTGGCCCAGAGGTCAAGAAATTTTTGAAAATCTGAAGTGACAGTTTTTTCCTGATGGGAGTTAGATGGGAAGTGAGGCATAATCATAGGTGCTGTAGCAAAATGGCTGCCATGTCTAAAATGACTTTGTGAGAAAGCAAGCTGGTGTGGTTGCTCTACCGTCTCTGCTCAGGATGTTCTCTATGGTTGTAAATTCTCTTTATTCCTTAATAGGTGAGCACCAGTGGTGGGTTGCCGCTGGTTTGGACTGGTTCGCAAGAACTGGTAGTAAAACCGCCATGAGGCCCCGCTCACCACCCTGGATGTCGTAATCAGCGATCTGTGCAGAAGCAAGGTGCGCGTGCGAGTGAAGCAACAATCCCGTTGCGAATTGGTAATAAAGGTAAGTAGAACCCACCCATGGTGAGCACCTATTCAAATTAAGCAGTAGGCCACACTACTGATCATTTTTGTTTCCAAGAATGGTTCTGGACTTGGCTCATTATTATATAAAATTCCAATTATTTGGGGTTGGGTTTTTTTGAGGGGCTGGGGAAATTTAGATATTTTTTTAAAAAATAAGTGAAACAGGATGCTTTGTATCATTCTTGGAAAATACCTGTGGGTACTTTTCCATCTACTGGCATTTAGGGAAAACAAAGTTTGTCTCTGATAATGTCCAAAGAAGTTATAAAGCTATGCTAATCTTCCTTTTTACAAACCTGACAATTATATACTGTCTGCCTTTAAACTTTTTAAAGCCAAAATAACAAGCCAAATGTTGTACAGCTCCTAGGTTTATATCAATAAAGATTGTAAGTTGTTGGAAGGTGCCCAATCAAAAAAACATTATGGCTTGCATTTTAGGCCCTTTGATGTATTCCCAGTATGTCTTTGTACTTGGCAGCAAGGAAGGTCTCATTTGAGGTGTTTATCATTTTAATTTTTGGCTTCAGCAAATCTTTTTTACTAGATGTTTGGTCTATCCAGCACATCTATATTTCATCCCAGAAGAACATAAATAGAAATTATATTTACAGTAATATTATGGGATCTGTGAGCAAGCTTTGATTGTGCTGAATTCTGAACAAATGAAGTTAGGCAGCAGGAGATCCTATGACCACCAGAAAATTGGGGAAATCAAACATTTCCAGTGAGAAGACAATGTCAAAGTGGTCACAAAAACACTGGTTATGTCCATGAAATCACCAGGAATCAAACTCAACTCAAGAACACCTCTACTCATGATGCAGCACTGATGATGTTACCTAGTTTGATAATGAAACATCTGCAAGAATACCATCAAGTTCAAAGAGCACCAAGGACCCCACCTCTACCTTTTACCAAATATAATCATCAAATAGAAGTTACTGTATCCTCTATGTCATTTAAGGGAAGTGGCCAAAATGATTTTTTATAACTGCCAACTACTTCATGATGCCTCTACACTGTATCAAAGAGCTTATTTCATAACAGGGAAAATATGCTTTATTCTCAGTATTTTGGGGAAGGAAATGCAGCAATATGCCCAGATAAGGATGGATTTGTCTAGGTAAAATTAAGGAAAGAGAGAACGACATATGTACCTCTTTACTGGTCCTCCCTTAGTCTACAATTTTATCAGTTAATAACCCTTCTAATAATCTCTAGGTAATTCAGCTACTGGTATATCAATCCTCATTAATTATAATGAAGTTTGTTAAATTTGACTCTCTTTTTTAATTTATTTTTTCAATATAATACACACCATACATATTTTGTGGACAGTGTATTGACTGGGTCAAATTTTTTTAAACAATGCTAACAGTAATAATACAAATAAGTATGCATAATCTTGCTCTTCCAACTTCAACAGTACCATTCTCTCTTTATAATTCTTTATCATTTTTTCCATTAATTTATTTAAACATAAATAACATTTCTTTGTTATCCTCTACTAAGTTACTAATATTTAATATTTTGAAAATTACTCATTATTCCACCATAATTTCAATATCCAAAATGTCTAGGACTACTAATAAAGCCAAATATTAACAAAATTTAATCAATCCCAGGAATATATCTCAAAATCCTCACAATTTCTAATCCTTAACAGTTTAAATTCACAATATACTTTAACACACTATTAATATTAATAATACAATTAGATTACCTAATCCTAAACTTCCACCTACTAAACTTAGTTTATTTTAATAATAGATTCTACTATCTATTAATATGTATGCTACTATTTTCCCTATTTGTATTTTTTTTCTTTTTATATATTTTATCATTATCCATCATCTCTTAGCCTTTTTGGAGTTCCATCATTTATTGACTTTTTAATCACCCTTTTATTTCCCTCTCTTGGAGTTTTATAACTCTTTTTGATATTTTTATACCTACTGAACATTCCCTTTGGGTTGCCCTTTGTCTCTTTCTGCTATATTATTTGAACACCCATCAATAAGACTTTCTTTTTTTAAAAAAAGATTTTTTTCCCCTCTAAACCTTTCTTTTTTAAAAGAGATTTTTCTTTTTCCCCCCTCTGTTCTACTATAAGCTTTTAAGGAATTATCTGATTGATTCCTATTTATTAATCCTTTCTCTTCATTATCTTTATCTTCTTGCTTGTTGTTTTGATTTTTTTCCTTCCACTGCTTCTTCTAATTTCTCATCTATTTCCTGAATATCATGTTCATCTTTTCCCACAAATTGTTGAATGGCTTCTACACTCATTTCTTTATCTTTAGACAATCTCCTTGTCTCCTTATTGTTCTTCATAGTTTCATGCATGTTTTTGAGAATCAAAATTATTTCTTCATTTGCCTCTATTATCCCCTGTAGATCCATTTTGTAACAATTTAATAAAGATTGCTCATTGTACCTCTTTGGTTCCAACGTCTCAATATTTAAAAACTCCAACTTAATAAAATTCAATCAGTCCCAGCCTCCAAACCCCCTAAGTTTATAATCTTTAAAATTCTTTAGTAGTTTACAGCCTTGTGGTTTTCCAATTACATATCTTCCCAATTGTCCAAATTTTTAAGTCTTATTTTTCTTCTTTTCTCTTTTCTTCTATCATC
Organism: Pantherophis guttatus; assembly: GCF_059756535.1. Classification (NCBI taxonomy): domain Eukaryota; kingdom Metazoa; phylum Chordata; class Lepidosauria; order Squamata; family Colubridae; genus Pantherophis; species Pantherophis guttatus. Next base: position 112,386,563 of record NC_142063.1, on the reverse strand, counting down.
TTTCTTCTTTTGCCTCCTAAAATGTTCTGTCAAATAGCCTTAATAATCTAAATCCAAATTAATCCACTAGGTTCCTCCAATCTTTCAAATCCATAATCCAATAGCCAGTTTCAATAAAGTTTAGTTATTTGCAATTTAATTCATCTTAGAAATCTTCAAGAGGAAAAAGAAAGATGGCTAACCTTTTTGCCGTTGCATGCCAAAAGCGGGGGGAGCATAGGAGGGTTGTGTGCATCCCCACACCCATAATTCAATGCCCTCCATGCCACACACCATGCGCATGCATGCGCAACCCCCTGTGTTCTCCCCGCTTTTGGCACACAATGGCAAAAAGGTTACTGGTGGGCCTAGAAAGCCCGTTTTTCGCCCTCCCCAGGCTCCAGAAGCTTTCTTGGAGCCTGGAGAGGGTGAAAATGGCCTCCCCCTGCCTCGGAGGCCCTCAGGAGGCCAGAAACAGCCTGTTTCCCAACTTCCAGTGGGCCCGGAAGGCCCAAAAATCAGCTGGCCGGCATGCCCATGCACACTGGAGCTGAGCTAGAGCAACACTCGTGTGCCCACAGATATGGCTCTGCGTGCCATCTGTGGCACACGTGCCATAAATTCGCCATCATGGCATTAGGTAGTTTCAAAATATCCAAATTGTCTTCTAAAATAGAGTCAGGCCGCCTTCCAGGTGTTATTTACTTTCTTCTATTTTGTGTATTAGACTTTATGTATATTGGACCTCACTTTCACTAAGAGTATTGATGCTGTACTGCTGTAGTGCTCCTCTTCTTCCTGTAGATGGCTTTCCTGCTCCCAAGTCCAACATTAACAATGTATGTCAAAAACAGCTGATTATCCAATAAGTCCAGGGGGTTTAAAAATACAGATAAGCAAGACAGTTTCTCCCAAAAATCATCTTTCAAATTGTTTCAGTTTTTTCCAGGCTTTCTGTATTTTAAAGCTTTCCTTTGGGCATTTCTTTTGCCTCTTAATTTTCAGTCTTTAATCTTCTCCATGTGTCTAATCGCTGCTTCCTTAATGCTTGGAGATTATCTTTTAAAATTCTTGTACTTAAATTAAATCTTTGGAGTAAGAGTTGGAAGTTATCTCACCCAGTTTCAATGCTCTGTCCACGGACCACTCCAGCACAAATATTATAGTCCCGGTTGTCCCAGCTTGTGACTGCCAAAAATGGTCGTCATCCCTGCTGCCGTTTGGGAGAGTTTGCTTCAGACCTAACTAGGAATTTGCGAGTTCCTCGTGGTCCACGAAGTGCCTCTCCTTTCTTCACCATCCCTACAAGGTGCCTTTGACCCCGTAGGGTCTCCCGACAGCTGTTACTGGCTGGATTTTTCAGGGCTCGGCAGAGTCCTCTATTTTCCAAGCTGTTCTCGCAGCAACATCAACCGGAAGTCATTAAATTTGACTCTTGACCATCCTTGCATGTGATCAAATGTTCAAAAATGAAATGATAATGCTCAGCTGTACATCTCCACCTCGGATCACCCCAATGATGCCCTTGAAGTGATATCCCGGTGCCTGGAGGCTGTACAGATCTGGATGGGGAGAAACAGACTCAGGCTCAACCCATCCAAGACCGAGTGGCTGTGGTTTTCGACATCCCGATATAGTCAGTTGGTGCCATCACTGACTATTGGGGGCAAGTTGTTGGCCCCCACGGAGAGGGCTCGCAACTTGGGTGTCCTCCTGGACTCACGGCTGTCTTTAGAAGAGCATTTGACGGCTGTGGCCAGGAGGACTTTTTATCAGGTTCACCTGATCCGCCAGTTGCGTCCCTTTCTGGATCAGGACCTGTTACGCACAATCACTCATGCCCTCGTCACTTCCCGCCTGGACTACTGTAATGGTCTCTACATGGGGCTCCCCTTGAGGAGCACCTGGAGGCTCCAACTGGTCCAGAATGCGGCCGAGTGGGTGGTTACAGGAGCGACGTGGCACTCCCATGTGACTCCCTTCCTGCACGAGCTGTACTGGCTCACGGTGGTCTTCCAGGTGCGCTTCAAGGTCTTGGTTACCACCTTTAGAGCACTCCATGGCTTAGCACCGGGGTATCTACGAGACCGCCTTCTGCCACCAATAGCCTCTCACCGACCAGTAAGCTCCCATAGAGAGGGTCTTCTCAGAGTGCCGTCGGTCAAACAATGTCGACTGGTGGCCCCCAGGGGGAGAGCCTTCTCTGTGGGGGCACCTGCCATCTGGAATGAGCTCCCCCCAGAGATACGGAGGATCCCGTATCTGCACAATTTCCACCGCACCTTCAAAACATTCTTATTCCAGCAGGCTGGTCTGGCCTAACCTCCCTTTTTAATTGTTTTTAAATTGGTTTTATAATTGGGGTGTTTTAAATCTGGCCAATGTATTTAATGTATTTTAAAGGGTTTTTAATGTTTGTATTATGTATATTTTACTTTCTGGCTGTTCACCGCCCTAAGTCCTTCGGGAGTAGGGCGGTATATAAATTTAATTATAAATAAATAAATAAATAAAATATGTTTCAGTAAAAATATTAGTATTTCCTGTCAATTATGGATATTAATGAGTGCTGTTTTTGTAACCTATGTCAGTTGATTTTATATAGCTGATCTATAACCATAAATCAAAGCTATCTTCTTCTTTTTTTTAATTTAGTGCCACCGCTTGATACAATCGGGGAGGGGAAACTTTCTAGGTATTTTCAGACAGATGGCAAAATATCATGATTAATTTTCAACATTATCCACTTTGACTTGGTGGGATTGGCTGCTCTGCCTAAGGCATCCAAATATGCTGTCAAGCCCTGAATTCATCTGTAATATTTGAGGCAAGCCTTAGCACTCTAATAAAAACATTTGTTTGTTTGTATTCCATCTTTAATATTTTTACAAATAATTCAAGGTGGTGAACACATATCCAACATACTTTCCTCCTCCTATTTTCCCCACAGCAACCCTGTGTGATGGGTTGTTCTGAGGGAGAGTGACTGGCCCAAAGTCACCCAATACTGACAGGCCTATGTCTGTCAGTAGTACCATATCTTGTATGAATTGCATCCTACATACTAATTACATTACTTTTATTGAAAAGTGGGTTATAAGAGAGAGAGAGAGAGCTTTTTAATTAAAGTTAAAGTTAATTTAGTAACTGAGCTGTTCATTGTGAGGCTCAGAGAGAGGGAGATTTTGCTCCACCAGTGGCCAGTTTAAGAAAGTCCTCTGAAATGCGTCTCTTGCTGTAAGTGCTATTGCTGAAAGGGAAGGGACTGCCAGTAAGCAAACCCTTAGAGTGGAATACATGCATGAGAAGTTTTCCTGATCTTGGGATATGTAGCATATTCCTACTGCTCTTATTTGTCAGCCTTTGGAGGTTGGCCAGATCAGAAAACACACTCCACAGGAAGACTTCACAATAAACTTAATCAAGACAGCCTAAATTAACAGAATTTTGCAAGGCTGCTTTGTGTTCTTTCCTCTTTCTAACAGAAGAGTCAGCTTGAGTCTCTTCCTAATACAAGGGTGTCCAACACTGGCAACTATAAGAATTATAAACTTCAACTCACAGAATGTCCTGACAGAACAATTAATCAGTGGAACAACTTGCCTCCAGAAATTGTAAATGTTCCAACACTGGAAGTTTTTAAGACAAAATTGGACAGCTATTTGTCTGAAATGGTACAGGGTTTCCTGCTTGAGCAAGGGGTTGGACTAGAAGACCTCCAAGGTCCCTTCCAACTCTGTTAATCCTATGGCTGGCTGGGGAATTCTGGGAGTTGAATTCCACAAGTCTTAAATTTGCCAATGTTGGACACCCCTGTCCTAATACTATCACCTTTTCCAGGGTTTAAGGAATGCTTATGCCCTTTTAGTTTCTATTACATAGTCATAGGCTGCTGTTACTATAGCCTATCTCAATGAAACATAGTTGTAGTTTCTCAGTGGTGTTGATTTCCTGATTTAGCCCACCTCATAGGTCTGACACTTATTTCAGAATTGATAAGCGCCTGACTTTGAAATCTGGATTTCTATTACAGCTGAACTGGCTTGATGCTAACTCAGACCTAAAGCAAAATTTGAGTCTCAGGCTTCAAAGGTGGAAGATCAATTACCACTGCAGGCAGTAGCATATCTTCTCCTTTTTGAAAATTATAATCAAAGTTAAGGCTGTTCAAAGGGCTTTCTTTCTTCATATAATCAAAAAAAAGTTTCCAGCACAAATGTTGCAACTCAATTATACAATTAGTCATTAAAAGAATTTAATTAATTATTTGAATAATGTTATATTCCTATATAGGAAACTGATGTCATTATCCCTACCTTACTATTGAAAATAGTGAAGTCTTCAAAGTTATCCAGTCAATTTAAAAGCTATGAGCTGAGATGTTTAGCTTCCACCATGTTTTTTTTAACTGATTTATCGCCTAAATTCCCTTGTACAGCAGAAACCAGCTAGCTAATACATTTTGTGATGTTTAAAGAGGCAACTTTTTTGGTAGCGATGCAGGGTAATTTGTCTAGAAAAAGTGGCAGCAAAGAAAGGCGAATAATTTCCTGACATTTGGGTTTTATTTTTCATTGACGTCTTTATATTGCCCAGAACGCAATTCTGTTTTTGAGAATATGCTACCAATCAACTTGTAGAGATAATAGCTGAGATAGAGACTCACCCACTGAGTTTCATAATTCCAATTGCCCTGCCTGATGTAATCTGAGAAAGATTGCACAGGCTCATGAACTGCAATGCTGCTGTTGCTGGCATCTTTATAAACAGCTTCTGTCTTTGTTCCAAAATAACCCCTCTGTGAATTGCGTCACAAGGCTAAAGTTTTTGGCTGCTTCTGTGAGACATTTAAGTCAATGCTTAAAGTATGATTCTCAGTCAGGCGGCTAGGAGAACAGACTGAAGCTACAAATAGAAAATTCTACTGGTAACAGCAATTTTGTCCAGCTTAGAAAAAGCATATTTTAAAAAAAAACAACTCAAAAAACTGGTGGTTGAACAACTAATGGCATCAGAGCTGAGCTCAGATGTATTTCAGAATGCCATAAAAATAAAGCCTCATTCCAGTGCATAGATTTGCAAATGGCTCTCTTGCTTGATTATGGCTACTCTGTTGGTAAAACCTCTCCTATGGAATAGTTAACTAATCTCAAAGTACCGAACACCTGAGGGCCTTTACTCTGGCATAATGTCATACCCTCCACTCAGCTGTCCTTGAAGGCTGATATAAGAAGACTCCTTACCCAGAGAGACAATTCATTCCCCTGTGACTCTGGACACACTGAAACAATAAAGCATGTACTTTTTCAGGGCCTGTTTTACAGAGACATCCATTTGGTCATCCTGACTTCATCATTATTGCATAAATAAGCAGGCCACATAGGGCAATTCTACAAGTGACAAAACTTGATGAAGGCCCAGTCCCTCATATTTCCAAGTAAGCTTAGGAAAGACTCTTGTCTGGAGTCTCAGAAGGTAGTGATATTATATAGACTAGGGCAGGGGTGGGCAATTGTGGCTCTTTTACAACCTGTGGACTTCAACTCCCAGAATTCCTGAGACAGCTTGCCCACCCCTGGACTAGGGCATCTAAAACCATCACCCATGGGCCACATATAGCCCTCCAAATCCTTTTCTGTGAGTCCACAATATTTTTGTAATACTAATAAGAGTAAGCCCAGGATATATATGGTATGGTACATGACTATCTCCAGAGCATAAATGTCTATGGAGTTTCTCAGTCATCCAGGTCATGGTTGTCCCAAAGGTGTTTTTTCAAGTGGCAATTGAACTTTCTGGTTTTTCTTTGAAGACATTTCGTTTTGCTACCGACCTGCCTTCCACTGAGGACCTGTATACTGCACGAGTCAAAAAGAGGGCTGTGAAAATATTTACAGACCCCTCACATCCTGGACATAAACTGTTTCAACTCCTATCCTCAAAACGACACTAGAGAGCACTGCACACCAGAACAACTAGACCCAAGAACAATTTTTTCCCGAATGCCATCACTCTGCTAAACAAATAATTTCCTCAACACTGTCAAATTATTTATTGCACTACTATTCATCTTCTCATCGTTCTCACCATCCATCTCCTTCCACTTATGATTGTATGACTGTAACTTTGTTGCTTGTATCCTTACAATTTATATTGATATTGTTCCTGATTGCTTATTTGTACCCTGTGACTATCGTTGGGTGTTGTACCTTATGATTCTTGATGAACATATCTTTTCTTTTGTGTACACTGAGAGCGTATGTACCAAGACAAATTCCTTGTGTGTCCAATCACACTTGGCCAATAAAAAAATTCCATTCTATTCTATTCTCATCCAAGAAGCTTCTTTAGCTCACAGCTGAAGAAGCTTTTTGGATGAGAAGCAAACTGTCTTCAAAGGAAAACCAGAAAGTTCAGCAGCCTCTTGAACTTATTTGCTCCTAAAAAAAAAAACTCATGTATTGGGACAAGGGAATAATTTTAGATAGATTGGAGATGAAACACTTTTATCCCAGCTTAAAGAAGGGACCTTTTCTTCATTTCACCCGTTTGTTCTCTCTTAAATACCCATTTTACAAAGAGCAGCCTAAATTTCAGTTTCTAGTCTAGACAAATGTCTGTACATGCTGAAGCTTTAGTTCAGGAGCTGAGAATAATGCAGGTTTTTTTTAAAAAAAAAAAATCAAAAGCATACATTTATTCAGAGGAACAAATAAGAATAAAGACACTAAGAAAAGAAAAGTCTGCTAAACCATTATATTGCTTTTTTAAAGAAATGGGTGGGTGAATCTGTTAGAACAAAGCAAAGACTTAGTGGCCCTTAGCACTTAGACAATAATAAAGCAATTAAACCCTATGAACCAACTAGACTGTGAGCACTTCCCTGATTATTTTTCAAGTTATAAAGCCTGAGATTGAATTTATCAGGTGCTTATTACAAAAGTATTCCTAGAAGTGTTAATAAATAAGATGATGTATTTCGAAAAAAATATTTTTTTAAATTGTATTTATACTAACAAAACTGAAGGCTTTTTCAAAAGTCTTAATGAGCCAGATTGCCAGTGCTCTATTCAGCATTATAAAAGAGTAGTTAAAGCATTAGACTGGATCTGGGAAGACTGAAATTCGAATTCACCCTCAACTATGGAAATTCAGTTGGTGATTTGGAGCCAGTCACACTTTTTCACCTCACATAGTTGTATTATTGTGGTTGTGATAAAAGGAAAGGAGTTCTCTATGTAAGCCTCCTTTTGCTTTTGGAGAAAAGGTGGGATATACATTTAGAACATGGGTGTCAAACTCATGGCATCATGTTGCCGTCATGTGACATATTGCGATGTTTTCCCAATTCACGGAGCTGGGGTGGGCATGGCCTGCATGTGACGCATCCGGTCATGGGCCACTATTTGACACCCCTGATCTAGAAAATAAGCAAACAGAATAAATAACACCACAGAAGATTGATGATTGCCATTATGTCTGTGTTTACATTTAGCAACCACAAGATATGCTACCTGAAAATCGTGGAGATGAGAGGCAGGGAGACAATTAAATTATAAAAGCACTAAAGTAGAAGCAGCAGCAAATTTGTAATCTGATCACTTCTTTGGCAGGAAAGAATTCTTAGCCTACACCAATGGAAGGCAATTGAGTTTTCTTGAGTTATTCTTATTAAAGGCTAATGTAATCAATGCTTTAGCATGTAGATAGTACAGTAACTGTCTTTTGCTGTTTGGCCATTTCAGCTCATGACCTAGATGGAAATTAAAACCTTGCTTTTAATTACAAATACATTACCATTTTGGAATCTCAAAATCAAGTATTTTCTTACAGAAAGCAATTCAGGACAAGTAGTTTCATATGACGGATTAGCTAATGCTATAACAAATTATCATACTTTGTTTCTGAAAACCATAAATTACTATTATCATTGTTGTATAAATCATCTGTGGAGGCGACATCACTCACATATATATTTTAGAGTTCCAAAATTGCACCAAAGTTGTTTTAAAGAAGAACTTAAACATCTCCCTGAGTAGCAGATGTGTTGCAGAACAAGTTTCAACAATGGCATTAGCAAAATAGCTGTTGTTGCCATACATTTCAGGATAATAGTGCCATCTTCCTGCCAGATTGATTCATGCGATGAACTGCAAACTAAAATGAATAAGAAGCATCAATGTTGTTTCTCCTTATAGTGCTTTCATATACATATGTATACATATACGTATACGTATACGTATATGTATATGTATATGTAATATGGGAGAAGACTAAGGTTTCTAACACATATTTCTATGTCTCATTTCCCCCACCAAATCTATAATGCTGTAGTTGCAAGCACCAACTGCTGCAATTTCTGTTTATGTAGTTTTAAAATCTATTAAATGTCTGCAAATTTATAGAGCTTTCAAGAAATGAAGTTCAAAATCCAACCCAAATCTTTGGTTTCATACTCACCTTTCCTTTTAAAAAAAACTGTCAGCTGTTTCATTGTAAGTGATTGGAAAGATAATGGAACAGAGCATTGGGGGACTTACTTTTAAAAACGACAAACATAAAGTAAGTAACCCAAGGAAATAATAACAGCAGCAGCATTCCTGCTGAAGTACTGCATGCTGAGGAAATGTTATCAGCACAGCACTTCTGAAAAAACACGTTGCAACGTATCTTATGAAAGAATACTAGAAAAATAAAAGAAAATTTTATTCTAAAGTCAGTTGTGCTTGTGTACATGCCCATTTCAATGTTTTATCTTTGTATACCTAAATTTAATTTTGTATATGGATTTTAAATGTGTAACACTTTATGGAATTTGGACTTTGAAGAAGCAGGATAGGAAGAATATTGATACTTTTGAACTTGGAGAAGATTTCCATGGACAGCCAAGAAAACAAACCAGTGGATTATTGAAGAACTCAACCCAGAATTCTCACTGAAAGCCAAGCTCAAATGATCTTTCTTTGGACACATTATGCAAAGTCCCAGGTCTCTGAAAAGGCTCCCTATGAGCCATGGTGGTGTAGTGGTTAGTGCAGTACTGCAGGCTACTTCTGCTGATCAACAGCTGCCAGCCGTTTGGCAGATCAAATCTCACCAGGCTCAAGGTTGACTCAGCCTTCCATCCTTCTGAGGTGGGTAAAATGAGGACCCAAATTGTTGGGGGCAATATGCTGACTCTGTAAACCACTTAGAGAGGGCTGTAAAGCACTGTAAAACGGTATAAGTCTAAGTGCTATTGCTATTATTTTATTTATTTATTTATTTATTTATTTATTTATTTATTTATTTATTTATTTAATGCAATTTATATGCCGCCCTATCTCCAAGGACTCAGGGCGGCTCACAACAGTAAAATGCATAATTCCTATTAAAACGATATAGAATTAAAACCCGGTTTTAATTGCTATTGCTATTGCTATTGCTGGAAAAGATGGAAGGAAAGAGAAGACGACAAGCAGCAAAATGGATGCACTCAGTGATGACTGCACCACTGGAAGATCTGAAGAACCAGGTTAAGGGCAAATCATCATGGAGAAAATCTATATGGTTGTTAAGGGTCAAAAATGACTTGATGGCACATAATCAATTAGTTCATAAAAAGTATAAAACTATGCATGTCACAAGACAGGTAAACAGTTGGTAATGGCTTTTCTGGCAGAGAAAGTTGGGGTGAATGAAATTGTCCAATTGTAGCTTCTGTCAGCCAGCAGCCTGGATTTCTAAACACTGGAAACCAGAGGTGGGTTTCAGCACGTTCTGACCAGTTCTGGAGAACCAGTAGCGGAAATTTTGAGTAGTTCGGAGAACCAGTAGTAAAAATTCTGACTGGCCCCGCCCCCATCTATTCTCTGCCTCCCAAGTCCCAGCTGATTGGGAGGAAATGGGGATTTTGCAGTAACCTTCCCCTGGATTGGGGTGGGAATGGAGATTTTACAGTATCCTTCCCCTGCCACGCCCACCAAGCCACGCCTACCAAGCCATGCCATGCATGCCATGCCACGCCCACCAAGCCACACCCACAGAACCAGTAGTAAAAAAATTTGAAACCCACCACTGCTGGAACCCACTGCTAAAGCATCCCAATTCAGCCTGAATCTACTTCTGCTGGATGAAAGGCCCAACAGGATCATCACAAAATAGGAATATCTTAAAGTTACAAAGTAGAAACACAATAAAGCAGAGGTCTTCAAACTTGGCAGCTTTAAGATTTGTGGACTTCAACTCCTAGAATTCTCCATAGCTGGCTGGAAAATTCTGGGAGTTGAAGTCCACAAATCTTAAAGCTGCCAAGTTTGAAGACCTCTGCAATAAAGGAATGAATAAATTAAGATTCACTAAACTGTAAATGTCATCATTAGCCACAAGGAGGCAGCAACAGTGGAGAAATGAATTGAGTATGGAAGCAGTGCTACTGCAACTATAAAATGAAAAGCTGAAGAATTCAAAACGTCAATAATTCAACAATGGTATTAATTAGAAATTAATCTGAAGAAATTGAAATGAAGACTCAGAGCAAGTGTCTTTAAATCTACCTCTGTGGTATTATTGGGAGAGAAGAAGAAACACTTCAGTCAAAAGTTGAAAATAGTGTCAGATAAAAGAGCTCACTTTTCTGTTTCCCACTATGAAAAGGCTTTATAAAAATTGTAGCGAACTGACTATTTATAATAAAATATGAACCCATCCAGTTTTTGAATCAAAAAGGATAAGTTTATATATATGTTTCACTTTCTTTTAATGTACATATCTAAACCATTCTGTATTCAGTGAAATGCGGTTTTCCCTGTTTACCATTCTCAGGGAATATTATTGGACATAATATTCCAAACTACTCAAGAAAAAAATAATACTCTTTTTGAATGGGCAAATGGATATTTAACTCGTTGTTATTGCTCAACAGCAGACCTCTGTGGAGATCAGAGCTGCAGACCTACCTGTTCTCAAAGCATTTAAAGGGTTTAGCTGGTCTCCCTATTGGAGAATGGAATAAAGATTGAATAGCAATAGCAACGGCTCTTACACTTATATACTGCTTCATAGTCCTTTATAGCCCTCTGTAAGCAATTTTACAGAGTCAGCCTATTGCTCCCAATAATCTGGGCCCTCATTTTACCGACCTCAGAAGGATGGAAGGCTGAGTCAACCTTGAGCCTGGTGAGATTTGAACTGCCAAATTGCAGACAGCCAGCAGGCAGCAGAAATAGCCTGCAATACTGCACTCTAACCACTGTGCCACCTCGGCTCTGTGAATGCTGTGAAACCCTTGTGGTGCCTGAAAGGTAAATGCTAAAGGAAATTTTTTTTAAAAAATTGTCAATATTTTACTATACGTTAAAATGTTACTGATGAAATCAAGCATGCATTCTAGTTAATTTTGCATTTTAAATTCACAGCACACGTATGAGATGGGCATAAAACGTATTATATCCCTTTTGAAAACAGCCTTGCTGGTATCCTCAGATCAGCAGGCAACTCCCCAACCTTGTCACTGTTTCACATTCCAGGAGGGTAATTGCCAGCTGGCAGTAAAAGGAATTCTGGGAATTGACTTCAAACAATGGCTGCATTATGACTGCATAATCACTTGGGTTTCCATATCTGTTCTGTTTTATTAATAGTCAGATGAGCAGCTATCCATTGGTGTGACAAATTACTGATAAGAATATTCAGCATTTGACTAGCCTTTTTAAGGATCCATTGTGCAAACTATAATAGTTTGTGACAGGCCTTAATAGCAGCTATGTGAGAGTTACACTGCGAGACAGGGAAAAGTGAGGCTTACAGAAGGTCACCAAATTTGCAGATGTGCCCTACTGACTTAATCAATGTTCACATTTCATTTGAACATTGTATTGGGTAGAGAGTGCGGGGCTCAGAATTCACGAGCACAAAAGACTATTAAATTTTATAGACAGTATAATGAATTCTCTTCTATATTTTTTTTGAAAAAAATCTTTATGTTGCTCTAGTCAAAGTAGCTATCAATACACCAGAAAATGTTTAGTTAAGCAGCGTAGTGATATTTGTATACAGTTCCAAAATATGAAATACAAATAAAATAGATTTCTAGCAATAGATGAACAAAAGAAATCCAATTATAAAACAGATATCTGGAATGGAGAGTAAAAGAGCTCTGGGACATAGCAATTATGTAGTATCCAAATAGGAAAGTTTCATCAATCTCTAGACTAGCTGCTCTTTCAGTTGTGTGTTGGCCGATCAAAATTTGGGAGACTGCTCCAAGGTTTGTAGGATGTATGCTTCCAGTAGTGTTGCTTCCTGCAAAATGAAGTCTACAGCATGGTTTACCAAAGTGCAGAAAAATGAAGAAGAGTTTGGGGAAATGCTCTTAATATCTTGGTAGGCTTACATGGGACAAAGTAGTGCTTAAGGATATGATTAAGTGGAATTTGGATGACAAGTGAGAAGCAAGAAGCTGTCCAGCCAAGTAGATTCTCAGAGGAATCACTTCATTGCAACCGAAGACTGTAAGCAATGATCAGAAAGTGAGATTGAGGGATGTCTATAACCTTTGCCTTCAGGCTGCTGCCACTGCTGTTTCACAAGACATGATGTCTGGATGACTAGCCACAGGGCAAGTGGGAAAGCTGCCAAAATAGGAGATGAAAAGGAACAGAGGTGGACCTTGGCCTTCTCTGCTTAAGTTTAACTTGGAACTTTAAATTATGCTCCAGTAAGAACTGGAGAATACTGCTGTTAAGGCTAGCAGAATATTCCCAGTATTTTGCATAATTCCAAGTTTCTGATCCGTCTTTGGACATAGTTCCAACCATCCATATTAGTGGTCCTCACAATTTCTTAAAATAAATTCCACAAATTAAGTATTTACCATGAGAATACATTCTTTTCTGTATCTCCTAAATCTTCATATAATCTGCTTCGCTGGATGGCCTGTGGTCCTAGCCTTTTGAGAGATGGGGGGAAATTCTCTCTGCCCATTTGTCCATGCCATATCATGCTCCTTTCACCATTAGGTTGTCTCATCACTTCTGAGCTTCCGATGGTCCCTTAAGACCTTGTTATGCCAGCAGAGATACCCCAGAGATGGGTGAACTAATATGAGGTGTGTCTTGGTATACAATACTCAGAGTTGCTTTTGATGAGATGGGCAGCTTTATAAATTATATAACTAGCAATAAGATAGAGGATAGACAGACAGACAGACTGACTGACAGACTGACTGACTTTAGGTAAAGTTTGCAGTTTTATCCAAAACATGAAATTTGTCTAGGAAACTACCCTGACATCAACTGGGAATCAAATTCTGTAGCAAGTGAAAGATCAAACAGGTTCCTGATGTGCCTAGATGACAACTTTGTCATAGAAAAAGTAGAAGAGGGAACTAAAGGGACAGCTATACTGGACTTAATTCTTACTAATAAGGACAAAATGGTTGAGGGAGTAGAAGTTATAGGAACTTTGGGGGAGAGTGACCATGTCATACTAGAATTCACCATAAGGCAACCCCTAAGACATGATAGCTGTCTTCCAGTACTTGAGGGGCTGTCACAGAGAAGAAGAGACCAACTTTCTCCAAAGGACCCGAGTGCAGGACAAGAAGCAATGGGTAGAAGCTTTCAAAGAGAGATCCAATCTGGAATTTAGGAGAAATTTCCTGATAGTAAGAACAATTAATCAATGTAATAGCTTGCCTCCCAGAGTTGTGGGTTCTCCATTACTGGAGAACCTACAGGAGAACCTACCTCTCCATTACTGGAGAACCTACTATTTTCAAGAATAGACTAGACAAACATCTGACCAGCGGGGGGGGGGACAGAATTTAAGGCCCCCTCCTTGAGCAGGGGTTTGGACTAGAACTAGAAGACCTCCAAGGTCCCTTCCAGCCCTATGATTTTATGGAGTATATAAAGTACTATGTATTCCTAATGATAGTATTTAAATACAATCCACAATAAGGTAATATGTAGATCTATATCAGACCTGATGGGTTGGTCTACTGAGGATTCAGTCCATCAACTGCACTATAAATAAATATGAAAAAAGATATTTTATTTAGCTAAATTAGGATTTCTCACAATCTGAGAAAGATACTGTTAATGTATCTAATTTGCAAAATTATTATTGATCTTATATTTTATCAGGTATCACCATGTGGACTGAAAATAAAGTGGAATATTACTCTCCATGAGCAATATTAGAAAGCTATTAACTATTTCCCATGTCATCACAATATTTGGAACAACATATTAAAGAAAATATCTTTTATTTCCAAGAGTATGGGTGGTAAATCTTTGGGTCAATCAGGACATAGATTGGGTTTTGATAATGAGATTCATGAATATTTCATTAATTCTTTCATAAAATTTTCTTTGGAAAAAATCTACTCTGAAAATAAGTGGTAAAATATTCCAGTGGAATGTTTGAGGAGAAAATGAAATTATGATGTTAAACCAAATAGTATGTGATGACTGTTTTAAGGATTTATTCTGACTTCAGATTTAATTTGATCTTCCCTGCTCACAACATTGACAGTATCCTCAATTTAGGCATATTTTAAGGAAATCAATATGGCCAGAACACTTTTCAAAGACACCTGGAGTGGAATATATTTAATTTTTTATTTAATGGAATATAATTTATCTCTATTGAAAGCTGAAGAATATTTTTAATATGGACATTTTTGGAATATGGCAAACATGGACTAAAGAACAAGAATCTGTGATATCCTCCATCAATGGTTTTATGTCCTTAAAAGTGCTTAAATTGTATCAACAGATTTGAGATTAATACTGATACATCAAAAATAGTGTGTTTAGAGCACACTAGAGTTCCCAAAGTATGTACTTGAAAGAATGGACATCAAATTTAATTTGTTGGAGATATAAAAAATGTTTGAGGGTTTATTGACTCATATGATAGGGTCATGTAATTGTCTGAGTTTTACCATATATAAACCGACTTATGGAGAAATATTTAAATGTTAAATATTATAATGTATTTAGTTAAATACTAAAGTTTTGGAATCTGATTGTTTATCAGGAGTTATTTGTAATGTACATGGGGAGGTAAATAAAAGAATTGTACTGAGAAATTGGATAAATGATATTCATATGTTAAGGAAAGTTTTTTTGGAAATATGGGTCTTGGAAAATACTATATCATCTATTAATCAAAGGATGAAACAAAATGTACTTCTTTGGCAAAGATTCTGTGATATTTTACAATAATATTTTGTATTAATTATACTATGTATAGTATAGTAGTGCTATTTACTAATAAAATAATACTTGTAGTATAGTACAAGATTATATTTTGTAAAAAAGATGTTGAGACTAGAAAGAGTGCAGAGAAGAGCAACAAAGAAGATTAGGGGACTGGAGGCTAAAACATATAAAGTACAGTTGGTGGAACTGGGTATGATGTGTCTGATGAAAAGAAGAACTAGGGGTGACATGATAGCAGTGTTCCAATATCTCAGGGGCTGCCATGAAGAAGAGGGAGACAAGCTATTCTCCAAAGCACCTGAGGGTAGGACAAAAAGCAATGGGTGGAAACAATGGGTGGATAGAAGCAACCTAGAACTAGGGAGAAATTTCCTGACAGTTAGAACAATTAATCAGTGGAACAACTTGCCTCCAGAGGTTGTGAATGCTCCAACACTGGAAGTTTTAAAGAAGAAATTGAATAATCATTTATCTGAAGTGATGTAGGGTTTTCTGCCTAAGCAGAGGGTTGGACTAGAAGACCTTAAGGTCCCTTCCAACTCTGTTATTCTATTTCTATTTTATTACTATAATATTTTCTCTTAGTTTGATCTTTTATGCCTTTTTCCCCTATTTTTGATTTTCCATTGGTTTTTCTTTCAGTTTAAAGGTTATTTCATTTACTTTTTAAAAAGTTATTTAAGTATTTTGTCCATATCTTATGTTTTGAAAACTAATTTGATTTTAAATGAGAAAAGATAACTCGGTGAGCTCCAAACTGGGTGTCCTCCAGTTATCTAAGCTTCAGCTTGGAGGATGTTCAGCTCTGGCCCTACTGACTGGTAATTCTGGAAATAAAGTCCACCTATCTGGATGGTGTCCAGTTTGGGGAAAGCTGCTCTGTAACATTCTTACATCCTGGCTGCCTCTCATGCCTGAAGGTTTGTTTATAAAAATACTTAGTTAAGGCTGTGCTGACAATGATCCAGGAAACAGCTTACAAGAATGAGTCCTTTTGTATTTGGTAAACAGGAATGACCTTTCTTAGTCTTAAAGAGCAACCCACAAGAGGAAAGAGAGATCAGTTCCTAGGATGGTGGTTTCCAAGGAAGATAATAGCCCCAGGACCCTGCTTGGCAAGCTGCCACTGCCTTTTGGGACAACATACTCCTCTATGCCTCTTACAGGGTACCTTTCTCCAAACATGTTCAAATAAGGGCCCTTGTTCTGCAGCAGAACTGCACAATCCCTTGTAACAGCGTCTTGTGTTCTTAAGGCATCCGGGATCCCTTGGCAACCAGGGCTCTTTGCCAGCCAGCCATTGTTCATCACTTGGTGGATTTGAATGATCGGCATTGTGTAAAATTCCACATTCATTATGTTGTACCAGAGCTGTGTTTCCATCGCTTCTTCAGGAAAGAAACAAAACACAGTTCTATACAGTCTAAAAATGGATGCCTTAGTCAAATGGAATGCACAGATTGCATTTAAAAGATTTATAAGTTGCCAATTGTAGTTCCATTAAATGAGAGCTCCATCTCATTCAGGACTCAGATTTAGGAAGGGTTGGTTAGAGTCTCCTGAGAGAAGACAAACAAGGGCTTTCAGATATGCCAGAATTTCCTGAGGTGTGTGATGAAGCCTGCATTTTTTTAATGGTCTGTAAGAATAACCTTAAGAGACAGGAGGAAGAAATGCAGCCTAGACGCTTGGTGGGTGTGGTGTGGCTTGGTGGGCGTGGCAGGGGAAGGATACTGCAAAATCTCCATTCCCACCCCACTCCAGGGGAAGAATACTACAAAATCCCTATTCCCTCTCCACTCTGGGGCCAGCCAGAGGTGGTATTTGCCAGTTCTCTGAACTACTCAAAATTTCCGCTACCAGTTCTCCAGAACCTGTCAGAACCTGCTGAATAGCACCTCTCCTACAGAACCCAACTGGCCAGGCAGCTGGAGCCTATTTCAGCATTATTAATGGGATGATGTCCATCTTCATAACTAGGAGCAATAGGGTAGCATAGACGACAAATGGAAATACATCTTCAATTTGTAACATAAAGAAACAGCAAGGGATTGTCTGTACACCACCACACGTTGCTTGCTGAGAGAGGCAATCACTTACTTTATCTAATGTTAGGGCTGGCTCTGCTGATTTCAGTTTAATTAGCTGCTAACACTAAACTAACTAGGGTCAGTAGAAGGAGTGTAAATTCAGTGGACTCAGTTCCTAAGCAGAGTAAAGATTACCTTGATGAAAACAGGGAAAATCTGGCATGAAGGAAATGAGTGGATAAACATTGCTTAAGCCCAGGCTGGGAGGTGAAGGTGGTGGTGGGAGTTATGAAAATGTCTCAAAAGGGCATCCCCCTAATTCACATAGACATACAAGTGGGAGGAGGAGAAGGATATTCAGATTTTGCAAGCCAAAAGTAATAAAAGTAGTTCTAGGCTTACAGTACATGGACTTCCTTTCTTGGTCTGGTTTACCTTATAGGTCTGATATGTTTACAATTTTGTCTCTTTTTTTCTAAAAATGATCCCAAGAGTTTTAAAAATTCATTATTTAAAATATACACTAGTAAATAGCAAACAAGAAAACCATAGTGCTGGAAGTATTACTATAACAAATGAAAATAATACTGTCAGTATTTTAACTAGCTTTTAAAAATACTGGGTTTATACTAAGGCAAAACTTGTATGTAAATTTAACCATTGTTGTTTGTAAACTATAATATATAATTTATTATATTATGCAAATCTACACAGTTGTTTTATTGAATAAATATTAGCTAAACAAACTGATTTGACATGAAGTTAGAATCCAGCCAGCATTTAAACTTGATAAAGAACACAGTCAATAAAATCTGCTCCTGTTAACTGTCCTGCTCTGCCCCATATGGTTGAACAATCTGCAGTGTGCTCTGAAACACTTAACACAACATGCAGAAAAACAAAGGATAACATTCAAAATACCCAAGCCACATAGGACTTTAAAAAGTGTCCCAAAAATATATTTTGCAAGGAATCCTTTTTTATGAGCCAGGGTGGCACAGTGGTGAGAATGCAGTACTGCAGGCTACTTCTGCTGATTGCCGGCTGCCTACAATTTGGCAGTTCAAATCTCACCAGGCTCAAGGTTGACTCAGCCTTCCATCCTTCCGAGGTGGGTAAAATGAGGATCCAGATTGTTGGGGACAACCTTGTCAACTGTTTAGACTTCAACTCCTAGAATTTTCCAGCCAGCATGGAATTCTGGGAGTTGAAGTCCACAAATTTAAAGTTCCCAAGGTGGGACACTCCTATGTTAGACTGCTTTAAGTTAACTTTTGCCATTAAGGCCAGCGCATGTCTGCAGTTTATGAAGCCAGACACAAACCCTGGGAATCGCATTTCAGCACGGCAGACTGTGATGCTGTTTTCCACCAGCTGCTGTTGTCCTTCACACATTCTGGCTGACCATATCAGTCTTTTGCTGTGTGCCTTAGGGAACAGTACCTGAGAAGCTAATTTCTGATTCCATACTCCTTCTGGTAATCTCTCTGCAGTAAAACTGTTGAACTGGGCTTCTGAGAACTGAAAAGTTATTCCAAGTTCAGAATATTGAGACTTCTTCCTAGGCATATAGCTGACCAGAGCAAGTATGCTTGGTACTATTGGATTATTTTATCTTCTCTGACCGAGGGGGGAGGGAAGATACTTCTGTGAAACATGCTCTAACTTGTGATCACTCTTGGAAAAAAAGCAGTTCTGTGAGTATTATCAGTGATTTCATTCTCTGAATAGTCTGGAATTTTTAGAGCTGGGCTAAACTAGGCCTATGGGTGGATGTATTAACTTTGAAATTTGAAGGGTTATGCATTCTACCCAGGATTCCTGGAAATACAATCAAGGAAACTCCAGCCTGAAAAGAGCAACAGGAGGCTTGTTTTACGTAGCTTCATTTTGATTACTGTAGGCAATTTTCAATATTTGTTCACTGTACAAGATAAAATACTGCTATGAACAGTGCACGGTGTTCTTCAGGAGTAGTTTCAGCAGGATGAAAAAAACATTCTCATTACTGCTGATTTTTCAGGTCACCAGTTCAGGAAGTCCTGCTTGGAAGTGATTTTAACAACAGTATGTAGCCATATCCGATTGGCACATCTTCCCATTCAGTGAATGAGCCTTGTTGGATAGAATCATTCAAGCCACGTCAACGTTTCTATTCTGTTTAATTTTAGCATTATTGAAAGCTTTTCTGAGAATTTGGTTATAGCTGCCTTGGAATAATAATAATAACAATAGTAATAGTAATAATAACAATAGTAATAATAGTAAAAATGTTAAAATGTAAATAAATCTTCTACTGTCTACAATATTTACAAACACATACACAATATTTATTTAAAAGAAAGTTAGTCTTGAACTGAAGACAACCTAACAAAAAAAGAGAAGCAGCTTTTCTGTCTTAACCTAAGGTTGCCAACTCCAGTGAAATCAATCTTGGGAATGTTTCGAACCTTGGGAATGAACGTGTGATGACACTAACCTTATGAATATGTAAATGATTTGATGCTGCTTGTTTCTAGGATATTTTTGTTAATTTCCCAGCCTGAAATGTCCAGTAGTGTCCTACTAACTATAACAGATACTTCCTACTTTTTTTCAAGCTGCTATGGTCAGCTAGGTCTACTGCCTCTAGTTGCATACAACTATGCATATGCATCTGAAACACATTTTTAAAAAGAAGAGGAGGAGTGGGGGAGAGAATGCAGGGTGAGAAGAAAACAGATGATGTGTGTGTGTGTGTACAATTGTCTTTAAAAAACCTACCCCTACCAGATATGTAAACCTTATTAATGCCCATATGCATAAAGTGTTCACTTTGTCAGAAACACACCGCATACCTATACACAAAGAAACTTCTGCCTTTCAGCAGAAAAGATTAAAAATAGGATAAAAGTTGGATTAAGGGCAAGGGTTAACTTCAAAGAGAAGAAAAGAGAAAATAAGAAGTGGATGGAGAAGAGGCAAAAGGAAAGTCAGGAAAGAAGTCATGTGTGGGCATTACAAATAGAAATAATTGTACTAGGCAAGTGATTCTTCTGAAGCCATGTTGACCTTTGGAACGATCTTTAAATGCACTCACATTTTCTAGCAGCAAAGTCTACAGCTATTTGCTTCTGCAATACTCACTCCAGTTTGAAACCACAATAGTTGCACAGCAAGAGTCCAATTGTCCATCATATACTAGCAAAGAGTCAGAGCTTTTGTCTGTCTTGGTTGCTACCCTGGGATGGTCTCAGGTGTTGCAGCCCAGATAGATTAGCTCTAACCAAGAGCCTCACTATGGAATATAAGTTTTGCTTCCAATAACTTTGGGCAGACTTAGGTTTAATATTAGTCCAGCCTAGTATTTGTCCCTCATCTTCCTCCTTGAAAGACTGGGAGTGCAGTTCGGACCTCAGTGTGTGCTTCATGGACAAATTGACTTCATTTCTTAATCACAGAATCTTCATCCAAGCCAGAGAGGCTTGTGAGCCAGGGGGGCTTTGATACCACAGCATGGAAGGAGCCCTCGTGGCGTAATGGTTAAAGTGCAGTGTTGCAAGCAAACTTTGCCCACAGCCTGGAGTTCGATCCTGACAGGGCTCAAGGTTGATTCAGCCTGTCATCCTTCTGAAGTCAACAAAATAGGGACCCAGATTGTGGGGGCAATGTGCAAATAATGCTCTACATTGTAAACCACCAGAAAGTTCTATAAAGTGCTATGGGGTGGCATATAAGCCTAAATGCTAAATGCTATAATGCTATGAAAAAGCAGAAACTAAGGAATCAGATGGCCTTAAATATCATGGAATGTACATATATTCCCCAGAAGACTATATATTCTAGGATACATAGAGATATTCTCAGTTCCAGAATCCCCATTTCATACTCTCTTACGATTGCAATATCCTGGAGCCACATCACTGGTAATCTGCTATTCCCAATTGAGCAGTTTTATCCGAAAACATTATTATCTTGTTCCTAAATATATTGCCAGGAGAAAGACAAAGCGCAAAAACAGCCATTTAAAAGCCAAGCCAAAATCTCTGCAGGCAGACAGTTGAATGAACCAGTCCCTGCTGCCTTCCAAGGTGACCAGGAAAGTAGTGGAAAGAGCAGGAAATAAGCACATGGGGAGGGGGGGGAGGCAAGAGAAGTAAGGAGGACCCGGATTGTGGGGGCAATAAGCCAGCTTTGTATAGAACAACACCTCTTGGGGGTGGGGGGGGCGAAAGCCCTAATAAGCAGGTATATACATAAAAGTATGCAGGCTATTGCTATAATGCATTGTAAGCCGCCCTGAGTCTACGGAGAAGGGCGGCATATAAATTGGACTAATAAATAAATAAAGGAGGGAGGGAGGGACAGGCAACAGAAGCTGAAAGCCATAGATATGATAGTTTGCTGCCTGTCCTAATCTTGGTTGAAAACTGTGAGAGAAAAGTTATTTCTCAATTGCTGTGCCTATTAATGGCTTTTGGAATGGACAAGTGGGTGAGCCAATCAGAAGGCAGCTGATGGATTTGAATCTCCAGGGCTTTTATGTTCCCTCCCCTAACTGTCACAGTTGACAGTATAAAAGGAGATTCTTGACAGAAAACCGTTGGCAGTCTAGAAAGTAGTTCAGAAGGCAGTTGGCAGTTTGGAGAGTTCTGTTCAGCTCTTCTATTAGAAAACTGTGGGCAGTTTGGAAGTCAGTTAGAAGGGCAGTTCTGATGGTGTACAAGACTCTTTCTTCTGAGGAAGAATAGCCAGAACTAACATCGCTTATATATATGACAGGATATTTATTTTTATGTAAATAAATATATTTATTGTTAACTGCTTCAGAGGCTCATTTGTTAAAGTAGATCTTAATAGAGATAAAGGTTTACCGTACATTGATTTATTTCCTCCACGATAAAAACATAAAATGTGATTTTAGTGTCATGTTGCACATGCAGCTGAGTTCCTCCCAATCCCCTTATATAAGCTGTGGAGAGTTTCAGGGCCCTAAGGAGTCAGCAGTTGTTTGTTCAAGCCATCTGTCTCATTTCCCTTAGCAACAGGGTTTGTCCTTCTCATTTCCTTGATGAAGTCTCTGAAGCAATCTCTGAGACTCCATCCTCCACTGCCCCTCCCACATCCCGTTGGTCTTGTTTGATTCTCTCTAGAATATCTCCCTGCTCACTTCTACACCTATTCTGTACTGTATAAAAACAGCAGTATCTAGTTTCTGTAAACACTTTGGAGATAATGCCACATGTTGCTAATGCTTGGGCAGGGTTGTGGGGTGTCCCAAATGTGATATAACATGTACATTAGCATTCTGGGGAGGGATCTATAATATATATAATAATCTTACCACATGCTGGTACTGATATTGGCTGAGACTTTTACTGACTCATATGACTCATCCACTTGTTATCAGAGAGTGAATTTTCATTGCACAAATGTGTCCTGATCTGGGAAAGAGACATAAAATATGTGCTCTAAGACAGAAAATCTAAAATTTACTAAGTACAGAGATATTAAGTTAATTAACAAAATGTTTTAGTCAGTTAAACAATTGGGACAATACCAACAACAGCACATTTTTGTTACAGACATTGCAATTTAAGGGAACAATGTGGTGTGGATTTTTATAGGCCTTTTGAAATGGAGCATGAAGAATTAAATGTAAAGGACAAGGGGCCTTTTTCCCTTTGTCATGAAATAATTTGCTCTGCAATTGTAAGCTGGCTCAAATGCTGGATATAAATATTTTAGAGGCTGTGTTTGTTTACTAAATTATATATTTCTCTACACTAACTTCAGGAGCTCAAAAGGAATCTCTGTCAATATCCTGTTATTGTAAATTCTTTTCATGTCATCAATCATCGGCTTTTGGCTGAATAATCAGTGTTTCTCTAGCATTTCTACATTAAGAATAGATAATGGCAATTAGGCTGCAATCCTAATACGGAATTTGCATCCTACCAGATTATGCTTGTCATTGACCCAGGTGCCTTGGGGTGGTTAGAAGTTGGAGTTCAGCATGATTGGAGGTAAATGAGCTGCATTTCGTTGCTGTAGACATTGAATTGGCTCCATTCAACACACTGACTTATTTCTTAGGAAATCTACATTAGATTAGATAGGGATACCCTTACCATATATGGAGATATGCAGACATGTGACATAGTACAGGTAATCCTCTACATACGACCACAATTGAACCCCAAATTACTGTTGTTAAGTGAGACATTTGTTAAGTGAGTCTTACACTTACACTTACATTTTACATGCTTTCTTGCCTCAGTTATTAAGTGAATCACTGCAGTTGATATGTTAATAAGCCGGTTGTTAAGAGAATCTGGTTTCCCCATTGACTTTGCTTGTCAGAAGGTCACAGAAAGGGGTCACATGACTCCGAGCAATGATCGTAAATATGAACCAGTTGCCAAGCATCTGAATTTTGATCACATGATCATGTAGATGCTGTAAAGGTAGTAACTGTGAAAAACAATCATAGATCACTTTTTTCAGTGCCACTGAAACTCTGGTCACTAAATGCACTGTTATACGTGTTATCTTAATTACTCTGCCACGACAATTATTACATGCTGGAATTGTTGCCAGTATCATGTCATGTTTATTTTCTAGAGTACTGTGTTTTTGATAGATAAATTATTCCTTAAACCAGTTTACTCTTACTCCACTAGAGTAATAAGCATCCTTAACTATATAATGGCTCCTGCTTTTAACTGTTTTAATTTTATTTTGAATGTTCTAAGCTGGTTTAAGGAATAATTTATCTATCAAAAACACAGTACTCTAGAAAATAAACATACATGATATTGGCAACAATTCCAGCATGTAATGACACTGATCAATCAAAACTATAAAAGTCAACAATTCATTACTCAAAGCAAAGTCTATTTTCCCTGTGGCTTTCTTTAATTTAATGATCATGCCATATGAATTTAGAATGTGAGGATATGTATTGTGCAACTAGTCATTTCATTTTGAAACATTAACATCAGAGAAATAAATGCATTTCAGTACTGCCTTTCTTATCTAGTAGGAAGAGGCAACGCTGACAGAAATGTGGACAATACATACTAAGGCATAACTAAGCCTTACCAAATCCTTCTCCAGTTTTGGGCAATGGAAATTGTAGTCTTGGGTATCCAGGAATTATGGTCTTAAGGCTAAATTGTTATAAGAATTTAAAAGGAATCAGCAAAATCATGCATGCCTACAAAATTATGGTTGCTAAGTAGCGATATAGATAAATAGTGAAGAATGAGAAATTGGGGAACTGAGAAGTTGCAGGATCTAATATTTTCATTAGAGAAAATTAATTGTCTAAAGAAAATGCCTTAGACGTAGCATGTTGGGCAATAACAAAATTAGTGGTTTTTAAATTTAAACTTTAGTTTGCTTTCTCACTCTTCTATTCAGTATGATTCAGAGTCTGAAGAATAGTTTCCGTAAATTGAGCTATTTGTATATACAGTAGCATTATTAGTAAATAGTATACAAAATAGTATCAAAAATAGCCAATGGAGGATTGTGGCTATAGGCCAAAAGCTTGGGAACTACACATAATATTAAAAACAACAGATCCAAACTTCTGTTGTAAAAGTAGAGTCTAATAGGAGAAAAATAATAAAAATGCTGGCTGAATTATTCTCCTTGCCAAGTTCAACACTGAAAAAACCATTCATTGATTCATAACTATGAATATGTGGCTACTACTTCCAAATGTGATATAGATCTAAATCTGGTATGATAGGATAGGATAGGATAATTTTATTTCTATACCGCCCCTCTCCCGAAGGACTCGGGGCGGTGTACAGCCAGGTAAAAACACAATACACAATTTAAATTTAAAAATTATTAAAAGTATTACATTCAAGGCCAATTAGCTAAAAAACCCAAAAATTTAAGAATTCCAAATTTAAAACTCAATTATGAAGCTAGCCCTGCCTGTCGGAAGAGCAGGGTCTTAAGAGCACAGCGGAAAACTCAGAGGTCAGAGATCTTGCATATGTCCGGGGGCAGTTCATTCCAAAGGGCAGGTGCCCCCACAGAGAAGGCTTTCCCCCTGGGTGTCGCCAGCCTACATAATTTGGCCAACGGCACCCTGAGGAGTCCCTCTCTGTGGGAGCGAACTGGTCGGTGGGAGGCTATTGGTGGCAGAAGGCGGTCTCGTAGGTACCCAGGTCCTGAGCCATGGAGCGTTTTAAAGATGGTAACCAGCACCTTGAATCGCACCTGGAAGACCACTGGGAGCCAGTGCAGCTCGCGCAGGAGAGGTGTTACATTGGCGCAACGAGTTGCACCCATAATTACCTGTGCGGCCGCATTCTGGACCAGTTGGAGCCTCCGAATGCTCTTCAAGGGGAGCCCCATGTAGAGAGCATTGCAATAGTCCAGCCGGGAGGTAACAAGGGTGTGAGTGACTGTGCGCAAGGCCTCCCAGTCCAGAAAGGGACGCAACTGGCGAATCAGGCGGACTTGATAAAAAGCTCCGCTGGCCACGGCCATCATATGCTCTTCTAAAGACAGCCATGCATCCAGGAGGACACCCAGATTGCGAGCCCTCTCTGTGGGGGGTAGAGATTCACCCCCTATAGACAGCAATGGCGTCAGCTGACTATACCGGGACGCCGGTAGCCACAGCCACTCGGTCTTGGAAGGGTTGAGTCTGAGCCTATTTCTCCCCATCCAGACCCGTACGGCCTCCAGGCAGCGGGACATCATGTCAAGAGCATCATTGGGGTGGTCTGGGGTGGAGATGTACAGCTGAGTGTCATCAGCATACTGATGTACCCTCACCTCAAAACCACGGATGATCTCGCCCAGCGGCTTCACATAAATGTTGAACAGAAGGGGCAAGAGGACCGACCCTTGCGGCACCCCCCAAGCGAGGCGCCTTGAGGTCGACCTCTGCCCCCCTGCCAACACAAACTGTGAGCGGTCGGAGAGGAAGGAGGAGAACCACCGCAACACGGTGCCCCCTATTCCTAACCCCCTCAACCGCTGCAGCATGATACCATGGTCGATGGTATCAAAAGCCACTGAGAGATCTAATAGGACCAGAACAGAGGAACAACCTCTGTCCCGAGCCCTCCAGAGATCATCTACCAATGTGACCAATGCCATTTCCATGCTGTACCCCCGTCTGAAGCCCGACTGGTAAGGGTCCAGATAGACAGCTACTGGGGGAGCTGTCGTGCCACCACACTCTCAACAACCTTCGCCACAAAGCGAAGGTTGGAGACCAGATGGTAATTTGCTAATACAGCCAGGTCCAGGGAAGGCTTCTTGAGTAGGGGCCTCACCACCACCTCCTTCAAGGCGGCAGGAAAGGTCCCCTCACTCAGAGAAGCATTTATAATCCCCTGGAGCCAGCCTCATGTAACCTCCCGGAAGGCCAGTACCAACCAGGAGGAACACGGGTCCAATAAACATGTGGCAGCACTAAGCCTACCCAGGATCCTGTCCACGTCCTCGGGAGCCACAGGGCAAACTCTTCCCAGATAATGTTCTCAAGACCTACCCCCATCTCCCCCCCCTGGATCCACCCAGTCGGAGTCCAAATCCGAGTGACTTTATCATGCAGGAACTGCACAAACTCCTCAGCACGACCCTGCAAGGGGTCTTCCCACGCTCCCCCCCAAAGAAGGGAACGGGTTACCCTAAACAGAGCAGCTGGGCGGTTCTCTGCAGATGCAATAAGAGCAGAAAAATAGTTAAATTTTGCCGCTTTTATCGCCACTAGGTAGGTCTTGATAAAAGACCTCACCAGTGTTCGGTCGGATTCAGATTGACTAGTCCTCCAGACACTCTCTAGGTGTCTTTTCTGACATTTCATCTCTCTCAGCTCCTCGGAGAACCAAGGAGCCAATTGAGATCGACATCGGGTTAGAGGCCGCAAAGGCACAACGCGGTCTAAAGCCCCGGTGGCTGCCCTATCCCAGGCGGCCACCAGGTCTTCAGTCGAGTCGTGTGCCAGAGTCTCAGGAAATGGCCCAAGCTCCGTCAGGAACCTATCAGGGTCCATCAGGCACCTGGGACGGAACCACCTGGTCGGTTCCGTCTCCCTGCGGCAAGGGGAAGCGGCTCAGAAGTCTAAGTGAAGGAGGGAATGATCTGTCCATGACAAGGGTTTAATATCTTAATCCCCTATTCCTAGATCATTCAACCACTGACCAGAGACAAAAATCAAGTCCAGAGTGTGTCCTCCTGTGTGAGTGGGGCCTTGAACTAACTGGGTCAGGTCCATGGCTGTCATGGAAGCCATGAAGTCCCTAGCTGCTTCCGACGTCTCACCGATGGATGGCAGGTTGAAATCCCACATGACAATGAGTCTGGGGGTATCCACCGCCACCCCAGCAATAACGTCGAGCAGCTCGGGTAGGGTTGCCACCACGTGGCAGGGAGCCAGGTACACAGTCAGCAAGCCCATCTGCACCCCACGACCCCACTTCACAAAGAGTGTGTGGTGATCATACCACACTATTAGCAGGAATTGCCATTGCATAAGATCAGGGGTCTGCTCTGCAACCTTAAACACTCAAAGAAACATTTGGACCAGTTTCCCACAGAAAAGAAAACACTGGGAGCCTCAAAACCCTTCCCATGCCTGACTATTTCTTGAGTGGCTACAAAACTAGTAGTTGAATTAAACATTCTGTTTTCTTCTGAAACTTTTCTTTTCTTGGATTTATCCATGGTTAGCCTACTGGGGGTTGAAAAGCTCAATAAATTGTGTGCTGGCGGGTGTCACACTTTGGCGGTTGTGACACATATTTTGAGTGACAGGGAGCCGTAGCAGAGGGGTGAAAGAGCCGCATGTGGCTCCAGAGCTGCAGGTTGCTGACACCTGCATTAGATGAAGGGGTGTGTGTGTGTGTGTGTGTGTGTGTGTGTAGTTCCCACGGGTATCAATTTTTGTCTGTATTACATCCTTGCAAGGAAATAAATATGCTACTATCCAAAGAGCCCTGGTGTCCTAAAATAACCAGTATAGTTTGCTCAACTTCTGCTTTATGTTGATTGTGAAATCAGTCCTTGGTAAGGAAAGGTTAGTTGCCAAGAAGAGCTAACATTTGTAGCAAGCTTTATGTTAAGAATGACAACAGGAGGGGTCTCAAATCTATAAATACAAGTTTGAGAATATACTATTTATTTATTTATACATACATACATACATACATACATACATACATACATACATACACTGCCTATCTCAGTAAGTAAATGGTTTACAAATAAATAATAAAAGTATAAAGTATAATAATAAAATAATACTATAAAATAATAAACAATAAACCAATTCTTGAAAAGTATTCCTATAATATATTTCAGAGTTATTACTGGACAGTGGGAAAAGAACCTAAAATTGAATGTTGTACTATACTGTCACATGAAGAGATTGGTAGATTGAATAACAGGAAATTATGCTATTTACTAATATTAATTAGAAAACAAGGCTGGTAAAATACAGGTAAAAAGTTTAGGATATTATTAGATTATAATGAATGCTGTTTTGAAAGGTAGGGATGAAAAAATGGGGTATCCATATTTATGGCCTTTAATACTAGTTTTAAAGTAAACATTTTTTTAATTCAGACTAACATGTAGAAAATATTTAGGTTTATAAGTATAGAAACTAGTATAAGAATCATGTTCTAAATCAATGTACCAATAGTGGTTTAAAAAATAATAAAGCCAATCTGTTTTCAATACCATCAAATTAATTGATCTTAATATATATTAAAACATTTTGCTATGTATGAGAAATTAATTAAAATGGGAAAAATGTATATGTTACATTGCTTTGCATTTTATTAAATTGATTCTATGTGTGTGCGTGGGTATGAAAATCAGACACATAACTGACACTTTGCATTTATCCACTCACAGTAAAGCAAATGATTTCCTGAAAAATGCAGAAAATGCAGAAAAACACATTTTGAAACTCTATCTCCCTATTTACAGTAACTTCAAGAGCATTTGACTTACAAAGATGTATATAGAGATAAAATATATGAATAAAGAAAATATATACAAGGCAGGGAAAAATGCCACAAAGCCCTACATCCTCTTAAGCACAGATTGAAAATGCAGAGATAACTGTGTGGAGGTGACATATTTTCATGACATGGTCTTTGCCTCATCTGTAGCCCCAGGTGAGGCAGCTTAAAGGAATGCTCCAGTTTTTAAAAAATGCTTTGCCTCTTCTCCTCAAACAATCTTTGCTTTGGATATAATCCAGCATGCTTCATTAACGATATGGCTGTTGAAGCAGCGTGGGTGAGAATGTGAGATATTCGCAGTGGGGTCCTGGAACCAGCTCATAGAAGCTCACAAGCGCACAAGAGCCAATGGTTAAATTTACTGAAATTTGATGAGTTGGTTGATAATTATACTGATGGGTCTTAACATCTAGTTTGCCAATCAGCTAGGTGTGGTGCACTGATAGAATAGAATGATTAGAGCTGATTCTTCAGCATTTAGCAGCATATATACACTCAGTTTTTCTAGCTCCTATTTGTCATTTTAGGCTGCTTGAGTCCTGCCTTCTATAGCCCCTGAATCTTCTACTGTAGGACAGACTAATCTGCAGAAATGTTGGCTGTTTTTTCTGAAAAGGTTGTCAAATGTATATGCATTGGCTTAGGGTGCTTGTGAGTGATGGATCTGTGCTTAAAAACAGAACCAGCCTGCTTTAAAAGAACACTAGCCCTGTGAAGGTAAAAAAGTTGATTTAAACTGGGAAAGTGAGCCAGGTTTATCAGCTCAGCAGTATGTTGCTGTTTTTATCATCACTGACGGCAATAAAGGTTTCCCAGTGATTCTGCTGAGAAGGAGCTTTGCTTGGCTGAGCTTGTTACTGCCTGTATTACGTGGAAATAGAAGATGATTTTGCTTGCTCCACAGGCTATTTCTAAGGGCTGCTGCCTGCAAGGGCTTACTGCCAGCATAGGCATTCCATTGCAGCAGTAACTGAGGATGGAGCCTGCTGGTTGTCCCCTCCCACTTTATCCTACTTCTCTTTGTCGTCCAGGCTATTTTTGAGAAATGGGTTTAGTGCTCTTTCAATAGACTTCTAGTCTTGTCTTCAGAAGGAGCCTGACAGATAACAGATTTAAAGCAATTTGACAGGTGGCTAAACCAGCCATTCTTACACCCACACATCTCTTCCCTGAGCATACCATGGACTGTAGTTGTAATTTTGTTTCTTGCTGGCAACTGATGCTTGGTGGTAAAGGAAATGAAGCCAGGGAATCCACTAATTAGGTTCCTCAAAATATCCTACATTAAAACAGTAAGGACTATACCACTCATTAGTCTCATTAATGAGGCAGAATAGGGATTAGTAATGAGGGTGGCACAATTACTGCCAGCCTTCCTTTCTGCCACTATACCTTTCTGGGCTGAAGTAAAGCTTTTTAATATGGAGCTTTGGCTGTCTGCTGGTATTAATCTCTTGCAGCAAAATCTTCAAATCTGTTTAATTTAGGAGTATTCACTGATGGCAACCAAAATTTAAATAGAAACAGGATAGCTTCAAAAATTTGTATGGCTGACTTAAAATTGGAATACTGTATCTGGATGTAGTCTGATTTGTAGACAATTCATAACATGGATATGTTAGACTCAGGGGGTGGGCTTCAAAAATTTTAGCAAGGGGTTCTCTACCTGGTTGCTGGGTGGGCATAGCCATGACGGGCATGGCCTAGTTGGCCTCCTGCATCACAGAGGGGGGCGTTTTTGCCCTCCCCAGGCTCCGGAGGCTTTCCTCGAGCCTCCAGGAGGGTGAAAACGGCTTCCCCAGGTTCCAGAGGCCCTCTGGAGGCCAGAAATGGGCCCGTTTCCGGCCTTCCCAAACTTGCGGTAGGCCTGTTTTTTGCCCTCCCTGATCCTCCCTGCGTGCCCTGCATTTACCTTGCATCCAAAATGGGCCACGTGGGGACTCCTGGGAGAGGTCGGGTGGGCAGGACCAGCCAGGAGTGGGATTTGGGGGTTCTCTGAACTGCACAGAATCTTAGCTAGAGGTTCTTCTGAACCCCTACGAACCCCCAGCAGCCCACCCCTGGTTAGACTGTGGGGAACTTGCTGCATGTGGAGACAGTTGGTGCACTTTCCAAAAGTAGACGTGTGACTCTGAAAAAAAAATGTGGTAGCAATCTGAAGGAGGTTCTTCCTTCACACTCCTGTGGTTAGTGAAGCACCACTTTGGAAGGATTTGCACAGCCCTAATTTGCATATTCTTTCAATCATCTCGGATTCATAAAGGAGAAGAATTTCTAGAAACTAAATATTTCCAAGTAGTTCCCCAAGAAGGAGTCATAGTAATAGAAAACAACAAACCTCGATGTCATTTGATATTATTACATTTCTATATAATTTAATATAAACAACCCAATGAAAATTATTGCACGGGCAGAAAATAAATATAAAATTAAAACATCAAAAGAAATTATACTGCAAGAAAGAGAGATTTATTACAGTTCAAAACTACAGGGAAAATTCATATTATTGGCAACAAGTGGTACATTTGATATTGCTTGGAGAAATATGTAAGCATGCTCATTTGGGGAAAACTTAAACTTATGCACCAAAAGCCAGCTAGAGAATAGTTGGCTTTTGGTGCATAAGACCAAAATTGTACTGTATATATATTATACCTGTTTTGCTATTGCATGATAATAGGAGTTCTAAGTGTGAGAACAGGCAAGTTCTGAACAATACTGGTAGTCCTTGATTTAAGACAATTCATTTAATGACTGTTCTAAGTTATGACAGCACTGAAGATGACAGGTCCTCACACTTATTGATCTCAGCACCCTGCAATGACATAATGAAAATTCAGACATTTGGTAACCAGCATGCATTTCTGACAATTGCAGCATCCAGCATTGTGTGACTCCCATTTATGACCTTCCCAGGAGGCTTCCAACAACCAAAATCAATGGAGCAGGCTGGATTTGATTCACTATTGCATGATTCATTTATTGATTGTCGTGATTCACTTAACATTCATGGTAAAAAGGTCATAAAATCAAGCATGATTCACTTAATGACCCTCTTGCTTAGATGGAAGTTCCAGTCCTAGTTGTGATCAAATGTTGAGGACTATCTCTAATGCAGCTTTTAAATAATTGTTTAAAATTGAAGTAGCTCCAAGGCTTTCTCCAATTGTCCCATGTAGTCTGAATGTTGCTTGTTGATCAAGAAATTGTGATTGGAGAGAACGGGGTAATTTTAAAAAGATTTTATACAATTTATGAATTTATTGTTTATGTTATTATAAATCTGCAACTCGAGTTTCTCCAACTATAAGCAGAGTTATGGAACAGCAGCCAGGAATAGGCTTTTGAATACCATTGAGATCTCACTTACAATCTATAATTATTTCTAATTTTGGGGTAGCAGGAAAAAGAAAAAAAAGCTTTTCAAATGGAACATATCTTGGTTCACCAGAAGATGGCACTGGCAAATAATTTTTCCTTAAATTATTTCTGTACAAGCATTTAGGGTTCATTATGTTCCCTACATGAAATTCCCAATATTTTGCAAGATTTTATGCAAGCACAGCCAACAAATAAGCATAATAAACCTTAACAAAAATGTTGCTTCTACTAAAGTGACCAAATCTGGCCTGTAAAAATCCAGATGATCAGCATAGAGTTCACATTTTCTGCATGGCTGCCATCATCTGGATTTTTGCAGCCCAGGTCTGGTTGCCTTAGCTTCTCTATAACAACCTCCCCAATTAGACCCTGGCAGAGGCAAACATCAGATTCAGTTCTTACCAATTCAAACGAAGGAAATCCTAAGAGTAAAGTATATTTCAAGTAGAAAATCACAATAAACTATCATCTTTAAATTACTGAAGTCTTGGCCTCTTGGCAAATCATATATAAAAGATCCAAATAATGTTCACCTTATGCACCTCTATCAAGCCATAGCAACAAAACAAAAAAAAACCCAACTCGACATCATAAGCTTTATATATGGGCTAAGGATTAATGAATGAGAAAGTCTTGAGAGATTTCTGAATAGAAAGACAATGTTTTAATGATGAATTATGCTCTTTGAATTGCAGTTATGCAGGCACTAGAATAGAGAAATGACATTACCATATATACTGTGTTTCCCCGAAAATAAGACCTGGTCTTATTTTCTTTTCAGCTCCAAAATAAGCAGGTCTTATTTTGGGGGGATGTCTTGCCTGCTTACTTTAGACTACCACAGCCACGTTTCCTATGCCCCGACACCTGTCGTGCCAATGCTTGACTTCAGCAGCTGCTTGTTGTGCTGGTGGAGCTGCTCGCGGCAGGACACTGTGTGGTGCGTTGTGCTTTTGTGTGTGTGAGTGGCTGCACCAGTGTGATGAGCTGAGCCTCACAACATCCTGCCATGAACAGCGAACAGTGATACCACAGATGTCCTGTGGCATTTGGCTGCAAGCAGCTACACAAAAAGTCAGGCAGTGGCACAGGTGTCCAGGGGTTGGAGGCCTGGGTGCATCAGTCCTAAGGTAAGTGGATGCTGGGCATGTGGGGTAACTCTATCCCCCCACCCCCACCCTAGCTTGATTTTGATGCCTGCGCCTTGCCCCACCTTGTACAACCAGATGGTGGGCAGGCTTAACTAGGGCTTATTTTTGGGGTAGGGCTTATATTAGGCACAGGCGTGAAAATTAGACTAGAGCTTGTTTTCAGGGTAGGTCGTATTTTCAGGAAAACATGGATAATACCTCTCAGCAGCATTACAAGGGAGAAACTTTACTATCGGTACATATTTTTGAAGTAATAGGTTTACACACATATAAGGAATGTTTATTGAGAATAAACAGGTTTAAGATAAACAAGGGAACTTGTTAAACATGCTTTAAGTTTCCCATGACAGCAACTGTGGCATAATGGGCCTTACTTTCAGACAGTTTATAATCCTCTATCATGTTTATCCAATTTCAGGTTGACAAATCTTAACCTCTCCAAACTCTGCTAGTTTTATTTAGATTTTTAAAATCCTTTATTATTTTTATAAATAACTCAAGGTGGCAAACAAATCTAATACTCCCTCCTATTTTCCTCACAACAACGCTGTGAAGCGAGTTGGGCTGAAAGACAGGGTGAGTAGCCTAAAGTAGCCTGCTGGCTTTCATAGTTAAGACTTGAATTTGAGGACAGTGACAGACCTCTGCAATGCCATAATTTTGGGATGTGAAAAGAGCCTTAAACTGTTGGATTTGAATTATCTATTTTGGATTTCTTTCTTGTATTGATAAATATATTATAACTATTCTGAGCTACAAGGCAAGAGAGTTACGTTGGGGCATGCAGAAGATCTGGTTGTTACCCATTAGGATGATGGGAATTAATAATCCTGATGAAAGCCACAATTACAACTATATGGAATATAATCATAATGTCACTCGGGTGGTTGTTTTTACTTTTATATATATATGAGGATATTCATTACTGATGGGGGCAGATGATGACTGAAGACTTTGAACAAACTGTTGCACCAGGATGCTACGTTACCCAATTATGGATGAGGGACTCAACAATCCAGTGGAAAGACATCAAAGAAGATATTATATGGATTATAAATTTAAAGTTATTGTCTTTTCTTTTTTTTAAATAACGGAATATATACAGATATATATATATATATATATTTTAGCAGAGTGGGCAGTGGATTAAAGATATTAAGAATTGTTCTGCATGGTAATTTTGTAGGAAAGTGGGTGGAAATATGTTAGTCTACTGATGGATTAGCTTAAGAAAAGGGATGTTTAAGTGATATATTTAGGGCAGTGGAGGAAATGGATAGAGTTGAATAAATGTTAAATTAGGATTTATGGGGAAGGCTGCTTTGAAATGTTATATTAATATACACAAAGAATAAATGTTAAAGTAGGATCTATTATACAGTCTTAAAGTGGAAGGTTGCTTTGAAATGTTGTAATAATATATAGATATAAGTTTTGGGGAGGACAAAAAGGGCAGATTATTGCTAAATTGGGAGTTATAATAATATTATGCTAAACTAGAAGTTATCATATAATGTTATAGCAGACTGCTTTTTTTTTGAAATGTATGATAAAAGGGGAAAGTAACAATATTAATAATATTTTTAGTAAGTAAGGGTCAGTATATAGAGGAGGGAGTAAGGCGATGTTAAAATATTATGTAATCTGTTATGAATTAGGTTTTTGGTGTGAAGAAGTCACGGGGGGATGGGTGGCGAGGGGGGGTTAGGGAGGAGGAGGGGAAGGAAAAAAGGGGGAAAAATTTGTATCTGAAAACTTTTTCAATAAAAAAAAAAAAAAGAGACTTGAATTCACAGTCTTCTATCTTCTAGCCTGCTGCGTTAACCCCTAAGACCGAACTGACTCTTTTTAGTGTTACATTCCATAGGAGAAGCTTCTATGATATTAATACAAGTAACATTTGTTAAGCCACTTTAAATTAATTAAATTCATTAATCAAGCAAAAATATCGTGAAATGCTGATTCACAACAGCCAAGAATGACAAACTCACTGTACAATAGTAAGAAAAAGCAACCCACCATTTTACTATTCTATTTAGCAGTGAATAAGAATGTATGTCTTTGAAGTTAATATGTACTGCTTCTTAAAAACTTGAACACCTGGTTTTATAGTTGTAGAATGGTTTTGGCACTAATATTAAAATTGGCAAGGAAGCTATACCAGTTCCCGTGAGAAATTAGAACTAAGTAAATATTTTCCTTATCAATTGTCTGTTACCTATGGAATTTTGCTTGCAAAAGTCTCATGAATTCATTTATGACAATGGACAGTAAAGTTTGAGTTTGAATGGCAACTATTTTTCTCAGTGATCAATCCAAAATTAAGAAAGTGGTTGTAACCTTTCTTAGAGGGTTCTTAGAATAAATTGTAATGTAAAACTTTATAACATAGTATTTTTAATCAGGATACTGACACATTTCCCATTTTGTCTTCTCTGAAGTCTTTTCTTTCCTGGTGCAATATATCTTGGGACTTGAACTGCTTTATCACATTGATGATAGGGCAATGCTTTGATTCCTTCTCTAATGTAAATTTCCAGCAAGTTTGTTACCATTGATTCCTGTTTTTCCTTTTCTTGGTCAACCTGAAAGCCAGTTGACAAATAGCTTCAATAATTTATAACAATTTTACATTTTAGATGTTTTGTGATCAGTTTGTTTTTCAGTTTTGCCAAACTGATGGTGCTTGATTTCTCAGTTATTACCAATCCTTGATTTGTAATGCCAATAGAATTGGCAGTATTTGAAGTTTTTATTGAAATTTATCTTATTTATCTCTGTAATTCTTATTTATGAGTTGAGGATCTAGTTTAGGACTGCCGCCACCGCCAAAATGCTTGTGTAAAACAACAGACTCCTTTAAGAGTGGGGAAGGTGTATTATTCAAGACCTAGAAAGTGGGTAATTGGGTCAAGTATTTTTAAGGACCATTGAGCTGTTTCACTACAGATGAAAGGAAAATGAAAATACCTTAAATATTTACAGTCATTTATATTGTGCCTTTTTTAGGTACGTGCATAAGAATGTTTAAGAACAGTTTAGAACCACAACATAACATAATGCTTTTATTTAGGAAAATAACAATTTTAATCAAATAGAAACTTTTGAACAAGCTATGCTCTAACCATGGGAGTAAGCTACACTGAATTCATTCAAATTTTTGAATAAATGTATATGGGATCACACTATTAGCAAGCAGAAATTTGGCAGAATCGAAATGTCTTTATTAACCAGTAAATGAATTTGGAGTGCTCAAAACTACATAGAATAAACCATTCTTGCCTGTGTGTTTTTTTTAGACTTTTTACTGCTATACAAAAAATTAGAGTTAGAGTTATTTATTTATTGTAGCCTAGTATCAGCATCTGGGATTGTGAAGTATTAGCTTTTTCAAAATTATCTTGTAGAAAATTACATTATATTATTTTATATTTTATTTATAGATTTCAGAATTTGTAAAAGCCTTCCAAAATATCTAGTTGTTTATTTATGCAACTCTCAGCTTGACTGTTTTTTTTAAAACTTATTATTCAGTCCAAGGGGCTCACATTTAAATGTTCTACATAAACTAATATAACTTAAGCATGCATTGCTATATTTAATCATTGTAAAATTCCAAGGCAGAAATATAGTACTGATGGATTAGTTTCGACTTACAGCATTATTCAGTATAATTGGCCAATTACAATGAGTGTGAGTGGTCAGCAGAGCAATTGATACTTATGGTGGTGGTAAGAAAGAACACATTTTCTTTAATCCTGGTAAAAGAACATGGCACTAGTGAAAAAAATGTGTATGAATCTATATTGATTGCAGAATGCTATTCGCCTTAGAAAGAATAAGAAATTTCTTAGTGCTTCTCTCCACACAGACAGTATAATTTTAATCTATGGATTTAAGGTATTATAAATCATTTTAACATTGTGCAGACTTGCTTCTTATTATCAAGAGCTGAATAATGCAAAGGAGGTGTGAATATTTCCCAAATGTGTACATAAATTACCAGATGTAACACTAAACCTAAGTTGAGGCAGCAATGCAAACCTATAGCCCCAAGGTTACATAAGGCCTTCTGAAGTTTAGGGAATGCCTTCCAGCCAAACTGTAATTTTTAACGTGATGGAATGGGGAAATTATTAAATACATGGAGTGTTATCACATAAATTAATATCATTTTTGACTTGGCCTTACCCACTTCTTAGTCCTGTCCCTGTCCAGAATGCAGTTTCTAGCATTCCTTCAAGGGGCAAGTACTATATTCCCTAGGGTGGAAAATGTTTACAATTTTGATTTAAGGAACAGGGACAGGGAGGACATTTGGCCAGAAATGTCTGTGACTCTCATGAACATTTTGATACTTTGAGGATGTGAAGGCAATTAAGTGACTGGATTACTGGATAAAGCCCAGGTAGTTGAGACTTTACAATGAATATGCTCTGACACAGACAACCAATCTGTACTAATTTTTTTAGAACTTTAACAATGATTACAGCTCAATGTCTTATTTTTCTGTCAACACTTATCTTCGCAATGTCATTTAGTGGAGAGCTTTTTTAAAGTGATGGACAGCCTCTTTTGTGTACAATCTGAGGGTACAAGATCTGGTATCTTTGCTTATTGTGACCAATTTGCTGGACATTTTTTATGGATAAAATATTCTTACCAAGTTGACTAAATATTTTTGACTGTCAGTGATAGGTGATATATTAGGATACTTTTTTTAAAAAAAAAAAACCCTTTATATAAAAATATGTGCAAACCTGTGCAAATATTCAAGCTGATTAGAGTTATTCCAAAGAGAACATCATACACCTGTGATAGGTGTTTCTAATTCACCCTGTTCTAGGTAAAAAAAATTCAAAGAAGCTGTGCCCCCATTATATCTTATAGTGTAAATGTGCCATTGCACAACTGCATTAGAAAAGAGAAAAATAATAATTTTAATTCTTATATAAAATGCTACCAGACAAATCTATCTTCAAATCAGAGTGGTATTTGTGAGTAGATCGGAGTGATCTTTACAAACAGTCCACCATTAATTATTCCAACATTGGGAGTTTGGAGGAAGCTGTGAAAATGGTTGCTAAGAGCTGAAGATGAAAGTCAAAAATTCAATATGAATGCCTATGCTGAACTTAATGCTGTTATTTACAGTCTCTGTTGCTAATTTATGTGATTTATTCTTATAGATAATTTTATGATGGTCGGTATTATGAGCCAGTTTGAGAGATCTGAATCTTATAAAAGTCAGTTGTAAATTATTTTAAAAAACGATCAGTTAGACTGTTCTTTTTCTCAAGGCAACTTATATCAACAATATTGGTTGATTGCTATTCTGAATTATCTTCTGAGTTACTTGATACCATTGGGAGCTGTGATCAAAGCAAAGCTTCTGAAGAAGCACATGAAATATTTTTTCAATAGTTTTGTTCATGTAGTAGTAATGTTCTATTTATCATGCATACTAGGAATGACTGAAATTGAAGGACACCCACAGGCACTATATAAAAGAAGTCTGTGTAGTCATCTGTGTTCCTTACTTCACAGAAGCAACAGATGAACTAATGTGTCTTATCTTATTATGTCTTAGAGGCACATAAAAATCTTCAGAGTGCAAAAAAAGCTTTCATTTATTTCAAATTAATGTTATGACAAATTTCAGCAGTTTCTATTTACCGCTTTTGCTCTTATCTAAATTACTTTCCTTGCTTTCTCCACCCTTCCAACATCCCTTTCCTATTTATTTATACCTGGCTCTCAAGAAAATAATGCTATTTGTTAAGGCTCAACAGCTACAGAACCTCATTTCCATATCGCAGATAAAAATGTTTAAAAAGCAATGCACGCATTTTAAATACTCCTTCATAGCTTCCTTTTGATTGTGTAATGCACCACTTTATTCCCTGTGTATTTAGGATTAAAGAGCGCCGCTCTTCCATCTGTGAACGCCTTTAAGTCACCGCTTTTGTCCATTCAAGTGAAGGATGGATCAAAGAGCCATCCTTCACTTGAATCCTTCTTTATGGGGAAGTGACGTATTCCATAAATCCTCTTTTTAAAGATTAATAAAAAGCAAGCAATGTCTTTCCCCATATTTCGGCAGTCTCTTCCTCAGCCCACAGGGGCAGCGGGAAATCCTCTTCGCCCCGCTGGGGCATCTGTGACCAACCGTCTCCTGGCAGGTTGTAACACTGGCCACCAGAGGGCGCGCGCGCGCACCCACCGTAGCCATGGTTACCGCTGGGTGCGTAGTGGGGTTTACGAAGCTGACGCAGTGGGCGGCCCGGCACAGGCGGAGGCGGCCCTGGCACAGGCGGAGGCGGCGTTGAAGAGCTGCGGGGCTGAGAAGCCCCGGCATGGAGGCGGCGGCAGCAGTGGCTCTGGCCCGGTGGCGGCGGCGCCGGAGGCGGCGGCAAAAAGGTGAGCGGATGCGGGGATTGGCGCGGCTCGAGGACGGCGGGGGGGGGGTTGAAACGGGAGAGGTGGTGGCGGTCCATGCAGGGCGGATGCCCACTTCTCGCTGCGGGTGAAAGAGCCGCCGCGCACCTCTTGGCGGGAGGAGGAGGAGGAGGCAGGGCGGGCGGACGGGGTGGGGCTGGAGACGGAGAAAGCCGCGAGGCCGAGGCCGCTCTGGCGCGGGAGCGAGCGAGCGAGCTAGTGCAGAGGCGTTGGTGCCCTGGCATATGGCAGCACGGGCGCGCGCTCAGGGAAGGCAGGGGTGGGAAAAGCGCGCGCCCCTTTCTCCCCCCACCGCCCGCCCGCCAACCGGCAGCCCCGCCGCCAGAGGTGGAGGGCCTGGTTGCCAAGGGGAACGGAGAAGCATCCCTCCTCCCCCGGCACCAGCAGCGTGGGAGCTGGACGGTAAGCAGGCAAGCGATCCTGTCGCTCTCGTGCCCAAGCAGGTGCCTCTGCTTCTGCTGCTCCCCTCCCCGCCTCTCCCCTTGCCAAACTCGGGTATATGGTGGAAGAGGTAGGGTGGGAAGGAAGGAAGGAAGGAAGGGAGGGAGGGAGGGAGGGAGGGTGGGTGGGTTGCTCTCCTGGGAACTGGTGGCAGGGGCTTTTCCTATGTCGCCTTGGATAGTTTTTCACCCCCTCTTCCTCTCCATCTCTCTGCCTGCTCTGCACCCTTTTCCCAAGAAATCGGTAGAATCAGGGTGGTGTGGCCTGTGGAGGGATTAATCTGCCGGGAGTTGGAAGTGTTGGGTAAGGAGGGATGGTTACAGTATGGAACTGCAGTGTAGCAAGCTGAAATTGGTTCTTGGGTATCCTTCCAATGCTTGTGGAAAAGGGAGTTGACAAAAGCTTAAGTGTTCCTAATACCATGGAGGGTGACGGGTGGATTTAAAGTAGAGAGGTTCCCTCCCCTCCCCCCACCCACCCACCCAGTTGATGAATCTGTGCATGATGGTGTTTTATGTGGAAATTAATAGTCTGGATCCATAACCAAATGACGTGGGCTGACATAAACATTTACTTTGCAGAAAAACTGAAGTTCTTTCTATAAACCTAAGCAGATGGGAAAATAATGGATCTTTCATCTTTGAAGGTTGTTTCTGCAAGGAGATGCTTCTATCGTGCAATTTTTGATAGCGTCCATTAAAAGTTTTGTGTGTGTGTGTGTGTGTGGCATGTAAATTGAAATAAAGGACATCTTGCCTTATGATTTGAAATTGCTCAAGAGATTGTAGCCATGTTGGTTTGGAATGCGATAAGTACCTGATACTTGTATTTTGATTATTGCCCAGGGTTCCACTTTTAGAAGGGAAGAAGACAAAAGTGGAAAAAGACAACATTAGAAATAAATTGCCTCCAAAGATTTCTAATTCTAAAAATTAATTTATTATTTGAGTGATTAAGGTTTATTAAAGGTTTATATGTTTATTAAAAGGATATATAAAATTATGGATTAAAAGGATAGATAAAAATTATGGATCAGTGAAGAGAGCTTTTAAAAAGGATAATCATTTCATGGCTGTAATTCAAACCTTAGAACACAGTTTAAATGGGTGGAGTTCAATGTACTAAATTATGTAATTTCTTTGATTATAATAGTTCTACAGAAAAGCATTGTGGAGATAGTTAATTTCTCTAGAAGTGTAAACACATACTGTTTGCATGAGCCTAGGCTCAGATGTGGCCTCCTCTCTTGGGTGAATGATTTAAAACTAGTGATCAATTTTAGAACTAGGTTCTTATAGTTTTATTCTTCTGTACAATTATATCATCATTAATAGATGCCTCCTTACTACTTGTAATAAATACTG
Source organism: Pantherophis guttatus (assembly GCF_059756535.1). Classification (NCBI taxonomy): domain Eukaryota; kingdom Metazoa; phylum Chordata; class Lepidosauria; order Squamata; family Colubridae; genus Pantherophis; species Pantherophis guttatus. The sequence goes on along the minus strand of NC_142063.1, from coordinate 112,344,559 downwards.
TGCAAGTGAAAAAGAACATTAGGTACTTTTTCCAAGGCTTGAAAATGTTGTATTGCTTTTGTCTCTAACAAAAGTCAGTTTTGTGTTGTCATTGTCAATAGAATCAAAAAATTGTATGGGGTTTTGTGTTAAAGGAGCTGGGTAATCAGATTTCTACCATTCTTTAAAAATTCATATTCCTGAATGAAATTGCTTTCAGAATTGATGACAAAATTAGAGCTAACTAATCTATTGTGTATAGGCTTCTCATGTTTTGAAATTTCGAATCCCCTGAATGATAAAATGATGAGTCGACATTTTCAGCTGTAGTTTAAAGCTTACCTGGACTGTTTTATTACTATACTGAACAGGAGTTTAAATTATAAAAATGAAAAAGATCAAAGACAAGGATAAATTCATGTATATATGGAGCTTCTCACACATGTATATATGTAAATAACACTTTACACAATCCTTTTAGTAAAGGATTACCATATTCATTTTAAGTATACATACATAATCTATACCTGTCCATTAGTTGCAAGTAACATCAGATTTTCAATCCACTGATAGAAAATGCCATATAATTATCTTTTAAATATTGAAGAATAGGTCTTTTAGAAATAAGAAGGACACAGTATATCCATTTCTGTTCTCCGGCTATCAATTAGCATGTAATCATTGTAAAAAATGGTTGAAAATTAACTTGACCTCCCTTTGTAAGTGTATCCATTAGCAATACTTCCACATCTCTGATCATGTCTTTTCCTAAAGACAGTAACTCCAAAAACAAATTAACAAATTGCATTATATATTCATCACAATGGACTCAAAAAGGGAACAATTGTTCTAAAAGTATTTCTGAATATATACCTTTCAATCTGTATTAAAACTAAGTCTGTATATAGAAGATTCTCATACAGGTAGGTTTCAGCCATAAAGCCAGTCACTCAATTAATTAGAGCTACTTTCCCAATCTGAGGTTCTCCAGAAATGTTGAGAGAGCAGTCCTTCATTTCTCAGTTCATGTATCATGTGCATCACATTGGTGAAATCTGCATTAGAAAGTTATGACAATGGTGTAACTTTTAATCAGATAAATATATATTTTAATGAGTTTAAAATAAATCTGATAATGTTTAAAACAGAATTTTTATAGCTATTATGCCTTATAGAAAAGGAAATTTGAGACAACTTTTTGTATAAAGATTTTTATACTAATTCTATATAGATTTTAAAATACAGAATATTTTCTAGGAAATATTTTTTTCTTTAAAAGGATTTTCCTTTGAAATATTATATTATTAACTTTTAGCATTCCTGACCTTCACAGAGGAGCTTTTTTTTCTTCTTGGCAATCTCACTTTCATAAAACAAAAATTAAATGCCATAACAGTGTGCAAAATCTGTTTATTGCAGTAGAAACTATGGCAATGTCTTTTCCTGCCTTAAATATTAATGATTTCTGTTTGGATTCAAAAAGAAGGACTCTCACAATATGTCTTATGGAGGCATAAGTGTATACATTTCCCTGGTTTGTATAGGTTGCTAAACTGTTATTCTTTCTGGGGCTGGCTTGGAGGAGGAAAGTGAAAGTATTTACTTCTGTTTTCAACTGCTGTTTGTTATGACATCCAAACTGAGAACTACAGTAATTATCAAGTGTGATTTATATCCAAACAAATCAGGTTCATTAACTGTAGCTTGAAGTTATCTTTTAGGCAAACTACCGTCAAATTATTTCCTCTCCCCCCAGTTACTGTGGTTATATTCACATAACATTTAAAAACCATGACTGGTCCACTAAGTAAGCCAAATTAAGTTACACAGCCATAAGCCATATTTACTGACTGCATTGCATGGTTCACATACGGTAAGTAGTACATGTAAAGTAGAAGCAATTATTCTTTCTCTATTTTCTTTGCTTCTAAGTACAGTAGTATTGCCCTGTACATATAAAAAAAAAAACTAGTAGCAGAGACACTCTTACCCTCTCTCATTTCTGCTAGGAAGCTTAGATTCTGCGTGTGCAGATTAGCATGCGATATGAGTCAATGGTTAAAACCTTGATTTGCTTGAAAATGATACAAGATACTGTACTTCGATTAAATTGAGTTATTCTAATCCTCCCCCTGGGTTCAGATACTATGTTAAACTTAAATTACAAAATGACTATATTTTGTGTAAAGATGCATAACTCCATACAAAGATTGGTTAAAAATGAAAGCATTTCAGAGTATCTTTATTGCTGTGCTGAAAAAGAATTAAACAGAGAGGACATACACTGGCCTAGAGCATCAGTTGTAAGGCTAACATGCTCATGCTCAAATTAATGCCAGTCAATTTGTTCTTTAAGTGATCATGTTTGCAGGGTTGGTTTGGAGTCAGACCAGAGTGGGGTCTGTGGAAATTTGTATACCCTCTAAATTTTATCTGTACAGCTACATTTTGTTATCTTGAAAAGCCTATCCCTGAAAAAGATTTTTCTTGATTTTTTTTCCCAATGTTCCCCTGAACTTTTGCTCCAGTTTAGTTGATTTCAGAAACTTTCTGGGGAAAGACAGCATGAAATCACTTCTCTATTGGCAAAGAAGTAACAGAAATGTATCATTGGAGTCATCAGAAGTCAAGCTTAACTTGAAGATGACATTATCTTACGTTTTGTAGGCCTGATCAGTTGGAAAAATGACATTATGTGTCATTGATGGAAAGATGAGACTTCAAAAACTTTTTATCATGCAAGAATTTATGTTGTGTTGTTATACTTTATACAATACCAGTATTCTTTTACAGACTCTGTTCATTTATTTTCAGCATTATTGTGGTATTCTCTGTTTTTAATATAGAATTCATAAAAGATGGCATGTTCTTATTTTCAATTTTTATGTATAACAGTAGCCCTGTGAAGCACATTAGAGTGAAAGAATAGTAACTGTCCAAACTTTGTCCGATAAGTATCCATGGTTAAAAATGGATTTGAATATAGGTCTTCCTGTTCCAAGTTAACCTAGTTTAGTTAGAAAGTTTAAGTGCTGATAGTCTGATAATATAGTTCTCTGCTGCATTCAAAAATGGATTTTTAAGATTTTGCAGGAGACCTATTTCCTACCAATTAGGTGCCATCAATCATTTCATAAAGCTGGCATCTGAAAAGTGTTATATTTCAATAGTCACATCCTTATTAAAGAAACTACTGATGTAGTTCACAGTGGAATGTAAATTGGAATAGTTATACAACTAATGTGATAGGTGGAATCTGACAAAGATAGATAATCTAAGATTAAGAATTATCTAAGAAAGATAATTCCTTCAAAAGTTTCCTTTTAAAATAACTTGAAAAATCCCTTTAACAAGGTTGAAATGTTAGTATTTATATTACTTTTGGATATTAAATCATAAATTATAAACATTGCTAAGTAAATAGAGATATGATTCACTTTGCCTATCTGTTTCAAAAATAGTATTTCAGTAAAGGCAGATATAAATATTCATATATCATTCTTTATGTACGAATGTCTTATAAAGTTAGTGGAAGTTTGAGAATGTGTGTGAATTTTAAAAAGTATATCATTATTGTTGCACTTGTTAAGGAATTGAGCTCAACAAAATTTTGTAATACATTCTTCATTGTTCATAAATACTGCAAATATTCTTATTGAAAGTTGAAAATATAAATATGGAAACTCTGTTCATTCTAGCACTTATAATTTATTTTCAGCAAAGTATGGTAGAGACAGAATATGCTAACATTCTTCTCCAAAATTTATTGTGAGTCATTGTGAAAATTTTAAGGGATTGTTGTTCATCCATGTAATATTTCATTCCTAATGTGTGGTTTGTTGTTGCATTGATGTTCCAGAATGTGAGGCTAACAATCTAAGCATAATCAAGTCAGCTGGGAAATTTATTTGTTTTTTATTTGATTTGGAGCATGTTCAATACTAAAGTGACACTGAGCAACTTGAAATTTAAAAACAGAAAAACAATAAAGATGAACAATTTAAAAAATTCTAACTTTTTGAAATAACAATATTCAATTTTAAAAACACCACCAACAGGGCTTCATATCCATTGTATCCCAAAGTTTTAGAGAATAGCCACAATTCTAAAGAACATAATTAGAATGGGAGCCACATGGGCTTCTGGGGAGATATTTCCGAGGGCAGATTCATAACAAAAAGGATATGTTTCCTGGATCTGATAGATTATTGAATTGATGCACATAAGCTTTGATTGATCTTATGGATGGACTGAAACCATAGGAGAAAACTTTACTTGCAGTGGTACAAGATTCATTTTAAAATTGCTTAGGTTCACAGATACCAATTTAAATGCTGGACCAACTGTTCTTGATTGTATGACCAGGAGATCACAATGCAGTAACAGGGCAAATATTTAATATGTAAAAGTCTCCAGTTCAAGTTAAAGGATCACTGATAACAAAGTTGGGAAAGAATAATAGAGTAACCAACAGTTAAATGTAAGCACTAGTTTCATATTTTTATTTTTATTTTCAAAATTAGCATGCCTTGGGGCCAGGTTACTTCATGGACTGGCTTCTCCCAGTCATTTCTAGCCAACCAGTTTTTTAACCAACCAAATCTGGTAGATTGGGTATGTTACGGGTGCTGTCAGCCATGGAATGCTGACTGGCAGGGACTAGGAAAACTGCCTTCTTTGCCACAGCCCCTGCCCTCTGGAACATACTCCCTTCAGAGATTAGGATGATTTGGTTTGCTTTCCTAAGGCTGTGAAGACCTGGTTATGTGCACAGGCCTGTTAAAATGTTAAAGAGTATTTTTAAAGTGTCTTTATGATGTATGCCACCCAATCACTTGTTGAGATGTGTGGGTATAGAAATAAAATAAAATGAATCAATCAATAAGATAAATATGCTGTTTTATAATAGAAGAGCTACAGTGGTGCTTAAAAGTTTGGGAAATCTTTTGAATTTTTTGTGTAAAATATTACCTAAAACATGATCTGTTCCACACACAAGTCCTAAACCGACATGAAAAGAACCCAGTTAAACAAATGAGTCAAAAACATACTTGTTTATTAACTGAGGAAAATTATCCAAAGTTAACAGATAATAGATCGCATTTTAGATCATACAGGTAGTCCTTTACTTATAACCATAATTGAACCTAGAATTATGGTTGTAAGTTGTTGTGTCATAAGCTGAGGCATCACATGACAAGACTCAGTTTTTGATACTTTTGTGTCAGTTGCTAAGCAAGCACCACAGTCAATAAGCAAATCAATTTCCACCAATGATTTTTTTTTTGGCAAAAATTGACAAAAAAGTCACAAATGGTAATTATATAACCACTGAATGCCACAAATGGCTATAAAGGTAAGAGGGAAACCATGCACCCAAAATATAATGACATGAATACGGGTGATGGTAGTATAGCACTGTATCTTCAAAACCAGGTTATAAGTAGCTTTGGGGAAGTTTGTTGTAACTTTTATTACTTCCTTCTTGGTTTTCCACCCCTAACAATCTAAATTTGCTTTTTAAAAGTATAATCTGGTCTTTCATGCTGCTAAATTTCCCCGAAAATAAGACCCTGTCTTATATTTTTTGAACCCCAAAATAAGCACTTGACCTTATTTTTGGGGAGGTCTTATTATTTTGGGGCACTTGGAGCAAGATTTATTTATTTTATTTATTTATTTCATGTATTTATATGCCGCCCTTCTCCAGAAGGACTCCGGGCGGCGAACACAAGTTAAAAACATGTACAACAAAATCCCATTTTAAACCAAATTAACTAATAAATAATAAATAATAAAACCCAGAATCAGAGTCAGCCTATTTTCTTGAACAGCCAAGTCTTCAGGTCCCGATGGAAGGAGCGGAGATCAGGAGCCGTCCAGAGCTCAGTAGGCAACTCATTCCAGAGGGTGGGAGCAACCACAGAGAACGCCCTACCCATGGGCGCTGCCAGACAACATTGGCTTGCCGTCGGAACCCTGAGGAGAGCAGCCCTATGTGAGCGAACAGATGCAGCTCCTTTTGCTGTCTTACCTGATTTCCAGCTCTGTATTTAAATATTTTTGGGGAGGGCTTATTTTCGGGGGGAAGCTTATTTTAGCACATGCGCTCAAAAGCCCGATTGGGCTTATTATCAGGGGATGTCTTATTTTTGGGGAAACAGGGTAATTGTTTAGGCCTCATTGTGATTTGTTTGAAATCCAAACCTATTACAAGGTACAAATTTGGAGGGGGGAAATACAACAAACCTCACTTAGATGATATTATTAGTTAGGAATCCTGTCTTCTTTTAATCATTGCTTATGTTTGAACACCACAGTCTGGCTTCTTTTTGTTTTTGTACCCAAACCAATGTAAGTTTTTTGATTAACAGGATGCAAAACGGGGGGGGGGGGATTATTTTGTGATTAAATTGTGTTCTTTTACTTCCTCCCAACTCCTCACTTCCTTAGGCTATAATTATTGCTTCCATCCCCCAACCTTCTTTGACCAGAAGGTAAAAGTGGGCATTTACTCTCCAAATGTCAGAGCAAATACTTGCTTCTATATGGCACAATATAGAACAAAGCACAAAGAATGTAGAACTTTCAGTGAAAGCTTTTTTTAAGCACACAAAACCCTCTCCTGCAGCCTATCCAGAGAAAGATACCTGCAAACATAACAAAAACAAAAAAGTTAAAATTGTGCAATTGCATAACCATTAAGTAAATTTTGTCTCTTTACTTCAGCCTTCAAATGGAAGTACAGACTGCATGTATGTAACCTCAGTTTATAATAAAAGATTGAATGATGGTATGCAAAATTAATGTGGATTGGCTACTATTTCCTTCATGAAGTGAGAAGTTTCTAATTCAGTACACTGAGGCGAAGGTACTAAGCTTCAAGAAGCATTGAAACTTTGAAAAGTTTGGATTTAGGAGTATTGCATATACTAATCAATTTCTCTCATTAATGTGTTACAGATTCAGCCCCATTTAGTTCTCCTTTGAATACATTCCTTGTTCTGAGTCCAGAAGATTTGTCCCATAGTGACAGATACTGTTCCAGCTTCTAGTTAGCTCTCAGTTATTATTTTAAGTATTATCAATTATGGCAACGACTAGTTCAATGAAGTGGTTAAGATACTGGATGAGACTGTGGTTTCTAGTCTACTCTTTGGCATGGAAGCCAACTGGATGACTTAGGGCCAGTCATAGAATCATAGGGCTGAAAGGGACCTTGGAGGTCTTCTAGTCCAAACTCCAGCCCAAGGCAGGAGTCACTCTTTCTCAACTCAACATAATTCACACAGTGATAGTCGTGGGGAAAATAGGAAAGAACCACAACATAATGATTTGTAAAAAATAAATGCAGGATATAAATGCAATACAACTATTTTATATCAATAACTGCATATGGTAGCAGTATTTATAACACGTACTCCATTTTGGAAAAAGTAACTTTTTTGTTTTGCTTGTTTATATATATGCATTTACCATATTTTGCAATATGTGTGTGTATCTGTCAAAGAGCTAGGTCATTCTGTGAGAACAGGTCAATCCTCTTAGTAAGATTAGTGTCAATATATCAATATTTTTTTGAAGTAAACAATCCACGAAATCATTTGATAGCAAGAATATAAACTTATATGGAAATCTGCTTTATTTAATATGATTCACAACCTTATGACATGATCATTTATTTGAATTGCTTGGAAAAGAGCAATAGATTGAATAGCATCTTGTACATTGTATCAAAAGAAAGCTTTGTGGAATAAGAAATAGACTGAATTTGAATAAATAATCCCCCCTCCCCCCCTCACTCCCTTCCTTCCCCAAAGTTTCTCAAACTGTATTCAGTGGATCCCTAGAGTTCCAGGAGAACTTGATGAGCTTTTATAAAAGACTATGTTTGAGGAAAGAGAGAGCAATATTTAAACTACTAGTTTCTGTGCCTGAAACCTCCTGGTCTAACCAGTTTTGCTACTTGGGAGCCTAGCACTAATGTACTCAAAGAATGGTGTGTTCTGGATTGACTCTTAATGCTCTAGACGTTTTGCCTTGATACCTGGAATGGCTGTCAGCAAGCTAGACATTCTTAGCATACAATACATGTAATTCACATACACACATACACATATATACACACACACACAAAATGTTTTTCAAACTATCTCCTGATCAGCATAATTATGTTGTGTGACATCAGAAAGATAGCTGATTAAGAGCATTAAGTAAAATGGTAGTCTTTCATCGTCAGAATTTTCATTTACAAAAATAAAAAAATGAGCTCCAACTTTTCTTTCCAGGTTGAAACTGAAGGGCATACAGACAAGTGGTGAGGAACTTTCCATGTTGCTATTTTGTGGCACCTTGAAAACACAGAAGGCTCCAAATTGGCTTGTTGTTGTTATTAGTTGCGAAGTCGTGTCCAACCCATCATGACCCCATGGACAACGTTCCTCCAGGCCTTCCTTTCTCTACCATTCTCTGGAGTCCAGTTAAGCTCACGCCTACTGCTTCAGTGACTCCATCCAGCCACCTCATTCTCTGTCGTCCCCTTCTTCTTTTGTCCTCAATCTTTGTCAGCATAAGGCTCTTCTCCTTGTGCCTTTAAGGAATGTGTGTGTGTGTGTGTGTGTATACATGCATGTGTACATGCGCCTAAGAGGTTTTTTTTTAAAAAAAATATTCCTAGCAATTACCTGGACACTATGGTCCCTACACTTTTCTTGCAAAAAATTTGGAAGTTATTTTCCATTGCCTCCTTTCTAGAACCAACACACAGTGATTAGTCCATCTAGCTGGCTTTGTGCCTAAGACAGAACTATAATTCATGGTCTTCTGACTCGTAGCCTGCGGCCTTAAATCACTGTACCAAATTGGCTTGTTGAAGAATAATTTTTCACCAAAAGTTTCTTCTCCAAGCTGAGAAGGAAGAAATTTTGTTCTTCATCTTAAACTGTTCAGGAAGACTTATATGAATGACAATTTGGACAATTAAAAATGTCTTGTTTTTGTTTTAAGTTGGACAAGGATTTGGTTTTTAGGTTGCAAAACTGGTTCTAGCTGGAAGCTAGGAAGTGGTGATTACTTGAATCCACAAGATTTTTACGGTGCTCTGCTTTTCAGGAAGCAGACTAACATAATGATCAATGGAGTAGCTTTAAATGACTTCCTGTATGTGCTTTGAGCAATGGTTCTTCTTTAGTGAAATTGTGAATTTTAGCTTTTTATTTTGTGTAGTTACAGGAAGTGTTAATAATTAACAAATTATTTAATAAAAGCAGAACAACATGCATCTTTATCTTCAAGAAGTAGATTACTTTATTTGATTATGATACCATGAATTTGGGTCCCCTTCATTAATTGTGATTCCTTAGGTATGTTAATAAATTAATGCTTATGCATTCTATAACCTTATATACATACAGACATATAATTATATATATTGGTCATTGAAAGTACTTTGTGCATAGCTGGCATTTCTGTCATTCTAATTTACAAAAACTTATTATAATATAATGTACATAGATAGTATCATAGATACTATGGAACATATATTAAGTACACTCCCTTTCTATATTTTGTATGTAGGCTTATAATGATCCATTTTTAATCAGGAAGCATTTATGTCAAGAAAGAATCAATGGAGAGTTTGGAAAAGACTTCTATGGAGAAAAGAAATTTCTACATATTAATTTAGAAATAATAACTTTCTACAATTTTCTGTCAGGTACAAGAAGTCAGGAACCAAGATAGAGTTTTAAAAAGTATTACAAGTTTGTTTCATGCTACCTATAACAAGAATCTGAACTACTGACGGTCAAGGCAAATTGGCACCAGATGAGAAGGGGAGGCTAGACTTAGGTCTCTTATGGGGCCTAGAGACTCCAAATTGATGATGCATTTGACCCTGCCCTCAGGCTCAGCCTGATCATCTCCTACATTTTCATTCTGATTTAAACTTAGGTTTCCATTCCATTGCAGTATTTCTGAATCGCATCTCTATTGAAAAAAAAAGGTGCATGTTACATATGAGGAAATGGAATATCCTTTAGTTTTGTGTGTAAGGAATTGTCGCCTTTGGATTTTAATATCAATTCTATTTCTATCTATCCTAATGTGCTTACCTTTTTGGTAAATTCTGTTGTTCTGATTTGCAAGGAAAAATATTGAAGTTCTGAAATATATATGGTTTGGGTAATATTCTTTGGGAAGTACTGGTAGCTGCTTTTTTATCTTAACAATACTAATGTTAGTTCACAATCATTCATGAGTGGTATATAAATTTGATCTGAATGAAGACATGAGATTACTGTACATTAATGCCTGATTTTCATAACAGCATATGAATCTCAAGGTGTAAAATAATATTTTTAAGATTTTAAGTTGATGTTTCATTGCTTTTAAAAATATTGATTTGATTTGATGACATAATAGGAATCACTTGCACCCATTGGCATTTAGATCTAATTATAAACTGTGAATGCAGTGTCCACTGTGAATGCAGTGTCCATCTTCCTTATTCAAACCTATTAATGTTCTACTATCATAACCACTATCTAGTAATATTATTAACATAAGGGGTTTTTTTTCTTTATCCAAACCTAGAAACTTGTTTATACTTGCAAGTTCACAGAATCGAGTATTGGATTGGTTTCAATCAAAGCGTTGTTGTAATCTGCTTAGAATAGTCCCATGGTGAGATAGGCGGCAAATAAATGTAACAAATAAAATAAATAAAATAATAATGTTCCATTTCAAATATAATTAAGCAATACTCTCTTTACATACAGGTCTAATTAATGATGTTTTATTGCCTTTTATGAGGAAGAAAGGAAAGGAAGAAGTGGCATTTTAGATCTGAGAATTGAGAGTTGAAGGGTAAAGAATCACATGATTGTTGTAGGAATATTAATGCTGCTGAAAATGTGACACTATGCTGCAAAAATGCTCGTGAAGAACATGTCTTAAACATGTTCACTCTTTCTGCATAACCTACATACTAACTTTCTTGAGACCTGTACTTTTCCCAAAATATTTTTATTGTAGGTTCTGGGGGAGATGATCTATCAGTTTTGTATTTAATGTAATCTATGTATTGATGATACCGGTACTTAGCTTTACATCTCTGCAATAGGCTAAGTAGAAAATGCAGTGGAAATCATGACCTGGTGCCTAGAGACTTTAAGGGATTGGAAGGGGCAAAACAGACTGAGACCGAATTCAAGACAAGCTGAAGTTACTGCTGGTGCAAAACCTCTCAGAAACTGCAAATACAGAAATACACCATGTTTGTTCTAACTAACTGGGTTACATTTCTTCTGAAAAAGCTGGTGCAAAATTTGAGAATTTTCCTGGATTCATGGCTCTTGCTGGAACAGTAGATAGAAGCTATTGCCAGGAAAGCCTTTGACTAAGTTTTGTGACTCTGCCAGTTGTTCCTGTTTCTCGACTCAAAGGCACTGGTCATCGAACAGTCTATTATAATTCACTTTATATGGGGCTGCCCTTGAAGATGACCTGTAAGTTGTTTCTGGCCCAGAAAGGCCGAATGTGCCAGAATGTAACAGACAATTTGCTAACTGGTGCTTGCCAGTTCAAGCAAAATAACAGTGACAGCTGCATTGCTTCTGGCCCCAATTCATGCTGCTTGTTATTTATTTACTAAATAGATTTATATGGCTACCCAACTCATACACGGTGACTACCTTATTGTTACCTATAAAGCCTATATTATCTGGACTCTTTTACCTTCAGAACAGTTTTCTCTGGAATAATATGTTCATCCTATGTCATGTAGTTCTGAATAAAATAGGAGAAGTAAGAGTCAAACAGACAGGTAGTGTCTCTCATTTGTATGGTATTCTTGCTTCTCCTACTTTATTAAGTCAGCCAGGTTGGGATCTGCCCCATGGTTAAGGGAGGTGATTAATGTCTCCGTAAGTGTGGGATGCATTCCTGCCTATTTAAAGGAGGTGGTTACAAGATCTCGATTAAATAAGTTGTCCTTACTGAAAGAACTCAGTAAATATTCATTGATCTTAAATATTCCATTCTTGAATACTGTAAGATAGGGGTGTCAAACTCGCGTCATCACGGCTGTGTCAAGTGACGTATCGGGATTTTTTCCCCCTTCGCTAAACCGGGCATAGGCATGGCCAGTGTGTAATGCATCCCGCCCACAGGCCGCAAGTTTGACAGCCCTGCTGTAAGATGATTTAAAAATGGTGTCCTTGTAGCTCTACATACATTTGGCTGAAGTCATTTCTAGTTCCATTTCTGAAATAGAGTATTGTCTGAAATATAGTATTAAGAATTGGATTCCTTCCTTCCTTTTTCTTTGTGTTTTTTTTTTCTTTTACTATCCTTCTCTTATTCTTTGCAGTATTTCCACTTTGTCCTATTGGGACTCATCCATATGGCTATTACTTAGGTTGTTGACTCTGATATTGTTTGAAACTGCTCTAAGTCATTCAGAGTTTTGCAATGAGATGCCATCAGTACACTGATAGCATCTACTGCTTCCTACCTTCTAACTCCAAGGAAATAATTAATGCCCGTGAGTATTACCTAATCTTAAAATGAGCTGGATGAGAGAAAATAACTGAAAATTAAATTGAGACAAGAAAGAGAGAAGAGAAAACTACTCAGGCATTGAAGTGAACTTTGTTCTGAAGAGGGTTACACTCTTTCTTTACAGAAAGAGCAGGTCATAGTTTGAGAGCGTTTCATGACTTCCAGCTATTGCTGAATTTACAGGTGACAGTTGTACTGAAGAACCTGTTTATACCATTAGGAATAGCACACACCAACCTTTGCTGTGGTAACTAGACTTAGCAACAGTTATCCATATCATGATTATGACCTGTATTGAATTCTATAATGAGTTCTAAGTGAGGCTATCCTTTAAAAATGTCCGGAAATTGCAATTGATACCAATGTGGGCTCTGGTTGCTAACCAGTACAAGATATAGGAAATACATGATGCTACATTGAAAGATCTGTGTTGGCTGCTAATTGCCCACCAAGCAGAATTTAAGGTTTTGCTATTGATCTTTAAATCTCTAAAGAGTTTATGGAAGGCCTGATTAGATATCTGAGGGGCCAGTTTTGTCAAATTTTTAATAGTTAAACTATTTTTAATTATCTTGATTTCACGTTTGCATTTCATATTTTGTATTTTATTGATGCAGGCCACACTGAAAAGTTACATAATCAAAATCTGGGGAAAATAAATAAAACTAAATAAATAAGCCATGGGGGAGAAGTAACAGTATGTCAGAGCCATATTAAATTAAAAACAAATCAGGTTAATTTAGTTATCTTTAAGTGATTGAATGTTGAAACAAATTAAAAGCAAAAATAAAAAATAACCACTAATGGTCTCACAGCCTAAGTAGCATGACTGCTGACAAGGCACTTAAACCTCAATTTGGAAATCACTAAAATAGTAGAAATTGAATTTTTCAACAGAAAACTCAGTATTGACATCCATATTACCGCATGTATTTTGTAGCTGATAAATCTCAGCATGAACCAAATTCTTATTATAATAAGTTCTGAATAACTATTTAATAGAGGTATTCTCATTCGTCAATATGCAAATACTTACTCCATCATAACAACATTTTTGAAGGAAGATTATGTATTTGTATATTAAATTGCAGTTGCAATATTGCAACTTTCATTGTACTACAGTATTGATACTCTTTCTCATTGAAAATATATATAGTAAAGAGGGAAAGAAAGAAGAGGATGATCAAGAACAAAGTGGATAGAATTGATTACAACATTGATGGGTACATCATTGGAAGACCTGAAGGGACAAGCTGGATCATGCTGGAAAGGTTTTGTTTGGTTGCTAAGAGACAGCACCAACTTCATGGCATGTAATCAAATGTGAAAAAGAGAAAGGAAGAAAGAAACTTGCATTTTTAAAACAAAGAACAATTTTGAAGTAATTTAATTCTTGAGGTGAACGAGAGCAGGAAACTAACCTCCCTTTCTACTTCAGTGCTTTGAAACAGAATTGTCATGATACTGGGCGGTGTTCACAGTCTGGACAATAGAGCAGTTTGGAATACAAGAACAAATGTAACATTTATCTAAAATATTGACAAAAATATGTAGTATAATTATATGATTTGTATGAAGTATTATAAAGGAATTTTGCAAATTCAAGATAGCTTACATAGACAAATATATAACTTTAAGTAGTAAAGATAAGAACTTTCTATCCTCAAAAATGGATGTCTTTTCTGAGCAGGCTGTAAGCATATGATACATAAATAATGGTACAGAAACAACTCAAAATTTATGAATTAAAATGGGGAAAGGAGGAATTAAATAGTTCTGTTTTGGATACATAATAAAAAACAGCATCTGAACAGAAACTAAGTAATTAGATACGATGGTCTACATAAACATATCTAGCACTCAAAATTAATGTAGTCACTTACTCTTATTTCTGTTTTCTTGCCATTGCTTACTATGCTGTTTTTTTTCTCTGAAGATATCTTCACTTTGACCATTGGAACACCTTGATGTTTCAAGACAACATAGTTCTGACCAAGAAACTCTACCTAGCAAAAAAACATGTTTCAGTTTCTCTTCTGTGCTTTCTTGTCAATTTTGGCTTTCCAGATTGGTAAACTGAACTTAGTCTGATGTTGTGTGTCCCGAGTCATGAGTGTAAGACTGATATGCATGTCTCATTTTTACACTATGCTGCCTGTTGCTGCTTGTGCTTCTGTTGCATGATTTCTAGTCTTGTGCAAGGACTCATAACTGAGGCATATAGATATAACATACTGCCAATGGTGTAAGGTATATGTGAATTTATTCGCAATGTTATATCTATATGCCTTTGTCTAAAGTGAAATGAGTAGCTTGCAATAACATGATGCTTTTTGCTAAGCACTCAGCATTCTGTTTGATGTGTCTGACTTATTCCTGAGTTTGCAGTTTCAACACACACACAAACTCCCAACCTTGTCTCTTTCTTGTCTTCAGGAATTCTCACCCACTTTATTGCTTCTTAACCAAATAGTGCCTTCTACTGGTTAGGAGTATGATTAATGTGTGCCTTATTATTTGGAATACATTTGCCTCTTATTCTGGAAGAATACAGAATAATAGAAGAAAATATAAAATTGATGCTTGGGACTTGTTGGAATTGCTAGATGTCCAAGTTCCACCTCTTTTACATGCCTGTTTTAAGCGTTCTTTCTTGTTTTGCTGTTTGTCTAACCTTTTAATCAACTTTTAGTACAGAACAATTATTTTCAGATTGTGTTCTTCATCCATTATAACTTCCGTTTTTGAATAATCACAGGGATAGAGTGCTACCGGTATGATTATATTTTTTTTGCCAGGGGCATCTCTTTTTTGACCTGTATTGTTCAAAATGCATCTTAGCTTATAAAAAATGCCAACCATTGTATCACTTAATTTCTCTTACATGTTTCTCACCCAAAGATCTTGTATCAATATGTGTAAACTTTATCCAAGAAAGAGGTAATAAAAAAAAACCCCAGCATAGGACCCTTACCACTGTTAATCAAGCATTGGTCAAGAACTGTTGTTAACTTTATAAGACAAATCTTAAAATTCTTCTGGAATTTGAAATCATTGCACATTATCATTGCTAAGAACAAAAATTAAACCTGAAGCTAATTTTAATAGCACTTCAGCTCAAAATTTAAGGCAACTAAATTTAGAAATCAATTGGACTTAGAGACTGGCATAAGATTTATTCTGTAGGTTTCTGCCATGGGGCAGATAGCAATGTCCTTAAGCAAATTTCAGTTAGAAAAAGGATATAGAGAAAAAAGATAATTACTAACTCTTGCTATTATGTTCCTGCCCAGAATCTGCCTGGCATGCTGCTATTAAATAAATTTTCAGACATTCTGGGATTTTGACATGACAAATAAAATTATCAGAATGCTTATCTTGTGAAATTTATTTTATTTTTATTTATTTATTTGTTTCAATTTCTATACCGCCCTTCTCCAAATAGGACTCAGGGCGGTGAACAGCCAAAGTAAAAAAACAGGACATACAAAATTTAAAAACAATTTAAAATAATTAGATATTTTGGCCGTAAATTAAAACAACCCAATTTAAAATCAATTTAAAATTTAACTCAAGCCAGCCCAGCTAGTTGAAATAAATAGGTTTTCAGGGCCCGACGAAAAATCCGGAGGTCTGTTATTGTTATTGTTATTGTTACTCTTATAAATAAGAGAAGGGCCACTGATATCTATTATTCCCAAGTATCTCTCTCAGTATGGGGAGCCCTGAAGTTGTACAATCAGAGTGCAAATGCGAAACATTATCGATGAAGGAAAATAAGTTCCTAAAAATATTCTTATTCTTATTTTCAGAGTCTCAGCGATAGGGAAGATTGTATTGGAAATTAACCACTCTGAAATTGGATTGTGTAGCTGAAATACTGATAAACAGTCTGACTAAGGCCATTAAAAAAATTGTTTATACTGTATCTCCTCCTATCTCCATTTGCTTTTTGCCTGAGCTATAGTACAGCTTCAGATGAGTTTTTTTATTTATTCAATTTATATAGTGTCCCATCCCCCCACCCCCAATTCACATATGTGATTCTGGATTATTCACACACACATAAAACTCAAACGTATAAAATAAATAATCAAACAATAACAACATAAAACAATGAAAACAATGAAAACCAGAAAAAGCATAATCTATAAGAGATTGCATCCATTTTACGGTGTAGTCATTTTACAGGCTCTATACTGCCACCATATCTCCAGACACAGTAACAAAGCCATATCTTCAGGACCCTTCAAAAGTCCAATAGGATTGGGGCAAATCTAACCTTGGGGAGTGCTAATCCAAAGAGTGAATGCAGTGGCAAAAAGGAAGTGTTCTTCTGGGTCCCGTCAGATGACAGTCATTAGTAGACAGGACCCATAACATGCCCCTTCTGCCAGACATGTAGGGACAGGTAGATGTAACTAAAAGATGCAATCACTTAAATAAGCAGTTATGTACAACAGAGTGTTCCGTGCACCTTGGCGTATAGTCATGCTGGCCACATGACAAAGGAAATGTCTTTGGACAATGCTGGTTCTCTTGACTAAGAAACAGAGATGAGCACTGCCCCCTAGAATTGTGCACAACTGCACAGGTGAAACCTTTACCTTTAAAAGGCATTACCAGAACCTTAGGAACAGTGCAGTTTATAGAGTAGAGGTGTAACATGCACTGATCTAGTGACAAGTGCCCTTGTCACTGCACCCCTTGTACCAGTTGCAGCTTCTGGATACTCTTCAAGGGTGTAAAGGGCATCTCTGAACATTAATTCATAAGTTTCAGGCATACTCTATGTCAATACCCAGAATGAAAATGTTCTTATGAAAAAAATCATCAAAAATTCCAATTGGGTTCTTGAAGCATTAGTAGAACTAAGGAGCCAACATTACATAACATTGAGTGATATTTTAATTTAGGCCAAAAATTTCAATGCATAAATGGGATAGAAACTGAGGAAAATATAATAACTGAATACACCTCTTAAGTAATGTTTTGAACAAAAGTTTGAAATGCACTGTATTTACTATGGCTGAAATTCAATATCCAAACAGCTATTAAGTGTCTTACAGGTGGCTAATTAAAGGCTGTTTCACAGGTCAGGAATGGAATATTTGTAAGGGAACAAAATTATATCCCACATTTAATTGATAAAATTAACAATACATTTACAAATACTACAATGTGCTATGTGTCAGGGTTCCAAGTAACACCCCCAATGAAAGAAAACTCCAAGGCTTGAGTTTCCTCAAAGTCCATTTTATTACAGATGTCATATTCGCACATCTGGGAAAACCCGAATCTGAAAGTTTCCAGGTTTTCCCCACCCAAAGGAAAGTTCAAGTCCCTGCCCAACACCCATGTATCCATCACATGGTCCAATCAAAGCACCATCCCAACTGCAGATGCCTCTCAGTTCCAGCCGTCCAGGTGCAGGGCAAGATGTCCTTGACTCTCTGAGAAAGGAATGTTATTATGACTATATATCACCCTGGCTCCATACAATCCCCCCTCCCAGTTTCCCACAGTAGTAAATATGGCAGGCCTGAAGATCCAACAAAAAAGATGGTTTCCAGGCCTGACACTATAATTTATAGACTGATTTCTTATTAAACCTGACATAGAAATGTATCTGAGATTTCTTTTTTATAATAATTTTATTGAAGATTACAATAACAAAGATAAAACAAATACAAACTAAAAAGAAAAAATACAGAATAGGAAACAATACAGAGAAATGCGGGGGGGTGGGGGAGAAAAAATTAAGAGTATAGTAGATAGTCCTTGACCTACAACTGTTCGTTTAACAACAGTCCAGAATCATGACAGCCTTGTGAAGGGCAATTTATAGCCTGGAAAGCACTTCCGACCAAAATGTTGCAGCATCACCCTAATGGTCACATGATCACAATTTGGATGTTTAGCAATTGTGATCACCATTTGCAATCTTCTCTAATGACTTTCCCAGAAAGGCAGTGGAGAAGCTGATAGAGAAGGCTACAAACTGCTGCCACCTGCCAAGAGAACTCTCTCTTAAGTCTGGGGGCTGGCTAGGTGCATGGAGGGAAGCTGAATTCCTTCAGTAGGGTGCAGAAACAGAACTGAAATCCTGAAAACCAATCCATGCACTCTGGGAGGGAGTGCTCTTCCTTGCACAGAGGGGAGCTGAAATCCTTGAGCAGGCAGTTCTTTCAGCCAACTCCAAAAGAGGGGATCTAAATCCAAGCAGAGAACAAAGAGGCAGCACGGTAAGGTAAATATCATGGGGTGCCTCAGGCAGGTGGGGGAGGCTCTGGAAAGCCTGCTGCAGGCTGAACACAAGGTTTGAAAATCCTCCTTGGATTTCAGCAGGAGGATTTTCGGTTCCTGAGCAGAACCTCCCAGGGTCTCCTCAACTCTCCTGAGGTATCATGTGTTTCTTACCTGGGACTCTGTCTACTTAATGATGTGCAAGATTGCTTAATGACCACAATGGGAGTGCCAATTGTGTCCCAACTTAATGACCCCTTTGGTCAGTGACCAAGAGGGTAGTTGGAACACTAAAATTTGGTCATGTGACTGCAGTTTACTAAAAAAATTACTATTCTCATGCTGATTCTCAAGTCTTTTTTTGCCTTTCAGTGTTAGAGCAGATTGTGCCTTGCAGATGTGCTATTCAGTTTCTTAAAAATTTGCTTCAAGCAGTAAGCAATCGGGAAAAATCTTAAAATAATAAATTATAGGGTCACAGATGAACTAAACAAACACTTCACTAAAGCCTGATAATTTTGACTTAACATTCCTAATATATTTAAGATATATTGTATTTGTGCCTTTCCATCCAAAAGTCTTGATCTAAACAGACTAAGATTGTAAGGTAGTATATATGTTACTGTTAATGTGTGAAATTAGGCATTTTAAAAAATGCCTAGAAATCTGTAGAATACCAAAAATGGGATGTCAACATATGAAACATTGTATTTCACACATTTATTAGGCATTCTGTGCAATGCCAAGAGGTAAACTGGCAAAGTATAAAATACAGCCACTAAAATGTCATTCTAGCTTTTCTTGTTGCAACAGGTAAGTTAATACTGGTCTTTTTCTCTTGTTTTTTTCAGTAGAAAATTCTGTACTTTATTTTGCATTTCTTCTTTTCATATATGTTTTTTAAATAAAAGGTTAGGGACAGGATCAGGGTCAGGGTTAAGGTTAGAATTCTAATTCTTTTCATAACTTTCTACTTTGCGTAAATAATTCTTGTCATTCTGCATAATGTCTAGATATTATATACAGTGCCTGTGGGAAAATATATAGCTTATTAAAATAACACATATTTCATACTTTACCTAAAAACATCACACATTTTACACATTTACTAGGCATTCCATACAATGCCAGTTTTTCGCACATTGCTGGTAACATATATATCGTTTTGACCAGTGGTGAAATCTAAAATTTGTTACTACCGGTTCTGTGGGCGTGGCTCGGTGGGGAGGTAATGTGACTGGGTGGGCGTGGCCATTTAAAAAAACTTTTAAAACCATTTTTTCTACAACCTTTTTGGCGAAGAGGTTGTAAAAAATGCTTTCATCCCAGCTGAGTTGCCTGATCGGCAGAGGCTTTTTTAAAAAGCCTCTGCCAATCAGGCTACTCAGCTTGGATCATCAGAGGCATTTAAAAGAAAAAAAAGGGTTTTTTCTTTTAAAAGCCTTTGATGATCCCAGCTGAGCCGCACAATCATCAGGGGCTTTTTTTTTTTTACTTTTGAAAGCAGAAAAAATGCTTTTAAAAGTAAAAAAAAAAAAGCCTCTGATGATTGTGCGGCTCAGCTGGGCATGGGGGGGGGCAGGAATTTTTGCCCCGAACCACCCGCCTCCATTGCTACCGGATCAGGCAAACCGGTCCGAACCGGGAGCATTTCACCCCTGGTTTTGACAATACTATGCAGCTTGATTTTATTGTAGAAATTAAGTTAAATATACCTAACCAGATCACTTTGCTTCAAGTCTAAGTGTTGGCATCATTAGCTTAATTGTCCTCTGATAAGGATCTTGTTATTCCTGTTGCTATCCTCTTTTTGTTATATATTGATATTAATCCATAGACATAAATTTATATATGTACAAACTAATTGTTCTTTCATTCACATATTTTATTTTATCAAATATATCCAGAGGCAGACATTTTCTATTCTAAAATTGGGTTATATAGAAATTGATTAAATTAATTTTTTTAAAAAATAATTGTTTTGAAAATTAAAAGTTACCCGAGTTTGGAATGCTTATCCTATTATCACTGTCCGTTGCTACAGGCAGAATTCAGTTGCATGGAAACACTCAACTGTTAATTAGAATACAAATGTCAACTTGTTTGCAAGCAATTGGGAATAGAACTCATCACAATCACTTTGCAATCACAATATAGAATAGCGATGGAGCTTTATTCCCAGTGTCAAGAGTGAAAGGAGATAACTTTTTTAGGGTACATTGTATTGTAGTTATTGCTTAGGTAATTCCAATACTAGTCTCTGTTTCTTGAAATCTTGAGAACCTTCTGTATACAATGTATTTGTGATGGACTTCCAGGAAAGTAACGGGGGACTCATGACTGTGGCAGATCAAAGAATTGGCGAACAGATTGGTGTCTCAAAATTCCTCTCTGGATAAAGTGGAAGGCCTGGGATCACCCACAAGTACTGGATTTTAATTATAAAATCCTCCTTGTAGATTGCTTAAAACCATTCATTCTTCTTTTTTTTCTTAATTCCTTTTTAGAAGTGTATGAAATGTTTTAAGGCTGTTAAAAGCAGGTTTCCATCAACTTATGAATTATTGATAACTTCATTCCATTAGCTTTTCTGTTTTCCCTTAGAAAAACTTTTATTTTGGTCAGTTAATGTGACTCTCTTCTCAATCAAAGCAGCATTTTGAATATTGATGTAGCATTTTCATCACAACATAGCCACAACTGAAAGAAAAACAGTTGAGAAAAAGAATGCACTAAATGCAATGTCTGCTTTCATATCTGTGTAAAAGTCTGAAGCTTTTAAGAAATATTGAAATATTGAGAAATATTTGTTCGGTATTGTTGTTGAAAATCAAATTATCTAATCTACCTTACAGTATCATTGCTGCTTTTGGAAATTTTCATATGTAAATATTCCTTATTGTGATGTCTATGATGCGGTCATGTTCCTGTACACAAACTTTTTCAGAACCTCTCAAGTTTACAGAAATATCTGGCCGATATCATGGTTTGATACAGCTCTTGCTGAATCGCTTCAGTTTATTTTTGACAGCCACAGTGACAGAACATTCATCTTTGAAATTTTTGCAGCATCAAAATTATTTTAATTACTCTATTTTACTCTTGTTCATCCTTGCTTCTGCCTAATATGGTTCTGCAAAGCATTTGTCTCCAATTTCTGATAATTCCATGGTGTTTTGCTCTTCTAGGAAAGCTCACCAGAGTTCTGAAAGCCTCTGAAAGGCTTTTCACATTTCTCATCAACAGATTTATCTTCTTTGGAAACTTGAAATATAATGAAGTGAATCATTTTATATACAGGTCTTTAACTGCATATTTGGGTTGGATTTTCTCTTAACCATATTTTGGATATTCTCAGGACAGGCAGCTGTTGGAAGCATTGGGTTTGTTGCTGGTGTTGTTGTTCCAGGTTACTCTGGGTATTCCTTTATGAAAGATCTTCCACCTGGGCTTCTATCTGGCATCGCCTCCCACTCAAGAGACATTGTTTTCTCCCTGCTTGCCCCTGCTGAGTCTGCTCATCCTATGTTTGTTTTTAAAAAGTTAGCAATAAAAACTACTCTTCCAGGAGAAAATAAATCGTAGCTTCTTTTTCAAGTTCTTTACCCTGTCTTAGAAGGATATTGGACTTTTATAACATCAACTACTTTTTGAGATGTTCTTGCTTTATGATGGTGTCAGTTGCTTCCAACCTACTTCTAATACAGAATGGAATATAATTTGCATTTCTAAAGTGCAGGTTGATTATTTTCTTATTTATATAAATATCTTACTATCATGACTATCTGCTAGAACTGTTGATCAAGATAGGAGCCCTCTTCCCAGCTTAAATTCTAGGAGGTAGGGGAATGAGAAGAATAGGATGTAAGAGACATGGGTAGAAGGACATCCATCAGAGAAGATCAGGGAATTCTCCAACTCTCAGAATAACAGATTTAAAAATAAATCTGACATTTATATATTAAATATTGACATTTATTAGATACTAATATTAGATACTAGATATTAATAGATACTTTGTGAATGCTAGGAAAATATTCTGAAGAAGTTAATCAAGGTTACAAACTTAAGGAAACCTGTTTGTTTTTATATAATAATTTGATTATTTAATGAAGAAACAACAAAAAAATAATCCTAATCAAGAAAAATTTTGGTGATGGCAGTAAAATCAACAGATCTCTTAATTTTTTTCCTCACATTATTGTGAGTATGCTTTAACTCAGAGTAAAATATCAAAAGGAAGGACAATTACAACAGGATGAGCAACAGCTGAATTTTTTTCGTTTGTTTTTTTTAATTAAATATCTCTGCTACTAATTTCACATTTAACCATTTTGATAAGCAAACAGATCTTCTAGCCAGGCAAGACAGAGTAGTGCAGGATTGTCAAACTCAAGACCAATGGGCCGGATCCATCCCGTGGGGTGCTTAGATCTGGCCTGTGGAGCCGCCTTGGAAACAGCAAAGGACTGGCCCTCCATGCCTCTGCCAGCGAAAAGGGAGCTCGGGCTCCATTTTTTCTGGCAGAGGGTTGCAGGAAACTGTTGCAGCCAAAAATGGAGCTCAGGAGCCCATTCTCGCTGGCAGAGTGCTTGGACCACCACATGTACCCCTGACATGAGTGACATCGAGCTGGCCATGCCCACTCCAACCCTGATGCATCCTTCAGTGAAATCGAGTTTGACAGTCCCGAAGTAGTGGGACAAATCCTGGCTGCCAATACCAAGATAGCAGGGGAACAAAGAGAAACACGTAAAATGGAGATTCTCCTATTAGCTGTCACGGCAGTCAGACGTGGGTAATAGACAGGTGGCTGACCAATAGGACCAAGTGTCGAGCCTCGGTTGGGTCTCGCCATCACTGGGGAGGACGACGAGGAGGGGGCAAGCTGCTGGACTCTCCGGGGGCGTGTCATCACCTGTTTGAGAAGTCTTTTAAAGGATTGCAACTGCCTTCTTCCATTCTGGTGTTGGCTTGTTTCCAGTGCAGTTGGGTGGACTGGCCGAGACCAAGTCTACTGGAAGTCAAAGTTCCGCCCTTTCCTGCTTGGCTCCAGTTTTTCGACTCGGTCTGCCAGGACAGCCGTGTCTATAGAGTGCTCATTGCTAATCGTTTAAATTGTTATTAGGACTCAGGAATGGACTTGACTATTCTTCGTGTTTCTCCTTGTCGGATTTGATCGCTTACCTTATTAGTCTGCCGGCTGGCAGCTTTATTCAGCGCGCGCACGAGTTTGCTCTGCCGCGCTGCCCGGCTTTCCCGCCTGTCTCTCCGACAGCGGAAGATTTTAAACAGAGCCCTGGTCTCTTCGGATTTTTTGGAGGGCCTGTTACCGGGACAGCCCGCCTTCGTTCCATCGGCGGTGCTCGGCTGCGCTAAGGAGCCTTCCAGCTCAGCAGCGGTTTGGCACGCAGCGATTTCCGTGCCATTTAGTCGCCCTTAGCCAGCAGGCTAGCAACTTCAAATTGGGGCTCAGGACTCGAGCTCTGGGACATCGCCTTCAACCGCAAGTATCTGGCAGCCCCAATAGCCTTTCGGTTCCCTATCTCGCTCTGCGGTTTGGGATAGACCTCGTGGCGCAAGATTCAAAATGGCGGACACAACTAAATCGCACTCCTCCCGCCAGGCCCAAAATAAGGGGAAGAGACCCAGAGAAGAAGATCCTCTGGAAGGGTCATCCAAGCACCCTCCTTCTAAATCCAGAGCTACGGGCTCCACTGCTTCTTCTCGCCTTTTAGCCACTAAGCCATCAAGGGAAGAGAAAAGGCGCCATAAAGCAATTGAGAAGGCATTCCACAAGGCCCAAGCCTCTTCAGGTCTAGTACCCTGTCCTAGCCGAGCGGAGGTTTCCCCTGAATTGCCTTCCACAGCCAAATCCCTTACTAGTACTTCCAATTTGCAAAGACCTGCCTCTGCCTTATCTCCAGACAAGTCTGACATTGAAGAGATCGTTCATGATACTGAAGCTGATTCGGTTTTCCCTATTGCTAATGCTCCTCTGCCCTCTACAGTTTCTGAACCGGTCCCTCCACAGGAACCAGCTGTGCGGGCAGCCAACCAAGGTTCTCATGCCCTTTCTGATATTCCTCCAGCCTTGGCTGTACTGATCTCTGACGCTATACGCCAGGGTATTGCCCAAGGTCTCCAGCAAAGACCTCCATCCGAGGCTTCTGCTCTTTCTAGTGCTCATCATCGTTCTAGAACACCATCCTTGCAGGATGAAGTGGAGGAGACCAGGGAGGTTTGCGAGGCCGCGGATTCGGCCAGCCAAGATTCTCTCTCAGATGGAGAGATTATAGCTGATCAGGAACTTTCGGATGATGAGGGCCTAGAACCCGATCAACCAGCGTTTGTTGGCCTATTCCGTCCCCAAATGTTCCGTTCTTTGCTCTATAAGGCTCAAACTGTCACCCGTTTGGGGGGAAATGCAGCGGCTGCCACTTCAGCTTCTTCCTCTGCTGATCCTACTGCCTCTCTGTTTCAGGAACCTTCTGTTCAGAAGGAAGTTATCCCCGCTCCCAAGTTATTTTCCGATGTCCTCAGACAGTGGGCATTCCCTAGTTCTGGACCTGTACCCAATACCTTGGACAAGCGGTTTTATAACATGGCTCCTGATTTCTCCACCTTACTTCAGGTCCCTTCGGTTGATTCGCCAGTTCTGGCTCTGTCCTCTCCGTCTCCCTTCACAGGTCCTCCTGAAGAGTGCCTAAGACTGGAAGAGAAGAAAGCTGAGAGAATTCTGATCAAAGGCCATCAGGCCTCTGCCTGGTCTGTGCAAGCTTCCTCAGCGGCATCTTTTTTTAACAGGACCACGATTCTCTGGTTGAGACAACTGCAAGCGCGTTTGCCTCCATCCGATCATCGCTCTCACCAGGACCTGAATAAGATTTTGGCGGCAGTAGAGTTCTCGGCTGACGCCACTCTCAATGCGGCCCGCTTTTCAGCCAAAGCCATAGGAACCTCAATTACATCATGCCGACTACTGTGGCTCCGTAACTGGCAAGCTGACATCAGAAGCAAGTAGCGCCTGGCTTCTTCTCCTTTTGCCGGAGACAAGCTCTTCGGCTCTCAACTAGACCCTCTCTTAATTGAAACAAAAGATCACCGCAAAGTGCTTCCGTCTCTGCATCGTCGCCAAGATAATCGTCCTCAACACTTTTTTCATCCCTCCTCCTTTCGGGGTTCAGACACAGTCTTCCCAACTCACCGGTCGCAGCGTTCCTTCTCAGCCAGACCTTCAAATCAACAGGACTCCCAGGTTAGACAGGGTTCCAGATTTGGCTTCAAACGGCCCTTTCGGGGGGGCAGGGGATGTCCCTTCTGGAGGTCCCGCTGATTCTCCTTCCGATCAATCCTTAGGGGGGCGCCTATCCCTTTTTGCAGATCAATGGGATAGGTCCGTTTCTGACGCCTGGGTCACATCTACCATCCGTTTTGGCCTTTCACTTGAATTCCGCTCCTCCCCTCCGAAGCTTTTCTTGAGATGTCCTTCTTCTCGAGATCACATCAAAACTGCCCGTCTTAATTCGGCCATCCAACACCTTTTGGATATCAAAGCCATTCAGCCTGTGCCCCTCAATGAGAGGGGCGATGGTTTCTATTCCCGTCTCTTTCTAGTCCCCAAAGCTTCGGGGGGTTGGAGAGCAATTCTTGATTTAAAGTCCTTAAACCGGCACATTGTTTATCGCCGGTTTAAGATGCAATCGCTTCACACCATTCTCCTGAGTATCAGACAAGGGGATTTAATGGCATCAATTGATTTGACGGAGGCTTACCTCCATATTCCAATTCGGCCTGCCCATCGCAAATTCCTTCATTTTTACCATAATGGACACCATTTTCAGTATACTGCCCCACCCTTTGGCCTTTCTTCCGCGCCAAGGGTTTTTACCAAGATCATGGCCTCCCTTATAGCTCATATTTCTTCTATACCAGTCAGAACCATGTTTTACCTGGATGATATCCTCATCCTGTCCTCTTCTCTGACCCAGGCGATATTAGATGTCAATAAGACAATTACGATTTTACAGACCCATGGCTTTTCCATAAATTGGGCTAAAAGCCACTTAGTACCTACCGACCACATTCAGCATTTGGGGGCTGTCATCAACACAATCACAGTGGAGGTCTCCCTGTCCCCGGATCGACAATGCAGCCTATCCTCTCTTGCTAGTCGTTGCCGGCTTCGCAGGGCTGCTTCTTTGTCAGACCTCTCCACCTTGCTGGGGAAGATGGTGTCATCTTACGGGATCATTCCTTGGTCTCGCCTCCACAGCCGGGAGCTTCAATGGCTGCTGCTGCCCTACCAACGGAACCCATCGTCCCCCACCTCCCTGAAGGTCCAGCTTCCTCCATGTGTGGTCGATTTCTTGGCCTGGTGGACGTCTCCGGCGGTGGCCAAGGGTTCAAGGTTCCTCGAGCCCCAGCGAACCGTCATCACTACCGACGCGAGTCTCCATGGCTGGGGAGCTCATCTCGGCTCGAGCACGGCACAAGGGCGGTGGTCCTCCCAAGAAAGATCCCTCAACATCAATGTCCTAGAGCTTCGAGCAGTCTACCTGGCTCTTCTGAGCTTCGAAGCTCACGTCTTGGGTCGGGATGTGCTGGTCCTCACGGACAATATCTCGGCCAAGGCACATATAAACAGGCAGGGGGGCACTCGCTCAAGATTACTCATGAAGGAAGCTCTTCGGCTGGGGTTGTGGGCCGAGACCCACCTGATCTCGTTGCGAGTGGAACACATTGCAGGGAAGGACAACATCCACGCCGACGCTCTCAGCCACTTCCAACTGGATCCCACGGAATGGAGCATCCCGCACCACCTCTTCCACCAGATAACCCTTCGTTTCGGCCTTCCTCAGGTGGACCTGTTCGCCTCCAACGACAACCACCTATTACCTCGCTTTTATTCTCGGTTTCCCTCGACAACAGCAGAGGCGGTGGATGCTCTTCGCAACCCTTGGCCCCAGGGTCTTCTACTTTATGCATTTCCTCCTCTTCCTCTGATAGCCAAGGTGGTTCGCAAACTGTTGCAGGAGAAGGCAGAACTCATACTTCTTGCACCTCATTGGCCCCGCAGACCCTGGTTTGCGGACCTTGTATCTCTTTCAGTGGTCCCTCCGTGGCGGATTCCGGACGATCAGATTGTATTGCGTCAAGGCAACGTTCTTCATCCGGAACCCCAGTCTTATCATATAGCCGCCTGCAGGTTGAGCGGCTCTGTTTGATCAATTCCAACGTGTCCCCAGCTGCGATTCCCATTATCCTGGCGGCTCGACGACCCTCGACAGTTCGTATCTATGACTCAACATGGAAGGCCTTTCTTCGTTGGTGCTCCAAACACCATTTGGATGCCTCATCTGTTTCAGTGGTTCAAATTGTGGATTTTCTACAAGAAGGCTTCACCTCTGGGCTTTCGCCCAACACTCTACACCGCCAAGTCGCAGCCTTATCCTTGGTACTAGACCTTGGTCCCGAGAACTCACTATCCAAGGATCCTCTTATTCGTGCCTTTTTGAGGGGTGCTACCAACCTCCGTCCTCCGGTGGTTCACAGGTTCCCCACCTGGGACCTTAACAAGGTCCTCACCTCTCTCACCAAACCATCTTTTGAACCTCTCAGGGACGTCAACTTGAAGTTTTTATCCTTCAAAGTTTCCTTCTTGGTGGCGATCACTTCGGCCAGACGTATATCAGAGCTCACCTCTCTTTCAATTCGATCCCATCTCTGCGTCTTCCACAAGGACAGGGTGGTTCTCCGATTAGAACCTGCATTCATTCCAAAGGTTAATTCTACCTTCCACAGAACTCAGGAGCTCATCCTTCCAGACTTCTGCCCTTCTCCACATCATCACCTGGAGAAAGTCTGGCATACCCTTGACGTGCGCAGAGCTCTGAAGATTTATATATCCCGCACCTCGTCTTTTCGATGATCCGAAGCCCTCTTCATTTCCTTCCAGCCTTCGTCCATGGGGTCTCGAGTCATGGCTACCACGGTGGGACGTTGGCTCAGAGCTACGATCTCCACGGCATATGAGTCTCAATCCTTACCTGTTCCCTGTCGTATTACAGCACATTCCACCAGAAGTGCTTCCACATCAGCGGCTTGGGCGACCCAGGCTCTGCTGGAAGAGGTCTGTCGGGCGGCAACTTGGACCTCGGTGACACCCTTCATCCGGCATTACCGGTTGGACACTTACGCTTCCGCAGACGCCGTTTTCGGCAGAAGGGTGCTGCAGAGAGTTCGAACGGATCCCTCTCTATAGGACATGTGCTTTGGTATGTCCCACGTCTGACTGCCGTGACAGCTAATAGGAGAATGGGTGTTGTACTTACCTGATACGCTCCTTCTCTGTTCTGCTGTCACGGCAGTCAGCCCCACCCTGGTCGGTATAGGAGGGAGCTCCTGGGGAGGGTGGCTCTTTCACTTTTTCCTTTATATCTCTATAGACACGTCAGTCTACTGGACATCTTCGCCTCAAAACTGGAGCCAAGCAGGAAAGGGCGGAGCTTTGACTTCCAGTAGATTCGGTCCTATTGTCAGCCACCTGTCTATTACCCACATCTGACTGCCGTGACAGCAGAACAGAGAAGGGGTGTATCAGGTAAGTACAACGCCCATTTCATCTCCAGAAAAAGGGACATTGACTATTGGATTGCAGTTGGGATTGCTCCAACAGGATTTGATGAAAGATAAGATGTAGTTTCCAGTCATGCTCCACTGTTCTTGCTGCAGTACAGTTAGTGAGTAAAGGTGTCAGTACCAGACATATGGCTTGCTACACTCCTCCTTCCATACACTTATGCTTATGCACACAAACACGGTTTCGAGTTTATGTAAAAAAGGGAGAGCAGTTTCATTCTATTAACTGCACCAGATATTTGATTGCCCTTAATTAAGAGAATCTGGGAATTGCAGACTATTTTTAAAAATGGGGTTATCCAATTAAATACACTACAAATGACTTCCAATTTTTTCTCATAACCTTCCTTATGGAGAGAACATAAGGGTTGATTTGAAAAACACATTCTGTATGATAGAAAGACAAGTCACAGTTACACTGAGGTCCCTGTTGTATGGTTTAGGAAGAAAGTAAGAGCATAAAGATTATGTGCTTGGTGTACATTTGTGCAGATTGTACTATGTGTGGGTGTTGAGTAGGAGGAGTATATGCTGGGTATGTGAAAGCGTAGTCATTAGACAGTCTGTGCAAAGAGAGAAGCCATTTAGCTCTGAGTTGCTGAAGGAATATATGTACAATTTAAATGACACAGAATTACAGACATATTAACCTTTTCTCTAGTCTTAGAACAAAAATAAATAATGTTGCATTTTCTATCATCAGGTTTTCTGTTTGTCTTGCAAGTCCTATCTTGCAGGTCAGAATTGACTAGGAAAGTACATGAAAGGTTGCAAAAAGCTGGCTATAATAAGGATAGAAATATATTTTGCTGTTATGTGTTCTGATTTTGATTATATAACTGGAAATAGTCAATATTTAATCCAAATTTTAATTTACATTTAAATTCAGTCATTAAAATGGGAAAGTTTATATATTTTATATTAGGTAAACGGATTAAGTGTGACTTCTTTAGAGGCAACTTCCTGAGTATAGCACCCTCAACTATGGATTGCACCAGAGAGGCTAAACCAATTTCGTTGTATATATGATGTACAATGACAATAAAGGCTATATTACTCACATGCATCAACATAACTGATCACTGGCATCTGAGTCAGGATATCTGCTTGATTTCCAATGATCAAAAAGATTGAAATTTAATGAAATAATATTTTGGATATAGGTAATCCTTGACTTACAACAGCTCATTTAGTGACTGTTCAAAGTTACAGCAGTACTGAAAATAGTGAGTTATGACCGTTTTCCACACTTACAACTGTTGCAGTATCCCCATGGTCACATGATCAAAATTCAGACACTTGGTAACTAGTTCATATTTATGACACTGGGTCCCAGGATCATGTGATCACCTTTTGTGACCTTCTGACAAGCAAAGTCAATGGAGAAGCCAGATTCAGTTAACAACTTTGTCACTTACTTAACAATTACAGTGATTCACTTAATAACTGTGGCAAGAAAGGTCATAAAATGGGACAAAATTCACTTAACAAATGTCTCAGTTAGCAACAGAAATTTTGGGCTCAATTGTGGTCATAATTTGAGGACTACCTGTATTTTGGTATTATGTTTAAAGAGTTCTACTATATTTAAACTTTAAACTTATATAATTCACTTGAATCACTTGTTTCACTTGAATGCACCAAAGACAAATTCCTTGTGTATACAATCACACTTGGCCAATAAAGAATTCTATTCTATTCTATTCTATTCTATTCTATTCTATTCTATTCTATTCTATTCTATTCTATTCTATTCTATTCTATAAATGTATTTGAATATTAGTAGTTTGGGTTGGTAGTTGGGGTGTTGGTTTGAGCTCAGAGATTGGCAATTTGGTTTCAAACGTTTTGTCGCCATTCGAGGAGACATTGTCAGTGCTCTTTGAATTGTGCTTGTCTGTCAGAACACTGGCCTTTAAATACCTTCATATGTGATGCAAATTAGCATTAGTGTTGTTTGTTCACATGCTTCTGAGTCATGGTTTGGTTTTGGACTGTTTGATTGGCTAGTTGTTGTTACTGAGACGTGGTCCAATTTCTTGTGAGTTGATTGGTTATAGGATGCCTGTTT
Organism: Pantherophis guttatus; assembly: GCF_059756535.1. NCBI lineage: Eukaryota > Metazoa > Chordata > Lepidosauria > Squamata > Colubridae > Pantherophis > Pantherophis guttatus. The sequence goes on along the minus strand of NC_142063.1, from coordinate 112,313,061 downwards.
GTTCGTCATCAATGCTACCTTCGGGATTGCAGTTGATGGGGCCTTGTATAATTCAATAATTGTATAATTCACTTGTATAATTCAAACAGCATAAGTTTTACTGTCTGCCTTTTCTTGTAAAAAAATTGGAACCAAGATACTTAAAGGAGTATGTTTTTCTATTCCTTCTATGGCAATCCTATCCAATGGAACAGGGTGATTTTTTTTTAAAAAATTAATCTTTATTAATTATTTACAAATAAAAAAACATAATGTAATTATCAAACAGATATGAGTTATATATGGGTACACAACAAAACACATAAAGACAACCACATATAAAGACTAACCGGGGGTCATATCGATCCTCCAGATACCTATTCATAGTTACATCCCGGTAAATCTTTTTGTTCAGATAACATTGACTATTTTAAATACCAAACGCTATCTAATTATGACTAAGTATATATGTAATACTATATTGTTTACTCTATGGAACAGGGTGATTTTTGTGTCCTACCAGCTATCCAAAATTCAGTGGATTACCATAGATGAAAAGTACCATCAGAATGTGGAACCCAAGGAGATACATTACTCTTCTATACTGATCTTCCTTAGAAGGTTGAAGATAGTTTTGCTTCCACAAATAAGATAATGCAACTGATGTGTGATGGACTGGATTCTCTTGGCAAAATGACCGCTGTATTTTCACAGAGACCTTTTGAACAATGGATGCTCAAGAAACATCTACACCAGAGATTTATGCTTCTGGTGAATGAGATGCAATTGTTGGGAAAGTCCCTAATTAATGGCATTGTTATTAAGAGTATCCTAAGGAATGGTTTTATTATTAAGTGTCAAAAGAGGATATTTAATCCTGGATAGATCAGAGATAATGATTGGATATTTTGTGGTAGACTTCCTATGAATTAATTACAATAACAGATTGTTAACAGAGAGCTTTGAAGTTTAATTTAGTTGTTGATTAATCTGATATATATGTGTGTGTGTGTGTGTGTGTGTGTATGTATATATATGTATGTGTGTGTGTGTGTGTGTGTATGTGTGTATAATAGATCTATTTGCAAGGGGAGAAAACTATTATTGTAAAATATTTGTCAATTCTCAACTGAGGGGATAATATGTGTTTCTGTTTTTTGTCTTTTAATTTAAATTTTTTAATGTTTTTGTCTAGTTTGCTTTACTTTTGTAATTTTTTTCTGGTTTTTCTTTGGAGTTTGTATTAGAGCCGTTATGGCACAGTGGTTAGAGTGCAGTACCGCAGGCTAGTTCTGCTGACTACTGATTGCCAGCAGTTTGGCAGTTCAAGTCCCACCGGCTCAAGGTTGACTCAGCCTTCCATCCTTCCAAGGTTGGTAAAATGAGGACCCAGATTGTTGGGGGCAATATGCTGACTCTGTAAACTGCTTAGAGAGGGCTGTAAAGCACTGTGAAGTGGTGTGTATAAGTCTAAGTGCTATTGCTATTTTAATTTTCTGCATAAAAATAAAAAAACTAAAACTGCAGTAACAAACTGTAAAAGAATGGGTAATTGTTAAAAATGTTAATTTTCCAGAGTTATTATTAAGTAATTGTAAAATATGGGCATATATTTTTATCTGAAAACCTCTGCCCTTTTCCACGGTCTGGATGCATCTGAAGGCCTAGAAAAATAATTTGGAAATTCAGTAGTATGGAAATAATCAGTAAACTGTAAAAAGTCAGAGAGCAATTCTTCAGCACCAAGGATAGTTCTAAGTGAACACAGGTATTTCCATAGGAAATGTCAAATTTTAACATTAAAGGAATTTGAGTGGGTTTAGCAGTGAGATGGAAGTCCTTTGAAACAGAATTCAGCTTGTTTGGGTTCAGTTCCCTAGAAATACACTTGTAGAGCAATAATAGCCATAGATTACTTGTTACGTAGAAATTAGTTAATGCTGTAAGAGAGATGCAAAATGTGCCGTCAACACAAACTGTTTTCATAGTCTGAATTTACTATTTTTTCTCCAAATTTAATTCATATGTGATATGAAGGCAGAATGTTTCTGGTGTATTTTGTGATTGGGAAGCTTAGACTAAGGATTGCTGACATAGTTCAACTCTTCAGGATGGATATGTTTTGGAAGCAATAACAGAAGACTGAAATTAGGACACAAACTAAGGTGATAAATTAGCAGAGTACATGAAAAGAAATACAGTATGCTAAACTCCAGAGTGAAACTTTCGGGTTTGTAGAATGGTGAATGGAAACAATTTTAATATAGGCAATGTCATGTGCTTATTTGGAAGGTAACATAACGAAAGGTGTAGATTCAGACTTTAACTCATCATTTAGCGATAATTGATGTTCAACAGAAAAGCATGTTGTTTACATGCAGAAGATCAAAGAATCTAATGTTTTCTGTTAAAGGCTGAAGTAGTAGGTAATATGAAGGACTTCTGCCCTTCGACCCTAGCAAGTTTTTACCAAATTATGTAATATGAATTCTATTGTAATATGAATGAATATGAATAAGGACAGGAGTTAGATGCTTTTAGTAGAAATCAAGCTGGTTTTACTTACTTACGTAAAGTATGAAAATAATTGGAATACATTTAATTAGTCCACATTTAAAACCATGTTTAGAAATTATCATATCTACATTTAAGATAATCATTAGTCTGAAGGATGAAAAAGAGAAAATCAACTAAATAGTCTTCCAAAGCCATATCATCTTCTTCTGACTGAAAAACAACAATGGAACTATAATTTCTGAGCAATAAATAATTCTACACAATGGGAGCTCACATCCAAAGTAATAGCAGTTTTGTGAGTGTATAATTTGTATACAGTATTGGTAGAGAGGACTCAATTGGAGAAAAGCCTCTCTAGCTGTTCTTATAGACTAGTTAGATTCATGCATTGATAGGCAGTTGTCTTGCTACTTTGATCACTAATCATGTAGGCTTTAATAGTCATAATTGGCACCTTGAAATTCAGGCAGAAGTAAATAGATAATTAGGGCAATTGGAATAATAGCAATGTTACCTATGTTTTATATAAATCACATCAGAATTTTTTCCACCTTTAAGATAACATATAAGCTGTGCAACTGAAAAACAAACTGAAATCTTTTAGGGAAAATAACAATAAAAACTTACAATAATATGATTGTATGTCTCGATGGGTCGGACACGACTTTGCAACTAACAACAACATGAAGATACACACCTTCAAATTCTCCATAGTGGTGGAGATAGCATCCAGGAATGGGTAGATCTCGTCTGCTTAGCTGATTGGACTGAGTCTGTCAGAGCTGTCAGGACACGCCTCTGTTGCTGGGCTCTGCAGCTTTTGACTCAGTCCCTCAGCTAGGACAGACATGTCAAGGCTCTCTCCCAACTTGACAGGAGCATTCCTGGATCCTTTCTTCACTATACTAACTTCAAATTCATGAGTGTTTTACCCAGATGACTCCCAAAACATCTGGTTTAGTCGCTGGGGCCACCACAGCGTTGAGGGCTTCGGCTTGAGCCACTGGACAATTGACTTCTTGGCTGTCAGGGCAGCTGTCAGGGGTTTCTTCCACACAGCTAGCCCGGATTGCATTAATGGCTTGCAAACTCCTTTCCAAGAGATAGTATAGCTTCTGTGCTCCTATTTTAACCACCATGGTTAAGCGGAGCTTTTGCACTCCCATTCTGACAGCCAGGAAAACCGAAAAGTGGAACTTTTGTGCTCCCCCCACCTTTTTTACTGCGCAGCGGAGCTTTCATGCTCTCAATTTGACAGCCAGGGAGGCTGCTTGGTGGAGCTTTCACGCTCCCACCGTTGATTGAGTCGGGCGGCCATTACAGGAGCTTTGTGTTTCGAGAACTGCTCTGTGCTGCAGCACCCACCTCTGGGAAGCGTTTTGAACGGCGCAAAGAGCGGCAGTGGAGCTTCGTGCTCCCATTGTGCCCTGACCACCAGGCCACTGACTGGAGCAGTAGCTACGACCCGAACAGCCGCACAGTGGTTTTACACAGAGCTTCACACTCCCATTAAAGGAAAAAAGCCGCGGATCGCCATCTGAAGGGGCTTCAGAGCTCTGTTTTGAACTGCCCACCGCTGAGCAGAGTGGAGCTTCGTGCTCCCATTTTATTTAACAAAGAACACTTTTTAGCTGGCCAAGAGTTCTCCTATAGGCTTCAGGACCGTTGTGCTCAAACAGCATAGACCTGCCAGAGACCCTGTAAGCCTTCTTCAAAGGAAGAAAAGGGCATAAAAAAGGCAGGATTTAAAATGTTGGATGAGGCGGTAGCTAGTGGCAGCGCAGGAACAAGACCTGCTGAGACAGCAGCCACCAAGACAACTGCCTCAAAAAGGGCAAGGTCTGGACACAGATCTAAAGTTTGAGGCAAGGCTGCAGACACTAGCAAGGGCTCTAAGGCAGCCAAAAAAGACAAGAGGCGCAGAGATAAAGCCCTGGTGTATCTGTCACAGGCAGGGTAGATAAAAATCAATGATTTTTTTAAAAAAAATAAAAATCAGATTTTTTTTGAATTAAATCGGATTTTTTTGATTTAAATCGGATTTTTTTGATTTAAATCGGATTTTTTTGATTTTTATCAAATTTATTTTAATAAAATGCTTTGGGAGTAAAAATCTATCTAAAGATAGTTTTCTATTTAAGATACATTAATAATTTAGTTTAATCAGCATGAAATGGACCTTAGTTATGTAGCATGAGGCTGTATATTCTGCAATATTGGGACTGTTGGTGAGTCAACAGCGGGTCAGAGGAGGAGCCGGTGCCAGAAAAGAGATGTCAGCTGCTCTTTAAAAATTATGATTTAAATCGAGTTGATTTAAATCAAATCCACCCTGGTCACAGGAAAGGCAGACCAGCCACAGGGACTGAGTTCAGAGAGAGAGAGAGAGAACAGTGTCCTTGGCCCTGCTCTCTCAGTTGCTAGGAAAAATAGTGTCCACCATCTCCATCATTCCGTGGACACGCCTGCACACTAGAGATCTTCAAGAGTTTCTTTTACCTGTCCAGAGGTCAGGCAGGAGCAGCTCACCAGCCAGGGTCAGCGTCCCAAAGGAGGTAATCTGGTCCCTCAACTGGTGGATGTCCCCAGCTATCACCAAGGGCTGCCAGTTCAAGGAGCCGGAGTGCCTCACTGTCACGACGGATGCCAGCCTCTTCGATCTCCAGTCGCAGATGGCTCAGGGGCAGTGGACCCAGAAGGACCAGACCCTAAACATCAACTGCTTGGAGCTCAGGGCAGTTTACCTTGCCCTCCAACACTTCCAGCAGTCGGTCTCCGGAAAACACATCTTAGTGCTGATGGACAACGTGGTGGGGGGGACCCACTCCAGGTCCCTCATGCTGGAGGCCAGGCGGCTGGGACTCTGGGCGGAGAAGCACCTGTTATCTGTCACAGTGGAGCACATATCTGAGGTGTCAAACATGCAGGCGGACTGGCTCAGCAGAGTATCCATCGACCACGCCGAGTGGCGCCTGTAACCATCCCTCTTCTGGGAACTGGTGGACCATTTTGGCCTCCCAGAGGCAGATATGTTCGCCACTCCAGACAATTCTCAACTACCAAGGTTTTACTCCAGGTTCCCGGCACCGGGGGCGGAGGGAGTCAATGCTCTCCACAACCTGTGGCCTCTGGGGTTTTTGTATGCCTTCCCTCCTCTTCCCCTTATTCCAAGGGTGATACGAAAGATCCTGGAGGAGAAGGCAGAGGTCCTACCTCTGGCCCCACACTGGCCCAGAAGGCCTTGGTTTCCCAACCTCGTAAACCTCTTGGTGGCCTGACCTTGGAGGATCCCTTAGAGCGAGGCCTCACTCAACCAGGGGGCATTGGTCCACCCGGACCCACAATGGCTCCATCTGACTGCCTGGCGCTTGAGTGAAGTGCTCTGAGGGAGGGCAGTTTTTCCTCCAAGGTCATCAAGTCAATTCAAGCCTCCAGGATACCCACTGAACGTATATACATCACCACTTGGAGGGCCTTTTGTACCTGGTGTGCCAAGACGAGTATTTCTCCCATGGAGGTGATGATATCCCAAATCCTGGAGTTTCTCCAGGATGGACTAGATAAAGGGATGTCGCCTAACACCATCAGGAGGCAGGTGGCAGCGCTGTCCTCGGTGTTGGCATGCGGATCTCTGGAGTCCGCAGATTCCTCAGAGGCGCGACCAATTTATGTCCCCCTGTGGTGTCCCCCCGTGGTGCACAGGTACCCGACATGGGACCTGCCTAGGGTCTTGAACTCCCTCACTGGAGCCCCATACGAACCATTGCGATCTGCTAGCTTGTGCTATCTGACATGTAAGGTGGCGTTCCTCGTGGCCATTACATCGACCAGGAGGGTGTCTGAGCTGGTGGCTCTGTCCGTGAGACAGGACCTCTGTGTTTTTCACACAGATAGAGTGACTTTGCAGCTGGATCCCTCCTTCATAGCCAAGGTGAACACCTGGTTTCACAGGGCACAGGAACTGATGTTGCCTAACTTCTGCCCTCATCCAGTCCACCCCTTGGAAAAAAGATGACACACCTTGGACGTAAGGAGGGCTCTCCGCATCTGTGTCAGATGGATTGCTGACCTAAGGAAGACAGAGGCCCTGTTTGTCTCGTTCCAACCAGCCACGTTGGGCAACAGAGTCACCCCTTCCACGGTGGGACGCTGGCTCTGATCAACCATTGCCAAGGCCTATGACCTGCAGACCCTTCTGAGACCTTCCCGGATAACAGCACACTCCACCCGAAGCGCGACTGTGACTGCGGCATGGGCAATACAGGCCTCTATAGAGGAGGTCTGTCATGCAGCTACTTGGTCCTCTCCTTCCCCTTTCATCAACCACTAGACATCTTCGCCTCAGCGGAGGCTGCATTTGGCTGGGGAGTGCTTCAGCATGTCCATATGGAGGAGGGGACCTCAACCTAGATTGCAACCCACCCGTAAGGACAGCCAGCTTTGGTATGTCCCATTCCTGGATGCTATCTCCACCATTTTGGAGAAGGGGCATTGGTCTTACCTGATACGCTCCTTCTCGTTGGGTGGAGATAGCGTCCAGCCTCACCCTAAAGATCATCTGGTCCTCGGTCCAGATCGGAAAGGATCTTTGGGGCCAACATGTCGAGTCTGTCACTTAGTCTTCGCGAAAAGCTGGGGAGCCCTAGCAACAGAGGCGTGTCCTAACAGCTCTGACAGACTCAGTCCGATCAGCTAAGCAGACGAGATCAACCCATTCCTGGATGCTACATATCTCCACCCAACGAGAAGGAGCGTATCAGATAAGACCAACGCCCCCTTTGTTGAAGCACCTTTTGCTTTTATGACATTGTTCAGTCTTTTGAGGTAGGAACCTATCAAAATGGGACACTTTGTCTTAGGAATCTTTGCTCATTCTTCCTTACAAAAGCACTCTAAAACTGTTAGATTGCAATGGAATTTCCTGAACATAGCCCTCTTCAAGTCACCCCAGACATTTTCAATTGGAATCAGGTCCGGTTTCTGGCTCAGTCATCCCAAAACTTTGATCTTCTAGTGAAACTATTCTTTTGTTGATGTGGGACATTGTCATATTGAAAGATGAAATCCATCTTCAGCATTTTAGCAGAGGCCTGAAGGTTTTGTGCCAAAATTGATTGATATTTGGAACTGTTCATGATTCCCCCCACCTTGATTAAAGCCATATTTTGGGATAAAGAAAAACAGCCCAAAAGCATAATACTGCCACCACCATGTTTCACTGTGGGTATGGTGTATTTTTGGTGATGCACAGTGTTGTTTTTGCACCAAATATACTTTCTGGAATTATGGCCAGAAAGTTCAACCTTGATCTTGTCAGACCCTAACACATTATCCAACATGCTCCTTTAACGTTGCTGTAGGCCTTTTAGCAGCCTCTCAGCCAGTTTTCTCTTGTTTTTTCATTAGTTATGGAGGGACATCCAATTCTTGATAATATCACTGTTGTGCCATATTTTCTCCACTTGTTGATGACTGTCTTCCTGTGTTCTGTGGTATATTCAATGCCTTAGAAATGTTTTTGTACCCTTCTCCTGACTGATACTTTCTAACAATAAGATTTCTCTGATACTTCGTAAGCTCTTTGCCGACTATCAGAGGCAACTGAGTAAATTTCGGAAAAATCATACTAGAACAGCTGAACTTTATATGGGCTTGATCAGGAGCCATGGTGGTGCAGTGGTTAGAATGCAGTATTGCAGGCTAATCCTATTGACTCCCGATTGCTGGCAGTTTGAATCTCAGCAGCTCAAGGTTGACTCATCCTTCCATCCTTCCAAGGTGGGTAAAATGAGGACCCAGATTGTTGGGCTGACTCTGTAAACCACTTAGAAAGGGCTGTAAAGCACTGTGAAGCGGTATATAAGTCTAAATGCTATTGCTATTGTTATCAGAGTCACTTTAATTGATGTATTGACTATTATTTAACATCAGTTTGAATCGGATTGGTTAATTCCGAACACTGCCATATCCCTACTTATAAGAGAGTGTGCACACTTATGCAGCCATATTATTCTCATTTTTAAAATTATTTTCGCCCCTAAAAGATTCCAGTTTCTTTTTCAACTGAATTGTATAGCTTATATGTTATAAAAAGGGGGAAATTCTGAAATGATTTATGTTAGTCATACACACACATATATCTATCAGGATTGTTTCTTGGTTTTTTATATCCACTTTATAATGGCTCAACCACCTGATCTTATCAATAAACTACATCTTCCTAAATATCAGTATGTAGCTGTGCAAATGAACTTAGTGCTACATGAATCAGCTCAACAAAATAGAACAATTTCTACCCCAGTTCCTAATCTCCAAATAAGTTGGGGTTTGTGAGTCGTTATTTTGACAAAAGAGATGGCCTAGTGGGCAGACTCTTTCTGACATATTTATGCTCTAAATTGAAGAATTATGCTACCATTATTGAGTCCTGGCTTTGAGGATCTATGCTGCAAGTTGCAACAAATCATGAAATTTGCTTCCTCTGCATGTGAGGGAGTGAAAATGGGGTTACTGTCTGCTCTTTTCAAAAGTAGCTGTAGTTCTACAGACAAGCTTCCCCTTACTTCCAGTTCCCCTAAACATGCATCCATTCCCTCAGAACTATACCCACAGACATTCAAGCCAATGACCCAGCTGCCCTGGTATTTGAGCCACACTCTAGTGTTTTTAAGGATGTACTGATGTCCAGACGCAGCCTTACCTGCCCAGTCAATTTACAAAAGCAAATTGTAAGGCAGAATGGGAACAGGGATATGTGTAGCAGGAAAGCAAGTGGATATAATGTCTGACAATTGGCAGCTATTACAAGCAGGCAAGAGGACTTTATTCAGCTGCCAGGACCATAAGCTATGGTGAGCAGATGTTTAAATTAATCCAGATTTGCCTTTTTTAAAAGATTTTTTAATCTAAATTTATAAATATTTATATATATATTTATAAATAACACAAAGTGGTAAACATATCTAATGCTTCTTCCAGCTCCTATTTTCTTCAAAACTAAGAAGTGCAGAAAACACTTCTTAATGAAGGATTCACCACCACCACCCTGCCCCCTTCTCTGGCACTTCTCTGTTTGGCCACAATAAAACAGCCATAGGCCATGTAACATGATTCCTTGAGAGAACAGTACACTGAATTGATTAGTTAATACTCAAGAATTTTCAGACTTCTGACTAATGTGCTCTATTACACTTAAGGAAAACTGTAAAAACAGGAAACTTAAGACTTGTGCTTCATTGTTAGCCCCACTAGATAGATAGATAGATAAAAATCAACTCCATGGAAAAATTAAAATTACTTTAATTGAAATTAGCTACTTTCTAATTTATCTAGAGCTGGGGTCCCCAGGCTGTGACCCACTATTGGTGGGCCAACACGCATCCGCATCTCAACTCACACGAGTGGCGGACTGGTGTGCACGCACTGGCCTACCACTTGCACGGGCCAGTTCCCCTCTCTCTCCCCCCTCCCGCCGGGCCACCAAGCCATAAAGTTGGGGACCGCTGATCTAGAGGTTCTATACTTTTAAAAAATTCAGCCTCTTGTACAACAGCCTTTGCATATCTCATCAAAGTCATCTTCCTTATTCTCTACATTCTTGTTATCCAGTTCTATATGGGATTATTCTGTCAAGGAGATTTCCCCCCTTTCCTCCCTCCCTCTCTTAAAAGGGACAGGTGAACATCAATCCATTTCATTTAATCCTTCTTTACATCTGGGAAATTAAGAAAAGCTATTCAGAGGAAAAGAAAATTCTAATTGATATTAGAATAATCTAATTTAATGGAACCTGCCAGAAAACATTGGCTATAAGGAAAAGTATACTGCTGGATAATAAGGCTATATTAAGTATATAAAACCTTTGAAACCATGTTTTAGGAACTTTGAAGAGTTCTAGTGTTACATTTTGCTCAGGCAGTATTTTATTTTTGCTTGATTTTCTGTTTTATTATCAACAATTTTGGTGAGTGTTTACCTATTCAGTTTTGGCTAAGCATTCATCATAGGTCAGACAGAAACCTAAAAAAATAGGTTCTATAATTGTAGGAAGCCACAGTCCTACAATTCTAATCTTCCTTCATTTTTCTAATACTTTCATGAATTTATGTTTGTGATGATTAGTTGGGATATGCCTTCTGTTTTGCAATTGATAATGGGAAAATATTAAAAATGAATGAAGAAACTAGTTCCATAGGTAAACATGTTTGCAAAATCTTATGCATTAGAAATGTGAACTGTTTTCTGCTAGTAGCTAGTGTTCCAAGAAACAAACACTTGGGGACTTGGAAAGAAACCTGGTGGGAAGAGAACATGTATACTTTCTATATGCAACATTTTGCACATGTTTATTATGCCACATCCCTTAAATCAGTGAAATCTTTTCTCCTAAAAGAATTTCTCGAGGCCATTAATTTTGGAAAGATATTTTAAAAGTAGGATGGCGAGAGCTGTACACAATATTCCAAGTAGTATGTATAAAAGTGTGTGTGTGTACATAGAATACAGTGTGTGTATGTGTGTAATTTAAAAAATAAATTATATGGCCACCTAATTCACTCTCAGTGATTCTGGCCTGTTTACAAACATAAAAACCCAATATAAAAACAATAAAAAACAATAAACACTCCCTGGTGACAACAATCAGTCACTCAGATAAGCTACTTGATGGACTCCAGTCCACTCGGAGTTCCCCAGACCATTGGGAAAATCAGGTCTTCAGGACCTTGTGAATGAGTGATAAAGTGAGAGCCAATCTTATCTCCGCAAAGATGGTGTTCCACATGGAGGAAACCACCACAAAGAAGTCCATTATTCTTTGTCCCACTAGAACAGGGGTCCCCAATCCCCGGGCCATGGACCAGTACTATTCCGTGGCCTGTTTGGAACTGAGCCACACAGCTGGAGGTGAGCAGCAGCTGAATAAGTGAAACTGAAACCATCCCCCTCCCAGTCCATGGAAAAATTGTCTTCCACGAAACTGGTCCCTGGTGCCAAAAAGGTTGGGGACTGATGCACTAGACTAGAGGGACTTCCTTAGGACACCTGTAGTATTCCATACTAAGCAGTTTCTGAAATTCTGTCAACTTTGGAATTATAACCCAGAGAGCAAGATATTTCAGTCTTTGCTTAAGATTTCTTTTAGCACTCAATGTTTTAACTCAAAAAAGAAAACAAACCTCTGCCTTGAATTTTAGTTTTCCTATATGCATTATATTCAGGATGTTGAGACTTTTTTCAAACAGATAGGAACTTGTTTTCTGAAACCCCTGATCTGCAGAATAATTGATATGGCATTTTTTTCACAGGAAAACATGCTTCACCTTTTCAGCTGTACTTTAGAAAAACTGCTGTGGATAACCTGGCTGAATTCAAGTGATTTTTCCCACCTTAGCTTCTCTTTAAAGTTAAGAAATATGCATAAAACCATAGAAATCCTTTGAACTTAGGCTAATGTTGGACTTTTTAAAAAGCCATGTGTAATGTAAAAAACATAAAATCAATCATGATGCTCAAAACATCATGCCAGAAATAGCGTTGGTATAAAACCAGTAAATTTTGTTCTGAACAGAGAACAAAATTTTCAAAACACAAAATGCTTTGTTTTCAACTGTGTATTTTTAAAATGCTTTTTTGAACATATAGTGTTTTGACTTGAAACAGTTTGTATAGCTCCGTTTGAAACAAACAATAAGAGAAAATTCCCAAAATCAGAAATTTTTGTTCAAAGTGGAAAGCTGTCTTTCAGTTTTAGTTTCCCTTGCATTTATTGGAATTGAAAAGACTTAACCTTTTTTGCCTTGAACAACTACAACGAGGGAAGATTTTAGCAGAAAGCTATGGAGAGTTTGTTGCTGCAGCTCAGGGTTTACAGTATGTAAACGCTAACTGCAGTAGCTAACTTTGCTTCTGCTGCTGCTAGCATTTTGTCACTTTTATTAAGGCTCAGGATGTTACAGTCTTTAGCATATGAGAGAAGTGGGGTTTATTCACTCATTTTCTGCTATCTTTCTACAAAGTTTAGAAAACATCCACCTGGAGAAGCTTCAGCAGAAATCTATGACTCAATCTGCATGTTTCCTGGTGGTAGTTTGTAATGCAGTTTCAGACACTTTAGCATATTCCCTTCTGAAGATGATGATGTCCGTCCATCTGTTTGAAGAGGACCTTGACATCTAACAGGTTGTGGGCTGTCCACGGTGTGTCTGCAGGTGGCTGATAAGGCCTATATGGGCACAAAATGTTCTGCCACATGTCGGGCAGACATGTGTGGGCACATTGTTGCAGCATTTGAAGCTCTGGCTTTGCGGAGTGCTTGCTTCTCTTGTGCTATGGTTGTTCTTCTGTATTCAAATGTCTGGCAGCCTTGGTGGATCAACGTGTGCCATGTTGATCGATCTTGTGCCAGGGTTTCCCAGGAGGTGGTGTCAATATCCAGGGACTTGGAGGAGGCTTTCAACGTGTCTTTGTATCGCTTCCTTTGTCCCCCGTGCGATCGTTTTCCTTGAGACAGCTCACCACAGAGGAACTGTTTAGGGATGAGGTGGTTTGGCATCCTTGCAACATGGCTTGCCCAGCATGTCTGGGCTTTCATCAGCAGGGTGTGAACTGATGGCAGGCCTTCTCTGGAGAGGACTTCTGTGTCTGGCACCTTGTCTTGCCACCGGATCCTCATAAATCTGCGAAGGCAGGTCATGTGGAAGTGGTTCAATTGCTTAGCATGCTTTCTGTATACAGTCCACGTCTCACTGGCATACATCAGGGTAGTTAGCACTACTGCTCGGTAGACTTTGAGCTTTGTAGCAGGCTTATTCCTCGGTGGTCCCACACGTTGGTCAGTAGTCCACCAAATGCAGAGCTTGCCTTGGCAATTCTGCAATTGACCTCAATGTCAATTGTCACTCTGCAGGAGAGGATGCTGCCAAGATATGTAAATTGGTCCACTGCTTGCAGCTTTTGTCCCTTCACTGGTGAATGTTGGGCTTTTGGAGTTGGCTGATGCATCACTTCGGTCTTCTTTGTGTTGATGAGGAGGCCGAAGTTGTCGCATGCTGCTGCAAATTTGTCCACACTGGCTTGCATTTCCTGCTCTGATCCAGCATTCAGGGCACAATCGTTAGCAAAAAGGAGATCTCGTATCACAGTCTCCTTTATCTTGGTGACAGCCTGGAGTCTTTGCAAGTTGAACAGTTTCCCATCAGTCCTGTATCTCAGGCTAACTCCCAAGGAACTGTTCTGGAAGGCGTCTGACAGCATGGCTGAAAACATTAGGCTGAACAGGGTTAGTGCCAACACGCAACCTTGCTTGACGCTGTTTGTAATGGGAAAGGCCTCTGAAGCTTCTCCATCGTCCAAAACATGAGCCATCATGCTGTCATGGAACTGATGTACCATTAGGATGAATCTATCAGGGCATCCAAACTTCGACATGATGTGCCACAGACCTTCACGACTGAAAGTGTCAAAAGCCTTGATGAGATCCACGAAGATACAACAAAGGTTGTGGCAGGCAGATTGATTTGAGAGAATGATTTGAAACATCACAGTAGCATCCCTTAACTATATGCCATTAAAAATTATGTCCAAAGTTCAGAAAAAGAAGGGTTTTCTTCTGAGTAAGTCTGGGCTAAAATGCCCCTCCCCAAATAAGCAAAAAACATTTGTGAAAGATGAAATCATATCCTTGAAGGCAGAACAATCTTCAGATTGTGAAAATGCATGTTGTGAGAAAGAAAGAATTCTATTCATGAGCTTTAAAATAGCAGCCTGAAGACTGATGATGTTTTATACATATCCTAATTGCAGATTTCCTCTTGAATTGCTTATGGTTAGAGTATGCCATCTGGTGTTCTTCTGAATATAGAGAGTAGTGATATGAGTAGCTGTAATTAATGTAATATAGATTAGGGATTCAGTATTTCTTGTTTTCATGTCTTTCAAGTAAGACAATAAGCAGGGCATTCTTTTGGTTTTTTGATGCTAAGAAATAAATACGTTTATAATCATATGTTTGAAGTGTGTACCACGAAGTGTCCATACTGGAAAGATTCCTGAGAATGACAGCTTCTCATAGCTATGGATATGTTTTTTAAATTACTCCTTTTAATGAAGTATATACAGGTTTAAACTACTTTATTCAATCCTAGTGTGGGATGGTACCCATTAAAAAGTGCTGTTAAACTAGACCAAAGCTCTTTGTCGCACAACATTGTATCTCTTGCTGCTTAAACAATGCCTAAGGAAAGCCCACATGATACGATTGCCATAATATTTTTTGCTTCCATCCTGCAACAGCTGTCATTCAAAGGGAACACTACTATTGACCGTAGAATATGTTCCATCTGAGACTAGATTTTTCTAGATACAAGTAACAATGTCAAATATTCCTTGCCAAACTAAATGTAGTCATGATCCCTCTGGGTTTTTTTTTATGTCTTAGACTCATTCATATAAAGGATGGGCAGACACTCACTCACTCATCACTCTCTTCATTCTGGAAAGAAGTATATATTAGTAGTTTAGTCCTGAAAAATATTCCTTCACTTTTGTAACACAAATATTAAATAGTGACATGTAAGTATGGAAACTCAGACTTGGTAACTTGAAATAAATTATAGTGCTAGCTATCAGAGACAGAGCTGCTCATGCATATCTAACCCTTCCCAGTCACTTTGTTTACCATCCCTGGCTGACGTGCAATATTGCAGAAAAGGGATTGCCTATCCTGGTTACCTAGATCTGTAGCCTACTGTATAATTTACCAGTTCAGATAGTTGGTAAGAGCCATGCTTCTACAAACTCCTTCCATGAGTGAATGTGGTTCCATCCATACTTTGTTTAGGATATCATATGGGCCAGACAGAGAAGTGTGCTTAACATGCTAAAGAATCTATAGGCAGAACTTTCTGTAGTTTTTTAGCTATGCCCGTGTGGGAAAGAGGACCCAGAGGGCATTATTATAGCAGTAGGCATGTAATACCACTTTTTGTGTGAGGGTGGAGATTTGTTCTTCGAGCTTGTGCGTTCTAAACATTTTGTTACCAGGTTAGGTAATATTTTCAGCAGAGTTTAGGGGATGTCAGTGTTCCTCTGTTTGTAAGGGCTTGGTGTGGTCAGTAGGTTTTTGTAATGGGGAGGTCACATCAGGTGAGGGTTTTGTCTAAACCTCAAATGGACTCAGTTTTCAGCTATAATGCTTAAAATAATGTGACGTTCTGTATGAAAATAGCAACTTCAACAGTATAACATATCATTGGAACCACAAATATCAGTAACATGCTGGCATTCCCTAATCCTTCTGTGGTTATTAACATCACAAATAAAGGATTTATTAAACTATTTGATTTAGTTATATGCAGTCTCTTTTATGGTGAAATGGGCTTAGAAGCGAACAGTATACAAATAATACTTGCAAGCAATCAGTTTTCTGTCAAAAAATTTTGCCTCTTGATCAGGGGTTCTAGGCATTTTTTAACAGGTTCCATAGCCCGATAATGTTTGAAAACGTCTGGTTTAGATAAAATTATCGTTAATCAACTATTTGTGAAGAGATTACATTGTTCTTTGTCTCTGCTCATTATCTTGAATAAATTTATTATACAGGCAGGGTATACATATTGGGTTAAACCAAAATATTATTTTATTATTTGAAGATATAAGTTGTGTAATAACGTTACTGATCCTGACAGAAATTTTCTTCAGAAAAAAACAGATTATATGAAATATACACATATACTATGTGTTTCCATTAACATAGTAAATGTATAATTTTAACAATTCTTTATCCATTGTAAGCCACCTATTGTCATATATGTTAAATGGGAAGATATACATTGGGTGAATAAATGAATAAATTAAATTTATATAGCCACCTATCTCATGAGAATTGAGTTAGTAGAACTGTTTTGTTTGTATGTTTGTTTGTTTGTTTGTTTGTTTGTTTGTTTGTTTGTTATGATTTGGGTTCAGTGGTTAAAAATAAATTGTTATACTTATTCAGTACTTATTTACTACAGATTTATTTAGATTGCATTTTACCCATAGTTTGACCACCTGTTAAAATAAAGCATATACTATTTGTGTTTTAGAAGCAATTAAGTATATTAAAAAAATCCACCCAGAAGGCATACATTTTTTCTCATCTCTTATTTCCAAAAATGTCTGTATACATACATGTATACAGTTCTATAGGGTTTTTCTTTTTAAATACATTATTCTCTGGCTCATTATGAAATTATATGAACTCCTGTGCAAGTTTCTAATGTTTTAATAGAGTATTCAAGAAGAATTTTGCAGTTTTTTTTATGAGGTCTTGGTCCTCTCCAGTAGTGAAAACTTGAATAAGCAAGGATCAATACTAAACATTCAATATTCCACTCAAGGTATCATCAAAGAGGAAACTGCATCTCCCTCAAAACTGGCAAGTGAAGTTACTATGCACAAACAGACAGCAAACCCTGTACTCACTTGCATTGATGATGTTACCTAGTTGGGTAGTGAAACATTGACAAGCCAACAACCAAGCTCCAAGAGCCCCAAGAACTTTGTAATTCAGTCCTGAGCTGCATATATTCCCTTCTATTGGAATTCTTATTTTACCCAGACCATTGGTTCATTTTGTTAATTCCTACTGCTGATGGGATCTAGAAGAAGAGCCTTCTCTTCTGTAGTGTTTGTTCTCTGGAGCATCCTGCCCCCAGGGGGTGAGGTTTGCCCCCACCTCACCCCTGGGGGCAGGATGTTCCAGAGGCCTGATACTACAGCAAAGAAGGCTCTTCTTCTGGATCCCATCAGCCAGAGTTCCTTAAATGACTGGATCCATAGCCGGCCTCCCCTGCCAGCATGAGTAGGGCGGGCTTGTCTTAGCTGGATGAGATGGCTCATCAAGTAACTTGGACCCTGCCATGGAAAGCTTTAAAAATCATAACCAACACCTTGAACTGCACCCATAAGCAAACTATCAGCCAGTGCAGCTCACGAGACAGTGCTGTAGCATAGGCCATTCTATGGGACCCAAAGACTAATTGTGCTGCTGCACTTTGTATTTAGTTGAGGCTTCCAAATGCATTTCAAGGGTAGCCCCATGTATTGCTCATTGCAACAATCCAGATGAGAGATGACTAGGGCTTGAGTGACTAAGTGTATAGAGTCTGATCTAAGAAAGGCTGCAACTGGTGCATAAATTGAAGCTCTCCAAAGCTCTCCTAGCCATGACCATCACCTGCTAGATTTCCTGTGGAAGAGACAAAATTGCTTCACTGCTGTTCTTTCTCTTGGTATTTTTCTCAATATGATAACACTGCATCATCTTATTTTCTTTCCTTTATCCCATAGTCTTTTGGCCAAATAAGGATATAGAAAGAAGTGGATAAATTATGCTCCCCATTTCACATGCTTGGAGAAATCTTTGCATTGTTGAACAGAGGAGTGGCAGTAATGATGGTAATAACAGTCTATTAACAAATATTCACTGAGCTGCTTTTTTCTTCTCCCTGGGATTTTCAGTGGCTACAGGGTGAATATGCTGGTTCCTCCTTCATTCACAAAGTCTACATCCATGGATACAGACTTTCCCAATAAAGCTTCTTGTGACAGAAGAATGTGCTTCTACTGGATTACATGCTCTACATGCTATGTAAGCATATCTTGATCTCAGTTTTCTCTTTCCTTTGTCTAAAGCTACAGTTCTGCATGGTTTTCTGTTCCATAACTTAAGATAGAATTTTCATAATTTTGTTCATGGAGACTGATGGTGAAAGATTAGTCAACTAACTTACCTTAACCATTTTACTGTGTTCATAATTATAGGTCTTCTCCAATGGTGGGTTTCAACCGGTGTTACCACCGGTTCACTTTGCGCACATGCATTCCATTTCATAATAGCTGAGGCGCAGCAATCCACTCTGCTGCGCCTATCAGCTGGGCTAAAAACAAACAAATATAGGTAGGTATAGCACAAGGGTGGGCAGGGGGGCCCAGCTGACAGTCGGAGCAAACCGATTCGTTCTCACCTCAGCATTGCTGCTAC
Organism: Pantherophis guttatus; assembly: GCF_059756535.1. Classification (NCBI taxonomy): domain Eukaryota; kingdom Metazoa; phylum Chordata; class Lepidosauria; order Squamata; family Colubridae; genus Pantherophis; species Pantherophis guttatus. The sequence goes on along the minus strand of NC_142063.1, from coordinate 112,294,541 downwards.
CGGCTTGCCCGAACCGGGGATAACCGGTAGCACCCCACCACTGGTTTTTTCATATACAAAATATGAATGATTTGTTGCTTTTAATAGTGTGCTCCTTTCATTTAACATTTACCTTGCTTTTACAAATAATTTTCACTTACCAATTGCCTCATATAATGGCCATTCAAAGTTACAATGTTGCTGTCCTCAGTCATGTTATCTCCATTACACTCATCAGTATGCATTGTCCTATGCTTGACTTGTTCTTCTGTTTTCCCACCTTGCAGAGCAGAGAGACTAGAAAGGAAGGGATTACAAGAGAGTAAGGAAACACACAGTGAGAATACACATAAAAAACAATGTGACCATGCCAGCAGCCCAATCTCTCCATTCTGCAAGAATGTGAGAGGGGAACAAGCAATTTTTGCAGGCAGTCCCTTCTGTGTCTGACCTGTTTCTTCCCCCTCTCCCCCTTCACAATGAATGTAAATACAAACAGTAAATTCCTTGTTAATTATCCCAGCACTGGCATGTGCATTCCAAAACGTATTGGATTGGTTAGGAAGCAAATGAAAGCGAAAGGTATGAAACTGATTAATCTTACCAGTTTTGAGCTGGAAAGCACAGTTGCAGGCATGTGATTTTCCACTTAGCAACTGCTTTGCTTAGTAATGTTGCTGGTCCCAACTGTGGTCGTTAAACAAGGACTACCTGTATAAAAAAATCAGATACTTCTTCATAGTCATTTGCATATGGGATTATTCTTAGTCTTGACTAGTGGAAGTACTAGTTTGGGCATAAATAGATCCAAAAGTTAGTCCCATAGAGAACACAATTTCTGTAAGGAGAAAAGAATATCCTATATCAGGTTAGCTGTTAGAATGAATTATACTTGGCTCTTTTAATCACCATGTGTTGTCACTGCTGGAAATGGTGTGTGATACCAAAATGCAAGACGAGTGAAAGATTACTTTACTTATTTCTAGTAGTTGTCTGTAAAAATGAATACCTTGTATTCTTATAAAGCAAGGAGCACTACAAATCAACATCTTGATTTTTAGCATAATAGAAAGGGAAAAAATTAATACATGCTATCTTCCTTGGTGGGAAATTAGAGCAATAAAGTTTAAAGACAGAATAAGAAAGAATGTCTGGGAGATTTGCCGGTTGAGAGACTCTTTTGGTTTTGGAGATATGGTGAAGTTGTGCTGGCTTCTTGCTCTCATGTGAGATATAAGAGTAGTGGTGTTGAATGTTTGATAATATTATGATGGACCCATAAGAGCTGGGATGGAAGGGAGCATTATGGTGGACAGAAATGAAGTAATGGGAAAATATGGCAAGAGGAGGGGTCAGGCCAATTTCAGGGAAGATGGACCTGGTGTTTAAGTGTGGTATTAATATATGGTATATTCCATCTCGCTGCACTCTGCCCCAGAGCTTGGTCTGCTGCTGCTTAATGTCAAGTTAGCCTCCAACAAAGCTCATCTCATCCATAATTTGATCATGGGTAAAGGGGCCATCTTGGTGCCTATGGAATTTGGTTGGATGCAGAGAGGGGATCTTTCTCTCTGAAAAATGTACACTCTTGGGTTTTAAGTGTGGTATCAGCTGCAATTCCAGGGCAGAGGTGGGTGTGGCTGCTGTTATCTGAAAAAGTTTGGTTGCCAGACATAGCCAAATGGGAGAGCCTTTTTGTGGAATTGGGCTATAGGGGTCATTTGGTTTTATTGCTTGCCTTCCTCCATACTTAGCGGTGGCTCTATTTGAACTCCTTGACTATGTGGCTGAGTTGCCAGTGGACCTAATGGTGCTTGAGGATGCCCTTCTCATTCTTTGGGCCCGTTGATTGAAAGTTCATGGCGCCATGGCAACCATTGACTTGATCCATTGAACTTATTGATGGCCTACATCATAATCACACATTGGGCCTGGCTTTTGTCTCAGGGCAGTGGAAAAGTAAGCTATGGCTAGGGGATGTTAACATTAGTCCCTTGCCATGGACAGATTACTCCCTCTTGGCCCTGGAGTTTATAGCCAAATCTTACTGCAGGGAGATTGGGACTACTCAGTCAGTCTGCCCCAGGTAATTGATGGACCTCATTGGGGTTCAGAGAGCATTTTGGATCTTTCATGAACCTCTGGTGCACAATTCAACTGAGGTGTTAGTCATGGCTTAGAAATGAGCACATGATGAGGGGTTTGGATCCATTAGCACCCATGCAGATTTTCTGTGATCATGGATCCTATAGAATCCTTGTAGGAGGGCTCTATAACAATGCAAGTGATGTCTAGAGCAGTGCTGGAGAAAGACAAAGAATAAAAGCAACTAGGCACAGATAAGAACTTATTATAAGTTGTAATTTGTAAGAGCAGCAAAGCATTCTCACTTCTGTACTCTTTCATCCATAGATAGCCAGCCAACGGTTCTTTGTCAAGTGATTTGGGCTCTCCTAGGACTGGATGAGCTATTGCAGGATTGCTATGAGAATTATTCTAGGGATCATTTGAACAACTTTGTTTGAAGTTAAACTCTGGTTGGCTGTGAAAATAGCTAGGGCACGTTTAGTTATTTGAAAGGAGAAATTATGAACCCCTTATGGACTTTTGTGTAAAAAAAGAAACTAACTTTGTGATTTATGGTTTTGATGATTAAAAAGAGTAGGTTATAGAAAGAAAGGAATTGTGATATAATCTTAGAGAGAGGTTTGATTAGTTTTCATCTCTTAACTGCCAAATCATAAACCATTTCTTAAAATGGAAGTTGAATTTAGTATCAAACAATAACTCTTTTGATAATATTAGAAGTATACATTGTGAATGACTAAAAGAGTGTCCTGTGAAACAAGGCCTAGTTATAATGCATAATAGAAACTAGATGATCTAGGTTTTGTTCTTTGCTTAAGAAAACAATGCTTGTTTAATACTTGAAAAAACAATGGAGGCAAATAGGGATTAGAACTAAGATGCATTGAAGCAGTACTGAGAGTGCTACTGGTAGCTTCATGCTTAAACTGCTAAAAACTTAAAATACAGGAAAAAGAAATTGATATCTTAAAATTTGCGATAACTTTGTGCCTTGTTGAGGCTTACTATAGATTATTAACTGTTATCAGATTTTTTTTTTTTTTAGAATAGAATAGAATTCTTTATTGGCCAAGTGTGATTGGACACACAAGGAATTTGTCTTTGGTGCATATGCTCTCAGTGTACATAAAAAGACAAGATAATTCGTCAAGAATCATTAGGTAACAACACTTAATGATAGTCATAGGGTACAAATAAGCAATCAGGAAACAATCAATATCAATATAAATCGTAAGGATACAAGCAACAAAGTTACAGTCATGCTGTCATAAGTGGGAGGAGATGGGTGATAGGAACGGTGAGAAGACTAATAGTAATAGTAATGCAGCCATAGTTTTTCATAGATTTTCAGCCATAGTTGCAAAAAATTCTTTGCATTTGTACAAGTTGTACAAGTAGTGAACAAGGAATGACTAAAAATCACAGCTGCCATTTGATTAAGGATATTAAAAATAGGCCCACTAAATACTGAAACTGAATAGACATATTTGCTAGTTTTGTGTAGACTGCATAGAAAATAGTGTATTATATCAGTCCAAGCAAATGGACATGGAAGGTGACAAAAAGTGAAAGAAACAGGAATGAAAGTAGAATGACTGTAGGATGAAAAAGTTTCAGAATGAATGAAGGTTGAAGAAAGAGGATGTGGAAGGAATAGGAATAGAAATAGAAATAGAAATAGAAATAGAAATAGAAATAGAAATAGAAATAGAAATAGAAATAGAAATAATAGAAATAGAAATAGAAATAGAAATAGAAATAGAAATAGAAATAGAAATAGAAATAGAATATTGTGATTGGAATTTGTCCAATCACCGGAGACAAAAGGAATTTGTCTCCAGTACGTAAGCTCTCAGTGTACATACAAGCAACAAAATTGTCTTTCTAATGTTAGATTTGTTAGAAAGTACATAGATGCGTATATATACACATATATGCCACCCACCAAGGCAAAAAAACAATTGAAGATATATCCTACTTTATATCTAGAATAAGTCTGACCTTTTAGTGGCCATAAGAAATTATGTTTATTTCTGCTCCCAAATCCATTCTAAATCTAGGGAATGTATATATGGCATAAACTGGATGTGTGCCAGCCACTTCCAATTTATCTGAACCATACACTGGAATTTCAATAATTGGCCTCTTCTGCAAATCTGGAAAATTGGTGGCTAGAGGATGTATCTTTTGGCTGACTCATGAATGTAGTATCTAATCCCTAGGGGGATCATGACCTTTCAGAGGAATAGTAATATGAGCAAACCTCAAAGTAGCAATAGTTCTGAAAGACTTCTGCATGTAGATAATTAAATTACCGTAGCTTTTCCACATTTATTGACACTACAAGATACACAATTTGCCTCTGCAGATGTGGCCTTTGCTGCACAATCTACAGAGTGCTCTAGGCTGAAGATGTTAACCCCAGTAAGCTACTTTCTGTAGGCTCACTTTTTCTGGTGATCAAGTTGAAATGAACAATGAAATATTCTTGTCTGGAGAGATAACACAACAGTATCCAGTGAAGTAGCATGTGTGTAATCCAGATTAAATCCTTTTCCTTTATGTTTTATTATATTGATTTATTTACTTTATTCAAATTTCTATACCGCCCTTCTCCTTTCGGACTCAGGGCGGTGAACAGCCAAGATAAAAACATCTATACAAAACATCACAGTTAAAAAATAAAGTTAAAATAATTTATAAATTTGGCCTATAATTTAAAACTTGTCAATTTAAAATCAATATTAAAATTTTAAAACTAACCCTAAAATCAAGACAGACCGGCTAACTGGAAAAAATAAGTTTTTAGGGCCCGACGAAAAATCCGAAGGTCGGAGATCACTCGTATCTCTGGGGGTAGATTGTTCCATAGGGTAGGTGCCACCACAGAGAAGGCTCTCCTCCTGGGGGTCGTCAGCCGGCATTGTCTGGCCGACGGCACCCTGAGGAGGCCCTCTCTGTGGGAGCGAACCGGCCGGTGGGAGGCTATTGGTGGCAGAAGGCGGTCCTGTAAGTACCCTGGCCCTAAGCCATGGAGCGCTTTAAAGGTGATCACCAACACCTTGAAGCGCACCCGGAAGTCCACCGGAAGCCAATGCAGCTCGTGCAGGAGAGGAGTCACATGGGAGCGCCCCGTCGCTCCCATAATCCCCCGCGCAGCCGCATTCTGCACCAGTTGGAGCCTCCGGGTGTACCCCAAGGGGAGCCCCATGTAGAGAGCGTTACAATAGTCCAGACGAGAAGTGACGAGTGCTTGAGTGACCGTGCGTAGGGAGTCCCGGTCCAGAAAGGGGCGCAACTGGCGTATCAGGCGAACCTGACAAAAAGCCCCCCTGGCCACGGCTGTCATATGCCCTTCTAAAGACAGCCGCGCATCCAGGAGGACACCCAAGTTGCGGGCCCTCTCCGTGGGGGCCAATGATTCGCCCCCAATAACCAGCGATGGCGTCAGCTGGCTATACCGGGACGCCGGCAGCCACAGCCACTCGGTCTTGGAAGGGTTGAGTCGAAGCCTGTTTCTCCCCATCCAGACCTGCACGGCCTCCAGGCACTGGGACATCACTTCCAAGGCATCATTGGGATGGTCTGGGGTGGAAATGTACAGCTGAGTATCATCAGCGTACTGATGGAACTCCACCCCAAAACCACGGATGATCTCACCCAGCGGCTTCACATAAATGTTGAACAGGAGGGGCGAGAGGACCGACCCTTGCGGCACCCCACAAACAAGGTGCCTTGGGGTCGACCGCTGCCCCCCGTCAACACGGATTGCGACCGGTCGGAGAGATAGGAGGAGAACCACCGCAAAACGGTGCCCCCCACTCCCAGTCCCTCCAGCCGGCGCAACATGATACCATGGTCGATGGTATCAAAAGCCGCTGAGAGGTCTAATAGGACCAGGATAGAGGAAGAACCCCTATCCCGGGCTCTCCAGAGATCATCCACCAACGCGACCAATGCCGTTTCCGTGCTGTACCCAGGTCTGAAGCCGGACTGGAGCGGATCCAGATAGACAGCTTCATCCAGGTACTGGGGAAGCTGTCGTGCCACCACACTCTCAACAACCTTCGCAATAAAGCGAAGGTTGGAGACTGGACGATAGTTAGCCAAAACAGCTGGGTCCAGGGATGGCTTCTTGAGGAGAGGCCTCACCACCGCCTCTTTCAAGGCGGCTGGCAGGACACCCTCGCTCAAAGAAGCGTTAATAATCCCCTGGAGCCAGCCTCGTGTAACTTCCCGGGAAGCCAGCACCAACCAGGAGGGACACGGGTCCAATAAACATGTGGTTGCGTTCAGCCGCCCCAAGATCCTGTCCACGTCCTTATTGGTTATAAGAAATAAAATATAGTCTATATAGCTTAAGTTAATTCCTATGACTAAAGGGAATTTTCTCTAGAACCAGGAATACAGTTCTGTTCAGCCCTGCCTTCTTACTTGAACAGGAGTTAATTTTTTCTTTTCAGGTTTATCATCTAGTAGTAGTCAGAAAAATGCTTCATGGTAAGTTCAGATACAGATCCCCCCAAAGTTTTAATGAATAATAGAAATGATATTATAAAGTTTTAAAGAATTTTTATGCAATTATACATTGTAGAAAATAGAGGTTGTAGCAATTTTTGTACATCTCCCTTTGCATTGATAACTGCATGAGTTTGTAGATTACTGTAGATATTAATTTACTTTGTTACCTCTCTAGATCTAATGTAATTTTCATATTTTATTAAATCAAATCGATCAAAATAATGTGTGATTGTGTGTGTGTGTGTATGTGTGTGTGTGTGTTTCTGTCTTTCCTTGTGTCTATAAATGGTGGTAACAATGTTGAGTTATTTTTTAAAAAAGAAAGAAACCAAAACAAACTAAATTATTAATAGTCCCATTCCTTTGTTTTTTACAGAAACCAAAGCCCCAAAACAAAACCTAATTCAAACATTGAATTTCAAACTTTCAAAATAGGTGAATATAACCAACAAAAATAGATTCATGTTTACAAACAGAAATCCAGTAGAGTCAACTCAAAATGTGCCAATACTAAGACAAGCACAAATCATGTCAGTTAGGCTATATTTTGCTGATTTCCAAAAGCAACAAGATGCACCCAACATCTGCTAAATGTTCTCTGAAGGATCAAATATATTAAAATCCACATTTTCTGTAATGTTAGCATATTTTAAAATAAAAAGAAACTAGGTTTACACTTGTGATGTAAGGTTCCATTTTCATGACCCACTGAATCTGATTATTCTATAAGTAACATAAATAGTATTAATTTATTTTAAATATTCTAACTTCTCATAAAAATGTGTTATGAGTTTAAAGAGTTGCAGTTGATTCGTCGAAGACTTTTAACAGAATTTTAGAAGCAATGCGTCTAGACAATATATTTTGTAGTAAATTTGTAGCAACAATATTGATTTTGTCATATATACAATTTATGTTCCTGTTCTTTGTATTTCTATTACAGAAAGTTAATATTGTGCCCGGTGACCCTTTTCAGGCTCACTAGCCATGCCAGGCATTGTGGTGTTCCGTCGTCGCTGGTCTGTGGGAAGTGATGATCTTGTTTTGCCTGCCATTTTTCTCTTTCTTCTTCATACAACTTGGTAAGTGAAAATATACATGAGAAGAAGACTTCTATTGTTAGGTCATAAGCCATTGATATTTGTTTTGTAATCTTCATGTCCAGGTATTCATACTACGTTGCAATTTAAAATATTCTGCTAAAGTTCATATATACAAAGCAGTATGGAAATGGATCTATGCAAGTATAAGGTTCTGACTCAAATAATTCTTTTTAAATGTTTTGTTCCACTACTATGGTTCTGTAATGCCTTCAGGAAAGTTGTTGGAGTATCCAGTTTATTCTTAAATCAGCTAAAAAGAATTGAAAAACAACAGAATTATATTAAAGAGAAAGGAAGCCACAGAAATTATACCCATGATTGTAGTGGATGATAATTAATATTATAAATCCATTCAAATCATACTGTCAGTGTCAAAAGAAAAGTTAGAATTGTTTTGAGTGGTTTCTATGTAGATACTGCCACTGAGAAAGCCAAACCATGATGGCATCAATTAAGAAACTATTAAAAGCAGGGCTTCTTGGATCAAGCTACATTTTGAGAACTCAAAACCAGATTGGAGGCAAATGCAGTTCTTCCATATCAGCCCATTAATATTTTTGTAATTAAAGTGAGTCATACTTATTCCCAAGGAGAAAAAAATTGAATAACTACAGTGGTGTTATCTTTATTAGAAATAAATATGTACAAAACCATAAACACATTTTTGAGATCCCCAGATCTTTTTATTATACAAAATGTTACAAGAAGTTGATGGAAGTGAGAAAGGAGATAAAAATACATGTTGAGCTGGTTGACCTTAAAAATCATAAAATTGGGTGGATGGACGGACGGACAGACAGACACTCCCAATCAGAGATTTAACAGAGTGGAAAAAGTTTTTTTTGTGTGAAAGGATAATGACCTCTTCTCGGTTCTGATACCTAATATTAATATCTGACCTCAGGATTCTTTTTCTGTGAGACTGGGTTTTCTGTCGTGAAATTTCAAGGTTCTAATATAAAACAGATTAGTACTTGCTAGCCTAATGTCTGTTTCCTGAACTCTGCTGTTCATGGACAAAACAATAATTGTTGGTGGTAATGGCATTTACGTGTCGTCTTCATCTTGTTGGGTAGATTCCTCATGAGCAAACAAATGTATGACATTTAGGAGCCTGTGATATTTAAGATGCATTGTGTGTGAAAGAGAGAGAGAGAGAAAGAAAGTGTGTGCACTCATGTGAATGCGTTGGCAAGCATGGTAAATTATATGCTGGGATAAAAACAATATAATTGGCATATGGGAATCAAAAAGTATGTGCCTGATAACATTTTTGCCTGCCCTCTGCTGACTGTTGAAGTATGTGCAGGTTTTTACTGTTCCCATTTCCAGGCCTCTTTACATGATGGAGAGACAGATAAATCTCAAGGGGATTGATGCAGCCTTTTTTCCCCCCTTTGTATTGCAGAGGAACACAGAGTATGTTCTGGGACACCATCCAGAAATCAGTATGTGGGCGGGGTGGGGGTGGGGGGGACTTTGTTAGCTAACCACCAGCATTTTACTATTAGAGCAGCACAAAGAATGCATAGCACCCATAAATTAATGATATAAACGAAATACAGGTTTGCTGTTGGCTGAACTGATATATTTTATTATCTGAGAATCACATAACCCCCGTACCTGAAATCAACTAAAAGCAATGTGATAATCCGTTTAGAAACTGAAACTTTGACATGTTTACTTTATGAATAACATCAAAATAATTTATCTGTGAATATAATATTACACATACTACAATATCTTAGAGATACGGTAGTAGTTTATTGTGGGATAAGCTTTTATTGGCAGCAGTTAATATCAAAAACTGCAAACAGTTTGGTTATTTATATAGTACTAACTATTCCCAGGGATTAAAAAAGAGATATTTCATTTCTCAGTTTATATAAAAGCAAAACAAACCACAACAGTTTTTTTAAAAAACTAATAAATGTTAGGCTTCTTGTTCCTTATATGGCTAAAAGTTTTTGGTCATGTGTGTATTGTCTCAGCCTTTGTCAAGTGAATGTGGCTTGTGTACGGCAGGTTCATCATCCTTTCTGTGGTGCTCTTTGGACTGGCATACAATCCCAATGAAACCTGCTCTCTCAATCTGGTGGACCATGGCAGAGGTTATTTGGGTATTTTGCTCAGCTGCATGATCGCTGAAGTTGCAATCATCTGGCTCAGCATGCGTGGCAGCATCTTGTACACAGAACCCCGGGATTCCATGCAATATGTGCTATACGTCAGACTGGGTAAGAGGCAGCGGCCAAGGGGTTTTTATTAATGTTTGGTCTTGATGCAGCTGGCTGTCATGCTCTCAAAGGCTTCTCCATTCATAATATTTACAAACACTGAGTGATCCAAGGGCATTTTCAGTTGTGGCACCAAAAAACGTCTGCATCTGGATATATGCCTGCTGAAATTAAATATTATTTGCATCTTTAGTCACTGTTTCATTACTTTTGCAGATATGGGAAAATATACTCCTATTTTCCCCCAAATAGGAAAATAAGCCTATTTATGCCTCCATAAAATCTGTATCAATTTTTCGTGGGCAAATGCACATTTATGAATTATTTTATTGTTAAAAAACTGACAGCCTCATTAATGAAATACATATACTTTGTCTGATGCCTTGACAGTGGTGCATGTGTGCTGTTTCTTGTATTCAGCAAAGACAAACATGTTAACATGATACTTTTAAGGATAAGTAAATGTAGTTTACTATTCTGTGAAGAGAAACACATACTATAATTATCTTTCTCAAACTCACCATTATTTCCTTTGTTCACTTACCATGAGCTTTCATTTGTAAAAAAATCTAATGCCTATCTACCCCTCCCAAAAGTGTGTGTGGAATATATTATGCTATTCACTCCAAGCCTCCAAAAAAGTCTACATACAGATATATGTAGATATATATGTGCTATAGAGAGATAAGACATTTTGGATGCTTTCCTTGTTCATTTTTATAGTTAAGGTTTCCCATTATCATTCTTTAATATTTTTCTCCTAGACAGTTACATTGCATGTTTATCTGGGTAAAAGTGAAAAGTTTTAGAATGACATTTATTTTTATTTAGTTTATGGCATATACAAAGGTTATGCAATCTCTGATGTACAACACTAATAAAACACATTATACATATAAACACAAATATAAGTTTAAAAATATAAGTTTAAATAAAACATCAGCAAATATATATGTGAGAAATACAATATATGAGATTAAATATTAAATTAAGGTAAAACCATGATAAGATCGCCATAAAATGTCACCATGGAATAGGATAGATGTTATAATTCGATATCTAAGCAAGCTAATCACCTAATTTCTTCTAGTGTGGCTGCAATGAGATCATCCCATTTAGAATGACACATCAGAATGGATATTTTTTTTCATTGGTTAAGAATTGCTGCTCAGAAATATGGTGAAATCAGTTGTTGTTGCTGTTGTTATTGTTGTTATACCATTGTACACTCTGTTCTTATTGTTCCAGCAATCTTGGTGATTGAATTTGTCTACGCTATTGTGGGCATTGTTTGGTTAACCCAGTACTACAGTTCCTGCAATGATGTTACTGCCAAGAGTGTTACTTTGGGTATGTCCTTATAAGTATTTATAAGTATTTAAAATCATGTTTATGCACCATAGTGTGTTGTGATTTAACCTGTTCATAGACCTAAACAAGCATAATTTGTGAGGTCTTGCTGTTTCACTGTTGTAATTTAGTTTTACTAAAAACATTCATACACATTTACTCATAGGCATAACAATTATTAGTATTAGAACTAGAAAGGAAATAACTATTGAAGTCTAACTAGGCTGTGCTTAAAAAAAAGGTGCTCTATATACATTTATGCCATGATCCTGTGAAGGACTGAAGATGTAGACTGAACAAAGTGGTGTAATGCATATGTAACTATTTGGGGGTCACTATTATTATTCACAATATTTATACCCATTGCAGCTTGCTTGATAACCCTCATTAAATATATTTTATGATATATTTATGATGCTACAGAATCTCCAAGAATATCAGACGTTTTGTACAAGAATTATCTTTACGTTGTCAAATAAAATCAAACAGGGAATATTACTCTGTGAAAAAGAATACATAAACTTAAAGCAAAGAGTACAAATGAGTCAGATCTGCCACTTACAATCTGGGCCTCATCATCTGTCTCCTCTGCTTCACTAGGAATGGTCGTCTGCAACTGGGTAGTCATTTTGAGCGTCTGCATCACTGTCCTCTGCGTCTTTGACCCAACAGGACGGACTTTCGTTAAATTGCGAGCCACAAAGAGGAGACAGCGCAATCTAAGAACATATAACCTGAGGTAAGTAAATTGTAATTGTAGAGGTTGACTCGGAGTTTTTAGAGAATAGATTTACAATTTAGATAAATGCAAATCTATTGTTTTCAATGTAGATAAGCACAAATGAGTGTATTCAATATGGCAGCAAATAATGCAGTTTACATACTGGGGATATTTTTTTGAATTGTAAATAATAAAGGCCTTGTAATATATATTAGCACAATTTTGGTTTCCAGGTGTATATTCTTTAAAATATACATTTTACAACATTTATAGTCCTCTTTACTATGCAGCAAAGTCATTTTTTTTTTCTCACAATGATACTATCATGTACATTAGACTAAAAGGTAGTGCTTTGGCCAAGATCATCCAAGTATAAATGGAATACATTAGATGTCATTCACTCAAAGCTATAAAAGAATGTGTATTTGGTTTGTCATAACTGAATGAGCCAGGAGTATTTGATAACAAAATGGTATTTTCAGCTGTGCAATTTTCTATTTTTTAAAAATAAAAAAGTTAAAATGGAGCGAAACTTTTATAATTAATTCAATCTAGCCAGTGTGATTTTCTCCCCGCAAAAATAAAGGATTTTTGACCAAACATACAGTATTAACATTTTCCATCATTTTGTTTTCCTTCACATGAAGGGTCAAACTTCTGTAATATTGCCTAGGTCCATGATGGCGAACCTATGGCACATGTGCCACAGGTGGCACACGTAGCCATATCAGTGGGCACACCAGCTCAGCTCTGATGATTGCATTTGACTGTAATTTTTTTTTCTTAAGGCATCGCTTGGAAGAAGGCCAGGCTAGCAGCTGGACCCGCCGTCTCAAAGTTTTCCTCTGCTGTACACGAACAAAAGATTCACAATCAGTAAGCAGCTACTGTCTTTTCATTAAAAAACAAATACAATTCATGATTTTGATAGTATTATAGTATGGCTGATGATGAGAGGAAATATGGTACAAGTATCCTATTGGGATATTCCACACATGTATGTTGACCCAGTGGTGCTCTGTTGTAAGAATAGAAAAGTTTTCGTAGTTGGTGCAAATAAACCTTTACAGGTAAGATGTTCATGCTTGCTTAGTTGCAAAAAAAAAAGAAGTCATTTTTAATGTAAGAGAAATACTTAGCTTGCAAAGGGGCCTAAAACTGTTGGGTGGCTAATTTTAAAATATATAGTAATCTTCCATTATCTTTTATTACTAAAAATGTGATTAAAATGGAATAATCAATTATTTAAATTATTTTCAATCATGAAACTTTTGAAAGGAATTCCACATTTTACATTAGGCAAAAGTAAAAGTATTAATAACGTTCTTCAGAACCATCTAATCTTGGCCTGTTTGCAGCTGTCAAGACATCTTACTTAATATGTAGTATCTGATACATGATATTGAATTGTGCAGATGTGTTCACCCACAATGTATTTGCTACAGAAGACATAGGTGTACTAATAGCAAATACTACTGTGTAAAATAAAACTACCTGATCTACCCCCCCACACACACACACACACAAATTTTCTCTGAATTCCAGACGCTAGCCTAATTCACACATAAACTAAATTGTAAAGGATTATTTGCATACCGTATTTTTTTAAAAAAGCAAACTCCATTGTGGTTTAATATAATGCCTTTAGCAATCCAACAAGCTAACAACTATTTCAAGCTCTTCTCTCTTGTTGCAGATTAATTTTTCACCTTTTCCTCTTTGGATCTTTCAGGATGCTTACTCTGAAATTGCATATCTCTTTGCTGAATTTTTCCGAGATCTTGACATAGTCCCATCTGATATTATAGCAGGCCTCGTTCTACTACGTCAACGACAAAGGGCAAAACGCAATGCGGTATTGGATGAAGTGAGTGTAAGAAATTCTCATTTTAACAATGAAAAGTGGACAAAATAGGCTAACATTACTTAAAATCACCTGCTGTGATACATTTCAATTTTGAAAACTACCTAACACTTCATCATAATTCACTTCCCAGCTACTTACAGTTTCACTGTTTCTTATTGACAAGATTGAATTAATAAATACTTGTGTACTGAAATAGAAGAAATTACGGTTTTAAATGTCTTTCAAACATCGTGTTAGTTATGAGAGAAAATACACCATAAAGCACCAATTCTCTCTGGTCTGATTTTTTTTAATTAACCACTTAACAGTTTGGTCTGACTACTAATTCTAGGAATACATTGAACGAACATCTAGGACCAATTGAGTAGTGGCAAATACTATAATTTGCATAATGAAAACATTGCTTATTATGAGAGATAGTTGCAAATATCCTATTAAACATTCTTTTCCGCTTTCCATCCAGAAGATGGAAAATAGATTAATGTTGGCCAAGAATCTCAGCTCAGCAATATAGGTCACAACTAAAACTGTTTGAAAGTAGTGGGAATATGACAAGAGAGACAAAATAGCTATTGCTATAGGAAAGTTCAATGATAATTAGTGGTCATCAGTTATATAACAATTTAGTTAGTTTCAGCCAACATCCCCCCCCCAAAAAAACCCTTTTTTTAATAATTTCAAGGCTGATAATTATTTTAATTAAGCCTAAATTTTTGTGGATTAGAATCCAGTTTATCAGATTATCGTACTTGTATTCTAGTCCACAAAAATCAAGCCATAAATGTATCATTCTCTTTGAAGGAGATGGGTGGTTCAGACATGTGAAAAATAAATAAAATTGTCTATAAGATGTTACAAAACTGACAGTTGGTTTTAAACATTTCTAAGCTTCAGATTCAGTAAAAAAAAAAAAAAACACCTCCGTCTCCAATATTCAGAGAAGACAGAAAATCAAAGAAAAAGAAAGTGACACACTGAGAATAATATGCTTTCCAACTGCATTAATTCAGACAAAGAAGTGTTTACTTTCCTTAAGTACAAGCTGAATATTTTAATTACATTTTTTTCTAATCTATATGATTTTCAGGGAAACAATGATATACTAGCTTTCTTGTCGGGAATGCCAGTTACCAGGAACACAAAATATTTGGACCTGAAAAACTCAGTAAGTTATCAGATTGTTTATTGCAGAAAATATACAAACTCAGTGGATCAAAGGAATAGTTGTTCTGTCTTTCCCTGGATAAACTCTTGTTCTGATCTTAGACGTTAGAGATCTATTAGATAAGGTAGAGATCTATTAGTTCATAACAACATCCATGAATGTATTATGCCAAAGCAAACAACAGATGCTATTTGACAAATAAAGTACTGTCAAAGTATAGGTAAATCTAATTAATAAATAGAAATCAAACAAAACATAAATATAATTAATTAAAATAATAAATTAAAAAGAAAATAAAAACAAACAAAATACTCAAAGGGCAAACTTGATGGACCACTGAGAATTTTTTGCCATCAGTTTTCTGTGATTCTGTTTCCAGTTTCTTTTATGTATCAGAGAGTTATTGCTGTACCCTAATTGCACTTTGAAATTTCCTTCTAACGTTGGTTAGTTCTTTAAAAGAGGAGCAGGCAGCATAAATTGCCCGGTATTTAAATTTTATCATAATAATATGACTTAGGGACTGTGTAACTCTTGAAAGATTGAAATCTAACCTGGAGTAAATGCTCCATAGAAAGCTCCTACATAAAAACAAAGCTCCTGGAATACCAGGGAACTGCCAGAGTACTACAAAAGAGCTGATAAAGTTCCAATCTTCAAAAACGGGGGGAAATGTATCCAGAAAACCACAGACCAATCACCTGCACATCAATATCCGGGAAAATCCTCGAAAAGATAATCAAGCAGTGGATTTGCAAGCATCTAGAAATGAGCAAAGTGATTATTTGAAGCCAACATGGGTTTGTTAAAAACAGATCATGCTAGACAAACCTTACTGACTTCTTTGACAAAATGACTACATTATATTCAGGGTATAGTTTATCTAGACTTCAGGAAGGTATTTGAGAAAGTAGATCACAGCCTACTTGTTAATAAGATATAAAAATGTGGGACAGATAGCATCATCGCTAGATGGATTCGCAACTGGCTGATAATTGCACTCAGTGTGTAGTCCTCAATGAAACTACATCTACATGGAGGAAAGCATGCAGTGGGATACCTCTTTATAAATGATTTAGGTGAGGAGACAGAAGGAGACCTTATCAGATATGCAGACAACACCAAGCTGGGGGGAGTTGCCAAAACTTTAGAAGATAGACTCAAGTCAGAAGGATCTTGACAGACTTGAGCATTGGACCCTATCCAACAAGATGCAGTTCAGTGGTGAGAAAAGTAAGGCCTTGAATCTTGGCAGGAAAAATAAAATGCACAGGTTCAGAATAGGTGGTATCTGGCTCAACAGTAGTAACTGTGAGAGAGATCCATGTATCCTAGTGGACCACCACTTAAGTATGAGACAGCAGTGTGCTGCAGCTGCCAAAACAAGCACTGCAGACATAGGATGCATCAGCAGAGGGATAGCATCAAGATTACAAGAAGTGATAGTACTGATCTATACTGCACTAGTGAAGCCACACTTGGAATACTATGTCCAGTTCTGCTCATCACAATACAAAAAAGATCCTGAGGCCCTAGAAAGAGTGTAAAGAAAAGCAACAAAGGTGATAAAGGGTCTGGAGGGTAAACCGTATGATGAATGGTTAACATAACTAGGTCTGTCTAACTATTGAAAAGAAGGTCTAGGGGTGACATGATAGCTGCCTTCCAGTACTTGAACGGCTATCACAGAGAAGAGGGGGTTGACCTATTCTCCAAAGCACCTGAAGATATGGACAAGAAGTAAAAAGGCCCCAAAGAGTTTTGGCCTATGTGGGTTATTTTTATTTATATTTACTGTATTAGAATTTAAAATTGAGAAATTTTAAAATATTTATTTGATTTTTGGACTCCTTGAAAGGGTCTCAGGGCCCCTCTAGGGTCCCTGGGCCACATTTTGAGAATAGCTGGAATAGGTAAACCATTTTTGTAAGCAGTTATTTGTACAAATGCGTTATTTATAGTTATTTCTACAAATGAATCAACCACTGAAGTCTGTTTTCTTATAGCACTGTTTATACCTGGGTAATAGAACCATTTGAGATTTTCTGGGACTTTCGTGAGTCTTACACTATTAAATAAGTAATACTTTTGAATTAAAACTATAAACCTCAAATGTAGACATTTTTATTGCTTTAGTATACAAAAAAAAGATACATAAATTAAAAAAATTAAGAAAAAAACACAATGCATATTTTGAAAACAACTATATTTAAGCATTTCATGAAACTTTATGAAATGGTATCTCTTTAATAGTATCTCTTTAATGGTATCTCTTTCCATTATATCAACACAGAACTAGTTTATGATTAGTGAGCAAATGCACATTGTCAATCCAGGATTCTGTGTAAATCCTGTATAGCACTGTCATTTTATCATAAAAGAACATTATGTTCTGGTACACTCCACACTTCATAAATCAGTAGTTCTTCATATATTGATAAATTCAAAAAAATTCGTATGTAATTTCAACTCACTATGCACGTGTAAACTATACAGCACTCTTCTCAAAATCAACAAACAAACCCAAATTGGATAAGTGTGGCATGAATACATTTCATCTGCATAAGTGTCTCTTCCATTATTTTACACTTACAGCATAATGAAGTTGATAACCAATTCTTTTTAAAAGCTTTATGACGTATCTAATAAATATGGAAAAAGCTGTCATTGAATTAGTCCCATCTTAAGATCATGATATCTTAATATTTTTTAACCATTCATTTGTTAAAACAGGGTATTTCAACTTTTGATTCCAATTCTTACAAATTCTCTGTCTCTAAAAATATTTGGAATTATGCATGAGTTCATTTAACAATATTATATCAGTAGGGGAAAGATCTATCTAGTTTTGACTGCACTGCATCTTAGTTGTTCAAACAAGCCAGAATCAAGTTAAGGGCTAATATCTTGGCTTGTTAGTAAACCACGTGTTACAAATCAGTTTTTTTAGCTAGGGTATAAAATAACAAGGTTCCCCAGTTGGTTTAAAAATGGAAGTCAAATTTTCTCATCCACTCAGCACCTATCCTAGAGAGTGCTAATCTCAGGCTTCTTCCATCAAACAGTGCCTGGAGGTGGCTATTTGGAGCTTAATTGAAAGATCAAACAAACTATGAAAACCTAACCAGAAATTATAATTTCTTGATAATTAAGTGAGAGGAAGTTATTTCTAATTATGGCATCATGCCATAATATTTCTTTTATTCCCTTCAGCAAGAGATGCTGCGATATAAAGAAGTATGCTATTATATGCTCTTTGCTTTGGCTGCTTATGGCTGGCCCATGTATTTGATGAGGAAGCCTACCTGTGGACTCTGTCGCTTGGCCAGATCCTGCTCGTAAGTATTGATCCAGATTGTTTTAAAAGTCTTTCACTTTATTATCTCATTTATTTTTTTCTTCCTCTGTCTCCTCATGCATTCCTCCTTTATTGAGGTGTATGTGTGTTTCTTGGATCATTCATTCATTCTTATTTATTATATATATATAGTTTCTCTCTCGAATACATCCTTCTCCCACCACTAATCTATTCGGCAGGATATTGTTCCTATGCTAACCCTAACATTAGGTTTTCAAGTCATATGCCCTTGATAGCCCATCCTGCATGAATATATCTGATAAAGTCATTCAAATTAGTAACCATCATCACATGATTCAATGGTCAGTTATGTATTAACTACTGGCAATTGTTTAGAAATTAATATAAATTGTATTTCATTTCTAATTTTACTCATTTTATTTTGGATCTTAGGTACATATCTGAGCAGAAAGGAGGACTATAAATTAACTTAATAAATATTCATAACATAGTATAAAATCTCTACATAAAATCCCTAAAAGGCCATTGTAAGCTATTAGTGTAAAATTTTGTTTTGCTATCTGCAGTAGAAATCCTTTGTCTCATTCTTTTTTTTTTTAATACACATATGGGGAATCTTGACGTTTAACTTAACTAATAGCTGAGATGAGCATTTATTTATTCATGTGTTCAACCTAGAAGTGTTGAAAGGATTAGAAGAATTTGCCATTAAAGCTGACTTCTGGGATAATGAGAAAAGGATGACAATTTTGGACAGTTGCAGTCTAATAGTTTTAGAACTTTCTTATGAAACACTAAAGTGGAATTTTGTCTAAAAAGAAGTAGCATGGATTTTTTCTTTCCATATTATAATGATTTATGCTTTCTTTTAAAGTTGCTGTTGCCTCTCTGCTACTCGGCCCCGTTATGCACCTGGTGTCACCATTGAGGAAGATAATTGCTGTGGCTGCAATGCTATTGCCATTCGACGCCATTTCCTTGATGAAAACATGACTTCTGTGGACATTGTGTACACTTCATGTCATGATGCGGTAAGGGCTGCATGAGAAATAACTTGTGCTGGAGAAGACTGCTACAGTGTTTTGGAGAAATGTGCTAAGGCAGGAATAGGAAAGCAGCTTTCAACCACTTTATGTAAGAGATCATTTCACAGACCTGATAAGCATTGTTGATTGCTTTTCTGTGTTTACTGTCTTGGAGAGAAAAAACAGGTGTCAAAAAGTGAAAAAACAATCTTGAAAAAATTGGTATCAAACAATCTTAAGTAGTCCCGTGGCTTTGGCTCTAGCCCTACCATCATTTCTTTCAGTTCTACATTCCCTCCCATGTCATCCCCAATAGATACCATCATTGTAAGAATATGTGTTTGACAATAAAGAGACATTTCCACATGTGGCATAATAATGGAGCTGAAACATCAGAATTCTCTTATCAGACGTGAAATTATAAATTCCTGATGGAATTAGTTCAAAACTGTTGCTTCTCTACCAGGAGTTGATTAGGAAAGAAAATGCATGGCATTTAGGTAAGACGAAATAGAAATAACAAGTTTGGTGTAGTGCTTAAGGCACTGGGCTGGAAAATGGGAGACCATGAGTTCTAGTTCTACCTTAGAAACAAAGATAGCTAAATAACCTTGGGTGAGGAAGAAGGCAATGGCAAATCACTTCCAAAACCTTGCCAAGAAAGCTGCAGGAAGTTGTCCAAGGAGTCAGCACTAACTTGAAGGCACCACTACAAACACTAAATATTGTAGTATACTTTATTACTTTTAGGTTTATGAAACCCCCTTCTACGTGGCTGTAGATCACGAAAAGAAGAAAGTAGTTATCAGTATTCGAGGAACTTTATCACCAAAGGTAATTTTTAAATTCCTGTTTACTTCAGTCGCTATGTGCTGCTTCATGCTCTGATCCTAGAAATCTGCTAATGTGCAAATGCATTAATAAGATTTGTAACAATGTCTAAGCCTCATATTTCATGGAGTCTTTTTTCCTTACCCCAAAGGATGCTTTGACTGATTTAACTGGAGATGCTGAGCGCCTCCCTGTGGAGGGTCATCACGGAACATGGCTTGGACACAAGGTATTTATAGAGTGCTTTTGATTTTAATTGGTTAATGTATACACTATAATTTCAAATCATTCCTTTAAAATTTCTCTTGGAATATATAATTTAAGATTATTTTTAACCCTTGTATGAAAGCCACAGCATGCAATCTGTTGTACTGAAAAAGGTATAAAAAGCTGTTGAAAGTTACTTTCATTCAAATTGGTGTCCTCCCCAAAAACAACTGACAGTTAAAGAAACAGAACCTAGTGATAATCCCACAAAGTTGATGGAATATGAAATGCAATTCTGTGACAGAAGACAATTTTAAAGTTCCAAGGAGTGCAGAATATTTTATTATATATTGATATTTTATTATATATTGATAATTAGAAATACCTTTATTACTTTGGATTATGGAAAATGAACATGCCAATCAATGTTTCATTTGTTTTGTTTTAATATACTGTATTTTGAAATACATAATAATAGTTGAATTTAGTGAATCTATATATCTAACGAATATGGTAAGAACAGAATTTTCAGCCGCAGTGGCGCAGTGGTTAGAATGCAGTACTGCAGGCTACTTTTTTATTATTATTATTTATTTTAAATTTATATACCGCCCTTCTCCCTGAGGACTCAGGGCGGTGTACAGCCAAAATTAAAAAACATAAAATACAAATATTAAAAAACAGTTAAAATATATATAATTTTGGCCCAAAATTAAAAATACAAACCAATTTATTTTATTTATTTATTTTATTTTATTGAATTTCTATACCGCCCTACTCCCGAAGGACTCAGGGCGGTGCACAGCCATGAAATAAAACACATAGATATACAAAATTTAAAATCGAATAAAATGAATTAAATAAATTTGGCTGAATTAGTACCCATAATTTAAGATACTCATATTTTAAAATACATTAAAAATTTAAAATTTACACTTAAAAGGGAGAAGATTTAGGCGAGGCCAGCTTGATGAAATAAAAACGTCTTCAACTCGCGGCGGAAGGTGCGCAGATCCGGAATCCTCCGTATCTCTGGGGGGAGCTCATTCCAGATCGTCGGTGCCCCCACAGAGAAGGCTCTCCCCCTAGGGGCCGACAGCCGACATTGTTTGGCCGATGGCACCTGGAGGAGCCCCTCTCTGTGGGAGCGTACTGGTCGGTGGGAGGCTGTTGATGGTAGTAGGCGGTCCCGTAAGTAACCAGGTCCTAAGCCATGGAGCGCTTTAAAGGTGGTAATCAAAACCTTGAAGCGCACCCGGAAGACCACTGGGAGCCAGTGCAGCTCGCGCAGGAGAGGTGTTACATGGGAGCTCCATGTTGCTCCCATAACCACCCGCGCGGCCGCACTCTGCGCCAGTTGGAGCCTCCGGGTGCACCTCAAGGGGAGCCCGATGTAGAGAGCGTTACAATAGTCCAGACGAGAGGTGACGAGGGCATGAGTGACTGTGCGTAACGAGTCCCGATCTAGAAAGGGACGCAACTGGCAAATCAGGCGAACCTGATGAAAAATCCTCCCGGTCACGGCCGTCAAGTGCTCTTCTAAAGACAGCCGTGAGTCCAGGAGGACGCCCAAGTTACGAGCCCTTTCCGTGGGGGCCAATGATTCGCCCCCAATAGCCAGCGATGGCGCCAGCTGACTATATCGGGACGTCGGAAACCACAGCCACTCGGTCTTGGATGGGTTGAGCCTGAGCCCATTTCTCCCCATCCAGATCTGTACGGCCTCCAGGCACTGGGACATCACTTCAAGGGCATCGTTGGGGTGGTCCAATTAAAACATTTAAAATTTCTTCTTAAGCCAGCCCGGCTTGCTGGAAAAAGTGGGTTTTAAGGGCACGGCGGAAGGCACTAAGGACTTGGATTCTCCTTATCCCTGGGGGCAACTGATTCCAGAGGGTAGGTGCCCCCACAGAGAAGGCCCTCCCCCTGGGGGTCAGCAGCCTACATTGATTGGCTGATGGCACCCTGAGGAGGCCCTCTCTGTGGGAGCGCACGGGATGATGGGAGGTCGTCGGTAGCAGCAGGCGGTCTCGAAGATAGCTAGGCCCGATGCCATGGAGCGCTTTAAAGGTGATAACCAGCACCTTGAAGCGCACCCGGAAGACCACTGGGAGCCAGTGCAGCTCGCACAGGAGCGGTGTTACATGGGAGCGCCATGCTGCTCCCATCACTACCCGCGCTGCTGCATTCTGGACCAGTTGGAGCCTCCGGGTGCTCTTCAAGGGGAGCCACATGTAGAGAGCGTTGCAGTAGTCAAGGCGAGAGGTGACGAGGGCATGAGTGACTGTGCACAGGGAATCCCGATCAAGAAAGGGCCGCAACTGGCGAATCAGGCGAACCTGACAAAAGGTCCCCCTGGTTACAGCTGTCAGATGTTCCTCCAAGGACAGCTGCATATCCAGGAGGACTCCCAGATTGCGAGCCCTTTCTGTGGGGGCCAAAGACTCGCCCCCAATAGTCAGTGATGGAGTCAACTGACTATATCGGGATGCCGGGAGCCACAGCCACTCAGTCTTGGAAGGGTTGAGCTTGAGCCTGTTCCTCCCCATCCAGATCCGCACAGCCTCCAGGCACTGGGACATCACTTCAAGGGCATCATTGGGGTGGCCTGGGGTGGAGATGTACAGCTGGGTGTCATCAGCGTACTGGTGGTATCTCACCCCGAAGCCACGGATGATCTCGCCCAGCGGCTTTACATAAATGTTGAACAGAAGGGGCGAGAGGACCGATCCCTGCGGCACTCCACAGATGAGAGGCCTCGAGGTCGACCTCTGCCCCCCTGCCAACACAAACTGCGACCGGTCGGAGAGAAAGGAGGAGAACCAACGCAACACGGTGCCTCCCACCCCCAACTCTTTCAGCCGGTGCAGCATGATACCATGGTCGATGGTATCAAAAGCCGCTGAGAGATCTAACAGGACCAGAACAGAGGAGCAACCCCTGTCCCGAGCCCTCCAGAGATCATCAGCCAACGCGACCAATGCCGTTTCCGTGCTGTGCCCAGACCTGAAACCCTACTGGAACAGATCTAGATAAGATGTTTCCTCCAGGAATTGTGGGAACTGTCGCGCGACCACACTCTCAACAACCTTCGCCATGAAGCGAAGGTTGGAGACAGGACGGTAGTTGGTCAATATTGCCGGATCCAGGGACGGCTTCCTGCCGGCTGCCTACTATTTGGCAGTTCGAATCTCACCAGGCTCAAGGTTGACTCAGCCTTCCATCCTTCCAAGGTTGGTAAAATGAGGACCCAGATTGTTGGAGGCTGACTGTAAACCACTTAGAGAGGGCTGTAAAGCACTGGGAAGTGGTATATAAGTCTAAGTTCTATTGTTATTGCTATAAAAGCATTTATGACACCAGGATGCCAAATATGTCACTGTACATCATCTGAAGATGCACCTGCATGCAAACCTACCTATCCATTACTCTGTTTGCTTTTGGAGAAAGCCTTATTGCATTAAGAGTAACAAAAACTAAGCCAAAAATTATAAAAGCCTGAGGTAAGAAAAGCAAACATATGTACAACTAGTTTACAAATGATAAAATGTTTGACAGTATTATGGTGCAAGTGTAAGTAGGAACTGCTTTCTTTTTCTGGATGATTTGTGATGGCTCAGCAAGAACTTTTTACTCCCAATAAAGTTTTTCCCCATCTTGAATGACAGTGCTGAAAGCAAGGAGAGGGATTCCAAAAATGGATTTTGAGTAGAAGGGCTTTGAGTTTCATTACGTTCAAATATTTTAACATCATTCAGATATTTTTTTTTAAAAAAAATCCAGGAATCTGCAGATGCCAGTAGGTTACCAGTACCCATAACCAGGTTCTTTTTAAAAAATAATACAGATTTTGCAGATCTGCTGACCTCTGCTCCATAGTCAGTAAATCTGAAAGGATTATGTATAAGCAATTACAAAGCACCATTTCAAGTGACATCTGCTGAATGCACTCACACAAATCTTAAATTACTTTTTCCATCTTTGGAATTTGACATTCTTATGCCAACCAGTACATTCCTATGTCTTGATAATTGATTCCATCTGCTAAGTGTATTCTATTATAGCTTTCTCCAACCCTTCTTATCCTGTGGAAGGCCTTGCTATCACCATATAAATCCTTTTGAAGGATACAGAATGGATTTATATTTTTAAAAATGAGTTACCATTCTATAGATGCAAAAAGTAACATTCACCACCTGAATTATAACAGGTGTCAATTCATATATCAGAGTACAGCCATTCTTTCTGATTCTTGCCATTATTAGCAGACAGCTTTCAAGTCAACTACCTGACTTCCCAGTTTTAAATACCATTCCTAATATTCCTAAATTACACTGAGAATAAATTACTCAATATATTTTATTTATTTATTTATTAAATGTGTTTGCTGCCCATCTCTCTGCGAGGCAAGTCTGGGCAGCCATACAGCATCAAAATGAAACCATAAAGATATATATACCACTGTATAAAATCACAATGAAATACAGATTATAACTAAAACTAAAAGATGGGAAGGAAAGGAGCATGAAGAAGATGGGAGCTGCTATTAGCTGATCAACCACCACCAAGCCAACCACAGAGCCAGGTCTTCAGGGACTTATAGAAGGTCAAGAGGGAGGGAGCCAATCTCGGGACCCTGCCAACCAGAATTCCTTGACTGACGAGATCTGCAGCATGCTCCTCTATCGGCACGGGTGCGGTGGGCCTATCCCATAGGGCTGAGACAATTTTGATTAGCACTCAGAAATTTCAAAAGGTCATGAATGCAATGGTCCAAGTATTGGTCTCTACATGTTGTACACATCTTCCAGATCTGTTTTAGTTGTTAACAAATTTCTGGGTACAATAATCAATAGCACTGATTTAAATTGACAAAAGCCTTTTATGACTTAACATTATGGCCTTACCAGCCATAGTCTGTTGAACCAATATATTCATGCCAAGAGATGTATTGTGTCCCACTTTCATGAAGTGAAAGCACTGAGGCCTTTTTATCTAGGAAATGTAGATGCCCATATTGTGCGTAATAATCCTAACTGGTTTACAATAATATTTCATATAAACAAAATAAATGTAACCAATAAACCTTACAACAAAATCATATCCCATCACATTTCCACATCTCACTGATTGTACATTTACATTTGCTGGGTTCACTTTCACCCTAGGCCAATACTGGTGTTGCTGTTTTTTTTACCAGCATCTTAGACCTGTGGAGCTGCTTCTCATTAGTTGAACTGGCCCCAGATATAATTAGAACGATTATTAGGATTAGGATTTTTTTCTGATTATTCAGATAGTTTACTGAAAGTAGCTGTTTTAATTTAGCTTGTAACATTACCAGAATTGTGTTTGAATATCTTAAATTACTGCAATTCTTACTGTGAATATTTTTATTGATACACAACTATAGATTTTTAATTCTTCTAAATCAGGGGTGTCAAGCTCAAGGCCCGCAGGCCAGGTGCGGCCTGCAGGGTACTTAAATCTGGCCAATGGGACCGGCCTAGAAATAGCAAAGGACCAGCTTGCAGTGTCTCTGGCAGCCAAAACAGGGTGCCCCCCATTTTGGCTGGCAGGATGCTGCATGAGGTGTCCATCCTGTCTCCCTCCCCTGGCCAGCCCACGATGGAGAACAATGCTGATCAGCCCTCAAAGAAACCCAGTTTTATATCCCTGTTCTAGATTGTTGTAAACTCTCTGGAGTCCCTGACAGACTCAGTAGCATACTATACAACAGTGGTGAAATCCTCCGAGGTTTGCCACCAGTTTATTGTGTGAGCATTCGTGGCGCGTGCCAAATGCATGCTGTGCATGTGTGCACGCACAATGCACACCAAACACGTGCTTCGTGTGCATGCGCACCACAGGTGCTACCACGCAACATGGAAAAAGAAGGCTTAAGAAGGTAAGTAGAACAGTGAGGGGGAGGAACAGCTGTGCCGCGCGATTTAGATTTCCTGCTTTCTAGCGAATATAAATCATGCGGCACAGCTGATTGTCGGAAATACGGGTTCAGGTGAACCGGTCGCATGTTTTTACTACCGGTTTACCTGAACCGGTAGCCTTTATTACTAATGGTTCACCCAAACCGGTGCGAACCAGTAGCATTTCACCCCTGCTATACAAGCATAATGTAATAAACTGTAATAAATATTTCAGCGCAGCATTGTACCATATAGATAGGTGTCAGAGAGGGTTAGGATCAGTGGTGAAATCCGAACTGGTTTGCTACCAGTTCACTGGCCACGAATGCACAGTGCGCACCAAACATGTACTGCATGTGCATGCATAGTGTACACCAAACATGTGCACATGTGCATTATGCGCCAAAAGGAGGCTTGGGAAAGTAAGTAGAAGTGTGGGGGATCAGGTGTGGTGCGTGATTTAGCTTCGCTGGAAAGCAGGATTTCCTGCTTTCTAGCAAAGCTAAACCCCATTGCACAGCTGATCGTCGGAAATACCAGTTCGGAGGAACAAGTAGCTTTTTATAAACTACTGGTTTGCCCAAACCAGTAGCTTTTTTTTTTACTACAGGTTCAGCCAAACCGGTAGTTTTTATCACTACAGATTTGCCCAAATCTGAGTGAACTGGTAACATCTCACCCCTGGTTAGGATGAGGCAGAGTGCTTCTCCATCTGGGTATAGGAGTTTGTCTCTAAGTTGCTCTGCTTACCGACAGAAAATGCTTTAGCTATAGTTCTGCCCGTGATGTCTTATTTTTCATTTATTTAAACACAAATGTATTATCTGTCATACTATGCTTCACCTGGCAGAGTGCAGTACTGAACAAATGTTATACCATAAAAGTAGAATAATTAAAAAAGAATGTAAATTAAAATGTAGAAAACATGAACACAGTGGCAATGAGTGACAAAATTGTGACAGCCTAGGACAGGGGTCTGCAACCTTAAGTACTCAAAGAGCCATTTGGACCTGTTTCCCACAGAAAAGAAAACACCGGGAGCCACAAAACCCTTCCCATGCCTGACTATTTCTTGAGCGGCCATAAAACTAGCTTATGTAGTTGAATTAAATGTTCTGTTTTCTTCTGAAACTTTTCTTTTCTTGGATTTAACCATGGTTGGCCTACTGGAGGTTGAAAAGCTCAATAAATTGTGTGCTGGCAGGTGTCACACTTTGGCGGTTGTGACACATATTTTGAGTGACAGGGAGCTGCAGCAGAGGGGTGAAAGAGCCACATGTGGCTCCAGAGCCGCAGGTTGCTGACCCATGGCCTAGGATTTGGGTTGGAACTGAAACTATTTAATCAAAGTCTCTCTGTTTCCTTTAGAGATCTCCCAGGTTCTTTTTCCATTGATTCAAACTATAGGGAAGTCCAAGAAATCTGATTTCCTTTACTCAAACTAATATGAGCTACTAAGCTTTAGAAATGGTGCTCAATGTAACATGTCTCTTTGATCCCTTATCAACATTGGATTTCCCATTTTACTGAAGAAGGAAAGAGTCACATTGCCTCGGTCACTTGAATTAATGCCTAATTTTTAAAATGCTGATGCCTTGCTCAACTTCGTTAAACCACACATTTTATGTTTTCTTTGTTGTTTCTTTTTAGGGGATGGTGCTATCTGCTGAGTATATAAAAAAAAAACTGGAGCAGGAAATGGTGTTGTCTCAGGCTTTTGGGCGTGATTTAGTAAGTTTTTGTTTTACTGTAATATGTTCATAAAGTGAAGTCATACCTCCATGTTTTGCTATTAACTATTGAGCACTATGTACAAAGTATTTGAAATACTGCTACAATTTAAAAACATCCAGCATTTTCCACTACTCTAAAAAACAATTCCTTGAAAGAATTTTTTAAATATTTAAAAATTCATTTAAAAACTATTTATAATTTTTAAAATATTGCTGACAATAAACATTGCTGTGTTAATTAAACATACTTTTTCAAATTAATTAATTGAAACCACTAAAATTTGATGAAAAGGTCCCCTATTACAAATGCTAAAAATAAAGTAAAATGTATTAATCACTTATTAAAATGTGAGTAAGAAGCCTTCACAAGAATCCATCTCCCAAACAATGTGATTTCTCATTCATGCTAACTATGCTGTTTAGAATACGAGAAAGTGATCGATTGCCTGCAGATGGCTTTTGTGCAACCCTGAACAGTCCTTTTTCATTTGCCATTAGAAAACATTTGCCACTAAAATTCAAAAATATCATTTGAAAACAAGTTTTCCCCCTATAAAGCTGAGTAATAGTTATTGAAAAGATCATTTTAATTCAGAGTAATGATTAAATTTATTTAAATTGAATTGAATTTAAAAGATTTAATTCAGAAGATTTGAAATCAATGTATTTTAAAGAAAAAATATGAGCAATTGTAGCAAATTTACAATTGTAGCAATTGTATCAAATTGTAGCAAATCTGTAGAAGACTGGATTATGTTTGCTAAGATTAAGAGGTCTTATTTGTGAATGTTTGGAAGTTTCTCATTGGCTATTGCAAGAAGCTATGCATTTGTTTTATTTGGTTTTCTATTTAATTTAAAAAATACCAGTCTGAGTGCCACTTTTTTTCTTTTGTTCCCCACCTTTTCATTCTTTAAATGTTACATTGCAATTTGTTACTATCAGAATGGTATATTTAATGTTTTAAGAAAAATGCTTGTTTCAATGCAAATTAAAACATACATTTTACACTGTGGTTTGAGAGAAATAGTTTAAAAAGATATGGCAGATAACTGCATAAATACATGGAAATGCCTTAATCCTTCAAATATTTAAAACACTTTTGTTTTGTAGGGCAGAGGAACAAAACATTATGGCCTAATTGTAGTCGGCCATTCCTTAGGAGCAGGCACAGCAGCCATTTTGTCCTTTCTACTACGTCCACAGTATCCAACTCTAAAGTGCTTTGCTTATTCTCCACCAGGTGGGCTTTTAAGGTAGGTATCTCCAGTATATTTAGAAAATAATACGGAGCTCTAACGTATGAGCCAGCAATGAGCTGCAGCTGCCAAAAAAGGCAATGCATTCCTAGGATGCATCAGCAGAGGGATAGCATCAAGATCACAAGAAGTGATAGTACCTCTGAGATCTCATCAAACTTTGGCAAAATAGTTTCAAGCTTTTATTTACAGTTTTAAGGATAGATACTGACTTTTTAAACTCCCCTGTTAGGAGGAGGATTTTTTGCTACAAGTCAATTACTTCATTAGGTACTATCATACCCTCAATGATCCTGATCCAGCAACCTGTCTCTGGTGATAATTCCCCGCTCTTGCAAAGTCATTCTAGCATACCGGTGTCAAACTCGATCGTGTCGCGTAATGTCACATGATGCATTACGTTTCTTGCCTTTGTGGAGCTGGGGTGGGTGTGGCCTGCTCATGATGCATTCTTTTCTCAGTTAGATGAGCCCAGATGGGTTTGTTGCTGGTTTCCTTGGCTGCCAATTTGTCAATGTCTTTGTGGATTGTTTGGTCCTATAGTTTAACATTTTATTAACCACCCAGAATTAAATTTGAGAGATGCATAGCCATATAAATTGCTTAAAAAAAAACAAATGTTCTTAAGTAGTTAGCAAAACTGCACTCAGAGGAGATGGCCCATACTATACAATTTAAATCTATGTCAGGCAGCCTTTCAGTGATCCAGCAACTGTAGATTTAGCTTCAATTACTTGTGATCAGTCTTTGTTGTGATATGCTAATTTTCCAACTACTGACCTTGCTTACATTTCAGATTCTCTCTTTTGACTCTGTGTGTCCAACAGTAATTTATAACCTGAATATAAGCCAGAGTATCATCATCACCTTAACACAACAAGTCAGTCATTCTTTTTTCCATGACCATTGATGGATTCTTTTTGCTGTCCAGAGATCCATACTAATGATCTCCAGAGCCATCATTCAGATATGTTCTTACTCTTTCAGTGCTTTAAGTATTCTATTTAGATGGGGGGGAATAACCAAAATAGAATTATTCTTGATTTTGTTTTAAGTTTATCCATATCTTCTTCCATAAGAGTAATCTTTTCTTTATTTTCTTTACAAATCAACTTTATTTTTGAGCCCAAGAAAAATAAAATTACAAATGTTCACTGTGAATTCTTGTTTGCATTACATTTGTCTTCTTAATATTTGACATTATCCCTTATTTTTCTTTTTCCATTTTTACTTTCATAATTAGGTCTTTCATCCTAACATATTAATGTTTCATCCTCCAATTTTGAATTCATCTGTCATCTCTTCCAGACCTGCCGTTTGTATATTTGCTATACAAATTAAATAGTATGGGAACACAATAAAACCTTATTTTCCTTCATTCTGAAACACTATTTCTCCAAATTGTGTGGTTGCAATCATTTTTTATTCTTTAGAAATATTCCTCAGAAGAATAATCAGGTGTTCTGGCATTCAGGATATTCTTAGTACAACTCACAATTTGGCATAATGTAATCAATGAAGCAAAATAAACAACTTTCATTTATTTTCTTGCTCTGCCCCTTATTTTTTTTATGTTAGCTGTTGAACTTATATCCCTATCTTTTTAAAAATCTTCCTATTCTTTTGGTATTTCTCTTTGTATACGTGGCATGATTCTTCTCTGTAAGTTCTTAAGCAAAACTTTGCTTGTGTGAAGAATTAGTTCTGAGGATTTGGTAATATGTTGATCTTCTTCCATTTCCCTTTTTTGGTGTACATTGATCTTCTCCAATCTCCATTGTTTCACATTTATTATCATAGAGATGTTAGCACTTTAATTGCCTCCTCTGCAATATTAAAACAGTTCATCTGGTGTTTCAACTAAGTCTTGGTACGTTCCTATTTATCAGCCAGTCTAATGCTTTTAGTAGTTAATTTTTTTAATGGATTTGGTTCCTGAATATACAGTATATTCTCCCTCTACAAATCTTCTGTTATACTAAAATCCTATGTGTAAAGTATTTCAACATTGAATTTCCATTTTCTTGTAACCTCATATGTTTCTATTAGGTCTCTTTTGTGATATCTATTAGGTATTCCTATCTTAGTGTACATTTCTGTGTACTGGCAAACAGTTGATCTACTGGGATTCCTAGGAGTAAATTTTATCTATAACATTAATTATCCGCAAATTGCTTTTCTCTTGATATAGAAATACATTATCAATAATACAAACCTGGAGCATTTTTGTTGTTATCATTATTATTATTATTAATTTAATCTTCAATTTGATTCGCAGTCTGGGACTGGTAAAAACTAAACAGTTCAAATTCTACCAAGGACCTAAATGCTGTTAGAGTATCATCTGAGTATATGGGCAGTTTTGAGTAAGGTGTTTTTTTCAGAATATTCAGGTCTAATAAATGCAAAATTTCCATGTATCTAGGCAGCCCTTTGGGTATTACTCCAAGGGCTCCTATTGCTATTAGTACAACCATGGATTTCTTCCTCCACAATTGTTCAATTTCAATTTGCAAATTATAGTATTTTGGTATTTTTTCTAGCTGTTTCTCTTCAATTCATGCATCACCTGGTAGTGCAATATCAATGAACCAGACTTTTCCCGCCCCACAATAGTGATGTCACACATATTGTGGGCCAGATATCTGCCTATTTGGATCTTAACCTGTTCATTTTCAATAACTTTGTCAACTTGGTGTTTCCAGTGATTTTTACTGCATTCAAATCCAAACTTTTGGCAAAGCTTCCAATGTATTATTATTATTATTATTATTATTATTATTATTAGTAGTAGTAGTAGTAGTAGTAGTAGTAATAGTAGTAGTAGTAGTAGTAGTAGTAGGAATAGTAGTAGTAGTAACAGTAGCCAGGAGACCAGAATGTTATTACAGAGTAGTAGTTTGGCTGTCAGTTTACCAGCTCTGTTGTAGGATATGCTCATGTGCTTCTCAAGGTGCACCTCTGGAGGGCAAGCTGGTTTAGCACCAGAAAGAAAAAGCTGCTTTTCCTGCAGCAGCATCCTAGTTCCCTCCTGTCCCTGAAACCGCCTCATAAATGGATGCCTCAACCGCAACTGTTAGCTGTACAGAAGCTGAGGCGAGTGATGAAAACTTATCCCACTACACAGTGCTAGGACTCAAACCACTGAAGCAGAGACCATCTCCAACATCTCAGCTAAGCCACTGAGCCACCATGCCTCTTGATCTGGAACATTGATTTCTTACTTGTTATACTTACTTTTTTTTCTTACATAGTTAAATATTGGCATCATTTTCTTATATCCTTTTCTTACAGCGAGGATGCTATGGAGTACTCCAAAGAATTTGTGACAGCAGTTGTGCTAGGCAAAGACCTTGTTCCCAGGCAAGTCAGTTAATTTGGAATTCTTTATTTCATTTTTCTTGTATTTATAACTAAGCTATAATGCCTTGTCTCAATTCCAATTAATATCAGTTTCATTTTACCACTTAACAACCGTTCTTATACTTCTTCCTTGACATTTTTTCCAGCTATCTACCCTATTTTACTGTATCTTTTCCATAAACACATACTGTACTTTAATGTACCACATACATTGACATAAGCCTCCTAACCTCTCAGCTGCCTCTATTACTGAAAAAGGTGAAATATGCACAAATATGTACCACCTCCTTAGTTATTTATGCTGTCATTTATACATTTGTACTTTCTCCCAGGTCACTTCTCCTGAGCCATCTTACATCTGTGAATTATCTCCTGGCTATATCTTCCGTGCCATCTCCCATCTATGCACTTTATCTTGATCTCTGAGTGTTGTCATCTTCCTTCTGTCTAGCATCTTTGTATTATGTGAGCTGTGTCATCTTATAGTTGTGTACAATTTACTGTTTTATGTATATTATCATTCCTTGCTTACCTGAATGTTATTTCATTTCAGATGAGTGCACTGTTTCTTGCTAATTTTTTAGTTTCTTTGTCATTATAGCTAGAACACAGTTATGAATCTTTGCACAGTATTTTTTTTAGGTCACAGAAACAATCATTCTCAAGTAGTTATATTAGGAATGTTGACAGCTAAAGACAATGAATGATGGTGAGCAAATAACTTCACTATAATGGAAGTTGTAGTGAAGTCAAGATGTGCAAAGTGAAAATTGTAAGCAAATCCTCCCAGCAAAAAATTGGCA
This sequence comes from Pantherophis guttatus, assembly GCF_059756535.1. NCBI lineage: Eukaryota > Metazoa > Chordata > Lepidosauria > Squamata > Colubridae > Pantherophis > Pantherophis guttatus. The sequence continues at coordinate 112,261,043 of NC_142063.1, read as the reverse complement.
AAAACCAATTTGCTATTTTTGACTCCTACAAAAAATCCAGGATATTGGAAAGAAGGAATGGCTACAGAAAAGAAGATTAAACTGACTATCAGTAATAATCACATTTAACGTTTTCCCAATAGAGGCAGAAATATTAATACCTATCACTGATTTGTGTAACACCTGAAATCTGTGAATGAAAAATACTGATGCATATGTTCATAATCTCATAAAGGAAATCTGTTTATATCTTCTAGTATGAATAGTGATCTGTTTAATTTTCTTGCTTAGTTCACCTGTAATGTGAGCTCTAAAATGTCACTCATGCCCTAGATTGCATAGTAATTCTTTCTGCATATATTTGGTCAACTGTATGTTTTAGATTCCTACTATTAGAATAGTAAGCAAGTGTTATTTGCTAAGCCCTTGAACTCTTGTTTGGTTATTAGTAGCGTACAGTATCTAAATATACTGTATTTATTATCTAAATCTTACGGATAATGGATGAAATCCAGGGTGTTTATATACTTTGTCCTTATATCATGGGTAAGTTATAGCTGATTAAATCTCTCTTTGCTTTTCTATTTATGATTCTCATAATAGTTAAATCTGTATCATTGCATCTGATACTCTTTATCATTCAGGATTGGCCTCTCACAGTTGGAAGGATTTCGCCGGCAACTTCTTGATGTTTTACAGAGAAGTAATAAACCAAAGGTAAAAAAAATTCAAATCTATCTGAAATGAAAGTAATTGTTATAAATCTGTTTTGTTTTGTTTTTTGTTAGTTTGTTTTTGTTTAGGATTTATGCCAGTTGTAGTTGTCTTCTAATTGTCAGGCCCAAGCAACCAGAGCTACTCATAAATGGCAAGGAACTTTATTGTTCTCTACCTAAATTACAAGAATCTCCCCAGACTCACTTGCCTTTCCCTGGAAACAACCCGATAAGGCTTTGCTTGTCTTGGGGGTAGACAAGTTTATGCCTTTTGTGGCTGTGCGAAAGCTAAGCCCCTGCTTGACTTCCAGCCTAGCTGGCAGTTTCCTAACAGTGATATATGGTTTTGATGTTGGCTGTTAAGAGACTCCCACACTTTGGATATGGTACATATCCAGCTGTAGAATTGTAATCCATAAATTATTTTCATGTTAAATTATTGGGCTATTTTTAAAAATACAGAGTTGATACTGCTTTCATTTTTTATTTATTTATTCATTCATTTATTAAATTTATAGGCTGCCCAGGTCTTTCACAAGTGTAAGAAGTTTGACAATTTAAAACTGTGCAAGACTGCATACTCCTGTAGCGTAGTCTGTCATTTTTCTAAAGAGGTTTATGTGTAATTCCAAGTAAGAAGTATGAAGTGTCCTAGCAGCTGTAACCATGTGCAAAGCCAACTTTATATACTTTACAGGAAATATGAGGCTTAGTAATACCTAATTACTTAATAAGTACAGTTACTTAACTTAATTAACAGGAAACAGCTGAGAAAGAAAAAAATGATATTTAAAATGTTTTCATTCTATGAATTATTGTATTTCTTGCAGGTTTTTTAGTATGAATTATTTATTTTGACAATCAACAAAGATTGTATCAATTTTCTATAAACATGTACAGTACATTTCACATTTATTTTCCATTGAATTCCTATTGTTGGTTTTCTAGTTTTAAAATACTTTTAAGTATTTGGAATATTTAACTGGACCCATTCTCAAACTGACACATTATTTAAAGATGTATTCCTAGCATAGCACTTCAGTTTTATTAATACATCATTGAGGGAAGATAGTTTACCATTAAACCTATTTAAGTGTCAGGATGATTTTTAAAGATTCCTTTTAAGGAATATATATACATATCTTAGCACATAGTTGTGCTATGTATATATGTATTTATTAGATGTATATCCTGTTTTTTTCTCCAGAAGTTCACAAGAGTCTATATAGCACCCCATCTTCCAGTATTTTTCACAACAACCCTGAGATTTCATTGGACAGAGACAAAGTGACTGGCCCAAAATTATCTAATGACTTCTGTGATTAAGGGTGGACTTGAACCTGGGTCTCTTTAATCCTTATCCATTACTTTAACTACCATAGCACAGTTTCTCTGGCATAAATCAATAAATATAGATGCAAAAGTAACAAAATATATGAATGACACAAAATGTGGTTTCAGCTGTAGTATACTGTATTGATGGATTTCTGCTATTATATTGATTAACATATTATAGTTGAAGAAGGCACACAATATTAAGTCTAAGTGGACAAAAATGTTCAGTCTGTCAAGCTGAGATACTGTGGCTTCTGATACACACACACACACACACACACACACACACACACAAACTTTCAAGATTAAAACCATGAGAAAAGGTATGACTCCTGTTTTCTTTCATATGCTAGCTTTTAATAGTGTCCAGTTCACATTCCTTCATTCCTTTTTTTCCCCTTGGATAGTGGAGAATCATAGTTGGTGCAACCAAATGCATACCCAAGTCTGAGCTCCCTGAAGAGCCTGAAGGGAACTCAATAACCAGTAACCGCCTCTGGACTCATCCTAGTGACTTAACTATTGCCCTGTCAGCCAGCACACCTCTCTACCCTCCTGGGCACATCATCCATGTGGTTCATAATCATCCTGTTGAACAGTGCTGGTAAGTGGAAGAATAATGACTAGCAAAGATGAAATATATAGGTCTGTTTTTTCAAAATATCTCTTAGAACTTTTAATATTGGTGATGCTTACTACGCTGTATATATTTTCATAATTACTTCCCAGGGAATTGTGGTTCTGTTTTACATGTTCTACACACAGAGAAAAATTAAATAATTATCTCTCCTCTTCTCCCACTCCAAATGTAACCCAAAAATGTAAAGCTGGATAAAGATAACACCCATCCAAATTGTTTGCAAGTAATGTTGCTGGTCATTTTAATTAACCAAAAATTAAAAGTCCTGAAACAAAGGCAATTCACTGTCTATTCACAATACAAAGCAGCTCTGCTTTATTAGTTGAAAGATAAGCTACAAAGTTGAATTTCTGAATCAGATTAATTATAGTTCAGCTAAGAAGTACAATATGGACATGTTCCTGATGCTTTTTCATTAGTTTTTTAGCTTTGCAATACAGTTATGCTTAATATCTACTGACAATCATGTGTCTAAGGAAATATATTGTATAATATTGGTATATACTTATACAATAAAATGCAGTGTTATGCAATGAAATAGTTTATTAATCATCCTGATTCTTGAATTAAAAAGTTATGTAAGGAAAACGCTGCAGTTGCAAGGCAGAGGATTTGAATGAATTCTTGTGTTTATTTTGCTTATATCACACAGTAGCCTCAGAAAGAGGTAAAGTAATTAGAAGTGATGGTTAATGACTGCCTCATCTGATATCTTTTACAGCTGCTGTGATCAGGAAGAACCTACATACTTTGCCATTTGGGGAGACAACAAGGCATTTAATGAAGTGATAATTTCTCCAGCAATGCTACATGAACATCTGCCATATGTAGTAATGGAGGGTCTTAACAAGGTAATAATCATTCAATGATTTTGGGATTGAATGATGAGTGAACAATTAGACCCATTATGCTGAGTGTCTTGATGAGGAGAACTAATATAGATTCTATGATTTACAGATATAGAAAGAGTACAACATAATGTAACAAAGTTTTCATGAATGCATCTACATTTATATAAAACAGACACATGTACCCCGTTTCCCCCAAAATAAGACATCCCCTGATAATAAGCCCAATCAGGCTTTTGAGCACATGGCAATAAGGCCAAGCGCTTATTTCAGGGTTCAAAGAAATATAAGACAAGGTCTTATTTTCAGGGAAACACGGTACACAATGCATTGATGATGTTTGGGTAATAAAATGTCTGAAAGAAAACAAGCTCAGAGAGCACCAGGGACTTGGTCATATACATAAACCGGTTCAGTTTAGCTCATGTTCTGAGAAATGCAAATGCATTACTTTTATAAAACCAGACCAAGATAAAGTGATCTGTGCTTACATTTACTTACTTACATCTGCCATAATATCTTGCTGAAAATTACTTTGGAATGCCATTGTTTACTGTAATTAGCAAGGAGACCAGATGAAGGGAGAGCAATTGTCATTTGAGCAACAAGTTGAATGTCTGTTGATTATATTGAGCTGATACTTGCCCAGAGTATAATAGGTTTTTTTATCCATCTTGCCATTGGTAAGAACTTAATTATACTACAAATCACATGATCTGTTATAGGCTACTTTAAAGTGATCTACATTTGTCTTAGCATTTGTTTAACACTACTCAACAGTAGAGGATAGATTAGAAATGAAAGTACAGCAAAGTTATTATTCACTAATTTACTTTACATAGGTCCTAGAAAATTACAACAAGGGCAAAACAGCTTTGCTTTCTGCAGCCAAAGTGATGGTGAGTCCTACAGAAGTGGACCTCAACCCGGAATTAATCTTCCTGAATCAACCCCTGCCTAGTAGACCTTCTGTACAGATTGGAATTGGAGACATAACAGTGGACAGAAGGAACAGCAGTACTAAGTAAGGATATGGCTCTGATTTTCTAGAAGGGCTTACGAGGGCTGCTGGTGATCTTATTCCTTCCTGCTATCCTGTTGGTGAATATCATAATTTCATAAAGAGTCATGCCTTCTGTATGCACTTCTGTAGCTTGTTCCAGGAAATTATAGTCTAGTCTTATCTTAGTCTCATATAATTTGTATTCTCCTTTTGCAGGAGTAAGGCTCACTCTGAAATCAGTTTGGAAGGGTTTTATGAAACCAAGCTTCTGTCACCAGTGCAGAAGGATCCTGTGGAGATCCTGCTACTAGATACCAAGGAACGCCTGTCTGTAGAACTGCAGGACCGGCGTGCTCCTCTTGCTACAATGGAGAGCCTATCTGATAATGAATCCATCTATAGCTTTGATTCAAGGCGTTCCTCTGGTTTTCGTAGCATCCGTGGCTCACCCAGTCTCCATGCAGTCATGGAAAAAGATGAAACTCATTGTTTTTATATTGATCCAGCAATTCCTGAGGAGAACCCCTCTCTTAGCTCACGGACAGAACTGCTTGCTGCTGACAGCCTCTCCAAACACTCCCAGGAGACTCAACCTCCTGAGGGCCTGCAAAACAGTGGAGACACCACTCCTCAGCGGCGATGCAGCGATGAAGGCGCTGGTAGTGATACCGATCATATTTCCTTTACTCCAGAAGAATTGACTCTCCAAAATGGGAGGCTAAGTGATGCCCCCAGCCCACAAGTGTTGGAGTTTGCGGAGTTTATAGATAGTCTCTTTAACCTGGACAGCAAAAGCAGTTCCTTTCAGGACATTTACTGCATGATGGTATCGGACAGCACCAGTGATTTTGCTGAGATTCCCAAGTCAGTCAGTGACCAGGAGATCTTGTTAAGAGCACAGTATGAACCCAACTTAGTCCCAAAGCCCCCCAGGTTATTTGCAGGCTCAACAGATCCTTCCTCAGGCATATCTGTTTCCCCTTCTTTCCCTCTGAGTTCTTCTGGAGAGCTTATGGACCTCACTCCTACAGGCATGAGTAGCCAGGAATGCCTCACCACTAACAAAATCCGGACTTCCACTCCCACTGGAAATATGACCAGTCCTGCCAAACAAGAAGACCTTGTGATCTCAGCCCTCTAATATAGGAGAGAAGGTGCAGAATACCTAATCCTATAATAGTGAATCTTGGGACAGCACTTGGAGGAGCTGGTCTCTTGGCAAGTGAGAATGGGTGAAAATGCATGGGGAAGTATTGTTTCCCTTCCTGGGTGCTACACTAATGGCACTACAAAGGATTTCAGCATGAAGGATGTCACATCATGGGTCATGTTCTTTAGTTAGGGAGAAAATCACTGCCTAATGCAGCTTGCTGCTTTTCAGGGTCTCGTTCACTGAAGTTAGATGATTGGTTTCCCTACCTCAGCATATTTCTTTAACAAGAAGGCAGACTCATTGCCTTTCCTGCTGAAATTATGAACTACTGTCCATGGGCTAGATGATTAGAGTAACTGAGGTCTGATAATGCCCAATTGTCATGTCAAAATCAAGGAAATTGTGACATTGGGCTTTATTGCACTAGTGTGTCATGTTTGATCCAAGTACCTGTTTATTGTTGTCATCATGATTTTTTTTATGACATGCTCTCCTGTTTTATAGCCATTGACTGTGTTCCAGAGGAATGCAGCCTCCCACTCTAAACCCTAACTGGGTGCAGTGAGAATTGGGATGGGGCAAACTGTGCTCCTCCGATTAGCTCTGTGTTCAGTGATATCTGCTCTTCTTCTAAGAAGAAAGAAAATACGTGTGCTGGAGAGTTGAAGGTCATTTCCATCTTTCATCACCCACTGGAGGGGTGAACAGTCTCTTGGGTCTCACATTATTGCACAGCTCCCCAAACCACTATGAAATAGAGACAATCTTGCTCTCTAGTATAATTGTCATCTTTATTTGCATGGATTGATTGGTCTAAACTAGCTTTTGTTCTTCAAGAAGCTTGCCTATGCCCTGCATTATTCCCCAAGTCCTTGAGTATGGAACTATTTTGTTCCCATTTATAATTGCAGTATAATATTGTCTGTCTCTGAATTCAGGAAAAAGAGGGACTTTTACTGCATATTGAAATCTCATATATGTTTACAGATCTACTAAACATTTGGGAGGTAATCAGGAAATGTCTACTTTTGTGGGGAAAATGTGCTTCTGCCCTTCCCATTTCTCTATTGACATGGGGCCTAACTCAGCCATGGAAAAAGTAAAAAGAATTGCTATTACTTATCCTTACTAGAAAGTAAGTCTTACTAGAAAGTAAGACTGGAATGTTGGCATTAACCCTCTGTGTATGCATCCTAACACCCAACTGAATATTATGGGCTTAAGAATATGAGGTAACTGCACAGCAGCAGCTCCTGAAATCGCATCTCGGCTATTAATCCTGCAGTTTGGTGCTCACAATTAAGTTCATGACAACAGGGTGACACTGTGTAAAATTGCACGGATTTTCCAATGGTGAAATTGGGGATGAAATAGCATTTATGTAGAAATTAAACATACTTGATCTACATACATACAATAATCTTGTATTGTACTAAAATATAACTGAATATGACAATGCCACAGCAAATTTTTACCTTCAGACTAGTTCAATATACTGTGTCTGGGTTCTACAAAATATACTAGACTCATCTTACAGGTCATGAAGTATGTCCTTAGTAAATCCCTTAAGTTTGCAGCTGTAAGCCTCCGAGTAGGCTGTTAAAATAAAGTGGTTTTGAGGAATTTTTTAAGCTCCCATGAATGATTAGTATGCTATGTTATGCTTAGAAGGTGTACATTGTGAAGAAGATTGAGAAGAACTGTACACTTTGTGGTAACAGATAATGTAATCCTGCATATCTACTTGTAAACAGTCTCAGTGGACTCAGTGAAACTTTTTTCACAGGTAAGTGTGCTTAGAATTGCAGTCTTACTTCTAGGAGACTGTCTACATTCAAGTTGTTGCCTTCTATACTTTAACACTGCATTTATTTTAAATAAGTGCAATTTACTTGAAATAGGTCTGCAGTAGACTCATGTGACTTCCATTTGAGAAAATGCATTGAATTGGGCTGCAAAATTTGGTTATAAAATAGTATATTTACATTGCATTAATGTAACTGATTTTACAATATGAAGGATACTGTTGAAACTGGGGCCTTTGGGATTTATATGCCCTTAAATGAGACAGGTTAACCCTATTTTAAAGTGATTATCCTTTGGAATGATAAATTTCTACACTTAAAATAATGTTAATTTAATGATTTAGGGTCATCCCAGTTTTACAGCTTTGTTTTCAAATGTTCTTCTTTTTCCAAGAATACTTGCATCAGTCAAGAACAATTCTGCCCATCTTCAAAAAAAAATCTGTCTTTTGTACATAGTACAACACAACAATAGTTGTTGTCACTCATTTAGATTACCATAAATATGTGCTACCCTAGGCCTGGGCTAACAAAATGTTCTTCACTAAAGAAATAATAATAAGTAGAACAAATAAATTATAAAATATAATAAATAATAAATAAGTAGAAATAACATTGAGCTATTAAAAGTAAATTCATACTTTCAAACATTCAGGTATTCTTTGTGATGAAAGCACATAACAAAGACTTCAGTGAAATTTGGAAAAGAAGAGATATTGGTAAGTTTAAGGTGCAGATCCAGATTGAGTGGCGTAAGGATCTGAGATGAATAATCTAAATTGGTTGGTTTAAGTCAGTTGATCACATAAAAGCAATGTTTTGTAAATTGAACTATATTCAGTTGTTATCTTAGGGCTATGATGTCTGGTTTGCAAAATCCAGAGTTAATATTTCTGTTTTTGCTAATATCCAATGGTTATCTAATGATAGTCCTAGTTAATACTTAGCACCTAGATAATTCTTTAAACATCAAAGCACTTTACAAAGTAAATAATCTTCCCACGCTAGGTCATGAGAACATCAGATGGGGGGGGGGTGAGGGTTTATGCTTATAATTGAAAGAAGCCTATATGATGTATTATTTGTAGTAATGTTATTAAAAATATATATTGAGGTTACATTATATAGGTTCTTCCTTAAAATAATTATTTTAGATTTAGAGAGTACTGAAAACAATCAGGTAGCTGATGCAGCTTTGCTTGAAGAAGAATTTAATTTGTTTTCCTGGTGATAGATCAAGCTATTGCACTACAATGTCACGTCTGACCTGAAGGCGATTTTATTGTCATTTCTTAGAGGTTGTTGTTATTTTTATTTTAAAGTTGTTGGATAGTGTCCTTAAGATTTTTCTTGCTTACTTTCTTGCCTGGGGCGGGAAGAATTTATCTAACTGAATCCCAGTTTATCTGTATAATTTAGGGATTTTTCTTCAAAAAGGAAAAACACATTGTGGTGACTCATATTCTTCAACTAATCTTGAGTGGCTATAGTAAAATGGAAATTGACTGGGAACATTTAGTTGTGTCAGTTTACAACATTCCATTTGCCTCTTATATTCTTATTTATTATATTCTTTTAGTGCTAGTTGACTATTTTAATATAAATCTAAGTGGTATATAAACATATCCAGCAATATTAATATTTCTTTCAACTGGAAATGATCTACAACTGATATAAATTCAGTGGCCTGTTGAGTTTCATGCCTAAATGTGGTACTACCTCTTTCATTCCTAGATAATGCTACTGTTCGCATGTATGCTCCCTCTGCCTTGCTGAATTGGTTTTCATCATTTTCCCCCCTATGTCTGAAAAGTGCCACTCTGTTTAGTTACAATCTATTATTGTTTTACATTAATAGTTATTAGATCTTGAATGGAAATTATACCACTCGGATGAATGTTTGAAGCAGAGTTGGCCATCTGATTTACATTAGCAAATTGGATTTGTGCACTTTAACAAGTATTAAATGCAAAAGTTCCTTAAATATGCTGATGCTGCTTTGCCAAAGATGCCCTCACAATCTTTCAGATGACATGTTACAAGTTAGCACAGCTAGGCAATCTGGATCTTTTGCACAGCAGTATGGATTAGGATTATGCCTAATGGACAGAGATTTAAAAAAAAAAATACAAAGTAAGTGGGGGGTTCAAACTGTCAGTCTCTGAATGTAGCTAAAGAATATATGTGACACATTTTATCAATAGGTCTTTTATTGTGCTTAAATATAAGTGTATAAACAAAAAAATTACAATAAAATTTCAGTGATTGGGTAGCCATTATCAAATAAAATCAGAAATAGGTACATAAACTTGCATTTTGTTTAATTAATTGCACATCTTAAAATAATTTATTGATGTTCTGATGAATTAGTGGAAGGTTGTTTCCATTATAAATAACTGAAAGGGGGTGTTCTTAAAATTTACCCAGATCAATAGTGTTAATGTTAGTTCTTCTGAACATGTTTGTTCCAGACATAAATCCTATTATTGAAAGATTTGTGCCAAATATGGAGAATGGAAACTTCATTTTATGGTAATTCATGTGGTTTTAAATATACATTGATCTTTCCATAATTTTGTTCCTTTTCAATAATCTGCAGTTTTTCTTTCCTGTTCTATAATTTTTCAAACATGTTGATTATAATTATATTTTATCAAATTTCCTCCTGTATGCTTGATGCTAAATACTCATTTTCTTTGCCATCATTTCATCTTAGTTAGCACTGGAGCCACCTTACTGTTTCAAAAAACCTGTTTTCTCAGTTATCAAGCTTTCCCACATTTTAAAATTCAAAACTATCCATGGGAGTGCTGTTGTTCCAAGCCTGTTTTCCAAGTATTCAAATTACCATATTCAAATTACAATTCTTCTTCCAAATAGCATATCCTTTGTTCTTCAGATTGCCATGGGAAATACAATTACACAAGTGTTACTGAATAATGCCTTTGATGAGCATATAATTTCTCCTTCATGTAGTTTGAAAACCTCTGGGTCTTTTTTTTTTTTTTTTTTTTTTTTGTGCAATTAATTACCATTTCTCTTACTATGCAACTGTAATTTTGAAGTATCAAAGATCAGCTTTAAAAAGCATACATATGAGGAATGGCTACATGCTACAATCTTCCTTTGCCCTACAGTTTCAAGAAACCTGATGTGTTGTCTCTAGTTCAAAGCTAGCATTCAAAAAGACTTCTCAATTAATAGGAAAAGTGATGGATGGCAGCTAAAAAGTCCATTGTTAATATTTGGGGTGTGGGGGTTATTACTGTGTAATGTGTACTGCTAAAGATAAAATTGTACATAAGGAATCCTATGAAACAATCTTACATTTCCATAGTCTATACAGCCCAGGATTGGCTGTTCCGGCCATGTTTTTCCAGTGTCTCAGGCAGGGGGTTTCGAACTTGTTAAAGATTGAATCAGGGATTTTATAGAGACAGATTATGTGTTCTACCATTGATTTATGACTTAAACAATAACAACACTAGCAAAATAATCCTTGATTAAAGCTTGCTCTAGGAAGTTTTAAATTTAAATTGAAAAATATCCAAATGATTTAACCAGAAGACATCCAACTAATGTTCCATAAATTTTAATTTATAATATTTAATTAAATAATATTTTATTTCAAGCCTAAAACCTGGGGCCTATTAAAACCTAGAAACGTGTGTAACAGAAATATGCAGGATTTTTGCACAATCTATCTTGATGTCCTTTGTTTCCGAATTGTAATTATTTTTTTCTTTAGCACCTACAGTAGTATTAATGTTGGTGTAGTAAGTGATACTGAGATATTGAAATCTCTGCCATGTGCTTGTTCTCTCAAAACATACAAATTAATATATCTTATTGAACATAGTGTATTCTGTTCTGAAAAAATGTTACCTTTAAACATTATTTGTATACTCGGATAATTCAGATTATGTGGTCCAGAAGGCACATCGTTATGAAACCATCAGTCAGCTGGGAAGATTTGCACATGTGCATGCACCCCATTAGAGACGTAGCCCCAAATGCTTTCACATCAAAGTGATTGCCAAACTTTAAGGAATTGGAAGGCAGAGGTGGGAGAAGTTGGGGTAGGATTTGTACATAGTTTCAGAGATTAGAAACTTCTAGAGAAATGAAAATAAAACACTTTATTTAATTTCTGCTCTAATGGAGAATAGACAAAAGGTCATCAGCTCTGGAATACATTTTTCACCCAAGGCAATAATGGCATTGAATCACTGTATCCAATTCTGAACCCTATTATAAAAATGTAGTAATTGAAAACTGGAGGCCAACCTTGCCCACTGAGACACAGTGAGCAAACTGAGGCACCTTTCTGTGTTAATATCTTTATCTAGCTTTATCTAGCTTCCTCAATTTAACAATACTTTTAACCATGGGATTTAATTCCTGGGTCAGCACTTTTTAGAACATACTGTGTAGGATATTCAAGCACATAGTAAGTAATAATAACTCCTCAGTTGTTATCACAAGATTTTTCAAAACTAATATTGAACAGTGAATTGTAAATAAAACATGAATGCTGCTAAATTTAGCCCAGATTATTTCCTTAACTCAGCTAACATTAAAATAATTTTTAGATCTCTTAGTTCAGTTTCTCTAATTTGCTTTGCTGCAGGCTATCCTGGCATCAGTAATTTAATTTTATATTTATAGTAATTTATAGTAATCCAATTTTATATTTAAGATGCACTTCCCCTTTTTATTGTTTTTTAAACAAATTTGTCATTTATTCTGGGTATTTTACACCATAGATAACAGTCTATGATGTAAAACTTTATTTATATAAAATTTCATCATCTTTCTCCCTTTCCTTTCTTCTCTCAGTTTTTTGGCCAAGTAGAAGCTGAATGACGAGGCCTAGTTTGTTTTCTATTTCTCACTGTTTAAATTCTAAGATTGGATTGCTTACCTGACGCTAAATTTGCTTTTTCCCTTAAATGCTCAGCTCTAAAATAATAAATGATTTTATCAATGGAAGAAAAACACAAAATTCTTTCTCAATAAGCGCTTAGACTTCAGTGTGTTCATTATTTTTATTTTTCCCATTCATTGGCTATGCAAACTTCTATATATTTATTTTAGAATGTTGGTGTCTTAGTACTTAATTCGTACCGTAATTGCTGTTCTGCTCTTTGTCTTTGGTCATATCCTTTTGCCTCTTTTTAAGGCCACGTAAGGATAGGGAATGTGTATATCTCTTATTCAAGAGTGGTATAAATCTCTTCTAAGAAAAATAAAGAGAAAATTTTATAACTAATAATGTAATAAGAATTAAGAATGCTAAAACCTTGCATCTCATATTTTCCTGTTTTAAGCCATTTATTTCCTCAATTTTAGAAAATGCACAATTATTTGTAACTTTTTCACTGCTTTTGGTTAATCCCTGCAGTTTTATGTTAGTTTTATTGATTTAACTACATTTGGATTCTGCTGTGCTCCTCCCATTGCAAACTTCAAATGATAAAGCACATATCTGACAAGAATAGTAGCATTCAAACCCGTAGTAGTAGTAGTAGTAGTAATAGTAGTAGTAATAGTAGTAGTAATAGATATAGATATAAAATAATCTTATATAAATAGGTGTTAAATGCCAATCCCATGCAACAGTCTTATTCTTAAAAAAAATCTGTTATAGAGCCAGGTCTTGGCTGCTAGTGCATTTATATCCTTTCTATCTCCAACACTTCCATCTTTCTGTTAACGATCCCCAAAATACATTGCAACCAAAATTATGCTGCCTCTATTTGTCAGTCTTTATTTATAATTTATTGTTTTCCGCATCTATGAACTTCAGGCAAGTCTCTAAACAAGCTACCCAATAGACCACCACTTCTCAGGCACAACATATCATATGTGATTAACTGAAAATACAATCACAGTGCCTAGAAATAGGCTGTTTTTAATAGCATTGGATTTTGTTAAATTAATATTGGTTGAATTAGTTAACTGCACTTAAATTTGAACTGCTTGAAAACAAGATTACCACTAGATGACAACAAAGATTTACCCAGTTTCTGTATCTTTGCTGTTATCTAATGATAATTCAAAGTTTTGCAGTCCATTTGACCTCATTTGAACTTTGACTGAAATAAATTTTGTAGAAAAGTCAGAGAAGTATTAGCCTTCTTTGTATCTCAGATGGTCTAGTTGTTCAGCACCATTATATACAAATGAAAATCTACTTATTTTAAAATCATTGTGAAGTAGTATATTGTTATGGCCATTGTAAACCTTATTTCTTATTGGTAAGTAATTTAAATTACTCTCCTATTTATTGTGGATTACATATTGCGTTTTTTGTGAAAAACCTTACTTTTGTAAAATAACTTTTGAGGTTCCACAAAGAACATGGATTAATTGACTGTTTGGTTAAAACAGTTTCACTGTTATCTGAAATTTATTTCATTATGGGTAAACCCTAGCTGTTTAAAGAGGCACATTGTAGCAAGAGCAGTGCATGGTAATATGATGCATCATAGAAACCTGGTTATAGAGCTCTTTAACATCAAATATAACATGGAAATCATTAATCTACATTTGTATGAACATGAGAAGCACTTCTGCTGTGACTTCCCATTGAAGCTTCCAATTCACGATAAATTTATAAAAACGTACGTAGTCTGATGGTACATTATTGGAGAACTATAGAGCTGGGTTTTGTATCTGTAATAACAGTACAGTTGGAATATTCTCTTTCAATTCATTGCTGAACTGAATGTATATTTTCTTCATTTTTTGGTAACACTCTCTCCATAGAAACAAAATTTCTGCTGTGTATAACTTTCAGGAAGAAAAAAGGCTATCTTTCACTCACCACTTTAAAATTTGGAATATACCTTTGTCATCTGAAATCCTTTCCTTGTAATCTTTCCTTGATTTCATATGTAATCTGCTATTTAGTAATACTGAACTGCCATAACATGAACATCCAGATATTAAAAGCTTTAGCAACTCTGACAAAATGAATGATAATTCCCCTCACCATTATATCAAATGTCCATGGAGTAGCATGTAGATTTAGGTTGGACCAAAAATATATCCTTCACCCTTTTGTATGCCAAGGCCCACTGGTATACTGGGTGAAGCCTCTCAAGGTCAAGAAAGGGCTGTGCTAGAAACATTTGGAGCGGCTCTGAGATTAAGGTACCGACAATTGACCTGATTCACTTTTATTATTTGTATGTGGTATTTTTTATCAAGCATTAAGATATATTCTAATTTACAAAAAAGATAGGCAGTAATATATAAGGAACAGTAATGTTTAAAAATAAAAAAACCTAGCACACACAGTCGATAAAATATTAGTGGTGAAGGTATTTTTTACTTAATATAAACATTTTAGAAAATTAGGCAGACAGAAATGTAGACAGTGCTGAAAATATGGCAGTGCTGGAGTTTAGAGACTATTTCTAGAGCATCACCTGCCTCGCTTTTTAAAATGGGGCTACTCAGATTTAAGTCTCTGAGGAAATTTAAACTATTTAGGATTTAAGATTATGAAATGGACTGGGAGCCAAAATATTACACAATACGATCATGGCCAACTCACAGGTTAATCTGACACTGGCCTCTTTCTATTTTCTTCAAATGTTGCTCAAATATTGATATATTTTAGGAAAGACTTCTATGGCAAACCTCTGAAGTTGTTCATGAAGGATTATAACAAGAATGGGCAAGGAATAAGATAGAATATAAAGAATAAGATAGAATATAAATAGACATAAAATTACTTTCTTGGTTCCTAGTGTCCTACTTGATGGCAATTTCTTCTTTAACTCTTGCCAGGTGTCATTTCTGATATATTTTGTTCTTATATGTATTTCTTTGCAGAAGGAAGCAACCCAGGGAGTATGTTACAATAATAGATGTGTAATTTCATTGAGGGGGAAGGAAGCATTGAGTTTCATGGGTATAAGCAGAACAGTCTTAGATTAAATCCAACTATCATTGAGGAAATTGCTACCTTGTTTATATGCTATTTTCTCTTTTATTTTTCCCCCTTGGTCCATACTATTTTTACGTGCCTTGGATTGCTGATTTGAGATACTAAAACATATCTTAAGTGGTTTTGATTAGCTTATCTCTGTATACTGTCACGTTGTTTTTCTTCTAATTTTCAAGAGAGTTGCTTTTGCAGACATCTTCATCCTTCATGCCACTATACTTGGTTAAATACCCAAAGTGTCTTCTCCTTTCTCAGGTTTCTTCATCAGAAGCAGGTTTATCCAATACCTAGGATATACAACATAAGGGTCAACTTTTGCGTTGAACTTGTTGGCCTTTTAATTATGAGGCATACCTGAAAACAGGTAGAAATGAGCGTGAGCCCATTCCATCACTTCCAAATTCTAATCTAACTGATTAAAAATTTTGATGAAAAGAGTTCATTCATGTAAAACTTCATTTGACTTCATTCATGTAAAAGTGGCATCTGACTTGATATTCCTTCTCAAAATCAACTCTGCGTTCTAAATTCTTAAACTTTTCTTCTTATTTAATACCTGTGTGTTTCAATTATTTATTATGCATAAGAAAGCTCTTAAGATTTTAAATTTCTTTGCTGCCAAAGACCTCAGTCCATCTTCCATGCCTAAAGAAAATGTTGTTGAATAGGTGCTAGCAGAAGTGATTTTGGAAGAAAAGTAACATGCGGACAACAAACTTCCTTATTTATCAGGATTCAGGACTCATTTAATGTGCATGGGTGGTTAAGGGAAGCCCAGATGTTCAGAAACTTGACTTTCTGCTAAAAAGATTTCTGTTGGAGAGACATGTCCCAGTCCCAAGTATCAAACTAGCATTTAGACTGTCTGATTCATGTACACATTGTCTATCATATGTTGTCTCATTCCATGCCATTCAAATATACAGTGCTATCATACAAAAGGTGGCATTAATACAATTTTATTATTCATATCAACAGAAATGTTCATTGGCAGGTATCTGCTTGCAGACAGATACTTTATCTGAGATCGATGCAATAATATCCAATAATTAATTTCCAAGCTGTTTTAATACTTGATTTTCAACAATAATTTTAAAGTAGCTGATATCTCAATTCTGTCAGCTTTCTTGATAGAACTGTTCACTATCAATCACATGCTGATGAGTAGATCTTTTCATCTATTTTTCCCCCAGTGTTGGGCATGACAGGAGGAAAGGTGCTTTGTCATCCTTCCAGTCAATTTAAATTTATGGTGAAACATTTGTAATGCTAATTGCCAGACAACCTCCCAGAATCTGCTACAAGGGACAGAAATCCAGGTAGTGTTCTTTTTATGACTGAATATGTTCATTTCCTATTGTGTGGGTGAAAGAAATTCATATGGAATCAGTGTTGTGGAAGACTGTTTTGAGTATGGAATTTTAGACTCTTACTTGTACAAGGGGCATTACCAAATGTCTTGCTATCCTGTAAAATTTCTGTACAAATAATTACTTTTCTTGCCTTTCCTTCAAAAACAATCATACAATTTTCTGTGTATGGCAGCCCTGCTTGTACCCTTCATTCATTGATCTTATCTTCTGCTGGGGCATGTTGGAGCCAGGCATTTATCAGTGGACTCCTGCTTCTTCGGCATTTAATCAGATTCGTCTTCCTCTAAGGGGAGAAGAATATCAAATCTCATCCATGTCTTTGGTTCCAAGGCCCTCTAGACCTCAGTCATAGGTTCTAGTACTTTTTTGTATGTAGTGACTGAAGAGGCAGCAAAACATTCATGTATTGCTACCTTAGGAGGTCATTCATTTACCTTTTCTAGGAATGCTATCTGTTGGATTCCTGTTCTAATTTGTCCCAGCATGAAGGCTATAGAGAACTCTGAGCACTCTATTTGTGCCATTATGTGACTTTTTTAGCCTATGTATGAAAATATAAACTAACATTGCTGTAAAGAAAGAAATTATTATAAGATATTATATAAATATATATGTATATAACAATTCTGTATATTGTATAACTCTATCTATGAAATTGTGGTTGAGGCATGGTAGAGATATACACTGGTACCTTGGTACTCATCGTTAATTGGTTCTGGGAGGTGGGATGAGTACCAAACAATTTTTTTCGCATAAGGAATAATATAGTGAGTCACAAGGTAGCTGACACTGACAGGTTCTAGCTTGTGCATTGAGTACCAAACAAACAATGAATACTGGGACAAAATGTTCACATCAAAATGCATTGAGTCCCAAATTTGACAAGTTTCAAAGCAGTTGAGTACCAAGGTACCACTGTATAATGTTCCTTGTCTAGGATAAAGGGATTGACCAGCATTACATGCCCCATGGAGTTAAAAAGAAGAACGATTGTGCCTATGTACTGTTCTTCTGTTAGAATGAGAATAAGAGGATCTGCCGGTAGCATATCACACTATTGGTTTGCCCATCACTATCTCTAACATTAGGTATCTTGGTACGTTTGTATTAGGAAGATAAGAAGACATCCTATTTCATCATCATAAAGATCCCCAAAATAGAGCAATTGTTGGATCTTAAACAGCAATACAATAATGAATAAATCATGGGCTAATTGTATCAAAAATTATTAAGAAAAGCTCTGATACATTAGGGCATGACACAACTGATCCAGTATTCTACCTAACAGGACTTCTACTTATGCAATGCAGAAACAAACATCATCTTCCTCATAAATATAAAGATCCACATAATCTTTAACATTTTAGATATGTGTAAATCAGTGCTGAAGCAACATTTTTGAAATTTTATTTTCTGGCTTCCACCAGGTATTTTATTTAACTACTAATGTTCCTATAGAAGCCATGATACAAAACATTATTGTTTATTCTGCTTTCATCTGGGGGAGGGATCTAAATGCAGATGGTTGTGTTTGAGGTTTATTGGAGCTATTTCAATGAGTGAATAGGAAAATATTATTTTCAAGAGGAGAAACACACAATCATAAAAGCAATATATATATATGTGTGTGTGTGTACAGTTAATATCTCGGGTTTCTTCCCGTGTAATTGTAAACATATCCTTAAAAGGGTAGTAGCGACGTTTTGACGAAATCACATTCGTCATCTTCTGGCTGAAGTTCTCGGTTTGGTTCTTAAGGGCAAACATTTGCCCATAAGAACCAAACCGAGAACTTCAGCCAGAAGATGACGAATGTGATTTCGTCGAAACGTCGCTACTACCCTTTTAAGGATATGTTTACAATTACACGGGAAGAAACCCGAGATACTAACAGTACACACATATATACCCGTGAAAAGTTACATAAACAAATATATATGTATGTGTGTGTGTGTGTGTGTGTGTGTGTGTGTGTGTGTATGTATGTATGTATGTATATATATATATATATATATATATATATATATATATATATATATATATATATATATATATATATATATATATATATATATGATTGTTGAGTGATTAGGTTCTGTTCCATAATTGTTCAAAGCTTTACAGTTTTGCTGCCCTAGTAGATATCTGTGTCCTGATTATCTATCTGTGATGCCTTAGAGTCATTGTGACTCCTGCCAATTATCTGGACAAGCCCCTGCAATTCTGTTGACAAGGTATTTTGGAAGTGGTTTGCCCTTGCTTCCTTCCTAAGGCTGAGAGAATGAGTGATCCAAGGTCCCTCAGCTAGCTTTCTGGCTAAGACGGGACTAGAATTCACTGCCTCACGGTTACCAAACTGGATCTATGTTCCTGACTAGCTATCTGATACATTGGTTTCAATGAACATGGGAGCGCCTTTATTAATACAAATGAAAAATATGTAAGAATTGGGAGGATTACAATCAAACTAAGTAGATAATGATAAGACAAAAATTAAATCAATATAACTTTTAGAAGAACAGGGAGGCTGTAAAAGTGAATTTTATGGGTTGAAATGGGCCATACTTTTGCACTTCTTATTTAAAGAGAAAAATGGTTCATAGGGAGGAAATTTTAAAAAACAGTGTTTGGTAATACAATCTCATTTCTTTAGAAATCAGAATAGAAAAGGAAAGATGTATCAGAATTCCTACCCAAAAAAAAACTGTAAATCTAATTGAGAAGCCAGTTATTTGTTCACAAATTTAAATTTCATTTATTTACTGATTTACAATACATTATGCCACCACTTTCAGTTAATTACCTCATGGCACTTTAAAACTCAGAATACTATCAACTGGAACAAAGGAATAAGCTTGGAGTAGAGTAATAACTGCGTATTACTACAGAAACAGAAATGAGCCAGGCAAAACATCTGTCCCACCATCCATACTCTTACTTGGCTCACACCAGATATAGTTCATGTCATTTCACTGGACAGACATGGAAGACAGTTTCACTTCCCAAAAGTTATTACCTCAGCTAAAGGAAGCTTTCTTGTGAGATTGCATGTTCCAGCCAGGTGCCATGAGATTTGACTTTACCAATACCTAGCTGGCACCACCACAGGTAAAATGGAGCTTATGGGAGAGCATCAATCTGTGAAGGGCTGATACAAAATTAAGCAATACAGTTACCTAACCTCCCATCTGGTTTGTGTTAACAAAAGTGACCTATTCACATTGGAGAGAGAATGCAAAAAATGTGAGGAACAGCAAGTGGAATAAACAAATAAGGATGACAGTGTATCCTGTCTGAGTGATCAAGTTATTTGTTCTGGTAAGTATCTTTTGCAACCACAGAAATACCACGAAGAGACTTGTAATGAGTGATATTCATCTTGAAAGTGTTCCTAACATTTCTAATCTTCTTTTCCAAATGCATTGAAAGTATACATGATTAAGTAAAAGGAAGTTAAAATTATAAGGTACTAGTTTAATCCAGAATACTAATAAATAAATAGCCAATGGTCATCGGCAGAGAAAAGAAGCCTCATGAATACATACACACTTGAGAAGAAGCCAATGGTTTTTGCCGCTATTATAGAAATGCTAGGATAAAGTGCAGAATGTTGAGAGTTATTGATGTATTTAAACAGGTAATAACATTACATTTTAATAAAACAATAATGCTACCTTGAAGAATGTCATTCTACTGTTGTACATTAAAATGGAACTTCACAATTATTATTATGAATCGGTGAAATCTGAACCGGTTTACTACCAGTTTGCTGGCCGTGCATGTGCGCCCTGCACCAAATGCGCGCTGTGTGCACGCATGCACAGTGTGCACCAAACATGAACTATGCATGCACACGTGCAGTACGCACCAAAAGGAGGCATGGGAAGGTAAGTAAGACCAGCTGCTTGCAATTACTGCAGGTTCGAATCTCGCCAGGCTCAAGGTTGACTCAGCCTTCCATCCTTTCTAAGATAGGTAAATTGAGGACCCAGTTGTGGGGGCAATAAGCTGACTTTGTATAAAATATACAAAAAAGGATGAAGGCTATTGCTTAGCGCATTGTAAGCCGCCCTGAGTCTCCAGAGAAGGGCAGCATATAAATCAAATTAAAAAAAAAAAAAGAACAGCAAGGGAGCGGGTGATCAGCTGTGGCACGCAAGGGAACCCTCTTCTTAAAAGCATTTTTTACTACCAACTCAGACGAATAGGTAGTAAAAAATGCTTTAAAAAAGTAAAAAAAAAGGTTCTGACGATCACGCGGCACAGCTGTGAACATCGGAGCCTTTTTTTTACTTTTTAAAAGCATTTTTTACTACCTATTTGCCTGAGCTGGTAGTAAAAAAAATGCCTAAAAAGTAAAAAAAAAAAAAAAAGTTCTGACGATGAGCTGAGCTACACACGATCGTTGGAACTTTTTAAAAAAAAACTTTTTAAAGTATTTTTAACTACCGGTTCCAGAGAACCAGTAGTAAAAAAAATGCTTAAAAAATAATTTAAAAAAAGTTCTGACGATTACCTGTGGCTCAGCTGATCATCGGAACTTTTTTTAAACATTTTTTTAGTACCGGTTCAGCGAACCAGTAGTAGGAATCTGAGTCATAATATAGCTGTCTGCTTTGTTTTACTAGAATTGTGCAGAGGGTTTCATAAAAGAGAAAGTAATAAGCTCTGCATAGTTTTCATATAATTATTTCCCTTTAAATTGATATATTACTATGCCAAGGTATCCTTACTTCCTGTTCTCTAGCCATTACTTGCTCCATGTGCAGTTACTTTCATAGAATTGACCAGTGTAATAATCTTTATTTTAAATATACACTTGCATGGCTCCAAGAATCATATTGTCATTTATTCTGTTGGCACTAAAGCAGATATGCAAGCTAAACAGCATGACTACAGTACTTTTCAACCCATTGTACTGATTGGTGAAGTTGTCCGCAAACATCAATCTTTCAAAAATTTGTAAAAAAAAAAAAAAAAAAAGCATTTTCCTGAACTATAAAAATATGATAGATCAATCACATCTAGTGTTTTATAAAGTTCTTGGCATGGTGATATGTAATCCCAGGCAATTGTGAATCTTTCAGCAAAATACCCATTTAGTATATCCTGAGTTCCGATAAAATATTAAGCATGTCCCCAAAATTGTTAGCTACAATTTGAGGTTTGTAGTGTGTAAGCCTAAAATTCAGTGGAACTGACTATATCGACATACAACTGAAATTCTCTAAATGTATGCATCAATGAGTAAAACGGCAAATGATAGTCAAGAAGGTAGCCATGTCTGTAGATTCTTGGTAATGGAAAAAGTAAAATCACTGTATGCAAACTGTAAACTTATGAACCTCAGATGTTAAGCTCCCCTTGTCTGCAATAATAACCATTAACTACTAAAGTTAGTAAATAACTAAAGGTGATTCAGACTACTGTTTCAAAGGCAACTGGGTACCTCCCTATTCTTGGATTTCCTCAAAAGCAAATTCTTGTGCCTATCCCCGTGTTACAACAGACTAAGATACTTTCTAATGCAATTTAATGGATGAGTTCACACATGCTATGAAGTACATTCAACTACATATTGGGTTCTTGCTATAAACCAAGTCATCATTGGAAAAAGAAACAAAAAACCTAACCTTAAAATTAATCAAACTTAACATGTTACATTTATATATGTTGTGTGATCCCAGGCAAAGGATCAGTTCTCCAGATTAATATTTGAAGCTAAATTTAACAACGGTTTACAAGACATCAGTCCTTCTAAGAAACTGCAGGGGAGACTGAAGTGTTCTGGCTGATATTCCCATAACATATGGAAACATCAGTGAAAAGGCAAGATGCATGTTTAATAATCATTCTTATTTTCAGTTATTTAAGGGGACTAAATGTGAAAATCAGAAGTTGTGAAATAGATATTCTACCTTCCATGCCATTCAGAAATGGTGCATTTTGTGATAAAATACATTATTGGCAACACTACCAAAGATGCATTTTTAATTTTTATTTTATTAAACAAAAATCATATAACAATATACAATGGTGCAAAAAAAATCTAGTTTCAAATCCATTTCTCAGAATTATGCAAACAATAATAAACACACACACAATTATTTTTAAAATAATTTTATAAGATACAAGAAAGCAAAATTGGGGAATGCAAACAAAAAGGAAAAACTATAAAAGAAAATAACAATTTTCTTTGGTACAGATGCAAGCATAAATATACAATTAGAATAAACTGTAACACATAGTACTTCTCTAATCAAATCTAATCATCAAATCCCAAAGAAAGTTTCTTTCGGATTCAAGCAAAAAATCCAAAAAGTCATTTCAAAATAGTAACAAAGTTAGACAAAAAAAATTCTCAATTCATTTTCCTCAACTTAATTAATTTCAGCATCCATTCTTCCATTATACGTATTTGTGAGTCTTTCTATATCTGTGCATAAAGAAGCTTCACTGTTATTGTCATATATAAAGACAAATTCAATGTTTTTCCTCAATTTGTTTGTCCATCAAACCTAAAAGAAAAGCATTTGGTTTCAATTGTACGTTCAATTTGAGATTTCTATGAATTAAAATACATACATGACTCCAATATTTCTTAGCTTTTTTACATGTCCACCAGAGATGATAAAAAGTATTTTCAGACTGCTTACATTTCCAAAAAGAATTAAACACACCCTTATACATTTGACATGTCTGTTTTTTAACCTCAAAGGGCTGACAATGTGCTCCTTGTTTTCCTGAAGTTACAGTTCTCTCGGTCTAGGAACAGACAAGAAGCTGGTTGACTCTTCCAAGCTGTGAAACCAAACTCAACGAGGGCTGCCGAGGAGCCTGGGGAGGCTGCATTACCTGGTCTAAGGAGGAGATAAATTCAGCTCCTGGAAAAGTCTATTTCATAAAATACAGAGCTCTCACATAAAATCTAATTGTTGTTCGGTTCATGATAACAGTTAATTTCAGTTCAGTTCATGAAAATGTCAAGGTAACATTAATATAAAGGACTATGATTTTCATTGACTTCTAAGTCTAAAGAAATAACAGTTACCAAAGTTCGATGTTTCTTAACAGATGAAGTTAATTGGAGATACTGAACTATTTTACCCTATTTCAAATCAACACAGTTTAGAAAGTTATTGTCCACATTTAGATGCCATTTTGGTAACATGCAGATGTTGCAAGTCTTCCAAACAGAAAACTCACACTAAGTTATTTTCTTCAAATGTTGGTACGAACTCTGAAAATCTTAAATATTACATTTGGCATCTAGAGAATCCTGATGTAAAGGTGATCCAGTCAGTTTTAGGAAGATATCAGCCTGTCAAAGAATAGACTAAATGTTGCAAATATCTTATTTCTTCTTTCCATTCTCAATTTCTGAGGTGGTCAAAAAATAATTGATGGTACTGTTGAAAAAGGAGGTGATCCTGGTTGCAAATTACATGATTTGTACCCTATTCTAGTTACACTTTCAACAAACAATAAAGTCAGTGAGCTGGGAGTCAATGAATTAAGAATTAAGCCTATCCACTGTATCAAATGATGAAAATGCATCTTTTTAACCTATATTACCTGATGAATAATTTAGGAAAAGAGATTGTATGAAAAAGTTTATAGGCTACATCAAGGGAACCTTGAGCAATTTATTGTAATCAACATTTATAATAACTCAAGTCTCTGCCAGTTTCAAACCCTTATACCTTTATGCAATGATGTTGCCGTTATACTGTGCAATATAGCTTGTGAATTTCAACCTCCACCATATTGTATTTAATAGTTCTTATAATACCATCAAATCCATGGTACTGTTCACCTTTTCCAATCACAGCTGTTCCTGCAATTAGATAAAATTCACACAAATAAAAATATATATTTTACCTCTATTTGCATGTTTATTGAGCAAACAGACAAAAACCCAGGATCAACAGATTCAACTCTGAGTTGTAAGGTTGAAATAATTTCAGAATTAGGTTAGATTAGAAACATAGTTTTCTATCATGGTTTTCCTGATTAATGATGCAAAGAGTGATGTTTTCCCCAATTCACTCTTTTAGGTACAAATTTAGCAAAGATCGTTGAATGTTTTTCCCCATTGGAAATCGGAGGCAAAACTCCACTCAGAGTTATCACAGAGGCAAAACGTTTTAGGGTATGTGCTTTATTGTATGTAGAAGATGATCTTGAGTTGGGTGAAAACTATCACCAATCACCACCTGTCATCTTGGAATATCTACACAAATATTTTAATGAAATACATGGACTATTCATCTGAGTTGAGTCAAACTATATAACCAAGGTGCATGATTTTCCTTCAATACAGTACTTACAGTAAGAGATCACTTGCTTTGCTTATCAGCAGAAAATAACCAGTATATTTTGTCTTTCCCTTCTAATCTGGTAGGGAAAAACAGGACTGCGAGAAAAGAGCAATAAAGGACAGTAACATTCTCCAACTTGGTGAATTTCACATCTGTTCCTATTGCTACCACTTTAGCTTTTGAGTAAAACACACAAAATTGTTCAATTTAATATGTATTTTGACTTTCAGAAGCTTTACATGTTTACATATTTTATGTATTAGTGGATGAAATGATGAGATATATTGCCAAGAGTCTTCATCTTTTGTTATTTCTTTCTAAGCCTAATTGAACCTAACAGTACACTTCTCTGCAAGATTTTCTGGCATTTATTCCAGAGGTGGGTTTCAGCAGGTTCTGACCAGTTCTGGAGAACCGGTAGTGGAAATTTTGAGTAGTTCGGAGAACCGGTAGTAAAAATGATGACTGGCCCCGCCCCCATCTATTCTCTGCCTCCCAAGTCCCAGCTGATTGGGAGGAAATGGGGATTTTGCAGTAACCTTCCCCTGGAGTGGAGTGGGAATGGAGATTTTACAGTATCCTTCCCCTGCCACGCCCACCAAGCCACGCCCACAGAATCAGCAGTAAAAAAATTTGAAACCCACCACTAATTTATTCCTATTTGAGAGAACACAGGAATGCAGCCAACATAGGATGGCACCTTTGAAAGAGAAAAAACTAAAGACAACAAAGAAATGATAGTCTTTCCTGACTACCATTAGAAATAATGAAAGCTAAACAAAAGAACATATTTTGAGGAGGAGGAATAAACATGACCTCTGCAAAAATAAGTTTTGATTCACCAAATATGAACATTTGTATAACATCAACAAGCATATGAATTGACATGATGCAGTAGATAACATGGGCTGAGGCATATAAGATGAGGAAAATGGGCTGCTTTTGATTAAATGTCCTAAGAAAATTGTATCCAAGGAATAAGAGGACAGACCTTATGATATTATAACTTTGAGCTATAAGGTAAGAATCATTCTTACCAGATACAATAGAATTAAGGACTTGGGTCCATAAAACCACTACTTTACTCCCCATTCCTTTCTATGGGGAAATGCTTGCTTTCAGGGCCCAGGCTGACAGAAATGAACAAAAATGTTTTCCTTCCTCCCTGGGTTGCTTGAAGGGTGTTTCTTTGATAGATAAGGGAGGGAAAGGGTGAAGGAAAACAATTGTTTTAAGAGAAGGAGTTGGAAAGCGGGGGGGGGGAGGTTGGAAAAGACTGTTGAGCTTTTACTTTCCAGCTCTGAAATAATAGCCCTATTACTCTCAGAAAAAAACACAGGCCCTCCTTTTCTTTTGCCACCTCCCTGAAGAAGAATTTGTCACTGCACAGCTGTGAAAGAGAAAATATAAATATATTTATATAGATAGATGGATACACACACAGAAGAGAATTTGCCCTTCTGAATTGGTTTGCAGGGCTGGACAAAACCTCATTGTGTACTTTATCTGTCCAGAAGAGAATGGGCCCACAGTCTCATTCTGGCAGGGCCTCTGCCTTTGGTTAACTGTAGTTAGACAACTGTAACTTCATTTAGATACGGTACTCTCTGTGTGTGTCTATGTGAATGTGAGTATGGTTTGCGTATTATTATTGTGTATGCATCTGCAGAAAAACACAAACATAAATCCTCTCCATGTCTTATTAAAAAAAAAAAAGACAAGGTTGACAGGTTTTAAGAATGGAAGTTAAAAACATAAGCCTACACCTAGTCATTTTAGTCTTTTCCAAGACCTTATGTATTTGTCTCACTTGTATATTGTGGTGGTCTTTCCCAAAATGAATATTCATAAATGTCATAATATTATTGTATCAATATCTGTTAATTCAGAAATAATTCATTAGAAGTTATATCCTAGTTCGGAAATTTCCCGATTGCTCTGTAGGTACCAATTTGAGATATTTATGCAGAAGTATGAAAGAATTCAGTGAGGTTTTCTTAAACTAAGAGGGGAGAAATTTAGCAAATGCATCTCATGTTTGAGTTGGCATATCTTGTTATGCATAATTGGTTTGAACTACACTTTGAAAAGTTTTATTTTAGCATGATGTATGTACCAACTAAGAATGCATGTCATATTATCTCCTATGATAACTTCTATAACTACAATTGACTACACTAATTCTAATTAATGCAAGTTGTAGTGAAAAAATCAAATTGGGAGCCTCATCCATAGTATGTATTAAAATAATTCTAGATCTTTAAATCCCTCCCAAGTCCTCCAGTGCTGCCTTAGTCTGGCGTGTGAGTGTTCCTGTGTAGGAGAAGAAATGGAAGAACCTAGAGATGGTGTGAAAAGGGAAATCAGCTTATAAACCCTACATAGCCACAAATCCAACCCCCCTTAAATGCCATTGATGCATATCTAACTCTAACCAGGGTGCTGACCATTAGTTGAGAAGATTCCTGTGCATAGGTTTTTAGCAATAGGGCAGCTTAATGAAGCTATCACATTTGGACCTTGTCTTTCGGCACCTGACATCCTGGAAGGGATGAGTGAAAATGTTGGGAGTATATGCCAAGAGAATATACTTTTAGCAGAATCATCCAAGGCAGGAAAATCATCCCAACTGCTCAGCTAAAGCAAGCAGGCACCTATATAGGGCAGCAGTGGTATAGCAGGAGGTCAGAGGTAGTTGATCACTTTAGTAACAATGGCAAAGGCATTGTTTATTTGCCCGTTATTATTGTGACAAATAAACGGTGAACCACTCCTGTATTTTATTTTTACCAAGAAAAGCATATGAATAAAAAATCACTGTTGGAAGACCTGAAAAGCTAGTCAATCATCTCTGTTTTCTTAGAATCTTAGCCGATGTCCTGCTTATTTATATGGAGCAAGCACTGGAAGTCTATGTATATCAATGTGCTTAACATTACTATACACATGCTGCTGCCGGGTGGGTAGTGTCAATAATTTGATCTGATCTACTTTAATGCAATATTCCTTCAACTCACTACAGATAGTCCTCAACTTACAACCATTCCTTTAGTGACCATTTGAAGTTACAATGGCACTGAAAAAAGTGGCTTGTGAATGCTTTTCACACTTATAATCATTGCAGCATCTACATAGTCATGTGATCAAAATTGGGACACTCGGCAACCGGCTCACATTTAGGACTGTTGCAGTATTTCAGGGTGATGTGATCACCTTTTGTGACCTTCTGACAAGCAAAGTCAATGAGGAAACCAGATTCACTTAACAACCGTGTTACTAATCTAACACCTGCAGTGATTTACTTAACAACTGTGGCAAGAAAGGTCATAAAATGGGGCAAAATTCACTTAATAACTGCTTCACTTAGCAATAGAAATTTTGGGCTCCATTGTCATAAATCAAGGACTCCCTGTATCAGTTTTACTGGAGGGCTCCCTGTAATTCCAAGACAGTCTCAACAAATGCTGATTTCATATAAGCATTAGGCAGCTATTTTAAAGGGCTGGACCTTGTTAAAAGGGTCAAGACAACACTCGAACGAATTCACTCAGAAATATAGGAATGCAAATATCCAAAGAATTGCTAGTAGGCAGCAAAGATTTCCATCTGTGCTGGTGGGTCTCCACCCAGATTTTTGTAAAACTCCGCAATTTGTCTTCAGTCATGCTCCTTCAGTTCTGCACCTGCTGAATTTCTGATTGGGCCGGTAGATTGGAGCACAGCCGGAAAAGAGAAAAGAGCAACAAAGATGACTTAGAGGGCTGGAGGCTAAACATCCGAAGAATGGTTACAGGAATTGGGTATGTCTAGTCTACAGAAAAGAAGGACCAGGTTGACATGATAGCAGTGTTCCAACATTTGAGGCGGTCAACCTATTTTCCAAAGCACCAGAAGGCAAGAGGAGAAACAATGGATGGAAACTGGTTTTAATCAGAGAGAGAAGAACCTAGAACTAAGGAGAAACTTCCTAACAGTGAGAACAATTAACCGGTGGAACAACTTGCAAGTTGTGGGTGCGCCATCACTGGACGTCTTTAAGAGGAGACTGGACAGCCACTTGTCTGGAATAGTACAGTGTCTCCTGCTTGAGCAGTGGGTTGGACTAGAAGCCCTCCAAGGTCCCTTCCAACTCTGTTACTCCGTTCACCATTCTAGTAACTAAACGAACGGCAGGGCAAGGCAGGAACTGCTGCGACTCCCAGGCAGCCGTTCGCGTCATGCCCGCTCTGGCCAGCAGAGAGCAGGAGCAGGGGAGGCGGGAGGAGGCGGAGAAAAAGAGGCAAGGAGGGCGTGAGGGGGGGAGGCTGGGGCGTCCGCAGAGCCGAAATTTAGTGCGAAGCGGAGGTGGGGGTCGGTGGGTGGGTGGGTGGCAGGCCGCCGTGAAGTGCCGGCTGGGGGAGCCCGGGAGCCAATCGCCCCGGAGGAAAGCTTGTGGCTTCTCCTCAGGCGACGGAGGCACGCCCCAGCTCGGGGCCAGAGTCCGGGGAGCCTAGTGCGAAGTCCCAGGGCGAGAAGGGCTCCGGGGCGCGCGCCGCCGGTGTTGCGCGCTCGAGGCGCCCTGGCCGGGGGGATGCCCCTGTGCGGGCTCGGCGACTAGCCCGACCGCTTGGTGCATGGCCCAGCTATGGAGGTGGTGGACGAGACCGAGGCTCTGCAGCGCTTCTTCGAAGGTAAAGGCGAGCGCGAAGCCCGGGCACGTTGCGCAGGGCGGGGAGTGGGGGGGGGGGAGTGAAGCCAGCCCGGTTTCTTTCTCCGCTACTTTTGGGATTTGGGGAGGGGGGGGAGGATTAGCGGCACGTGAGGACCGCCGCCTCGGGTAACCCGCGTCGCCTCGAGCACCTCAGGTGTGTGGTGGGAAAGGTAGAAACGAGCGGCTTCGCGCGAAGGAAGCCTGCGAGAAGGGGATTTAGACTGACAGTCGTTTCGGAGGCTGAAACGGCGTCGAAGCAGCACCAGGAGAGCTCGCCGAGGACGGTGTCAAAAGGGGACTCCGGATAACTCCCGCCAACTCCGCCTCACGAGTGGCTTTTTGAACGGTTCTCTTTCCCCTCCCGGTACCACCCCCCCCCCCAAGCCCCGCTCGTATCCTCATTATTGCACGCCTCGGCTCTTCGTTTACTTTCTTCTGCCACTCCAAGCTCACCTCGCGTTAGTCTGTTCAGGGTCACGTGTTACGAGCGATCCTGAGCTTGGCTTGTGTGAGTCTTGATAATGCTGGGTTCCGTGTCCAAATTGCAGATGAAAGCTGGGAGGGACACGGCTGAACTAAGATACGAGTCACACAGGTATAAAGCAACCGGGGGGCGGGGGGAGGGGAGGTTGGAGTTTCCAAAAGTCACCATACTTAAATCAGTAATAAACTATAGAGCAGAGTCAAAAGTGGTTGTGTGTTCCATCCACCATCTTCCTCTAAATTTCTAGAATCTTTTATTATGTCGTCCTGGATGCCTCTAATTGTTAATAATTGGTTAGAGAACCTATGTCGGAATAGAATCCGACAGTGCAAAGTTACCCTTTACATTTTTCCTGTAATACACAACTGCTGGCAGAAATCCCTTGTGCAAGACATCGATCTAAAATCCCACAGTCATTCTCAAGTGAGCCGCAGGTCATTTGTCACATGTCAACCTTATCCAGTCCTTACTAGGCTTTGAGAAGTCCCTTAATCTTCTGTAAAAGATTATATACTAATGAGGATTCCTTTCCTGTCCGCTGTGTGTCCTATTCATCATGGCAAAGGCCTGTAGTGTAGGCAGTTTTTCCTACATGGTTTCCGTTTTGTTACCATGGCATCATCATATCCTGTGATGGATATTGTTTTTTATTGCAGAACTTTAAATTGTACGGAACCCCATGCCCAGAAAAATTCAGGGATTTGATCCTTTCCTCAACAGCACGTTGTACCTGTTGTGTTGTGTGGCAAGTCTCTGATTGCCACGGATCATAAATGGACCTTGCAGCCAGTTCTGCCTCTCTGAGATACACAAAACAAATCTATCTGTTTCATTCACATTTTATGCATACTCACAAAATATGAGTAGACATTTTAAAATGTTAATTCTGGGAGCAAAAATACTGAGGGTGTCTTGCAGCACCCTCAGTGTCAATACAGTATTAATACATTATGGCATAAGAATATTAGCTTTTCTGATATTTTTTTTAATCTTTAAAAAGCTGCCACACTTTGTTTTTACCTTCTGAAAAATATTGTATAAACTTATTCATAAGACCAGTTATGCGTTATTTGAGGGCTCAATATTTAAATTACCTAATATATGGCAATTTGGTTTTATTTTAATGTAAATAAATTGAACATGGTCTTTTTTTAAAATAGCTACAGGAATCTCAATACTTTTGGGAAAATAAAAGTCAAAATAGGAGAGTCTGATTCTAGTATTGTTTTCCTTATTGAAATTGCCTCTTCCCTTACGGACAAATTACTATTAGCCCCAGAGGGGGACTGTATTATTTCACTCCTTGAAAAACTTAAAAACTCCCTGCAGAGTGGTAAACGTCATTATGCACTTAATAAAAACTTATCTTGAATTAAGTCAGCATGTTCTTGTTGAATTTATTTTAGGTCTTTGTCTCTAAGTTACTTTTGTGTTGTGTTTCAAAATTTGCTTTGCTATAGTTCTTATCTTTATTTATTTTCTTCTCAATAGTTCTCAAATTCTCCTGTGATTTTTCCTTTGTAAGGTGCTGTGAAGCATCTTTTCTTAGCAGCACTTTTGTATTTGTGGGTTCAGGGGAAATATGACTTATTTCACGGATCTTGATTCCATTTCAGAAATATTGAAAACTAGCACTTCAAATCAAATCACTTTACTGATGAATAAATAGTAAGGTGTGGGGGGAAAGGCATTCCAAAGTGGCATCCTATGTGAATAATTTTTAAGTCATATCCTGCACACTTTAGTTGTGGACTGGCTGTATCGCGTAATGCATTGATCAAATACAGGGTTTGATAATTTTTACATTCCTCCGCAATACTTCTTTTCTTGTCAACTTCCTCATGTAATGATGATGTGGCAAATGAGCTAGAGCAGTTTTTAGAAATGGTAATAAACTGAAAAAGGAATTGTTTGCAGATCAAACAAATCACATCTAATATCTTTCAACTTATGTTCTTTGTATACAATTGTTTGCGACGTATGTTTTTCGTATCCAATAGTTTACAACTTAATCTTCTTTGTATACAATTGTTTGCTGCCTATGCTAAAGTGTGGCTTGAGCTTAAGGTGCAAAATATTACAACAAAATTAGTAATGATTAGCTAAAAAGATAATATAATAATTAACAATATTGTAAGATACCATTTCAGTCCATCAAATCCAACTCTTTGTCCTCTAATTCAAATCTACTCATACTTGTGTGGTGCAGAATTGCTTAAAAGAATCCCCAGTCACAAAAAGACTTGGAATTAGAAGGACATACATGCCACTGGTTTTGTATTTTTATTTATAATTGAAAGAAAGATTTATTTCAGATGAA
Organism: Pantherophis guttatus; assembly: GCF_059756535.1. Classification (NCBI taxonomy): domain Eukaryota; kingdom Metazoa; phylum Chordata; class Lepidosauria; order Squamata; family Colubridae; genus Pantherophis; species Pantherophis guttatus. The sequence goes on along the minus strand of NC_142063.1, from coordinate 112,228,416 downwards.
AAACTATTTGGTTTTGAAGCTGTTAAAAATTATTTTGCAATTGTAGTGTGCTAATAATGAACACCTTATAGCTAATGTATATAAAATGCTGCTGAGATTAAATTTAGAAAGTGAATATGTTAAACATTGTGTGATTAATGGGGAAGAAATTTTGGCTATAATATAATGCTGGACCAATGGAAAAAATTGTAGACCAATGAATGGAAATATACATTGAATTATAATCTTAATTTTTTTATAAAATGGTGTACTGGTGGTATTTAACACTAGATCAATTATCTAAAATGCACAAAAGTGTTTTGAATGTTTGCTGAATATGTAACTGTAAGGAAAGTATTTTTTAATTATATGTGTTGGATGTGTGATAAGGCAAAGGAATATTGGGAACAGATCCATGTTTTAATTCAGATCCTTAAAATGGACTTAAAATGGAAACCAGAAGGTTTTTTTAAAAAGTACTATTGGAGAAATAAATGGGGAAAAAGTGGTATTTTATTATCGTATACATTTTCTGTAGCATGCATCCTAAATGCTCAAAAATGGAAAGAACCGTTAATTTCCACAACGTAGGAGTGGATTGAAAAGATGATGGAACTGACAGAGATGGCAAAGTCAACTGCATTAATTAGGGAAATGAATTTACGTGGTGCGGTTTCCACTTGGAAACTGCTTTTAGACTTTTTGCTCAAAAGAGAAAAAAAATGAAACTGATTTTGAGTTTTGATGGTTAAGGAGATCATGATTACCAGAAATGGCTAATTTACTATTTTAAACAAGTAAAAAGTTGATACTATAACTGTACTATATATCCCCCGATGATTATATGTATTCGGTGTCGGAACTCCTCGCCCTGCGAGATTCTCCCCTCTCGCAGGTTTGGCCCCCCACGTTATCGCGGGCCTATCTCAATGACGGACTTTGGAGTCTGGAGAGATGCCATGGAGCAAGGAAGAACTTATGGGGTTTTTTAGGGAATTTTTTAAAGATTTTAAGGGGTTCTGGGGGGGGTTGTAATTATTCTTTTAGAGATATTGGGAAGATGACTATGGCGGATGGGGGGGAAATCCACCAGGGTCAGAGCCGTGCCTGGCACAGGGTAACGATTTGGGGGGCACTGGACAAGGGATTGGGAAGGGGATGGGGGACGATATCTATGAGGGTTGTACCATCGGCACGGTAGATGGGAGGGGCAGATATGGCGGGAGCAGGGGACCATATCAGGTGTTGGGGGCTCGCACTCGCTGTTTGAGAGCAATTGCTTGCCCCGGTCCCCAAGGCTCCGCTCGGATACTAGGTGGTTTAGATACTCAGGATCTGGGCCTTCGTCTGATGCTGTGCAATGCCAGGTCCGTGGTCAATAAGGCCCCCCTCATTCACGATCTTATTCAAGAGGGAGGAGCAGACCTGGTGGGTATTATGGAGACCTGGTTGGGCCCGGAGGGTGGCATCCCTCTGGTTGAAATGTGCCCACCAGGCTTCAGAGCATTCCATCAGCTGAGGGCCCAGGGGAGGGGAGGGGGGTGGCGGTTATTATTAACGAGGATCTGGGTCCGAGGGAGACCACTGTGCCTCAGATAGCCGGATGTGAGTCCCTCCTTGTGAGGTGGGGCCGTGGGGTTCAGATGGGCTTGCTGCTTACATACCTGGTTCCCTGCCGCGTGGCAACAGCCCTACCTGAGCTACTCGACGTGATAGCCATGGTGGCAGTAGAAACACCCAGGCTTTTAGTCATGGGTGATTTCAACTTGCAATCCGCTGGTGAAACGTCTGAGGTGGCTCGGGAGTTCATGGCTTCCATGACGGCCATGGACCTGACCCAGTTAGTTCATGGCCCTACTCACAGGGGAGGTCACACACTCGACTTGATTTTTGTCTCTGGTCAGTGGCTGAGTGGTCTTGTTATAGGGGGCATAGACATGGAACCCTTGTCATGGACTGACCACTCACTCCTTCGCCTAGATCTTCGAACCGCGACCCCTCGCCGCAGGGAGGCGGACCCAATTAGATGGATCCGCCCCAAGCGCCTGATGGATCCTGATAGGTTCCAGACGGAGCTTGGGCCATTTCCTGAGGATCTAGCACATGACTCGGCTGAGGACCTGGTAGCCGCCTGGGATCGGGCGGCTGGTGGGGCCTTGGACCGAGTCGTGCCTTTGCGGCCTCTGACCCGGTGCCGATCCCGTGCACCTTGGTTTACTGAGGAGCTGAGGGAAATGAAGCGCCGGAAAAGACGCCTGGAGAGTGGTTGGAGGGCCAGTCTCGCTGAATCTGATCGAACACTGGTAAGGTTGCATATTAAGGCCTACCTAGTGGCGATAAAGACAGCAAAGTTTAATTACTTTTCCGCCTCTATTGCATCGTCAGGGAATCGTCCGGCCGCCCTGTTTAGGGTGACCCACTCCCTGCTCCATCTGGGAGTGCGGGAGGATCCCTTAGAAGGCAGGGCGGAGGATTTTGGACAATACCTGTATGACAAAATCGCTCAGATCCGGGGGGATTTGGACTCTGACTGGGTAGATCAGGGCAGGGTGACGAGGAACAGTCTTGAGAATGTTATCTGGGAGGAGTTTGATGCTGTGACTCCCGATGATGTGGACAGGATTTTGGGGAGACTTAGTGTGGCCACATGTTTACTGGACCCATGTCCCTCCTGGTTGGTACTGGCTTCCCGGGAGGTTACACGAGGCTGGCTCCAGGGCGTTATTAATGCTTTGTTGAGTGAGGGTCACTTCCCCGCTGCCCTCAAAGAGGCGGTGGTGAGGCCTCTCCTCAAGAAGCCGTCCCTGGATCCGGCAATATTGGCTAACTATTGTCCTGTCTCCAGCCTTCGCTTTATTGCGAAGGTTGTTGAGAGTGTGGTTGCGCGACAGTTTCCACAATTCCTGGAAACATCTTATCTAGATCCGTTCCAGTCAGGTTTCAGGTCTGGGCACAGCACGGAAACGGCATTGGTCGCGTTGGTTGATGATCTCTGGAGGGCTCGGGACAGGGGTTGTTCCTCTGTTCTGGTCCTGTTAGATCTCTCAGCGGCTTTTGATACCATCGACCATGGTATCATGCTGCACCGGCTGGAAGAGTTGGGGGTGGGAGGCACTGTGTTGCGGTGGTTCTCCTCCTTTCTCTCCGACCGGTCGCAGTTTGTGTTGGCAGGAGGGCAGAGGTCGACCTCGAGGCCTCTCATCTGTGGAGTGCCGCAGGGATCGGTCCTCTCGCCCCTTCTGTTCAACATTTATGTGAAGCCGCTGGGTGAGATCATCCGTGGCTTTGGGGTGAGATACCACCAGTACGCTGATGACACCCAGCTGTACATCTCCACCCCAGGCCACCCCAACGATGCCCTTGAAGTGATGTCCCAGTGCCTGGAGGCTGTGCGGATCTGGATGGGGAGGAACAGGCTCAAGCTCAACCCTTCCAAGACTGAGTGGCTGTGGCTCCCGGCATCCCGATATAGTCAGTTGACTCCATCACTGACTATTGGGGGCGAGTCTTTGGCCCCCACTGAAAGGGCTCACAATCTGGGAGTCCTCCTGGATAGGCAGCTGTCTTTGGAGGAACATCTGACGGCTGTTACCAGGGGGACCTTCTGTCAGGTTCGCCTGATTCGCCAGTTGCGGCCCTTTCTCGATCGGGATTCCTTGTGCACAGTCACTCATGCCCTCGTCACCTCTCGCCTTGACTACTGCAATGCTCTCTACATGGGGCTCCCCTTGAAGAGCACCCGGAGGCTCCAACTGGTCCAGAACGCAGCAGCGCGGGTAGTGATGGGAGCAACATGGCGCTCCCATGTAACACCGCTCCTGCGCGAGCTGCACTGGCTCCCGGTGGTCTTCCGGGTGCGCTTCAAGGTGTTGGTTATCACCTTTAAAGCGCTCCATGGCATAGGGCCTAGCTATCTGCGAGACCGCCTGCTGCTACCGATGACCTCCCATCGACCCGTGCGCTCCCACAGAGAGGGCCTCCTCAGGGTGCCATCAGCCAAACAATGTAGGCTGGTGACCCCCAGGGGGAGGGCCTTCTCTGTGGGGGCTCCTACCCTCTGGAATCAGTTGCCCCCTGAGATAAGGAGAATCCATGACCTCAATGCCTTCCGTCGTGCCCTTAAAACCCATCCTTTCCAGCAAGCTGGGCTGGCTTAAGAAGAAATTTTTAAATTCTTTTAATCAGTTTGTGACTTCTTAACTTTCGGGCCAAATTTATATATATTTTTAACTGTTTTTAATATTTGTATTCTATGTTCTTATCTTGGCTGTACACCGCCCTGAGTCCTCAGGGAGAAGGGCGGTATATAAATTGGAAATTAAATTAAATTAAATTAAATTACGGCACTGAAAAAAATTGGAAGTCACTGCTTTCCTTCTTTTCTTTTTCTTTCCTTGATTTATCCACTTTTTCTTTTCCCCCTTTCCTTTCCTCCTTCTTTCATTGTCTTTATTTATATTTTATATTAAGCAAAAAAAAATCTTAATTATTTTTTTTAAAGAATCTCCAGTCATTACAAATTTAAAAGCATTTTGGCCTGTTCTCGTGCTTTATTTCATCGTTCAAAATGCTTTAAAATGTAAGGGATGACAAATTATCTAACTAATCCCCAAGTAACTTTATTAATCTGGTGGTTTTATAGTTATTCAGAATCTCTTGTTGTTTTACTATATGGAGTAAAATTCCCAATTTCCATAATTCTCAAGTACAGTACATCCTTCATAATGTCCTAATTTTCCCACCTCCATTTTTAAATGGTGTATTCTAGAGCAGGGGTGTCAAACTGGCGGCTGGATGCGTCACACACAGGCCATGCCCACCCCAGCTCCACGAAGGGAAAAAACATCGTGAAACGTCACTTGATCGCAACGTGACACAGTGAATTTGACACCTGTGCTCTAGAGGTAACAATGACTGGTTTTGAAGGGAGAAATCTGGCAGGTCACCCTTAAACTAAAATCAAAATGATGCACTGCTGTTGAACTTCATCAATATAATTTTTTTCCCCTGAGATGCAAAAGTAAAAGTTTTGGCATGTTGGCAATCTTGTATCTGCCCCACTGTCCTAAGTGTAAATTTATTCTTGTTTATTTGGAAGTCTAAGTCTTTTCAGTTCCTCCGGGCTTACTCCTGAGTATCTGACTATAGTCTTAGTTTTTGGGTTAACTTTTTTGGCTCATGTGTTACCCATGTATGTTTGATGGAGTCTTGTCCAAAGTTAATAACTTTGTCCAAAGTTATTAACCTGTACAGTGTGAAAAAGAGATAGCTGTTGCTTTTACTTTTGTAACAAAATTATGAGAAGTACCACTTATTTAGCCCCTGCAGTCACTGAATTGTTTTATTTTCCCTTTAAGGGAAATAAGTAGATATTGGAAAACAAGGTAATTCTGTTTAATTCTCATGTAATGTATTTTTTGTTGGGGATTCATTAGATGAGAGAGGAAAGAAATAGTTGTGAAAAAGACACTGTTGATATGGATTATCACCCTGTTTCCATATATTCTTCTCTTCCTTGTCTTAGTTTCTTTTTATGGGATTTCTGATTGCTTTTGAAATTAGAACATTCAGAATAACTTCTCATCAGCTTTTGATTTGCTGTGTACAAAATTTATGATCAAAGTTCAGACTGAGATGAATTGCGAAATTATTCTGAATTAATTTGGAAGGAAAACATGCACAAATGGCCACTGTCAATTAAAATCAAACTTTATGCTACTCCTGCTGAATGATACACTTCAGTTATAATGACCTACCATATATATTAGCAGATAAAGCAAAAATGTTAAGTTCCAAAATACACCCCCAAAATTTGGTACCTTTTTTACCTGCAAATCAGAGCTCAGATTTTTAAAGCACATCATGACCTTAAAATTGTGTGCTTTTATAAATGATGACAGGAACAGTTTACAGTTTTCCACCTGTCATTATGGATAAAAATTCTAGGAAGGGTTATCTGCAATTATTTATCATAGTATAAGAATTGCCTTTCAAGATCAGACAATGTGGCACTCGCCTATTACACGATCATCTTCTCAAACGTTTCCAAATCGAAATAATGAAAAATTTATCAATAGATCCCCTTTATCTATTTTACCCTCTTTTATTTACTATTTGGGATTACTCAGTCATGTGAGGTCTTTCCATTTAGAAAGACCATGAGCTAGCTGCCTTGCAAATTTATACATTTGTCCCATTCTCTTTTCAGTAATTGGACAGACATATTTAAGGCAAATATGGAGAAGCACTCCAGCTCTAAGTGAGATCTGTGAATTGGTGATTTGCTGTAGATCTGATCATCTTGAGTGATATTTAGCAAATTTAAGTTTGCAAGGACAGTTTTCAGCTTTAATTAAAATCTGCCACGAATATTTCAATTGCAGAGATTTTTGATAATCTTTTAAAGGAAATTGGGATTACAAACGGAAAAGTAACTACAATCGCTTGAGCAAACAAAGTTGACTAGTTTTTTCCAACATGTAGAGCAAACAAAGATAATTGAATATGCTTATCTCCTTAGTAAGATACAAATTGATTGATATGTTTCCTTTTCTTTGTTCTACCTTGTAAGGCTTTCCCTTGTGGGAGGGATTTAAACAGTGGCTATATATTATGAGGAAAAAATGGTGGTAATTTTATTCTGTATTATAGATTACACATCAAGGAGAGGTTGGATTAGGTAATTTACAATATCATTCCAGTTCTGTGATTATAAGATGATAAACTACTAATTGACTGGCCAAAAACAGTTTTATCCATCTTCTAACATTTCTGTTTGAATACAGTATTTTTTAAAAAAATCATTATTTATTTGGCTTTTTAAAAATATAGAACAAATCCTGTTCTTCACATTCTGGCAAGTGAATCATTCCTCAGTGATTGTGAATTACTTGAAAAGTTGATTTCCTCCCTAAAACGTCTAATTATCTCCAGCATTTATCATGAGGGAATTGCATTGTATGGAATGATGCATTCTTTTGTGCTACAGAAATAACTAATTATGAAAAAAAGAATATATCAATTTAAAAGACAAAGTCTACAGTGTACTGTTGTTTCCATAACAATGCCATTGAAATCAGGACAGAATAATCTCTTTCTCTGCTGAGAATCTGAGGAAGACGACAAGCTACTGGTCAAAGTAGCTTCTACTTTATCACTTCATGTTTTTAGAGAATCCATATTGCTACAATGGATTCCTGAGCTTTCTTTCAATTCTTGGTTATTACTTTTCTATTGATTTCATCTTCATTGCTACTCCTGGTGTCAAAATTTCAAGACCAGCCATAGGCTGTGTACAGAAAATATTCTGGTGATTTCAAACTAGCTGCATGTTAATGTACTTATAGCTCTTTAAAAAAAAAAAACAACTTATTTTCATTAATAGTGAATTGTCATGTGTGTTGGGCTTGGTCTCTGGGTGTTATGTGAATTTCGTTGTATGGGTATACTGTGTATATACGTACAATGACAATAAAGTTTATATATATATATATTTCTCAAGTTACAGTAGGTAGAAATAATTTCAGGTATTCAGTGATTGAATTGCATTTTTTAACAACACATTTTGAATTAAACAGATCTGTTCATTCTATACTATTTAATTTTTAAGCATATTTTCCATATCCATGTACCCTTTGAAAACTGGTGATCAACATTTCTGGCATATATTATGGGAAACACATTATTTAGATGGATGGGCAAAAAGATATCTAGTACTTCTTTGAGAGTTTTGGAGGGAATTCTAAATTTTAAATAGAAAAGTCTAATGCTTAACTGTACAATATATGGAAATTTAGAAATGGGATAGGCAGTGTGCAGCTCTCTAAAAATTGTTGAATTTCAGTTCCCATAATAAGTGATGACAGACATTGCTGATGAACAACATCTGGAAGATAACACTTGCTGAAGCATTCTGATTCTATCATTCTTGATTTAAAGAAATAAATGGACATTCAAACTTGAGAGCTATTTGCAACAAGAGGTTTATTAACACTAACATCTTTCCCCTCCACCAGGAGTGAAATCCAGCCGGTTCTGACAGGTTCTGGAGAACTGGTAGCGGTATTTTGAGTAGTTTGGAGAACCGGCAAATACCACCTCTGGCTGGCCCCAGAGTGGGGTGGGAATGGAGATTTTGCAATATCTTTTCCCCAGGAGTGGGGAGAGAATGGGGATTTTGCAGTATCCTTCCCCTGGAGTGGGGTGGGAATGGAGATTTTGCAATATCCTTCCCCTGCCACGCCCACCAAGACACACCACGCCCACCAAGACACGCCCACAGAACAGGTAGTAAAAAAATTTGGATTTCACCACTGCCCTCCATCCTTGAAAGTGATGATATTCAAAGAGAATGGCATTCCTGTAGCTGTTTAAAAGCTAAACATTTGGTAGACCAAATGTTAAGGTAAATGTTTCTATCAGTTTTCCAGATGCTGCAGCTACTGAATATTTTCAATACTGAATATATTCAATCCCAAAAGCCACAGGTTCTATAAACAAATTCTGCTTCACTTCTGGGATCTGACTCAATTTATGAAAGACAAGTGCTCTACTGCTTTCATTTTGTTTTTAATTTCTTTTTTATGTTTTTATTACAGAACATGAATTAAATAAATCCCTGATGTACTATTCTTACTGAATTGTTGCTAGAAATATTTATAAACATTAAAGGATAAGTATTAAACACAAGTAATAAAACTTAGAATAAATACTCCTCTCCTTTCTGACAGAGGATATTACAGTTAAGCTCGCTAGAGTTCAATTTCTTCCTCACTCATTGCAAGTGAGCAATGACTTGTCCCAGCAGAAATGGCAAAACAGGATGAAAATGGAATTTGGTGATAAAAACATGGAAGCCAAGAAATTGCCTGAGCAGTAAATATATTGGAATAGCTTTTAATAGGGTGGAACAGCTCATGTGGCATGTGCCTTTGCCTTTTGCTTTTTAAGCATGGAGTAAAAAACGAAAAGATTGTTTCAGATCTTCTGATTTTTGAATTTTCTGTGGGAAACTATTCTTTGTGCGTGTAAGGATCGTGAAAGACTGTGCTGCCCATGGCTTCTCCATTGCAGGCTATCAAAAGTTTGGGTAGTACTTGCTGGCCAGTGGCAGTGGCCTAACTTCTCACAGGATGAAAAGAACCACAAAATAAAGTATGTTTGTAAAAGTAAAAAAAAAAAAGTTGTATGTATTAAAGATTTCGTGAAGCGGGTAAGAATACGGTTATTTTTCCTCTGTCTGCTGTGTTTTGAGTGTGTTTACATAGAGGGCTTATATTTTATATCAAAGAGAAGTTGGGGAGTATTGGGGGGGGAGTGTCAGGGGAAAAGTGTCTGACCCTTGGCTGGCATCTGCTGGTAACCCTACCTTCCTCTCCATCTAACACTCACACAAGGGAAACAGTTACAACAGAGCTTAGCTATTTGGGATCCCTCTTGCTCTCTTCCCTAATTTATGAGATAAGAGCTTGTTAAAGAATGTGCATTGGGAAAGATGTGCAGAGTAGCTTTAAAGGGAGAATAAATGGTGCATGGGGAGTGGGGAGGGGTGGCTTGGCAACTCTCTGAAAACTTTAATAGAAGTTGGCGGTGGAGGCAGATACTTTAAAAGTGAAAACAAAAGAGAATTGATTTTTTTTAAAAAAACTGAAGTTTATACAAGTAAAAAGTTTAGTTTAAGGTGGTCTAATAAAGATTGAAATTAGAGAGAGAGAGAGAGAGAGAGAAAGAGAGAGAGAGAGAGATTGCAAATGTCATCATCGAACCCATGTATCCACACTGCTGTTTTCATCTCTCTCTCTTATTATCTATTGTGATATAGATATATTATCCTTCACTGTATGTTGATGAAGATTCTCAGTCATCCATGTAGAGTTGTCTGAAAGTTGAGTCATTGAATTGGACTAATTTTTATTGTTAGTTTGAGATGTTTCACTGTTCATTCAAGCAGCTTTATCAGTCAAAACAAGCCAGTTAGGCAAAGAGTCGTTGGAATATACCAACTCCAGCTACAACAACCTCAGGTGTTTCCTCCCTAAAGTGCATTGCAATATGTCAGTGAATTTATTATTATTTAAAACTTAAATCTTCAATTTGATTCACAGTCTGGGATTGGTAAAAACTTTATAGTTCAAGTCCTAACACAGGATTTAAGAGCTGTTAAGGTAACGACTGAGTATATAGGCAGTTCCGAGGAAGGTGGATTTTTGCAGTTAGAATATTCAGGTCTAATAAGTTCAAAATTTAATTGTATCTAGGTAGCCTTTTGGGTATTGCTCCAAGGGATCCTATTACTAGTACAAACTACCACAACCATTGATTTTTTCCTTCACAATCACTCAACTTCAAATTATAAATCACTATACTTTATTTTTTTTAGCTGTATCTCTTCAATGAATTAGACTTTTTTCTTTTCCACAATAGTGATGTCAGGCATGTTGTGGGCCAGATATCTGTCTCTTCCTCTTCCTCTTCCTCTTCCTCTTCCTCTTCCTCTTCCTCTGCCTCCTTTTTTGGAAATACACTAGGGTTACAATTATCCATTTACAGGCTTGAAAGACCATTGGAAACAATAGCTTTATATGTTCTTTCTGCTAAAATAATATAATTAAAACCATTCTTATTTTACTCTGGCAGGGAAGCTTCAATTTACAAGCCTAAGTGAGGAAAATGAAACATTTCCTGAATCTCATTATTTCATTCTGATCAGATTTGAAGCAAAGATGTACATAGAGTCTGAATTTGACACATCTTTCCGAGTTCAGTATTTTGGCTGAGTTTAAAGGCTGATATTTTGGCTGTGACATTGTTTACATTGTTAAAAAACTATGCATGTATTTTGAGATTTATTTAATCGAACAGATTAAAAATTTTTATGTGTATGGTTTTCTTTTATGTCCAGGAAATGCCCATTGATTATAAGATGTCAGTGTGTGCCTTTGAGGGTGATGTTCTGGTGCCAGAATGGGGGAGAGATCTGGTTAAATATAATCTAGAGAAAGAAGCACACATCAAACTAGCAAAAAAAAACCCCACCCAGTTTCTTTGTTTCATAATTGCTTTGAGGAATATGTCTGCTTTCTTTAAGGTGATTTTAGGAAAGAGTTTGACAAAGCACTAAAGGGGAACTAAGGCAGCGGTTTGGTAACTTTTCAAATCAGTCTTTTTTATCAGTCGTGTGTATCTTAAAATGCAAACCAAAAGAATTAAGCTCTTGGAAAGTGCCTCAACTGTTAATAATAGTCTATGACTGTAATAAAGGATTGATTGCTAATAATAGGTCACTCTAGGATTTGACAAGGAGACCAATTATAACTCTTTGAGGAATAAAAGTGAGGTGGGGGATTTCTGTAGCTAATACACAATGCATCTTTTTAAGGGTTCCCAACTCTTAAAACAGACCGGATTGTCAATATCTCTACTTAACAGCTCAGGTGACTTTAAATGAAGGATGAAATGACATTGCTTTAGAAGTTTCATTTTCTGCCCTCCAGTCTTCCGATCTTGCTGTATTTTATGGACTGCACCCTGGAGTCTGACCCCCTTACTGCCAGCTGTGACTGCAGCTTATATTGCAAGTAGCTTTTTAGCTTCTAATTCCCTTGTGAACTATTCTGATCTTTTTGCAGCACAGACCAGTGCTGACTATATTGCAACCTAAGTAGCTAATTTTAATGGTCAATGGGAGGGGTGGGCCATTAATGCATTCAATATTCACTCTTGTTGCCTGTGACCACAGTTTACTTATACCAGGAGTGGGTTCTAATTTTTTTTACTACCGGTTCTGTGGGCGTGGCTTATTTTGTGGGCGTGGCTTGATGGTCATGGGACAATTATTTAGGATTTAGTAGAGGTACTGGTGTACCAGGTTTTTAACTGCTTGCAGAGCTGTACCGATCTACCCATTTATTTTTGCAGGCACTGGTCTACCCATTTACTTTTACAGGCACTGATCTACTCATGTATTTTTGCAGGCACTGGTCTACCCATTTATTTTTTCAGGCACCGGTCTACTCATTTGTTTTCTTTTAACACTGATCAGCTGTAGGGCAGCCCCTTGAAGCCCTGCGGCAAGAGTTTAAACAGTTTTTTTCCCTCTAGCCATCAGCTGGGACTCAGGAGGCAGCAATAGATTGGGGGTGGGGCCAAATAAAAGGTAAGAATAATGTGGGGGTGGGGGGAGCGGGGGTGGGTGGGGGCCAGAACCGGTTTGGTGACATCATATCATCACCGCTACCGGCTCAGCGGAACCGGGAGGAACCCACCACTGACTTATACCCCATTTCCTCAGAACCTGTCCTTAGTTGAACAAAATCCTTTTATTTTTACCATTAGCATTTGGTGTTGAAACCTGTCACTGATCTCTTGAAGACGATTCAAGTGATCACAGTACAGGTAGTCCTCCATTTACAACCATTTGTTTAGTGACTGTTTGAAGTTACAATGGCAATGAAAAAAAGTGACTTATGACCGATTTTTTGCACTTCAGACTTTTCACATGATTAAAATTCGGGCAATTGGCATATATTTATGACAGTTGTGAGTGTCCCAGGGTCATATGATCATTCGTAACCTTCCCAGTCAGCTTCTGACAAGCAAAATCAGTGAGGGAAGTTGGATTTCTTAATGACCGCATGATTCATTTAACAACTGCAGTGATTCGCTTAACATCTGTGGCAAAAAGTTTGTAAAATAGAGCAAAGCTTGGTTAACCATCTGCCTTGCTTAGCAACAGAAATTTTGGGCTCAGTTGTGGTCGTAAGTCCAGGACTGCCTGTACTGAAAATCTATCTCACCCATTTCTACTGATAACCAGTGGTATGAATCAATACAGAATCATTTGTAAGTTTACATCCTACAGAAGATTGATTGATGTAAAAAAATTGACACAAAGGTCCTATTTCTGTGCAACACTGTTAGATTCTTTTTGGTTAAATGCTTCTTTCAGTCTCGAGGCCATTAACTCTTCATTTAGAAGGAATGTAATTAGGGCATGTCAAATTGTTCAACTTTCAATTTCCAAACATTAGGGGTGCTCAAAAGTTGTGAAATTCCTTGTGGATTGTAAAGATATTTTGATTACCATAATATAATTTAGATGTGTTTGGTAAGTAACTATATAAATATTATAATTTTTTAAACATTTTGTTTGTTTCATTTGCACTATTTCAAAGGACAGGATTTAACAATTCATTTCTGTGGTGTATTATTGACAGATCCCATCTTCATTTGATCTTAGAGAAGAAAAATCCCCACTTTAGTCTGTTTTCATGATTTGTTCCTTTGTATAAGTTTTTAGGGCTAAGATTGCAAGCCATAGCAGCAGGTTGGCTGAGCTCTGGGCATTTTGCTTATTTTATTTATGTCCAGTGATACTTCTCAGTGGGTTCAAAATTCCTCCATAGATATAGCAGCTGAATATATGGATAAGAATTTTTGTTTTACTGAACTTTTATTGAAATGCCCTAATAATTTGTTTGGGGACTTAGGTCCCTACTGTGAGACTTCAATGGCATGTAGGATGGCCTCTTATTTTTAGTTCTGGCTGGTGATTTATCAGTAAGTTAAGAAGCTTCCTGCAAATACTTTGTTTATATGGGAATTCTGTGACAGAGGGGTCTTGTGGAACCTGGTACAGTACAAGCACATGACTGCCTCTTCTCAATAATCCCTTTGCAACCCAAATCCTAGTATGTGCCTAATCAGAGTGGGATGCTGTCGGGAGGTGGCAGTCTCCCTCCCTGACAGCTTTCCTCCTTGCCTCTTAAATAAGAAATAGAAAATCTTAAGAGGTAGTGACTAGATCAGGTCAGAGAAGCAAAATAACCTAAGGTGATGGGTCCGAACAGGTAAGTGAAAGCAGCGTATAGCACTTCTCTGGTGAAGCAGCAAGGCTGATTGACTGATTCTGTTTCATTTCTGGTTACTTACTGGTGAATTGGTATGCAGGAGAAAGGAAGGGATAATAGAGGCCTCCATCCAGTATCTAAATTCTCAGAAGACTAAAGAGCAGTTGTTTTAATAAGAGGTGAGAGACCGGGCCTTCTAAGCCAAAGCTGCAGGATGATGTGTATATGCAAGTGGTCAATGCTAGATTTTGAAGGATAACAAACTATTCTTGGGATTCATTGCAGAGACGTATTAATTACAAAAATATAGGATTGTGTAGAGAGAGGCATTGAATACATTATTGATTCTTAATTAGATCTTTCCATCTCTTTGTTTACTCATGATTGTGAATTTCTGATGATTAATTCCCATTGATTTCCTCCGTGTGATTCAGTGGGCATAGCCTAGAAGTTGCCTTTTTTATTTCTCAAACTTCCTGCCACAATGAGAACCATTACTGCATCTATTTGTCTATTTGCCCCTACTCAATTCAGAGAAATGCAATATCACGCATCAAGTTTACATGGGATATTACTCAACTCAATTGATCTCAGGGTAGCAATTCATTAATTGTGACTTCCCCCCAGAAACCCTTTGCTGTTTTGCCTGGATCCATTGCTCTTAAATGCCTGGACCTTAATGCATTGGTCTTAAGTTAGAGAATCTTCTGATAAGGGTGAAGGAATTCTAGACCTTTCTATAACAGCATGTGAATCCTCTAAATCATCTCATCACAAACAGAATTTGCTCAAGTAAATGTTCTGTTTCCAAAATATTGGTTAGATACAAATTAAGGCTGCTTTTGACCCTCATGTCTAATTTCTGTATCTACTTTTGAGGCAAGGTGAATATGATCCAACTCATGTGAACATTGTTGCATAACAGCCAAAGGAAACATAGAACAAGTGTGAAAGCAAGAAGTACATAGGACTGGATTCAAATCCTGTATTTTATGACTCTATCCCAGTATAGTATCCAGCTGTGTCCCTATTTTTAGTACAGGAAAAGAGAAATTTTGTAGCTCAGTAAGTGAGCATAAGCATATGCAACTCCTGGAAAAGATTACTATGTAAATTTGGTGATATACATTAAAGTCTTGATTTTGAGCAACATGAATTTTTGCTTAAGTTGGGGATTTCAACCAATTTTAAGGATAGGGATAGAAGCACAAAGCTCTTTCAGGCAAAAAAATTCTCACCTACCTTTAAGATCTCTCAAATCTAGCAAAAAAAGAAAGAAAGAAAGAAAGAAAGAAAGAAAGAAAGAAAGAACGAACTGTACCATGCCCCTTTCAGTGATATTGTTTTACCAACAAAAGGATTTCTCTAATCTGCTGACAGGATGTAAGGCTAAGTTGCTGCTTTTGATCCAAAAAGGGTTTTTATTTGAGCTGCGTTATCCAAGAGGCAATTGCTTGTGTGTTTCTTTTCATTAATATTATGATGTTGCAATGAGAAAACTACTAAAATTGTAATTCTATTGTACACTTAAAGCTTGACTTTTTCAATGGATGCAGTCTTAGATTGCTAGGAGACTAGCTTTACACCTCTTTCTTACAATCCTCTGGACATGAACTGTCCATATGAAGTTATAAGTAGTGGATTTCTGCTCAATGGATCAGCTAGAATCTGTTGTGCAAATAAGCTGAGAAAACAATTCCATTCCCTTCCCTTTTATTATTTCAGAAAGAGCAGATTCAAATTCTAGCATAAACAGATGCAAATAACTATTGTAGAACTGTGTGTTTCAGTTACATGAAAAATGCTGATTCTTTTGAGGAGCAAGAGTGAAATAATTGATTTACAACTGGTGCATATTTTGGTATCGGTGTTCTGTGACCATAAGCACTTGGTTTATCAATAACTGATGTCAGGTATACTTGAGTATCTTTTGCATGCCTCTGTCATATTCTGTGTACTGTACAGTACCAACAACTCATGCCAAGATAGATTATGGGAGACCGAATAAGGTGAAAAGCCTCTTTGGAATGTCCTCCTAAGATTTGGAATTTTTTTTTTGTTGTTGTAAAAAAAGAGGACAACACAGTTTTTATTTCCTCCAATGTAAAACAATACAGCAAAACATCAATGATTCTTAAGCTGCATTACACACTATATAGAGACTGTCTTTACTATTAAGCTTCTTTATGCCTTCCTGTAGCATTCTTTGTGTGTCTGTGGATACCTGTGAGTATCTTTTGGGGATCCCTGTTTCAATTTGTTGTAGAATTAATAGAACTTGAAGTTTAACATGTCTGGACAGTCCCAGGTTGAGGAAGGGTATCTGAGCTAGCACAATCACAGAAACTGCAGTAAATTGAAACATGCATGGCCAGATTTGCTCTGGTAGTGTTAACATCATCAACCAATTCAGAAGTCAAAGTTATTAAATAGGGTTTGTTGTAAAAAAAACAAAGCAACTACCAAAAACCAAAACTGCTACTCTGTAGATAGGAAAGTTGCCAGCCTGGACACATACAGTACTGGTCAATTTTGATTAGCAATTTAGAGCATCGTGACCTTGGATGGGAAACTTCTTTAGTCCTTTCTGAGTTTGAATTTAATTTATTAGATTTGTTACGGATGCCCACTCAGAACCTTTGATGTGTAGAGCAACTGCGTTAAGATGCACACCTGTGACTCCTCCCTTAGCAAACCAGATTAATTAGCACCAAAAGCTGGATTTCTGCAATTTATTTTAATAGTGTGATTTAAATAGATCCACATACACAGTTATTTTGCACACAAAAGCTTTTGATAATTATGCAATGAATCTGGCTCCTTTCCCCGTTAAAGAGAAGAAGGCATCCTTTTTCTTTAGCCCTCCCGTATTTTCTCTGACTTACTCATATTTAATGAGAACAGAAATGAAAGGCTGCTCCCAGGAACTGTTAAAACAAACACAGCATGCAGCCATAATATTTTCTTTATGTTATTGGATTGCATAGAAGTGGTTGAACCCTGAACAATGGGCATTCTTGTATACCTTCATTGTATTTCAAATCTATCTGAATGCGCATTCCTTAGGAAGCTGTGTGTGCAACACTCCTTTGCAGTTGCACTTTGAACAATGAGATTGATAATAATAGAAAGGCTATATTTGAGGTGGCTTGTAGATCAACCTGATAAGGTTTTGTAAGGTATGATAACTCTGGGATAGGGATGAAAAATTACACTTGTAAGATTCTTCTACGTAAACAGAGATTCCACAGAGTTATATTAAAAGCAGTCATTATTTTCCCTTCCTTTTGAACAGGATCCACGCTACGAGCATTTATTGATCAGTGTATTTGAACGCCCCAAGCATCTCACTCTTAGAACTGCCTTTGCTTTTTAATAAATGTCAGCTTTATTGGAAAGTTTCATTGCTTTTTTTTTTCTTGGTAGCTGAAAGGATTCTTGTGAGCTTCTGCAGTTAAAAGGATTCTGGGTAAATTATTCCTTCCCTACAAAGATGATGTTGATTGGCTGAGTCCTTGCCCTTGGACTTTGTGCTCTCTTTGATAAGAACCCCAATGAGTTATATGAATTTGAGAAATTATTAACTTGGTGTGTATGTGCCAGAGAACAGGGGAGAAAGGAGTGGCTCTCCTGAGACAAAAATTGTATCCTAATGTCACACTAATATGCTGTTACTTATAATTGAATGTGGTGCCATCAGCCCTCCCTCCTCTGGTGGAATTTCCTGTCTTCTTCTCTAATACTCTGCCTCCGTTTGCTTAGTTTCTGGAAAATATTGTGCAGATCCCACAATAAAATGGCTGCACTAGATAATGGGATGAAGGCCACAGGAGAACAGCAGGTGCCTGGAAAAATATGTTTTTCACACCTACTTTTCATGTCTTAGGTAGAGCTATGCCTGTGGCTGCTTATCATTCATGTGCTGAATCTTTTAGTTGCTTCGGCCAGTTGCTTGGGTTACGGTAATGTATGAGCAAGTTTCTATGACTGGTTACCGTAACCTATCATGGGAAAGGGGGTGTTACATGCCATATTAAGCAAAACATACAACCCAATTATGTGTTAGCTTTATATATAAGCAAGCAGTCTTAATCAGCTTTCTGCAATTTTCTTACCGCACTGCCATCTACCTAATGTCAGCTGCCATTATGTCCCATCTCCAAAACTCAAAACTCAAAAGAACCACACTTAGATCAAGGACATCTTTGTTCTTTCCAGAAGTATTTTCCTGGTCCTGCTGGCACCTTTTTTTTTGGGATGGGGTCAAGCCTGTTTAATATTTTAAACCCACTTTACACAGAAATTTATTGCAGCATAATAAGGCACAGCTTTAAAGCTTTTCAATTTTCCCTGGATTTTTGCCAAATTTGAAGGGAATCCTTTCAAATTGGTCTCCAGAGATTTTGTTGTTGTTGTTGTTGCTGTTGTAAGTGTCCATTTTACTTAACTGGAGAACATTCTCCATGTCTGCAGCTACCTCAAATGGAGGGAGGCAGCTGAGGAAAGATAAACGAAGTCAGTTTACTTATATTGCTAGACTAGCTTGGCCCACACATCATACATAGATAGCTGAATACAAAATTGTTATGTTGGAATGTCTTTGTGCTCCCATTCTTTTATCCTATGTGTTAACTATGTTAATTTTGTCTTGTCTTTACAGCAGTGAATCCAGGTTTATACAAATGTACCTTTCATGGCATCTATACTAATTCCTTGTTTATATTAGTATTAGTGTGTGTGTGTGTGTGTGTGTATGTGTGTATATATATATATATATATTTTCTCAGGTTTTCGCGGGTGTTTGTATGTAGGTCTTTGGTTATTCGGGTCTTCTCCCACGTAAAATTGGAAGTGTCTTGGCGACGTTTCGACGAAGTCTCATTCGTCATCTTCAGGCTGGTGTTCTCGGCTTCGTGCTTCCAGGAGCACACACACACACACACACACACACACACACACACACACACTTACTTCTTCGTAGGGTTTATGTGTGTTTTTCTTCTAGCCAGGTTTTCCCTATGTAACCAAGGTCTTTTGTAGCTCCAGCTACAAAATGTGATTCTACTGAGCTGGAGCTGGAGCTACAAAAAACCTTGGTTACGTAGGGAAAACCTGGCTAGAAGAAACACACACACACACACACACACACACACACACACACACATATACATATACACACACAGTATTTTTAAATACACACTTATAAACATGTAGTATAAAAGTAAGCTACAAGCTTAGTCAGCTTATAGGGAGCAGTGATCTGCAGTGAAATCCTAGTTATAAACAAGATTGTGATGTGAACCATTCATTTCTTTTACTAAATTTTACTAAACCTCCTGAATTACAAATGATGGGGAGCCTTTACATCAAACATCATCTGGTGCATTTTCAGAAGAACAAGGAAGTGTGTTTTCATGAGCAAGTGATACCTTCTCTCGTAGAATTGTAACCTGAAGCCTCCTCATATTGGCTGCTTATCTCACTGAACTTTGCCTGATACACAGTCAGTGTCATGGCTTAAAATGGCAGGAGAAAATTCTTCAGTGAAGAACATGGAGTCTTTGTGTCTGTCTAAAACACCAGTTCTAAATGAATGCATATATTTAGTTTGCTACCTTTGTTATGTATGGTATGTGTTAAAAAAATACATTTGTTGCTGTATAATTTAAAACTACGCTACCTCAGAGTTTTTTAAATCCTAATTCCTACAAATCTAGTGAGCACATTGTCATATTTTCCCCCTTTTCTTTTGCAAAGACATTGAATGTCAGGGCTTCTGGAGGTAAATGGATGGCTGAATCATAGGGGAGAAGAAAGAGACTTGCTCTTTATGCTGCTTTCATGAGATCCAGGCACACTTGAGTTCATTGAACTGCCCAATTCAGATCCGATCTAAGGGTGGAGAATATATAGCTCACAGCTACATTAATGAGCAACTACAGTGCAGCTAATAGGCTTTACATGTTAAAAGTAAATTCAAATTACATTTTTTTCCATTGGAAAATGAGTAAATATTCCAAGGCTAGGATTTATGCTTTTCTTACTCATGGTTTAAAGAGGCATTGAATACGTTTGTGTGCCTTAAGGATTGTGTATGCTTAGTGGAGAAAATACCTGGGGGTGGGGGGAAGTACTGCCTAATTTTGTATCAGAATTGCACACTTCCCAATTTTTTGCTGCCTGACCTGCAGGTAATGGGGCATTTCTGGGATAATGTCCCAATAGCCGTCTGGAGAGATTTTTCTCCTAATGTGAAATGTGAATTTCCCCTCCAAAATCAGAGGGGAGATTCAAAATTGGTGTCTTTGCCTTATCTCCCTATAGAACTCTGAAACAGTCTTATTCCAAAGATGAGAATTTCTAACCTGAGGAAGCTTGCAAATGGGCTCTAGCAAGGAGAGGCCTCAGTGCTGCTTCTCTGGCTCTGTCTACTTCTTTTTAATGTTCTTTTATGGAATTCTTGTTGTTCTCTAAACTTGGTTATTTGCTTGCAGATGTTTTATTACCCAACTAGGTAACATCATCAGTGATAGCAAGTATGGGGTTTGCTCCCTGTTTATATATAGTGGTTATTTAATGCTGGTTTAATATTTAGAGCACCTCCAGAGTTGGTCTAAATCAGTGTTTTTCAAAACTGGCAACTTTTTTGTGGATTTCAGTTCCCAGAATTTCCCAGCCAGTATTCTCCCTTAATTCTGGAAGTTGAAGCCCACAAATCTTAAAGTTGTCAATTTTGAAAAACACTGGTATAAATTCATTTGCTTCCAGTGCATACAATTTGAGTTATTCCTTCACAAA
Source organism: Pantherophis guttatus (assembly GCF_059756535.1). Classification (NCBI taxonomy): domain Eukaryota; kingdom Metazoa; phylum Chordata; class Lepidosauria; order Squamata; family Colubridae; genus Pantherophis; species Pantherophis guttatus. The sequence continues at coordinate 112,207,792 of NC_142063.1, read as the reverse complement.
AAGGGCAGAGATTGAGAATACAGGTAATCCTCGAATTACGACCACAATTAAGACCATAATTTCTGTTGTTAAGTGAGACATTTGTTAAGTGAGTTTTGCCCCACTTTATGACCTTTCTTGCCACAGTTGTTAAGTGAATCACTGCAGTTGGTAAATTAGTATCCCGGTTGTTAAGTGAATCTGGCTGTTCCATTGACTTTGCTTGTCAGAAGGTTACAAAAGGTGGTCACATGACTTTGGGACACAGCAACATTCATAAATATGAGCCAATTGCCAAGCATCTGATTTTGATCACGTGACCATGGGGATGCTGCAAATGTCATAACTGGAAAAAGCAATCATAAGTTACATTTTTCAATGCCGTTGTAACTTTGAATGGTCAATAAATGAACTGTTGTAAATCAAGGACTACCTGTATGGCTCCTTCCTGATTTCTAGCAGCAAGTCTCTTACTGACAGCCTGTTTGAAAATACTGGAGGACTTCTGATGGATTTTCTCTCCTAATCAATTTCTTAAAAAATTCATGATGGAGTGAGAGGAGAAAACTGGATAATATCGGATACTTCCAATTCTGTAACTTCCATTTCACACTAAAACTTCCTTCAAACTTTAAATATATGCCTTATATCAAGTAAGACAGACAAGAATATCTGAAATTAATATGAAAGCTGTATCCTTATTTTGTTTTAGTCTAATGGAGTTATAAAAAAATAGGTGGAATACCATTTTAAATAATGAAAGAGCAATTTCATTACCAGTTTAAATTACATTTTTAATGTAATTTATGCAGTTTCTCCAATGATCTAATTATAACTTATTCTTTGCATGGTTGCTATATTTCAAATGTGTTCATATACTGTCTTACATCTGGTCAAAAGACCAAAACAGTAGGATTAGGAATTAACACGATATTATTGCAAGATATCATACAGTAATATCTTGTATTGTTCCTATTTTATATATGTATTCATTGATAAACTACTGACTATTAAAAAATATAAAATATAAGGTAGATTCTTTTTTCTTCTTAGTTTGTATTTTTAATTTGTACTTTTCTAAAAAAAACATCTTTTTAAAATTCAATATTGTTTTCCCACAAAAATTAAAGATATTAAATACTTTGAAAAAGAAAAAAATGAATTAACAGATCTTTGCTTTAAGCATTCTGTTCTCCATGTAAACAAGATCACTTATTTCAAAATGAACTGTCTAGAATATTTCTAGCAGCAAGGGCTAGTAAAGTTGGTGAGTCAAATGTTCCCTCAGAAGGTGGAAAACAAATGTCCATGTAATTTATGTCCTAACAATGTCTTTTTATGCATTCAGTACCTCTCAGAGCGATAAATAGTATTTAAGAAATTATGGTAACTTTGAAAATTTTATTTTAAAACAATTTCCTATAACTGTCTATGTGTATGTATTCTTTATTTACTGTATTTCTATTTCCAGGCTTACTATCAGCTTTCCTAATGATTTGTTGTAAACTTGCTATGGAAATGAAAGCTGCAATCCTTTGAAATACTTCTGTTCCTTTAAACTTAAAAGTGGCTTATCTGATTGTTCTATTTCTGTCATGGGGTGGTGTAGGTTTTTTTAATGGTTTTATTACATGATGGATTTTTTTAAAAAAAATGTTGTAAGCTGCCCTTGAGTCACTTATGTATGAGCTGGACATCTATATAAATTTGTTTAATAAATAAAATAAATAAAACTCACTGCAATCAATTTCTTAATAAACACAGACATGCATAATTATGATATAAGCAATTCGTACATGGGATTGAGATACGAACTTTTGTAATTTGTGGCAAAGCTTGCACAACTTTTATACTTGTTAATTCAATATATTTCAAAGTGTACAAAGAAATGTAATAATGTAGAGGAGCATGCGGTAATAATAAAATAATAGCTGGGAAGTGCCTGAAGGTCATGTATGGGAGGATGGATTCCAAACTTGCAAAATCATCCTTGCTTTTTCCTCTTAAGATCCATCAGTTGGAGCCAGGTACAAATGACTGTAAAGAATGATGTGTACACAGATTTGATCTGGATGCTGAACTGGAGCTGAGCTCACAGCCCTTTGATGCATTTGTTATGGAGAAACTTTTTGATCAATGGTTAAAACTACTGAAAATCAAAAATCCTTGCTGGTCTACTTCAAATTACCTATCTTTGGCTTGTCTCCCAGTGATGTATTCCAGCCCAGTTGCTGCTCAGTAGCAATCTGAAATGTGGCATCTCTGCATATGACTTCTAAGATTTCTTGTAAGCTCCTCATATCAAAGAGAGCCTGTCCAAATTGGTGTGTTCTTCTGTCAAACTGCTCTTATCCTGAACATGTTTCTCTTAATAGTCAATTAAAGTTGGATTCCACGTTTCCAATCTTTAGCGTAAAAGCCCTTCAGATATTTGAAGCACACTATCATATCTTTTCTAAGCAGCAACACTTGAAGCGTGTTCCCAGATATCCTGATTGAACTGGAAAAAGCAAACCATGTAGATGTTATACAAAACAGATTTAGAATGTAATCTATACAAAAATGATAATCCAACATTTTCTCTGGTAGGTATGACATTAGAAATCATGCTTACAGTCTCAAACACTTTTTAAAAATCAAGGGAAATTAATAATATCTGTTAACTTTATAATAGGTGATCAGTCTATTTGAAAACATGTTTTGCATAAACTAAGAATACAATATTTTATAAATCAAGATGGGGAAATTGATTATTTCATGCTTCTAAATTTATTTAATTAGATCAGGGGTCCTCAAACTTTTTAAACGGGCCAATTCATGGTCCTCCGACTATTGGGGGGTCGGACCAGCTGGGTGGGCATGGCTAGGTGGTCATGTGACTGGGTGGTCATGGCCAATTTAGCAGTCCAAACAATACACACAAATTAAACTTTAATTTGTTTTGCTCCTGGGGGTGGAAAGCAAGTTAGTGAAGGGATGTGGCTGCCTTGGGGTATGTATGAGGGACTTCTGTTTCTCTCTCCCCACACTCTCCCTCCCCCTCTCCCTTCCCCTCTCTTTGGAGGCCAGGGAGGCAAAAAATGAGTCCATTTTTGGCCTCCAGAGGCCTTAGCACATCCGTTATTGGCCTCCTGGCCTCCAGGACCTCTCTTCCACCCAAAAATGGGCCCGTTTTTGGCCTCCAGAGGCCTCTGCACATCTCATTTTTGGCCTCCCCTGCTTCCAGAAGGTGGGTGGGGACAGCAGGTCAGCAGGGCAATGTGAGCTGGGCAGCCTTGTGGTCCCACACGGGCCGGATTAATGGCTTTGGCAGGCTGTATCCAGCCCATGGGCTGTAGTTTGAGGACCCCTGAATTAGAGCATTAAATTAAAAGATAACATGGGTGAAACTACATTTAAAGACAACATTAAAGGAAGCATAGGGTGAAAGTACATTTAAAGATCAATTTATATATGGAAGGTCAATTATGTATCTAAAAGTGTAACTAAAAGTGCAGAAAATTATTAAACAACATGGAGATATATTTAACCAATAAGGTAAGATTTATTAAAAGAACCAAGTATCTATATAAGCATTCTAGAAAGCATGATGGCAAGCAACTATTATAGGAAGAAAAATTATTTAAACTTGATTATCCCTTAAAAAAAGGATTTCCATATGAGAAATAACTTAGTTTTCCCTTTAAACTTGAAAAAAAAATAGTTGTTGTTTTGCCTTGTAAAAATGGTATTGCACTCACATTGAACAAAGCGGTACAGTCTGTGGTAAAAGAGAAATAATACAATGAAACTTGCTAGATGGTTGTATGACAGCTAATGAAATATACTATTCTATGTTGTGGCCCAATTCTGTTTTTTTACTTTTTTTTTTTATCTTGCTTTTTAAAGGAATTGTATTGAAGCACATACACTTCTCCTTTTGATAAAGATGTAGGTTTATCACAAGATGGCTAATCCCCCATTTCCTCGTGGATTGACGTGATTAAATGTCTTCCAATTTAGACGCTCCTGCCTGTGGTCTGTGTCCTTAGAAGATGAATGACAATTCCAGAACCATGGACAGCATTCTGTCCTTCAAAGAGCTTTCCAAATATAACTTTTACTATAGAAAATGACACTTCATGTCTCAATCTGAATGTTTTCTACCTAAATACTGACAGTTTAACCCTAATTGGTTAAATAGTCCATCTAGTTTCTATTGAAATTATTATTTTTGCTGTTCTTCACACATGACAGGTTACAAATTAACCTCAGCCAGCATACACGAACTGTAACAGTCAATTTGTTTTTTAGTGTTAAAATATTCGTCTAATCATAATTTTCACACTATTGGAAAAAATAAATATGAGATGTGTCATTTGATTGTTAGAATAGTATATGATATAGAGAACATGCCTACTTCCAAAATAGGAAATAGCAGAAGGACCTTTTCTTTAGCTAGAAATCCATATAGGCAACAGTTTTGTTTAAGATAGATTCTGGGTTGAGAACAGGAAGAGGGGCATATACATTCCTAAAAATCATATTGCTATAATTAACATGAACACGTAGAAAATACTCCTCTCCCTGTTATCCCGAAGAATTATTTGGATAGGTTAAACACCAACACACTTCACAATTCATCTTCATGGAATGGGTCTTTATTTCCTCAGGACTCCTTTTTGCATATATCTTCCAAATAGACATGTAGACCATTAGGAGGAATAAATCTTTCTGCACTTTTCCTATATGTCTGTCTGTCTATCATCCATCTCTCTGTTTCTCTGTTTATCTATCGCCATGTATAGATCACCTCTCAGTTAAAAAAATATCAAAGCTATTTTCAGTAAGCAAAACAAATTAATAAGCAAAATAATAAATTTTCTATATATTAAAACATAATATAAAAACAATGTTTTTTTTCCCCTTGGCAACTTTAAGATGGGTGGACTTCAAGTCCCAGAATTGCACAGTCAGCATGGTGAGAAATACTGGTATAAAGCATAATAAAACACCAAGCACACTATGTTGGACAGGATATTCCAATGTTGGGTAACTATCATTAGAAAAGCCTGCTTCTGCCTCCCATCCATAAGACTGATTCAGTAATTCCATTCCTCAATTGGATCTGATGAAAAGGAGAAAGAGCTGTGGGTCATCAATATATTGATGAAATTTAACTAGAATGTTTCCACTCAAGTGATTTTAATGTAGGGGATGAAACTGTCCTTTGTAGAACCACAATATAAATGCCATGGAAATGAGCAAAAACCCCTCCACTTCTTCTAGAGATGGCCACTCAAGTAAGAAAGGAGCTACTCAAGATGAATGGTATTAAAAACCACCAAAAGGTCCAGGTGAATCAACCAAACTGCAGTCCCCTATCTCTCACCTCATAAAGATAATCTAATAGGATGATCAAGGCAGTTTCAGTGCCAGAGTCTAAATCCCAATATTGAGGAAGCAATACAGTACTATTTTTTTTATTATATAAGAGGAAGTGGGTGGCTGAAGAATATGGAAGATACTTTATAGACCTGTTTCACCATGGAACATTATGTGATGGTGAGAAGACATACTGGATTATGTCTTCCATAAATAAGTAGCATGCTGTTCTTAATGTAAGCCACCTAGAGTCACTTGATGGTGAGATGGGTGGCATATTAATTTAATAAGTAAATAAAAATGCTATTCTGTCTTCAGTAGAGTTAAACTGGTTTGGTTTGCTTGCATGAAGCTTAGCATCATATCAAGAGCCACTATATGCCTTTCTTCAGGACTGTCCCTGATAGTTTTGACAAGCAACTTGGCATGTTCTTTTGTTAATACATTACTGTTTCATTATCATTTAGATTGTATATCACATTGGTGAAACCATGATTGACTAGTTTGTGACTTAGTATGTTGTATGAACCCACTCAATTGTATAAATTGTAATCACTCATTTTTGGGTTCTTGAAAATCAGGAGGCATCCTTCAATTGTGAATTTGCTGGTTAAAATGGACAAGATTAGTGTCAGTGTAGATATAGTGCTAAAATCACTCATGGAAGGGAGTGGAAAATTGCACCAGGGAGAAATCAGGGGAGGCATGCATATTCCTGAATCTAGCTCCTCATTTTGCAAATGATACTTTTTAGAGAGACCCCATATCTGCAGAAGTCTTCTAAGATTATTCCTTGGGAAAATAATTACTGTAGTGGAAAATAAACTGTAGGAAGATGTATGTTACTGATCAGCCTTAGGGATGATTCTACTGCTATTGATTAATGCTCCCAAGTGAGTCTTAAAAACAAGGTTATCAATTTTGCATGTGGGAATAGTAATAAAAAACAGAGAGGATAACCCTGGGTTTTAGGTTTATTTGTTTTTAATGAGATTCTGAGTCAGCTAGGAGCTCATGTTGTCTTGATTGGGCTACTATCTCTGTCAAAACCATAAATGTTGACAATAGAACATAATTTTCAGCACTAAAGTTCAAGGAAAGAACCTCTTGGAACTTTAAGTCAGATAGGAATTAAAGAATTAAAGGTTGGCGTGAGCTAATATGGGATTTATCATATCTAGCAGTAAACAGGGCAATGACATTGTCAGTTCCTCAATGGACACATCATTTATCCTTATGTTTCATATTACACAGTAGTTGGGACTTTCTAATCTTATGTGATGATAGAAGCAACTTGGGTCATAAGAAGAGCATATAAGAGCACTGAGAAAGGAAGAGTAGACTTTTGGGGAAAATTCATATAACAGAAGCTGACAATGTCATATTGTGTAACAGAGACTGATTATGCTGCACCTAGCCCCACAAATAAAACCAGAAGAATAAAACCTTCTGAGGTATTATGGGACTTACGGGAAATCTTGATTATTTTTGACTCTGGGATCATTGTGTTAGAGTATGTGATGGTATTTGATGGCTGAAAATGTTCCTCAAGATATAGCAAATTGTATTCACTGCCAGTCTATTGTTACATTTTGTTAGTTGTTTTGGCAACCTATTTATGGTTGATTTTTTTTAAATCACAATTTGCTTGATTTAATCATTGGAGCTTGAACTCTAATACAGAAATTCTAACATATACAGAGAAAAAAACAATTGAGTAAAATCTTGATGTCTATTTTACTGAAGCATATTTGAGAGATTACAGATCAGAGCAGACAGACTGGATTTTATGGATATCTTATCAATCCTAGCAAGAATGAACAGGGAAAAAGAATTATAGAAGCTACAATCCAACATGAGGGCAGGCCACCAGACACCCCCCTCTGATATAGATAATACTGAAATCTGCACTTCTTGATATTTCATTTGAACCATTTTAGTTAGCAGAAGAGGCTGAAAAAGGACTACATGATGATAAAAGTAACAGAGTTGGAAGGGATCTTGGAGGTCATCTAGTCCAACCCCCTGCTGATGCAGGAGACCTGGGATTCGAACCGCCGAACTGCCAATCTTTCTGATCGACAAGCTCAGTGTTTTAGCCACTTAGCCACCTAGTTGTTCTAGATAGGATTGGACTATAGTTCTCAGACGTAGGTTTAATACTATAACTTTGATTTCTTTCTTACATTTCATCTTAATGCTCATTTCCCTTATCTGACAAAGAGATGTGTTTGGGTTTGTTCATTTGGGTTTCCAGGTAAAAGTTTTGGGATTATCTATTTCAGTAAAGTAGAAATGGAAAATTACACATTTTTACAAGTTACATAAAATTGAAGAATGATAGAATAAACAAATGTTAACCAATTGTCCATGTTGTGTTTGAAATGAGGGACTCTTGCCTGTGACAAATCTTGTCTGAAGAAGTGATGGGACTGTGATGACTGGAATCAATTTGGGATTTTTATGCTCAGGGTCAAATGAAGGAATAATATTAGGAATTTCTTGACAGAGATCTCTGATGCATGATAGGAATTGACTGTCAAATGGGGGAGCAAGGGTCATAGGCAGGCATGAGAAGAGCTTCATTTCAGTGCAGCCTTTCTTGTCTCTTGTCCTGAGATGGAATACAGGGTTTTGTGATGTTAACAGTGAAGACTGAAAATAAAATTGATTTATCAATGGGCCAATGTGTGTCTCTAGGCAGGCACCTTCACAATCATCAAATGCTGATGTTTGTATGTGCTATGATTTCCTCCATCTTAGCGCATGAATTGACAAGTAGGCCATTGACAGTTGTGGCAGAGCCCTGGGGAGTGTACAAATGCTCTACTGTGTTGCTGCTCACACCTTCCCCTCCTCCTCTGTCCCAGTGTCCAAAAGACAATGGCCCCATCCAAGCCAGTGTTCACAGCTGGCATGGGCAGGGGAGAGGCCAGCGAAGGGTGGAGGATGGAAAAGAGACCGGGAAGCCAGGAAAGGCCAGGAGGATGATGCTGATGTGAGAATTGCCCAAAGAAGATGCTCAGACCTGGACAGAAAGCTGATCTGATGGTAGGGCATTAGGAACAAGGTTGTAAGGACTAATTTAAATAGTGCACTTATTTGACATTCAAGGCGGAACTGCAACCAATTGCCATTTGATGAGTGCAAGTGTCTCCCCATGATGATTAGGGATATGTGAAAATTAATTTTTGACATATTGTCAAGTACATACGGTACGGTGCCCTACTTGAAACTGCATGTCTTTAACTTAAGAATCTAGTTCTGAAAGTTGTTCTGAAGGTGGTCTTAATTTGCCAGTGGTAAAAGTAGAGATGTATCTTGTAATGTTTATTTTATATATTTGTTTGTTTGTTTTACTAGGCTTATATATTGTCCCAATCACCCAATTCACCAAAAACTCCAACTGACTTACAAATCACCCAAAATAATAACATTAAAATTAAATCACAATAGTATAAACATAACATAATGATGTAATAGTGTAACCCAATACATAATCCTATGCATTCGGGTACATAATCCTATTCACATCAGGAGAGATTGGTTGAAAATTTAAATAAATAACCTGAATTGAATATCTAGGTCTCTGATTTTCTTTGGCTGCTTCAGACATACGAAATATCATTATAAAGAACTTCACTAATGGATAATTTCTAGAATGATGACTTTGGAAGCCTCCCTTGGTTTAAAAATGATAAATAATAAAAAGATGTCTTTGAGAAATAATCATGATTGATTGACTGTCTCAGTGAATTAGTCTAAATGAGCTTGTAATGGACCAGCAGACTTTTCTTGTCCCTGAACCATTAGTTTGGGGCATTGCTGGATCTCATCTATGGTTTTTTCACTCTGCTGCTCTCTAGATGTTTCTAACTTTACATGCTCCACATGCTGGCTGGAGCAGGTGGGTGTTGTAATCCAGTACCTCTACCAGAGTGGGAGAGATCATTGTGTTTTGTGATGTATGTCCCCTGATATCAGATCAAAATGATTCTGCCAGAAGACAATATTTGTAGCTCAGTGTTAAACTGTGGGGTATTTGGTGCTCTCTGAGCTTGGTGGTTTTCTTGCAGATGTTTCATTACCAAACTAGGTAACATCATCAGTTGGGATTGGGATTTGCTCTCAATTTAAATTTCCTAGGTCAGGGTGTCAGACTGGCGGTCCACAGGCCAGATGTGTCACGCGCAGGCCACGCCCACCCCAGCTCCGTGAATGGGGAAAACGTCACGTGATGGCAACGTGACACCACGAGTTTGACACCTGTGCCCTAGAACAAGCTGCTAGAATATAAATTGAAAGCAAACATTAATCCCTGCTAAAACTAATGATAATCTTACCTAGCTTGCTAATGAAATGTCTGCAAGAAAACCACCAAGCTCAAAGACCACTAAGGACCCCACATTAAAATGATTATTTTCAAAATTCAGAGTTTGGATTTTTGGATGCCCATGCAGCTATTTTAAAACAAATCCCAAAAAACCATCTTAAGGAATAGTTGGGAGTTTGAAAATAATTACTCTGGTCTTCTGAATCTGCACTCGAAAGAGGTTCTACTTGAGTAGAAGAAGTAGTAGAAGTAAAATCCTTGGCAGTGGCAGAAGCACCTCTGCAGAAATGCTGACATTCTCAAACATAGGCTTGCTGTAGAGGGAAAATCCTATGATCAGATTGATCATTCTTGACTTGATGTTGGAACAAGAATGCTAGAAATAGAAAAAAGAAGTTTAACTTTATGCTGTGCATTCTCAGGATTTCTATCATTTATTTAGTTTTTTAAAAATATACTCCTGCCCAAATGCTCCATCTATAGAGTGGAAGTCTATACAACTGTTACAAGAGTTAGAAATGGAGGATGGATGACAACAGAAGAGATTAAGAATTGTGTTATACTTTCCAATAAGTTGAAGGCTACAAGCCATAGAGATGAGGTTTTGTGGAGGGAGGCTTGTACAGAAGGGTATGTATGCTACATTTGGAGGAATCCTAGCCTAAGTAGATTGCAGGAAATGTGGCATTTATAAAATAAATGGTTTGGGATGGTTTATTGGGAGTCTAATAAAGTATAAATTGAGGCTAGATGAGTGAGCTTTTATTAGCTTTTGGGTTTTTAGGGGAAGGATTACAGCTATGCATATTATATTATAGCTTGGTGACTGCTCTCCATTTTCCAGCCCACTTGCTCTTTTATTCACTCTCTAGGAAATAAGTGGCCTGAAAGAACTTTGCTCTGGGTGGTCTCTGTGGCTTTGGGAGTGGGGTAGATACCATGTGATGGCAATGATGGTGTCCTCTCAAGTTACAGGAGTTATATGTCCTATTGAGAGTGGCTGCTTAATTTTACAGTCGGGTAATAAAGAGGATATAATTGATGGGGAATGCTAAACTGCATGTCTGGTTTGAGGCTGTTTGGGGGAAGGGCCCAGCCAACACTCTTGGACCTCACCATTCTTTTCACTGGGTTAAAAATGCCTGCCTATCCTTTGCTTTGACTTAAGCAGGGTTGGATGTTGTTACACGGTGTTCTGTCTGCTTAGAGGTGGGGGTGGTAGTGGCAGAATGTACTTGAGGTTCAGCCTGTTCTTGCAGGAAATATTTCATTGGAAGGGATTCCATCGTCTGCAGCATGTATTGCCTGGTGATACAGGATTGCAACACTGATTCTAGATGACAAAGAAGAAAAGTTTGAGCATAACAGCATGTTTTTCTTAGTCTCTTCTGCAGCACCTCTCCCCTCCCTTCTGCACCCATCCAACCAGGACAGTGTTTAGTTAGGAATCTTTTTTGTAGATTCTTCAGATGCAGGGCTGGAGAACAGGCCAATCGATAGGCAGAGAAGTATAAACATGAAGGAAAGCAGAAGCTGGGAGAGGAGGACAATGAGCCCCAGAGAATGTGCCGATGCTGCAGCCCCATACACTGATTTCACAGTCTGTTTTGGTATTCACTGAAACTTACCGGCAGCCACCTGCAAAGGAAAATCATTTCAAATTTGCAGGTTCTGGGTTTGGAAGTGCCACTGGGACAGATGTAGTACCTAGAGGTCCATGTCTAATCTCACAGTGCATCCTGGTTCACGCTTTTGAGAGGTTTACAAACAGGGCCAGGGGAAGTGGAAGTCACCTACAGCAAGTGCCTCTAACAGTCTGTTCAGAATGCAGCATGGTATGAACATTTCCACTGTTCTATATATTGTATGTAACACAGGCCTCCATTTCTCTGTTAAAGTCTTTACAGAGGTAAGAAAGAACAACTGGACAACCCAGGTGTTACAGTCAGCTGTAGAGGTGATCCATCATGTTTCTTTTGTATGCTCTGATATGTTGGAAGTTCCTTTAGGGGCAACATATAAATACCTTCATAGACGGGAAAATCCTGAGTGCCAACTGCTCACAAGCAAAATCTTACATATTGGCCTAGAATAGATCTTGACTTTGTTGTTACCCGGGAAATGATGTATTATGGCACCAGAGCAAAATAAATTCACTGTCCATCCCACAAACCTATTGGAACAAAATAATTTCATTGCTTTACAAAAGGCAAGTAATATTTTAGGGGAGGTGCTCCTCAGGCAACAAGATATTCCATAAAGTGCTTGCTGATACTGAAAAGATGGACCTTTGTGCCTCCATCCTCTTAAACTCATTTGGGAAGGGGAGTCGGAGCAACCCCACTCAAGGTGGGCCAATTCTGGCTAGCAGAGCCAGTCCTGCAAGTAGATGTTTGACAATATCTGCAGGCTTTAAAGATTAAAAGCAAATTTTCAGTTGGTCCCTGAAGCTGATTAATAACTTGGATGCTGAATGCTAGACCTATCTCATCCTGGCTGTGCATTTGGGGCTGTGAAATTGTATTTTCCACTGACATTGACTATCGAAGGGGGTCTACTCTGACTGAGCAGCAGCGTAGTTAAGATGCAGCATTTATTGGTCAAGTTTATATCTCCTAATTTAAGCAAAAATGAGTCAAAAGATACTTCTTTGTCTAGCCACCTCTCCCTTATTTAGGATTATGGCAGGGGTGAAATGCTACTGGTTCGCACCGGTTTGAAGCGAACCAGTAGTAAAAAAAAGCTACCAGTTCGTCCAAACTGGTATTTCTGACAATCAACTATGCCGCGCGATTTATATTTGCTAGAAAGCAGGAAATCCTGCTTTCTAGCGAATCTAAATCCCGCGGCACAGCTGTTCCCCCCCCTCGCTGTTCTATTTACTTTCAAATGGTTCCTTTTTCAGCGCAAAGCATGTGTTTGGTGTGCACTGTGTATGGGCATGCATGCAGTGTGCATTTGGCGCACACTGCACATGCACAATAAGCGCAACCCACGGAGGATTTCACCACTGGATTATGGTATCACAGTTGCTTGCCTTGGTAGTGCAGTGAGATTTATTTCTCAGTCGCTGGATCAGGAAAAAAATTACAATAGGCTAAAATTGCTTTTTAATGGGCCCTTATCCTGATTATTCTCCACAGGAGAAAACAGTGTTTGTGGCGTTGCAGGGTGGATCTCTCCTTTTCCATAAGCAACATTTGTTTTATTGCAAACACAATTCTATGGTTGAAATTTACTCATTCTGTTTAGTAATTATTTCAACATTTTGCTTTAATTTTAGCTCACAAAAGACTTGCAAAATGGCTTGCGGAGTTAGTGAAAGGCAGTCCTTACCCTCAGGATTACAGTCTAAAAATCTCTTCCCACTTATGACTATAACCATGTTGCTTGTGTCTTTACAATTTATATTGTTTTATTTGTTTCCTAGTATGATATGATTGCTTATTAGTAACGTATGACTGTCACTAAGTGTTGTATCTTATGATTCTTGATGAATTATTTTATTTTTCTTTATGTACACTGAGAGCATATGCACCAAAGACAAATTCCTTGTGTGTCCAATCACACTTGGCCAATAAAGAATTCTATTCTATTCTATTCTATTCATGACATAAGGGGGCAGGGAGGAGGAAGAGGAGGAGAAGGAGTTTTACTGATAATCAGCAGTTTTTTCATTAACTAGATTGACTTCTGGGCTGCCCAGGAAGAGATGGTAGATGCTGTTCTATTACTCCTGCTTCTGTTACAAAAAAGCTGCTCAACTCTACATACTTAATGGATGCAGTGGCTGTCTAACTCAGTATGCAACCCCTGCTTTGAACAAAGACTTGAGTTCTGTTATTATATACTGTATGATTGCAAGACACCTAGCTGTAGGTGTGTATTCTTAATTCAGTAGTGTAATGCTTATTGGATTATAGACTGATCACTCATACAAGAAAACAGTTCATTTCTCTTACATTTGTCTCTTACCATTTATTATTACCTTTTGGTGCTGTGCTTTCTCTCCCTCTGGTTCCTTCTCTCTCCCCCTCCTTCCTCCATGAGTTTTTGTTGAAGCTCATCAGTCTGTTAAAATGGCTGACCTGCTCATCTTGCCCAAGTTTCTGCATCTGGTTCTAATTAAAGTATTCAAGGCCGTAACCCTCTCTCTGCGCTCTCTCCCACCTTATGGCCTAAGAAAGATCGTAGCCGATTAGATGTTGGGCAACAGAGCAAAAGTATAAGGAGGAGTTATTTTTATAAATATAAAAATGATAAAACATATCAGTTTGTGTACATTCTGTGTTTAGTTTCCCAGTCTTGTAAATGCAAAGACTTAAAGCACCGTTAGGTTGTGCTGTACAGAGTTATTCAGGCTAAAACAGATTATACTTCCACATAAAATGAATCCAGGAATATATTAAACAAGGGTGCTAGGGGTCACGTCTGTATAGTAGGATGCCCAAGTGAATTATTTTATGGGGCAGTGGTGGTGGTAGTTGTTTATTTGAATGACCTAATCAGAAACTCCCTTGTCTTGCTGAATTCACTTGCTAAGTGAATTCCTTGTAAGTGCCTTTGTGATGTGAAAAATCAATATATGATCACCCTGACTTTAGTTCTCGCAGTATCAGGAATGTTTAACAAATCATCAAAGTGCATTGAAAGCAACCTTCCTGTATATTAATTATATTTAATATTCCTATTGTACAACTGTGGTGCTGAGGGAATGGAGACCATTTCTTTCTTTTGTTCACAACTGTTAAAGGTCTCAGTCTACATAGTATCCATTGTTTCAACCCAGATTTATTTTTTACTGGTTTTAAACTGAAGGAGCGATTTTCAGAAATGGGTAAAGCTTTCAGGATTCTTTCTGCTCCATTTAAGGCAAATTTGTGACCACAGGGTAATGTTCTTTCTTGCAGTTGTAGCCTTTGGGATGGAAGGAAGATTGAAAGAGGAATACAGACAGTCCTCGATTTACAACCATTTGTTTAATGACCGTTCCAAGTTACAACAGCATTGAAAAAAGTGACTTATGACCGTTTTTCATACTTATGACTATTGTAGCATCCCCATGATTACATGATCAAAATTCAGATGTTTGGCAACTGGCATGTATTTATGACGGCTGCAGTGTCCTAGGGTCATGTGATCATATTTTGCAACCTTTTGACAAGCAAAGTCAACGGGGAAGCCAGATTCATTTAACAGTCATATTACTAACTTAACAACTGCAGTATTTCACTTAACAACTGTGGCAAGAAAGGTCATAAAATGGGGCAAAATTCACTTTACAAAATGTCTTGCTTAACAAAATAAATTTTGGGCTCAGTTGTGGTCGAAAGTCAAGGACTACCAGTAAATTATTTCTCCCTCAAAAAGGCCTCAAGAGGTGAGGATAGGTGGCTTTAGTGGGTTTGCAGTAGGCAGATCGTTTGCAAAACAGCAAATACAAAGAAAGCTGGGCTTACACTGGAAATTTCCTTTGGATTCCGTCCAAGTTTAGACATTTAAGTCTGGCAGAGAAAACCAGTCCAAACAGTAGAATTCCTGACATTCTCACATGCACAAAGGATTCAGCTCTTCCCACTCCCTGTTCATTTTGTTAGGGTACTTGAATTTATATTATTTTCTCACTTTCTCCTTTCCACAAATATTTCCACCATTTCCTGACTTCACACGATTTGTAGCGGGGGAAATACTAAGTCTGATGGGCATGAAAACCAGCCTCAACTCCCAATTGTTTTCATTTTAAAATAGTCTCTTAAATTCCAGATTAACTAATCTAAAAATAAAGGATATTATCCCTGATTTTGAATTAATGCCTTTTATTAGACTCTGAATAGAATGTAGCTTTTCTAAGCAAACACAAAACCACATTGTCAATTTCTCAAACATGAATATTTGTACACTACTAAATGTAGCAGTTTCATTTGCCTGTTAAAACACTACTTTTCTCATAACAACCGTGCTTCAGTGGTGATTTCCTCC
The DNA here is from genome assembly GCF_059756535.1 of Pantherophis guttatus. Classification (NCBI taxonomy): domain Eukaryota; kingdom Metazoa; phylum Chordata; class Lepidosauria; order Squamata; family Colubridae; genus Pantherophis; species Pantherophis guttatus. The sequence continues at coordinate 112,192,137 of NC_142063.1, read as the reverse complement.
TTTTTTTTTTTTTTTTTTATGAGAGTGAAAGTAGACCAAAGCAGAGTAAAGCGGAAAGGAGCTGCATTAGAAAGAAAAGCAAGTCACTTGGTCAAACTACAGGTAGTCCATGACTTATGACCACAATTGACCCCAAAATTTCTGATGCTAAGCGAGACACTTATTAAGACCCCATTTTATGGCCTTTCTTGCCACAGTTGTTAAGTTAGTAACGCGGTTGTTAGGCTTCCCCACTGATTTTGGTTGTCACAAGGTTGCAAAAATTGATCACATCACTCTGGGACACTGCAACCGTCATAAATATGATCAGTTGCCAAGTGCCTGAATTTTGATCACATGACCATGGGGATGCTGCAAAGATCATAAATCAGTTTTTTCAGTGCTGTTGTAACTTCGAATGGTCACTAAATGAACTGTTGTAAAACAAGGACTACCTGTATAGTGCTCAGTTTCCTGTATTCCCAAGCCTATCTTTTATATCTTTGTATACAGCAGATTGTATAACTACCTGTATATATTGTCCTGCTCCTCAGCCTTGTGTTTTGTTTTGTTTTAATGTTTAGGGGTTACAACTTTCACAACTGTATACTGTTTATAGTTCCAATATCATGGTGGCATCATAGTTTTGGGAGATCTCTCTTTAGATAATCTGCCAGAGGAATGTATAAACTTTACACCCTACCTGCCTGTGAGCATTATTAAAAGGATGAAATTGCACCAACCTAGTTCCTTGAAATAAGGATGGGAAGCAAATTTAATAAAAGGGTGAAATAATTTGAGAAAAAGTTATAGAGATACTTGGAAATTACCAATTGGAGAAGTCTAGGAAGTGAATAATAGAGCTAAAAAGACTTCTATGTGCCTAATGTAAGTATTGGTATTCCGTATTCAACACAATTTTTTCCTTCTTCTCTTCTGTTGAATTGAAGGTAGTGCGTATTGAGGCACTAACCAGATAGAGATTTTCTTAGCTTTATTTGATTTGAGACCTTGCTTTGGTGTTTGTATATCTATAGGAAAAGAGAGACACTTTAACATAACAGTTGTGAAATATTAGTTATTGAATGTTTAACAGGGAATAACTACTGAACACTCTCCTGATTATACTGTAATCTGGAAACTTTTAGAACAGATTTCTAAAACTATTTAGTTATAAACTATGTATAAAACTAAAAACTGATTGGGTATTCCTGGATGAAAATAGGAACCAGATAATTCCTTAAATGTGCAAATTTGCTTCGCCATTTCTATTCGTGCCTTGCAGTGTGTAGGTTTATGTTTTCTTCAAGAGCAGTCTCATGTGCACAGAACACTGATGAAACCCCCTACTGTGAGATCTACCTAAACAAACAAACAAACAAAGGTTGTTTCCTCCCCTCCGCCCCCATATTGCAGAATTAGGACTCCTAGCATATTTCAGTCAGCATGCTGAGAGAGTTAGGGATGCTAGAAAGTGGTAATTTAGCAGCATCTGGAGAACCACAGGTTTCCCCAGGCTGCCTGGAATATCTATTTTTCATTTGTTTATGCTTTTTCTTTTTCTGCTAACATTCTAAAGGCATCATATTTTACAAACTGTATTAAAATCTATATAAGCATTTCTTACAATGAGATGGTCTAACGTGAAGTGACATTGTTGACTTTTGCTTGGCAAGAAGCAGTACCAAAGCTGCAGTGCCATTGTTCAGAAGGCACGTGTGTAGGAGTGTGTCTGTGAGCATGCAAACACACATAGACACGCATACATGTCTCTGTGTGTGTATACCTATATCCTTGAAAATAGAAAACAAAACTTATCATCTCTCTCCCAGGATCATAAACATATTTAGGGTGATAGATGAAAACAAGCATAACAAGCCAGGCTTAAACACCATTGGAAAAATTGGGGGAATCATATTTTCTTCTGTCTTGCTCCAACTAATGATAAAAAACATGATTATATTTTGTGCTAGGTACAAATTACCTTTAATGAGTATCAGTATTATATGATATTTTTAGAAATTTAGGATTATGATATGTTGATGATGTCAAAGCATACATTTTCCCCTTTTCTTGAGATTCAACAAGTTTGCTTTTCAGTCTAGACCATGGATGTCAAACTCAGGGCCCGTGGGGCCACCCAGGAAATAGCGAAGGACCGGCCCATGGCGCCTCTGCCAGGGAATATGGAGCTTGGGAGGGCCCTATTTTTGCTGGCAGAGGGCAAGAGGAGGCTGTCATGGCTGAAAATGGAGCCTGGGAGGGCCATGTATGGCCCTCCTGGGCTCCATTTTCACTGGCAGAGGGCTGCAGGAGGATCTCCCCAGCCCCGCCAAGGCCACCAGAAGTGCCCCCAACACAAATGACGTTGAGATGGCCATGCCTACCCTGGCCACTCCCACCCCAGCCATGCCCACCTGACCCCCCAAGGTCAAACACAACCCTGATGTGGCCCTCAATGAAATTGTGTTTGACATCCCTGATCTAGAAAGTTGAATTTGTTATATATTAGGTTTAAGAGGAGTCTTATTTTTTAAAAAATAAAAAATCTGAATGGTGATTTGCAAGAAATCTCACCTTTGTAATCTTGGTGGACCTTATAGACTACAAATATTGCACTGATTGCCATTTTACCTTTCTTTTCCAATGAGCATTGTTTATAATCGGATATAAGAGGAAGAGAGTTCTTCTGAGCATGCCTGCTATTCCAGATTCCAAAATAAAACAGGCCTTGAATGGCTGGGTACCAAACATACAATTCTCATGATTACTAATATCTATTTGAATCCTTTTGGCAAATTGGATGGAAGAAATAAAATTGAAAATGTTCTTGATAGGTTAGAAAACAGAATAAAGCTTAATATAACATATGTAATGTTATCTATCCATGTAAGAAATCAAACAATGCACATCTGTAAAATGAGGGGTAACTGGTTTGATACTTGAAAAAAGATATTGGGGCATTGGAAATTGAATTGCGTGTGATGTAACTGCAAAAAGGCAAATGCATTTTTAAACTGTCACCCATGAATGGTGTAAATATGTTGCTTTTGTCTCCTAAATAAAATATAGTCTTGACTTGAAACTTAGGTTGAACAATTCTGATAATGGCTGTGTTGGATAAAGTACCAAATCACAGTTGAGCAATATAGGAATGATCCTGGGTAAGCTTTGGATTTGTGCAGCTTTTTTTTTTTTTTAGCATTTTCAGTGGTTAGATTTTCATTCCTTTTTCATTTAATCTAGTTACTTTATTGAGACTGAGAATTATAGTTAGCATTGCAAACACTAACAAACAATAAACCACATTTTAAGTTGTTTATTGTGCTTAATTAAATGGTCAAATGATGATTAACCATAGTTTCTTTTGTTTAATATAGCATGTGTGTAAGCTTCACATGGTGAAGCCTTCAAACTTCCTTATAACATATTGGAATAAAAGAGGGATGAAAGGATGAGACTTGCAAAGAAAACACTAAACAGTAGTTTGATTATAAAGCAGTGCTGCATGTGGTGTTTTGGTATATATTTGTTTTGTCCATTAAATGTTGGAAGAATTGAAAACAAAATTGTGAAAACTACATCTTCAGATTGAATTTCTGAAAGTAGCAAAGTATATTATTTCATTACCTTTAGTTATATTTTAATAGAATTTTAATAGATTAAATTTAATTCACCCTCATGATAAAATCTAAAAACCGTAAGATTGAAAATTTGATTGCAGTTTTTAAAAGGAATAAACGTGGTTAATGTTATAAAGAAGCTCTTCGAATTATACATTGGTTTGGCTAACCAAGAAACACATAATTGTTGATGCTTTGTTAGTTGGGAAATGAACTCTTCTTGAAAAGAATGTGTTCACCATGGTCCTATAGAAACAGCTGTTCCTTCAGCTGAATTGCTGGATATTTTATTTTAGTAGACTATTTTAGAATTTGTAGTATCTTGTTCCATCTTGCATCAATATACAAACTGGTGGCTGGTTCAAAGTAGGAAGGACTTTTGACTAAGGAAAGATGAGTACAGACTGAATTCATCGTCATCATAATCATCATCACCACCTGGTTTATTAGAACTACGAACAATATAGCAGCTTTTGGGAGAGAGAGAGAGAGAGAGAGAGAGAGAGAGAGAGAGAGAGAGAGAGTTTTCTGAAGCTTCCTGCTTCCCTCTAATCTCTAGCTGGAAAGGGATGGGGGCAAAGGGGCATTGCTTAATGTTGTTAAGAGCTCGTGACTCCAAAAAGAGTAGTGTTAGCTTGTAATTAATCACCTAAGCTGGCTTTTGGTAACAAGTCTTTATTGAGTAGAAGTTTGAGCAACAAGATGCTCTTAAGAGCTTGCACTGAGTGGCAGACATTCCAGAGATGCTTTTTGCTCTAAAGAGACAGAAAGACATATGAAGGAGTTTATGAAAAAGCAAATGAAGAACAGATTTGGAAAAGAAATTCCCAGTTGTTCAGGTAGTTGAAAGAGAGAACATAAGATTGAACCCATTGTTTTTGCTTGCATTAAAACTTTAAGAGTTGAGTATTAAGGCAAGAAACAGCATGGGGAAAAAATAACATATTGAGACACTTGGAATGACATGTCAACCAATGCTAATTTAGGGTGGCTAATTCAAATTCCTCTAGCGTCTAGTCTAAAGTTGGGAAAAACTCTTCAGAGACTTTGCTTATTTTAAAGTAAGAAACGGAAAAGCTCTTCCCTTATCAAAACTACAGTATAGGACTTGGCACTCTTTAAAAAAAAGAATTCTTATCAGTTCTCTAGTTCCTAAGATATCCAACCAAAATGCGTCCTGCTTCTGGTTGCTTATCTCACCTATGCTTGGGTTCCTTTTGAGGTTCTTCAAGAAGGTGACCTTCAAGACAAGATGGCTGGCAGATTTACCACTCAAGCTAAAAATAATACCATGGTGGAACAGCCACAATGAAAAGCTTGAAATAAACAGCATTTGTTATTTATTTTGCCAGATCCACACATGACTTTTTGGCTAGGAAAAGCAATATGCCATTCTTTCTGAACATGTGAGTTATAATCCAACATGCACATACAACACAGAAATAGATTTCTTTTTTCGCTTGAATTCTTTATTTGCTTCTGATTTGTATCCTGACAGATTTGCTTACTAAATGTAGCCGATCAATTTATTGCTTTCAAATGTTAGAAAATAAAGAGCTGTGATTGTTGCAACAGAATTTGTTCAGAATGGATATCAAATAAATTCTACTACTATGAAAAGAATAAAAATGATACTGCCTTATTGAGTTTAGCTATATTCCTATATTTTAAATATCCATTTCACCATTATCCATTTCACCAAATATCCATTTCAAGATTTATTTCCAAATGCTGTTTCTGAACCAGTGGTGAGTTTCAAATTGTTTTACTACCAGTTCTGTGGGCATGGCTTGGTAGACGTGGCAGGAGAAGGATACTGTAAAATCCCCATTTCCTCCCCACTCTAGTGGAAGGTTACTGCTAAATCCCCATTTCCTCCCGATCAGTTGGGACTCGGGAGGCAGAGTCTCCCGAGATGGGGGCGGGGCCAGTCAGTGGTGGTATTTACCGGTTCTCCGAACTACTCAAAATTTCTGCTACCGGTTCTCCAGAACTGGTCAGAACCTGCTGAGACCCACCTCTGATCTGAACATAATGAAAATGAAAACTGACCACAGTATTTATTAGACATTGAACTAACACTTGAGGCAAGTTAGGCATTGCTTAGCCGAAATCTTGCTTTCATGCCCTACTTGTTATCTTCCTGGAAAAACTCGATCTCTGTTGGGAATTATACATTGCAATGTCACCAGAAAGATCTATTAGCAGCACCACATGGAAGAATCAATGTAATGCTTATAATGGAAAACATGCCTCTAAATGTATTGATATTTCATATGATTCAAAGAGGGAAAGTAACACACTGCCATTGGACTCTTGAAAAGGCATTTGTTAAATAAACTGACAAGGGACTTAAAACATTATTTTTTAAAAAATAATGCTTTTAATAGTGGCTAACCATATACAGAGGCCAATTCCATCCTGTAAGAAAAAAATATTTTAAAATATAAGTTAAACGTAAGAAAAGCTATGCAGGATAGAATACAAATAATACCAGTTAAACAAGAAGATAGGCATAATTAGAAAATGGATGTCAAAATGCAGGAAATGTGGAAACCAATGGAGCACCAAGTCTTGAACTTCAAGAAGAATGCTAATTCTCAAAGTAGCATCAGTACAGGTAGTCCTCGACTTAACGACCACAATTGAGTCCAAGATTTCTGTTGTTAAGTGAGACCGTTGTTACGTGAGTTTTGCCCCATTTTACGATCTTTCTTGCCACAGTTGTTAAGTGAATCTGGTTTCCCCATTGACTTTGCTTGTCAGAAGGTCGCAAAAGATAAATCACATGACCTTGGGACACAGCAACGGTCATAAATATGAACCAGTTGCCAGTCATCTGAATTTTGATCACATGACCACGGGGATGCTGCAAAGTTCGTAACTGAAAAACGATCGTAACTTGTAAGTCACATTTTTCAGTGCCGTTGTAACTTTGAACAGTCACTAAACAAACTGTTGTAAGTTGAGGACTACCTGTACAGATAAAGATAAGAGTGTGGATTAAGCCATTGCTTTCCTATTATAATAATAAGCAGGGAATGAGGTGATTTTGATTTAGTGGATTCTTCACAGGGTAGCAAATACAGAACTGGAGGCTTTCTCATTACATCCTGTCCCAGCCCTTTCTTTCCCAATTTGTGTGATTAAAAAAAAAAAGCAAAACCCTTATTCTTTCCTTTTTTACTCTCTACTTTTCTAAGCACACTCATGGATTCCTCTGACAAAATTCCTCATTGGATTTATTTCTGCTGATTTGTTTCCCTAGCAGTGAAAAAGATTTTCATTGGATGCAATTCTAGGTTGAAACCAACTCTTTTTGTTTTATTCCACTTTTTTTTCCCCTTTAGGAGGGTGTGGGGATGGAGGATTAATCTTGAACCAGAATGCTTCTTGTGGGGGCGGGGAGGGTAGAACAAGATTTTGGGGTGGGAAATTGTATGTGTGTGTTTATCTAGTGAGCATAGGCATAGCATTTTAATGAGATGAGAATTCAGGAAAATGTCTTTAATTTATTGCATCTCTGAATAGCAGTCCTTCTCCCTTTTCACTGAAAATATTTTAAGCACCAGGAGTAGTATCTAAAATCCAGAGAACTTCTGGCTCCCAGGAATTATATAAAGCAAGCATTTTCTATCAAGGAACTCAATGCATTTTTACAATGCAAAAGCAAGAAGAGAATTTTGTAAGACAATGGAAAAAGAAACCAGTTACTACTTGAGGCAGCGTGAGCTAGTCTTTTTGCTCTTTTTAAAAATGTAATAATAATAATGTAATAATAATAATAATTTATGAAACTTAAAAGCTCAGTGGCAAGAACTGCAAGAGCAGGGGTGAAATCCAGCAGGTTCTGACAGGTTCTGGAGAACTGGTAGTGGAAATTTTGGGTAGTTCGGAGAACTGGCAAATACCACCTCTGGATGGCCCCAGAGTGGGGTGGGCATGGAGATTTTGCAATATCCTTCCCTCAGGAGTGGGGAGGGAATGGGGATTTTGCAGTATCCTTCCCCTAGAGTGAGGAGGGATGGAGATTTTGCAGTATCCTTTCCCTGCCATGCCCAACAAGCCATGCCCACAGAACTGGTAGTAAAAAAAATTGGATCTCACCACTATGCAAGAGATATGTTGGCATTGATACAGGGACATTTCCAGATAGGATAGATATTGAAAGTTCTATTCTACTGTTCTGATTTTAAATTGGAATGATTGTTCTACGTAGAAGAGAAGGCTTAAAGCACATTTCTTAAACTTTTTATTCTTAGGACCCGTTCTCACTTTTAAAAATTATGGAGGACTCCAAAAGAGCTTGTGTTTGTATGAGTTATATTTATTGACATTTACTGCATTAAAATTAAAATGGATACTATTGTTGAATATTTATTGAATACCGCAAAAATAGCAATATCACACCCATAATATATTAACATATATAAAAAATGTTCATGAAACTTTTTTTTAACAAAGTAAAACTTTTATCAAGTAAAAAGCAATCATGAAAACAGTAATAGTGCTTCAATGTTTTGCAAATATTTTCAATATCTGGCAAATAATTTTGATGCTATAGATCCCTGTTGTACATCTCTTGGGGCAGACCACACTTTAAGAAGCAGTGGCTTAAAGCCACAGGAGCTTAAAACATGATTTTACTTCTTATTTTATCCCCCCTCCTTTCTCCCCGGTTCTCATGACATAGGGGCAATACAAAAAATTGTTCCTGTTATTGGGTTACCAAATCTTGATAGGGGATGTTGGTTGGTATTGAAGGGATGAAGGCAGGGGTGAAATCCAGCAAGTTCTGACAGGTTCTGGAGAACCAGTAGCGGAAATTTTGAGCAGTTCTGAGAACTGGTAGCGGAAATTTTGAGTAGTTCGGAGAACCGGCAAATACCACCTCTAGCTGGCCCCAGAGTGGGATGGGCATGGAAATTCTGCAATATCCTTCCCCTGCCATGCCCACCAAGCCACGCCCACAGAACCGATAGTCAAAAAATTTGGATTTCACCACTGGATGAAGGTCATATGAAGCCTGCAAGCCAACCAGACAGCCAATCAGCCTTTAATATATGAAAAGGTAGAAAACTTTATTTAGAACTATGACAGGAATATAAGAAGCAGCAGAGCAGTCATTGATTTTGGTTAGCTCAGAGTAATAGACTGGAATTAATTATTTCTCTTAAGAAAGTGCAGTGTTTCCTGTTAAGATAGTCAGTTGACAGAATATTGTTTCAATATGGCAAATAAATCATCTTAATAGTTTATAGCTTTTTGTAGAAACAAACCACATGATTTGACAATGAAGATTCTCAATCATCCAGGCAGAGATGTCAGAAGGTTGAATCATTGAATCATTTTAGGAAAGAATCCCCTGAGGTTGGTGTGGCAGGAATTGGTACATCCCAATGATTCTCTGCCTAACCGCCTTGCGCTGACTGCGGAAGCTGCCTGGATGGGCAGTGAAACGTCTCTGAAATTAAAAATTAGTCCCATTACAAAGATTCAACCTTCAGACAATTTCAGACATCTCTGCCTGGATGACTGAGAATCTTCATCAACATTTTGCAACAAATTTTGTGTTCACATGATTCAGTGTCAATTCTAGCTCCATTTCCCCCCTCTCATCCTTACCACTATATATGTTATATACAAACTGTTTTAGATGCATGAAACTTTGTGAATAAAATGGCTTCCATTCTTCCAGCTGATTATTCTAGAGTAATAAATACTTTTATCATCTGGGTTGGATTTCCTTTTCTATTTCAATTAACATTTTAAAGTAAATTCTGTTATTTAAATCAGAAGTTTTGTTATGGGGAATTATCAGAGCTCCTTATAGAAAATGACTGATCTTGTCTGGATTTTTTTTTTTGTTTTGTTTTTTTGCTATTTTATGTGATATCTGGTCTTTCTTTCAGGTCATGATATTAACGGAGCTCTTGAAGCATCAAACATTGACACCAGCATCCTGGAAGAATACATCGGTAAAGAGGACTCACAAGATATGTAAGTGTCCTTTTTCACTTTCACTTTTATTCTTAGTACTCCATGATGTTGTTTGATGTAAGAGTGATAATGAGGGTTGCATATGAGATTATGGTGGTGTGAGCTAATATTTTCTTCATCTTTTGCTTCCATTCTTTCCAGTACTTTTACATATTTTCCTAAAGGTGGAATACTGCAGGTTTTGCTTTTGGCTTTCCTTTATGTTTGAACCTATCCACTGAGAGTAAGTTAGATGTGCAGATCAAGCCAATAAATTTGTTCAAAAAAGAAAAACCCTGGTTAAAAATCCTGGGTTGACATTATGGCTGAGTCCAACAATGTATATGATTAGAAATAGATACAGTCTTTATATTATGTCAGAGTGGCAAGATGCACATATTACACAAATGGTCCAACTTTTCTCTTTCAGTTCTGATTTAGATTCCATCTCTGACATTCCAGCATCAGCCGGTTATCCTCATACTCAGCCTGCCAGCTCTGCCACTGTCAATGCATCTGTCTCCAGTATTGGTCATGTAATTACTCCTGTACCCAGTGGTAACTTCCATCATGGTCCCCCAAGCACCCAAGTCCCAGTCCGTCATGGTCTCCATCCTGGCCCTTCGAGCAGTCAAGTTCCAATACGGCACGGTCCCCCCTTGCCAAATCCATGTGGGCCCAGTTACAGTGCCCATCTCAACTGCAATAACAACAATGGCATGGTAGTACCCAAAGGGTTTCTCAGTGGCCACTGCCTGTCCAACATACCTCCTCCAATCAAATCAGAAGCCTCCTACACATCTGGGTAAGTAAGGGACTGTGGTTATGCAAATATAAGTTTCCAGGGCCTTAAATTGATAAATAATTAAAGTGGTTTAAAGACATAAAACAATGTGAACAAATCTGTAATGTCTCTTACCAACCAATGTCATCTTAGTGTTTCAAACATAACATGGGGGATTGGACAGGGAGACTGAATTTAAAAATGTGACTCAGTTTTAGGGAACTGAATTAGATCATCTGTGGGTTTTACATTATAAATCCTTTTGACTAATATGTGGAATCCAGATCAAATTTCATTTTTTTAAAACAGAGATGGGATATGTTGTTTTAGTGGAAAAGAGATTATGAAAAGATTTAAAGGAATTATATATTTGCTGACTTCTGCAAAAGAGAGCTTAAAGAGAGTTGGGACAATTAGAGAAGGACTTCAGTTCTAGTAAATGAAATACTGAATCTTCATTGCAGTTTTGTAGGGATGTGTGAAAATAATGCCAAAATAGAAAACCAAAAGGCTGTTTAAGATAGACAGGAAATAAAATTATAATATTATAAAGAAATTTTCCAGAAAAAAATAATAGTGAAACAAAAATGACCAATAATTCAGATTTCTTACAGAAACCATTATGCTTATAAAGTCAACTGCATACTGGCTTAGCAATGCTTCCTAGCTGTTGACAGAATGATTCCACAAAACATTTATGGATATTCTAATCTTCTAAAGAAGGATGAGTCACAAAATTTAAAGCATGCAATTGATGAGATTCGAGCATAAGATTAGTTAGGCTTGAGTTGACTCCTACACAAGAGTTAAAAACTGGAAGGTGGGCTTGAGAAAGTAGATAGATTTGGACTTCACTTGCTAACCTGAGATAACACTATATTTGGGTGTGTGTCCTGAAGTCGTCTTATACCAAAATGCACCTTTCTTAGACCTTTCTTAGCTTAGACTGACAAAATTAGATCGTGGTTTTGTATTTACAATTTTTCCCATCGAATAAGAGGAAATGTATTTATCAGGTATAAGGAATGTCCCTTATTCCAGTGTGTGCCTTTGCCTCATAGTTCACACTTGGGATTGCCCGTGCATTATGACAGCGCAGGCATTATGACAGATATAACACCACTAGATGGCACTCATGCACCCCATTTTTTTAAAAAAAATATATGCTGAAATCTCATGAGATTTTGACCATTTCTAATTTGTAATTGCTCAGAGATAACAACCACACAAAAAAAGAGCGTTCTTTTCAGTCACATAAATATTGACAGACAGATCAAGATGTTTTGTCTTGATTTTCAAAATATGCATATTTAGATAAGATTAGGGCTACCCCAAGTAACTTTTCAAATCTGGAAATCCTGGATCATGCATCTGGTCTATAAAAAGTCATACAGAGAGAAATGAAACCAAGGGAACAGCACAGATCTGGGATACCCATAAGACACCCACTTGCCAGTCTTGACTAATTACCCTTTAAAATGTTATTTCATTTTTTTTAAGTGAGAAGCAAGCATATAATTACAAAGCAAAACACAGCTTTCTGTGTCATCCCCCTCCTCCCCCAATGAATAGCTTTAGACCTTAAATGACTCCATACTCAATGGCAACTCTAGATAGCTGCTAGGCAAACCTTGCAGTTGCTGCTGCCATTCACAAGGGCAGTTTTGATCCCCCCCCAGCCCCTTGAAATCTGGTTCCCTGTTTCATTTTGGTGCCTTAGAAAAATGGTGAGTTCACCTCTATGGGCCTTAAGAATCTTTAAAAAATAAAAACTGATAGGTAGCTGTAGATCAGACTTCTGTTTGAAAGTATACCCCACCTGTAGAAAAACAACAACAACAAAGTAGGTAGTACTTTATTGGGGGCAAGTAACATACTGATAAATCAGTACTTAGAAGATTGCCTTTGGTTGGTGTCCTGAGGACAGAACAAATTTCCTCTGTGCTATCATCGTTTTTAAGTCTGTGCCTAAAACCTCACATTCTTGTCTTCTACCTCAAATTAAAATATACTTCAGTTTGCATGTTAATTGTTTCACTGTCTTCACCAGGCTTTCTAATTCTTTTCATAGACTAAACTTAAATATGTTCAGTGCTGTAAACCATTCTGATGTAACATATTCTTCTCTCCTTTCATTTTCATTTTCAAGTTATCTTAATTTCAAAACCTTATCTGCTTTATGAAAACTAGAGTTTTCACTATTTTTCTTGTCATCACGAAAAGTAAAGACTGTGAACTACCATGTAAATTGATAGGTCCACTAACTTTAAATGTTTAAATGAACTGCAGCTAAGGACTTCTATAGAACCGGTAGTAAAACCGGCAGGAGGCTCCGCCCACTGACCCTGACATCATCAAAACGCTTCTGCGCTTGCGCAGAAGAGTGTGCGTGTGTACGAAGTGAGTGTGCGCGCGGGGCCCCATTGCAAACCAGTAATAAAAGTAAGTAGAACCCACCCCTGGTCTAGCCATTAGTACTGTTGTACTACGTGTACTAAGTGTAAAAGTCTATGGCATAAGTATAACTAGTGACCTGCACTTCAGACAGTTACCCTGATTATCCCACCCAAGTGGGAAATTCAGAGTTGTCCTGAACTGACTCTCCATTAACTCATTTTCTATTTGGGTTTTACTAAATTTTCTTCTGTACCTTTTCACTTTCAACTGGCTTATTTCTGTTTACTTGACTTTGCCATTCAATTTTGATAGCAGTTGTTATCAGCTGCTGGAAGGTATGTATAGAATCAGACTTTTAAGCTGGGACTGACCTCACTGACCTGTTAGAAACTTGCAAGATTGCCTTATGGAACAAATAGGTTGGTTTTGAAACACCAAGAACTAGCTGTTAATTTTGAGGAATTCATTTTCAATTTTGCTTTAAAAATGACATTTTTTGAAAATATTTTGCACTTTGAAGTAAATCTAAAAGAATCTAAATCGTTTCCTACTCTGTTTATTAGTCTGTAATGTTCTTTGCAGACTGGGGTAATACAAATATATTAGTAAAATTACATTGAAAGAAACATAACAAGTTAACAGAAACTATAAAATTTGGTTTCTTTCTTGAGATTTTTCTATTTTATATGAGTTGGGGGTTTATGTGTAGACTGTTCTACTTTTTAAAAGTTGTATTGTGGTATTTAATATACAAACAAACAAAAAAAGAATAGCAATAGACAAAATTAAAAAAAGAGTGGAAGAAGATTCAGGTAAAATGAACCAGAAAGAAAAATGATTCTGAAATAAATATAAATATACATGAAACAAAAATAGTTTAAAACTATACCACATGGTTGATTGGGCTTTACAAAATGCCAATAAAAGGCCACTTTATAGGTAGAAAGTGAATGCATGTCTTCCATTCAAATTTTTAGATCAAATTTAATATTTTTTCACCTGTTTAGCTATATTCCACTCATAGTAAATCAAAATTCTTCATACTTCCTTAAGTTACAAATTTCAAAATATAATATTACATTCACACTTTTATCTCCTACTTCTTTTTCCTCACCCTATTAGCAACCTTATGAATATTAAAACAAAATGTTGCTACCATAGAACAAATCCAAAACATATGAATCTCCTTGAAAATATTACATTTCTAACAGAGAAATTGATTCAATCCATATTATATATCCACTGGAGTAGCCTGTAACATCCCCCCCCACCAAATATTCTCTTTTTATATTAATTTTACATTAAGCTCATAGAATGCTACCAAAACACTCTTTAAAACTCTGTCAGTGAGGAAACCTTTCTACAAATAACTATTCTAAAGTACTGAAATGAGTTAAACAAAATAAATTTTTTACAAACATCCATATAGATCTAGATATAATAGGAAATATATTATACATTTTTTCATTATAAGAATAACTTGATAATTTACCATAGTGTTGTACAATATGCTTAATTTGGATCAAGAGTTTTAGTAATTATCAGGAAGACATAGAATAGCATGGGCATATGACAACAATTTAAACTTTACTGTGGCTGCTGTCATGATATCCAAAGTATACTTAGGTTGCCTAATGTATAAGATGAAAGATTCCAAAATCAAATTCAGTAAAAGGGGAGAAAATGAATTACCTGGATATCCTAATAGTGAAGAACTGATTATAGCAATAATAACAATTGGTTGGGCTACACTTTAATGCAATCAACTAAATTGGAAGGAAAACATCTGAGAAAAACATGCTTTAGGCGTGGCCTAAACAGTCCGTTGAACAATGTACATAAACTAAACTTTAATTTGTTTTGCTCTGGGAGTGTTTTATTTGCTTTTGTTTTCATGTTGCTCTTTTGGTTGCCTTTTCTTTTTACTAAATTGTTTTTTCAGTTGTTTAGGAGACTAGTGGTCCACTTCAGAAAACTCAGTTTTGCAGCCATTCTTCTCAACCCCAAGGAGCTTGAGAAATCTCTCTTTCTCTCTCTTTCTCTTTCTCCCTCTCTCTGTCTCTCTTTATTTGTCTCTCTGTCTCTCTCCCTCTCTCTCTTTCTCTCTCCCTCTCTCTCTTCTCTCTCTCCCTCCCTCTCTCTCTTTCTCTCTCTCCCCCCTCTCTTTCTCTCTCTCTCTCCCTCTTTCTGTCTCTCTTTCTTTGTCTCTCTGTCTCTCTCTGTCTCTCTCTCCTTCTCTCTCTCCCTCTCTCTCTTCTCTCTCTCCCTCCCTCCCTCTCTCTCTCTCCCCCCTCTCTTTCTTTCTCTCTCTCCCACTCTTTCTCTCTTTCTTTGTCTCTCTGTCTCTCTCCCTCTCTCTCTTTCTCTCTCTCCCTCCTTCTCTCTCTCTCCCCCCTCTCTTTCTTTCTCTCTCTCCCACTCTTTCTCTTTCTTTGTCTCTCTTTCTCTCTCACTCTCTCTCTCCCTCTCTCTCTTCTCTTTCTCCCTCCCTCTCTCTCTTTCTCTTTCTCTCTTTCTTTGTCTCTCTGTCTCTCCCCCCCCTCTCTCTCTTTCTCTCTCTCCCTCTCTCTCTTCTCTCTCTCCCTCCCTCTATCTCTTTCTCTCTCTCCCCCCCCTCTCTCTCTCCCACTCTTTCTCTCTCTTTCTGTCTCTCTCTCTCTGTCTCTATCTTCTGGAGGCAGGGGAGGTGAAAAACGGGCCATTTTCACCCATTTTATGGCCTCCTTTTACCACCACCTCCAGCAGTATTCTGCAGGCCAAGTTTGTTGAGCTTACCTTTCAGTTTCAGTCCGCAGGGCTCCCGAAGGCAAGCCCTGCGCTCTGCTGAAGGGTGTGTGGGGTAATGTGGGCAGGGCAACCTCGTGGCCCTGCGGATTAATGTCTTCAGCCCGCAGCCCACAGTTTGAGGACCCATGATGTAAACTTTCAGCTCCATATAAATGAGAAAGTCAATTAAATCTTTACACCTGGCTATAGAAAAACCACCAGGACTAGAAACTTTGCTTAATTTCACTGACTTAAGAAATAATAGAGCCGAGGTGGCTCAGTGGTTAGAGTGCAGTACTGCAGGCTACTTCAACTAACTGCTAGCTGCAGTTTGGCAGTTCAAATCTCATCAGCTCAAGGTTGACTCATCCTTCCATCCTTCCGAGGTGGGTAAAATGAGGACCCAGATTGTTGGGGGTAACATGCTGACTCTGTAAACCACTTAGAGAGGGCTGTAAAGCAATATGAAGTGGTATATAAGTCTACGTGCTATTGCTAAATAAGTTGTTTGATCCTGTGGAATCTTTGGAAGATTATTTTATTTACAAAAGCATTAATTCATATTCTTTGTCATGCTTGAGTTAGTTTTGCTTGAAATTGTTTTCTGTGTGATCTCAGGGCTACCTGATGAAACTACAGTTTGACCCATAGATTTACAGAAATGTTGTCAGTGGGTCCTTCTCTGTATTTGCGGTGAAGATGGGGATCTTCTTCATGAGCAACAGATTCTGTCTGGCTTCTTTCAGAAAAGGATGACTTGCTGAGTGAAGTAGGGTGGATCTCTTTAGCAGATAAACAAAAGTCATGACATGAAATGCCTAAGAATAATACATTAAAATGCTCCTGGTAGGAATAGTATGGGTGTGAGAGAATACCTGCTTTTTCATTGGGGAAGGGCTGTAGTGAATTGTTTGGAGTGCTAAGAGTGGAAGGCTTCCTGCTACTCTGGGCAGGAACAGCTATTGGCAATAAAGGGTTTTGGTAGAAGGGAATTGTTACTGGATGACCTGCTATATTAGAGATAAGATTGAGTTCAGGTTCAGAAGCATTTGTATTCAAGAATCTTAACGACAAATTCATAATTAATTTCTGCTAACCAGGGGTGGTGTAGATTATGGGGCTATATGCTCTCTCAGTCCATCTACCTAAGATTCAGAACCTATTTTACCGTAATCACTTCTGCTAGACATTTGTTTGACCTTTTCCTCTCTTTTTCTCAATTGCTCTTCAGCACTTTACCCGACTCTCCCCCAGACTCCGGATCCGAAGCTTACTCCCCTCAGCAGGTGAATGGTAAGTGCTAAGATTAGAGCCCAAGCACCAGCCTTTCCCCCCTCTTTGGTTGGCAGAAGTGGTTGGCTCTGAAATCTTTATCAGAAAAGGGAAAAACAGACTGCTGCAATACGTGAAGAGATTATCAGTTAGTAAATATTCTTAGACTTTCGCCTATTGTTTTCCCACTACCCTTTTGAAAGGGGGGGCGGTTTGGGTGGGCAGGACCAAGAACACAAGACCGTGTGGGAAGGGAAAGGTGTATTTCTGCCTTCCCAGAGAGAAAGAGAAATGGATAAGGGTGACCTGCCCTGTGAGGACACGGAACAGAAGGATTAAGCCTCATTTTGTTGGGTGAACATGCTGTTAAGACTCCTGCAGGTTTATGTAAAGACAAATCCGTACTGGAAATGAAGAACAAAACAGAGGTATTGTCATGAGCTTGTTTTTAGGTGGTGAGTATACTCTGTGGCTCCTGCCCTCTCTTTGTATGCTATATTTGATGTCAAGGACTCTCTTCCCATTCTTGTGACAGGCACAGAAGTCGTAGCCACATCACAGAGGGTGGGTCTTTCTCCCTCTCTCCCTCTTTCTCTCCCCACGCCCCCTTAACCAGATGGTGTCTGTTCTGTGCTGCCCATGCTTTGTAGGTGTGAAAGGGGAGAATTATGTCTCACTAGCTACTTTTGTTGTCTTTTTCGGAGGTTGAGACAACAGAATTAGCAATAGGGGCGAAAGAATTAAGGGCACGGTCCTGCCTGTGGCAAACTTCAGAAGTTTCCCCAATGGCCCCTGCCTTTAAAATTTAAGCCTTGTTCATTGTAGAAGTAGCTCCTTCTCCTTTCTCTGTGAAAAAGGTCAAGAGTTCTTTTTATCTCACTACAAAAATCCCTGGAATTCCTCCTGGCCCTTTTTTTTAAATATAGCCAAGGGGCCAGAGTATTTGCCACAGAGTGAACTGCTTTCTCTCACCATTAAAACAACAGCACCTACCTCATCATCCTGGGGTGGGCAGGGGGAGGGAGGAATAATTTGAACTTCAGATTTTTGGGGGGGTAATGCACCAACTCCAGGAAGCCCTGGAGTATGTATAAAGAGTTGCATTTGTGATCTCATAATTTCTAGAATTCTTCTCTTATTTTGAGAGAGGCGTTCGCATGCCAGGTAACCTTGAGACGTGAAAGAGGAGATAGCTTTCAAGAACATATATATTGCTTCAGTGTTCTATGGTACAACTCTACGGTAGTTGTTATACCATTCAGTTTTCAAACAATAAACATTTGGATTTGCTGTTGCTTCTATGGGTGTCTACTTAGTTTATTACAAAGCCTAAAATTGTTTGAAAATTGAAATTGTAGTAGGATTTCAGTATCATCTAGAGCACAGTTCTGTGACTACACCTTAACTTGAAGTAGTGAAAAATTAGTTTTTGCTAAATATTTTGTTTTGTCTGTTCTGAAACAGCTGCCAACCATTGTCATTCCTAAAAGTTCTGGTGGTACTTGAGTGTTTGTGGGGAGTCGGGGTTTTTGGGTGGGATTTCACCATCCTTTGTCATTTGATGTCATTTCTAAGCTTCAACCTTCATTTAACTTTAACTTATTAATAAACATATTTTAATTTGCACCCAACTTCACAAAAAGATTTTGTAATAGTTATTTTTTAAGAAAGGAAATGGGGAAGTGCTAATGCTATTTTTTTATTATGTTTTATGTCAGCCTCCTCTGTGTTTAATCCCCACCTCTAATTTCATAATCATTTTTACTTCCTCTGTTAATGCATCCTCCTACAGAAGAATCTGATTAATTGCCCTGAACATTAACTATTTCACTCCAGTAACTTTAAAAGGTTGGAAGGGCACTAAGTCTGAATTTGTTTGAAGAGAATGTTCATTTTTTGAATTCTCGTTCTTATTTGTTTTCTGTGGGTGGATTTTTTAGAGGAACCTTTGGATATTGGGAAGTTGAAATCAGAGAATAATGATGGCAAGAAATGAGGACAAAAGTATACCTATTGGATGAATTGAATGTCTTATTATTTTGCACTGATCATTGTACTATTGATCAGTACAAAATAATAAGATGTTCCCAGTTATCAAACTGTGGCCAACAGAGTTAGGATGAACTCAGAATTGGGATGAACTCACACTGCTCGCTTCTCATATGAGCTAAAATATATAATGGAATAGTTTAGGCACCCAGTTTATTTTCACAGCATTGCTAAATAAAAAGTTTGGTTCAAGGACACTGTTTCATATGTTTGTTTTGTTATAGCCTGCCTTGTAAAAGTGGTTTAATAAAATGTGCATGAAATCCACTTTATTTGTATTTATGTATATACACCCACACTTACATATATACACATCATAGGATAAACAACCCCCTATAATATACATCTATAAAAATATTTTAATATTGCTTTAACATTTAAATAGCTTCTTCAATTTTGACCATTTCTAATTATTGATCCTAAAATGGAATGTGGATAGTTAAAAGTGCTGTTTGATTGCAGGGTGGAGATGGAAGAATGGCTGAATTACTGGTCTTTCTGAACCATAATAATACTTGCTTCTGTTATTGATTTTTCTGGCCCAAATAGTGATCAAAATTAAACCCTCTTCTTCCATTCTTCTTCCATGTGTTACCATTACAATCACATCCTGTATTATCTGTGGGTAATGGACAATATGTTCAGTTGGAGGGTGGACACCAGTTTGGAGAAGGCCACACTAGTAAGCTTGAGGGAAAACCAATATCTATAAGCAGATTTGTCTTTTTTACCTCCTGAGTTTCTTATAATTCAAAGCATGTTAATTTTGGCTTTGAATGGAACCTTTTTGACTTAATAAGAATGTTAGCCCTACACTCTGACAGAGCAAAGCCTTGTATATACATTTCCAATTTTAAATCACGCTTCAAAGTTAAGTAAACTTTCAATCTGTTGTACTAAGGAGGGATGTGAACTTGAGTCAAGGGCTTTGGTGAATGTTCTGCAGACACTTTCTGCAAGTCATAGCCTTCTAAATGAGATAGACTGCAACTACCACTTGTTTTGGCCATTAGCTATGATAGCTGTGGATGATGGGACGCTTATTATGCTAAGCACTACCCTTAAGTGGCAAAACTTCCTTCGGAAGTTTGCTTTATAGTTTGCCTCAGTAATGTAATTACCTTCACAAACATTATGAGCATCATATGTTATAGGTCATTCCCAAAAATGATAAGAGAAAGGATTTGCTGTATTTTTCTTTTTTTTCTTTTTTTTCTTTTTTTAATTTGATTTATATGCCGCCCTTCTCCGGAGACTCAGGGCGGCTTACAATGCGTTAAGCAATAGCCTTCATACTTTTGTATATTTATACAAAGTCAGCTTATTGCCCCCACAAACTGGGTCCTCATTTAACCTACCTTAGAAAGGATGGAAGGCTGAGTCAACCTTGAGCCTGGTAAGATTCGAACCTGCAGAAATTGCAGGCAGCTGTGTTAATAACAGGGTGCATTAAACCACTGTACTACCAAGGCTCCTTTTTTGCTAACCAAGTGGCATGCAATGGGTATTTATCATTGGAAATGATGATTTGCTCAAATGAGTAAAATGGTTCCTATATGAACTACTTTGAAATTAAACCTTGAACAGGATCCATCAAGTTCATTTTGCAAACTTGTTTATTATTTCAAACATGGAAAAGCTGAGAGGTTGGTTATTAATTCTATTTTCTAGAATGTTCTATTCCAAAATAGAAAATTTACTGTGTCTCTGTATGGACCCTAGTGTATTTTTATCCAACATTTCATGCTTTTTCAGATTCAGTATTGTCTTAAGAGACAACGGATCTTTCTCCATTACTAAGTTATAGAACTAGCCACCCATGTTTGAGTTGACAAAGAACCATTAACATTAAATTTGCTCTTCCCTCCTTAATTCCTATTCTGTCTCAGTTCTTAATCATTGCCAGTAATTTAATTTCCCTTCACTAGATAATGTCAGAATAAGGTGGAAAACATTACTTCAACTTCAATACAGTTAAATATGACCTCAGCTTATCTCATTCATGGCATTGGAATGAGAAGAAAATAGAATCATGTTGGTGTGGTAGAAAAAAGTTCCTGGGGCAGAACTGAAAAGAAGGAAATCAAATGATAAGTGCAGCTTTGAATGGGGAGAATAAACAGTAAAAGTGGAGCGGGAAGAGGTGTATAGTCAGTAATAAACTAGAATCTGAATGCAGAATAATTACAAAGAAGCTGATAGTTAATATATATAGTTAATATATATTTCTGGAGAGAGTATTAGTAGGAGACCAAAGTTAAAAAATGTAGTTAGCTTCTTATTTTATATTACTGCTCTTTATTTCTATAAACAAAGTCAGAACAAAGTCAGAACATGAAATAAGCAAATGTCAATATTTCTTGTGATATATAAACTTAACTAGCTCTAGCTTTTTTCCATCATGCAGAAGGATCATATCAGACCAATCATATAACACATTTCTCTGTTTGGCTCTCTGCAGTCTCAAATTCCTTAGTTTGTTCCAGTATGAATTTAGCTACTGCCTGATAGTGTTTTTGCTGGATTTGAACTTGTTTGTTCTTATTCTTTTTTAATTCATTTATTCTAGACAACACATATTTAAATATATTTAAATGCTATAATTAATACATTTTGTGTAATATACAGACGCACATAGACACAGATATGCATGCACATATTCATACTAGCTATTTCCTAAAATTCTAATTCATTTGATAGAAAACTAAATTTATTTCTCATTAAGTAACGTGGTTCAGACTTATTTTACTAATTGCATGCATGTACATGCTATCTCTCTGTCTGTGTGTTATTTGACAGCTTCTCATTGACTTTCAGCAGTGTGACCTTGACCACAGCCACAAAAAATGGCTTAACAGTTGCTTATGGCCCAAGGACTGCGGGTTGCTCATACTAGATAGATAGATAGATAGATAGATAGATAGATAGATAGATAGATAGATATGAGCAACCCACAGTCCTTGGGACATAAGCAGCTGTTAAGCCATTTTTTGTGGCTGTGATCAAGGTCACACTGCTGAAAGTCAATGAGAAGCTCTCAGGCAGTGGTGAAATGTAAAATTAGTTACTACCGGTTATGTGGGCGTGGCTTGGGGGGGTAATGTGACTGAGTGGGCGTGGCCAACTTTTTTTTTTTTACTTTTAAAAGCATTTTTTTCTACAACCTTAAGAGGTTGCAGAAAAAAATGCTTTTAAAAGCCTCTGACGATCCCAGCTGAGCTGCGCAATCATCAGAGGCTTTTTTTTTTTTTTTTTACTTTTAAAGGGTTTTTTTGGCCAAAGAGGTTGTAGAAAAAATGCTTTTAAAAGTAAAAAAAAAAGCCTCTGATGATCACAAGGCTCAGCTGGGCATGGGGGTGGGCAGGGATTCTCCAAACCACTCGCTGCCATTGCTACTGGATCGGGTGATCCGGTCCGAACCAGGAGCATTTCACCCCTGCTCTCAGGTAACATTAGAATGGAGTGGAGTGGAGTGAATTAGAATTAGAAATAGAGTAGAAATAGAATAGAAATAGAATAGAAACAGAAACAGAAATAGAAGTAGAATTATTTGTTGGCCAAGAACAGGGGTGAAATGCTCCCGGTTTGGACCGGATCACCCGATCCAGTAGTGATGATGGCAGGTGGTTCGGAGAACCGGTAGCAAAAATCCCTGCCCCGCCCATGCCAGGTGAGCCGTGCGATCATCAGAGGCTTTTTTAAAACTTTTAAAAGCATTTTTTCTACAACCTCTTGTTGTAGAAAAATGCTTTTAAAAGTAAAAAAAAAAAGCCTCTGATGATTGCGCGGCTTAGCTGGGATTGTCAGAGCCTTTTAAAAGCATTGTTTCTACAACTTCTTTGGCCGAAGAAGTTGTTTTAAAAAAATGCTTTTAAAAGGCTCTGACGACTCCAGCTAAGTTGCCCGATCGTTAGAAGCTTTTTTTTTCTTTTAAAAGCATTTTTTTTACAACCTCTTCAGCCAAAGAGGTTGTAGAAAAAATGCTTTTAAAAGAAAAAAAAAAGTTGGCCATGCCCACCCAGTCACATTACCTCCCACCAAACCATGCCCACAGAACCAGTAGTAACAAATTTTACATTTCACCACTGGCCTAGTGTGATTGGATACCCAAGGAATTTGTGTCCAGTGCATAAACTCTCAGCGTACATACATGCAACAAGCAATAAACCAGAATCAGAATCATAAAATTAACAGTTTTGTATCAAATGCAGCAAGAAATAAACATAGATTCAGTGAGCATCTATTAAATTTAGTACCCCATTAATGTTTGTTAAAATATAAAAAAGGGCTGAAATCTGGCCATTGCCTTTTACAAACATTGCTGCATTATTACCATGCAGCTCCCAACTACTGATGAAAAAGCTGATAATCTACTTGTTGTTTTAATGAAAGCTGAAACTCTAAGGAGAGGACCTGGAATGTCTCTATTATTGAACTGACATTTTGTATTTATTATTTTGTGCTGTTCTGACTGAGAGCCGAAATGGGATGATTGATCATAGTTTAGGACTTCTGAAAACAGGGAACTGACACTTTTCATTTAGATTAATCCATCTTTCTGGTTCTTTTTAGATCCTCACCTTCTTCGAACTATGACTCCTGAGAATATGTGTCAAGTTACTCCCCCTTCACGGTTAGAGCATCCCCCACCCCCTCCGCCTCCTCCACCCCCACCCCACCTTCAGGGACTGCCACCACCACCACCTCCTCATTCACACCAGCAGCAGCACAGCCATCACTATCCCAGCATGCAACGGGACATGTACGCGAAGGCTGAGCCTCTGATGCCACAGTTCACTATAGGACAAGGCATGTCACCTGGTGACCTCCATCATGCTCAGCAGTCGCAGATGCTTCATCAGCTACTTCAACAACATGGAGCAGAGTAAGTTCTTTGGGAACAAGGTTGGAAAGGTACCAGAGGAGTACATTTATGGCTGGAACCGTTTTGCCTCTTGTAAGTCAGGTTGTGACTGTCAGTTGGAGGCTAGTAATCTAATTTAGTCTTTCCTACTGGACAACTTTATGTCTGGGATACAAGATGTGTGCATGTGTATGTTTATATAATATACAGTATATGTACTCATACACACATACATACATAGGCTCAATTTGAATAAACTTTTCCTTTGCATGCCTGTTGTAATTTATGATTGATTTCCACAGACTTCCAGTGCACCCTGCCAAGAAGAGGAAACACTCAGAGTCACCATCAAACACTCTCAATGCCCAGATGTTCAATGGAATGATAAAACAGGAGCCAGGTACAGGATCTGTGCCCCTCACCTCTGAAAGAGTTCAGACACCTCCCTGGCATCAGCAGGGGGCGCTCTCCCCAGGTTTGTACTGTAGTTATTCTTTCTGTTCCGTTCTAGTATTACCAGTACCCAGATACTATTTATGCTCCAAAGAGGTAGATTTTTTTTATTAAATAGTACATGGAGAAAAGGTATGGGGTTTGGACTGAAGTTCACAGAAAGGCAGTGTATTTTCAGAAAGAGCATCTTTGTACAACCACATTGAGAGTGGGAAGTGAGAAGTCTCATCAGTTCTAAAAAAAGAAAAGAAAACTGATGTCAGTTAGTCTTCAACTTACGACCATTCATTTAGCAACCGTTCAAAGTTACAATGGTGCTGAAAAATGCTTTCAATTGTTGGAGTGTTCCCACTGATATGTGACTGTGATCAGGCACATTGTAAATTGTTGTACATTTACAATGGTTGCAGCATCCCACAGTCACACGATCTCCATTTGTAACCTTCCCAGTCAGCTTCCAACAATGATACTTTGCTTAGCAACAAGATTTCTGGTCCCAATTGTGGTTGTAAAATGAATACAAGGCAAAAAAATTAAAAATTTATGGGTTTTGTTGCATTGCGAGTGAGGAATAGAAAAGTAGCATTTGCATCAGGTATATGGGCAAATTTCAGTTCATTTTTTTTTTATTGCTGTAGGACTGATTCAGGATAATGACAGCTTGAACAGCTCTTCCTACTTGGATCCCAACTACCAATCTATAAAATGGCAGCCACATCAGCAGAACAAGTGGTCGACTCTGTATGATGCCACCTATAAAGAACTGTGAGTATTTACAATCATATGCTGTAGACTCCTCTGCCTAACAGTTTCAACAGGGTTCCTTTGGGTCCACTCAAGACTATAGTGCTGATGAGCAGACATTTCACACCTCACAATTTTGTAGGGAATCTGATGTTCAATTTTATTGTGGTTTTTATTTTCCTACCTTTAAAATTGGTGTGTCTCACTTCAACACCACTTTGTGAATTTGTTTCTTAAAAGTTTGCCTAAAAATTCCTAACACATTTTTAGATAGATTGCTTTAGAATGTGTGCATTTTTGTACACCCCTTCATTTATTTTTTTTCTTGCAGTTATTTCTCAGTTAAAATGCTTTGTGGGCATTTGTATATGTTTGTATATTTCAGTGCCTCTTATTTATTATTAAACAAATTTACATAGCCTCCCATCTCATTGAAGGTGATTCTGAATGGCCTACAATAAATGGGGGAAAAACACATGTAAAGAACCACAAGTTATTTTTTTTAAAAAAAAAAGCACTGTAACAATAAATATTATAAAATCAGAAATATAAACAGTAGGCAAAGAACCATTTAAGCATGTCTCTGGTTTCGTGGAACCTCCAGACCTGATTACATAACCAGGTCTTGAGGACCTTCTGGAATGTCAAAAAGGATAGAAGTAATCCAATTTTTTTTGGGAGGGGGGGGAGAAAGTTCCATATGGTAGTTGTCATGACAAAGAAGGCACATCTCCTTGAACCCACGCTGATATTACCCAGAACATTCCTAGTCTAGATCTAGCTCTAATGAGATGGCTAATGTAACCAGTTGTGGAACTAATGGGACCCAAAGTCCAGAGCCACTCAGTGCCAGGGTTCAGCTGAAGCCTGTTGTTCCCATCCAGACCCTCACAGCCTTCAGACACTGGGATAAGATCTCTTCCTATGTACTCATGTCTTGAATCATGAGGTTGAGCATCAAGTGAGTTTGTTTCATCTTTGTGAAGAAATATAATTGCCAATAAATTATGTGGACTCTAGCATAGAGGTGTCTGCAGTTTAAATCTTAGAGTACAGAACGGAAGTCTTTAAAAAACTAGAGATATGAGTAAAAATAGGTGAGCTATGACTACTTTTGTGCTAGATGCTCATCAACTTAGTTCATCCAAAATAAATTTTGGATTGCATTTTTAATGTGTTTTTTTTTAAAAGGGGTTTCAGGAAAGGGGAATATGTTCTGTGGTTACAATCAGCAACTATTTTATCAATTTAAAGAGCAAAAAGTTACCATGAAAAATTGATAGGTGATTAAAAAATGAATCAGAACTGATAATATAGTTAGTTCTATTATTAATGGAACTAATTACATTATTAGTTCTGAAGAGAGAGCATCTTTAGGAAGGAGTGATGGGAATTGGCTTCTAGGAGAAATAGTGCAAGATGAGGATGGTGAGATATGGAAATGTTACAGGTGAAAAACTAAAGGGGGAGTTAAAAAGAAAGAGGGAAGTTTAGATACAGTGTGCGCTGAGGGTGTTTGGGTGTAAAGCTATTTAAATAGTTTTACTATAGAAGGTGAAGAAAAGAGAAATATGGGTGAATACAGAATGACAGAGATGGAAGGGACCTTGGGGGTCTTCTAGTCCAACACTCTGCTTAAGCAGGAGATCCTATACAATTGTGGACAAATAGCTGTCTAGTCTCTTCTTAAACACCTCCAGTCCTGGAGCACCCACAACTTCTGGAGGCAAGTCGTTCCACTGATTAATTGTTCTAACTGTCAGGAAATTTCTCTTTAGTTCTATGTTGGTTCTCTCCTTGATTAATTTCCATCCATTGTGTCTTGTCCTGCCCTTAGATGTTTTGGAGAATAGTCTGATCCCCTCTTCTTTGTGACTACCCTCAAATATTGGAAGACTGCTAATGTCACACCCTAGTCCTTCTCTTCATTAGACTATGCTATGTTATTATTATATTAATTACATTACATTATTATTAACATATTACATTGTTATGCTATGTTGGTGCTATGCTTATTACAAAGGAATAGAAAGAAATTGGGTGCATGATATACAGGGCAATACAAATGCTAAGGCTGGAGAACAATCTAGGTGACTTATATGGACATAAGAAAGGTAAAGAAGCCACATAAGGTGAGAGCCAGAGGCTGAGGAAAGCCAGCTTACCAGGGTAGAGTTTACAGGGTGAGAAAGACAAATGTTCAAGGGAAAAAAATGCTGCACATCCTCCCCACATTCCAGAAAGGTGATAGAGAACTGGCAGTCAGCCACATGGATTCTGGGAATGGCCTCCTTTTTTAAAAAAATCCTCTCTATTTCTAGACAGCTTGTATCTCTTGTTTGTCTCCATTTGTGGGGAAAGGGAACCTTGGCTTTTTGTGATACCAAATAAAATGAGATGGTTATCTGCCTTCATGAGAGCAATCTGGAGAGAAAAGCCCAGTGATTTACATGAAAGCCAGCTGTGGCATCAGTGAGAGGCTGCCCCTGAATGGCCTGGGATACCCAAACAAAGTGTGCCCTCCAGGGCTGCCTTCCCAAGGTCTTGCAGAAGGCAATTTATCTAAGTTCCTTCAAGGCATAGAATGGGAGTAGAGTAAGATATTGATGTATTGTGTCAGCCAAAGGGCAAATTAGTGCAAATTTTTTTTACTAACCTTTCCTCTGAACAATTAAAAAGCAATTCTATCAGAGCAGGGGTGGATTTATTTAGAAAAATGTATGTCATGGTAGAAAATAATTAAAAATCCAGTGCGTAGTACTTTCAAATTAAAATATAATAAAAGTATATTTTACACATAAAAGTGGTGCATTTTAAGTTATTTATTCATCGGATCATTTTTTTTCCCTTAATGTTTTAGCAAATCATGCTTTAACATTGAGCCTTCAGGGCTCTAAATAAGCTGGGATTGAAAGTTGTGGAGAGATGTTTCTTCAATACAGCAAATTTGAAGGATATTTTTGATGACATTGCAGGTAGCAGTTAGCCTACCTCTGACATTGTTAAGCAGTATTTTTTTCTAATTTAGGAGAGGGCATCTTCTATAGTAATGCTACGGTGGGGGGGGAGGTAATGTCATGATCTCATAATGCAGCTTCATTTTTAGAAGTGAGTTAGAAGTGAATTTTGCTAGGTTGCTAAGAACAACTATGGTAATGAAGGTTCCACACACCCCAGCGAAATAAAAGAGAATTTTTTTTATCCATATTGTCTTTCAAAATAAGCTCACCCCTTGCCAAGAATAACAGAGAATTTGCTTGCCCATTCCTTAAAATATGCCAGCATTCTCTTATTTTATAAATAATTTCATGAACATGAGAAGGCAGATAGGTTGGAGTATAGATATTTATTCTAACCTTAAAAGAATTTTGATCTTTATGCCATTCTTTGTGTCTCCCCCATGTTTACATGGGAGAGGCACAAATTTCTTTGACCAAGGAAATGCAAGCCAATTACCTATATAAATCCACTGCAAATATACTGTTCTGACAAGAAAATTACTTCTGAATCCAGTTTTTCTTAATATCTGATTTTCCCCCCCTGTTTACCTGACAATTTCTTATGAAGACGATAAAGGTTGTAAACAGTACATCCAGTAAGAAGGTACCAAAGAAAATGAGTTTCTAGAGATCACACAATAGCCTAAAGGAGTCAAAAATAGATGAATTGCTCTTCTTAGGCAAAGGTTTTTCTGATTTCTGAGGCTGCAGATCATTACAGCTGGGAATGGGGATGACATCTGGCATATTTTATGTATTAAAATGATTAAATATTTTTAATCTCAAACCACTTCCCAGTATATCTTTGAAATACTAACTTTAAACTAAACTTTAAATAAGACCCAAGTGCTAAATTCTCTTAAATGATTTGATTTAAAATACCATTTGTTCCAATTTATGAGTAGGGTTTTTTTTACCTGCCTTCTACAAAATAATTATATTCTCACTTGTTACTGAAAATTGGAAGCATTTGGTTTATCACTAATGTGGTCATTCAGAACAATTTATCTTAAATATAGAGAGTCAAATGAATATATATGCCTTGTCTGCCAAGGTCTTCATATATTTCTTCTAGGCCTTGTGGAAGTATCTAGTTGGCCATCCTATAGCAGGGCTGAGATCCACAAGTGAGAATCTGGAGGTCCCTAACCTCCTCTTGTAGAAGCTATCTGGGTCTTCACAACCGGGTCCTGACTTCTGTTTTCAGGTAGAAGCATGGCAATTCCTATGGCTGCTATCTATCTTCCAAGGGCATTTCATCTGTGATCTCATAACTTCATGGAAAGGGCTTTCTTACCTTATGCTGCTTGTCACTTAAAAAGTAAAATACAAAACAATAACAAACAAATCTAAATATCGTATTTTTTGGACTATAAGACGCTCCGGACTATAAGATACACCTAGCTTTTGAGGAGGAAAACAAAACAAAAAAAAATCTGCCTCTCCTCTGCCTCCCAGCAATTTGCCTCCTTGCAGCAAACAGCAAACAGCCTGGTCAGCTTCAGCACAGCCTGATTTAGCACAAGCAGCTGATTGGCGGTTGGATCGGCTTCCCGGAATACCGCTTATCAGCTGTTCCAGGCTGCGGGGATCACTGCCGCCCATCGCTGCCATCACCACTTATCGCTGCCACCACCTATCACCACCTCCTTGCGCCCCATTTTCGGCCTCCGCGCATCCCATTTTCGGCCTCCACACACCCCATTTTTTGCTTCCGCATACCTCATTTTTGGCCTTCACGTGCCCCATTTTTGGCCCACTTTGTGGGGGAATGCGTCTTATACACCAAAAAATACAGTAATTACAATTACAACTACTCTTCTGGCCATGTGGCATAGAGGTTTGGTAACTAGAGGATTCAGTTCTTGCTTCCCCCTCTTTAAATATAAATCAGTCTCCAGGGAATAAACAAAATCAAAACTTTATTTGTTTAGAATATACATACATACATACATACCAGTAGTGGGTTTCAATTTCGTTCACTACCAGTTTGCTTGTGGGCGTGTGCACGTGCCACTTCTGCGCTTGCGCAGAGACATCCGGGCGGGTGGTGGAGCCTCCCACTGCCGCTGCTACTGCTTCGCCTGATCCGGGGCAAACCGGTAGCAACCCACCACTGATACATACATACATACATACATACATACATACATACATACATACATACATACATCTTTTGATTTTAAGTATTAAAATAAAATTTTAAGTATTAAAATCTAGGCATTCAGTATGGAAGGAGACATTCATAAAACTGCCCAGATTGTGATAATTTGCACCAGAGTTCCAGCCACAAGCTGGTGATGGTCTCTTATAAATGAAAAGTTCTCAGCTCAAGTTTCCAAAGAGATTGGAAAGAGTATAAAATATTACAGGTCAAAAAAAGATTCTAAAGAAAAGATTATATTTTCATGAATGTAGACTGACCTTGAAGGCTGGGAGTAAATAACAATTCCATAACTTGTACAGAGAGCGATAAAGAAATTGAGACCTGACCCAACACAGAAGGGGGGAAAAAAACTCAGCACCAATTCCTGGCTACCTGTATTTATTCCTTCTATAGAAATAAGGGGCTTTGTGAAAGTGTTGATCCTTTGTTTCGGTGCCCTGGACTATTTCAGCTTTTTGGAGCTTCCCAGTATTAATTAGAGGTTCCTACGGATTACGATCAAAGGAATATTTTGCAGTGATGTGGCTTGCTTGAAAGGGCCAAGATCTGAGCAAGAAATAGTCAGGGGAAGTGTGGGAAGACTTCGATTTCCGCCCAACCTTTTTGATTTGGGGAGAGATATGCTTGACACTCAGTCTTGAGATTTCAGATGCACTTGGCAGCACATCCTGATTTGCATCCTGAAGGCTGCATTCCTCACAGTGTTACATATGAGGAGGTAAAGAAAAACACCCTGTTTGATTTGCAGAATTCATAGCCAGTACTGGGTTTCTTGCAATAAAATTAGAAGGAGAAGCTTTCGCTTTTTTTTTTTTTCCTGATGAAAAATGTTCATCTTGAATTTTTAGTGATGGCATGCGGAGTTTTTTTAAGCCTAATTTTAGAAAGTAACGTGTGAAAAAAACTTTTTAAGTGCTTCACAGGATGCTAAGCTTGAAAAACAAAACAAAAATACATTTAAAAATGTCCACTGTTTTATTTTATTTTTTTTTCTCTTTCATTTCTGAAGCTTGCTAGAGCTTCAAAAGCTTACTTTAATTACAAAATGTGTATTTGCTGATTAATTAATTGTATTAATTAATTGCAGGTCAAAGATTGGAGTGGGGGAATGGCATGGGTTGTGAATGGTGTGTGAAGGTGCCCAAAAGATGCTGCATGGGTTGGGGAAGGGGCAAAGCTTGGGGAAGGATTGTGGAGGTGCTTAGGTGGTGCAATGCCTGGTCAGGGAAGGCGTGCAGCATGCAGTATGGCTTGAGAAGGATGTACGGGGGCATGTAAGAGTTGCTGCGTTGGTCAGGGAAGGTATCTGGCATTGCAGCATGGGTCAGGGAGAGGAAGTGCTGTAGCAGCCAAAAGCACTGAAGCAGCCACAACTTTCCCAAACTTCATTCCCTCAGGAGGCAGGAGTCCCAGATTTTGACACATTCTGTAAGTTAGCCTATTTGAGATAGCTTAGTTCAAAAATTGTTACCCCCACAAACTGTTTAACTGTTTCACCCAGTTAAAGATAATTCACAGCAAGAATTTTACTGCTATATAAATTATTTTGTTAGCTACAGAGAAATTGTGCCAAGTTTATAGCGAAAGTTGCCATAAAAGATATTCCAATTAGGAAAGTAGGCAAGAATTATATTATCTCTATGGAATATTCTTGCATTTTCACAGAGTAGCAGTGGGAAACTCCTGAGATACAACTAAGTCAATTAAAGCCCTTTTAATTTTTATCATTTGGATCAATTCTAGTGGTGATAGTGTGTTTGCAGTGAGCCACTTTTTAATCACAGTTTAATGTGAATCAATACAAGAGCATGTGAAGGTTGATAACCTGTGGTGCATTGATCAAATGACAGTTTACTTTATTGGGCAGGGAAATGACAAAAATGTTATTGAGATGTGCTCCTTAAATTAGACTTACGGGGTCGCTTGGATTAACCAAAATACAATAGAAACATTCCTGCATTAAGATAAATATCTGACACTAATACAATTATCTTTTTTAAAAAGTACCAGAATTTCTTTGTTGGCTTCTTGACATCAGCTCATGACTTTACATAGCTAATATTAATACTGGGGGAAATTAATACTGATAGAGGACATTTGTATTACTAATGTCAAAACTAGTTATTACTTTGTATTGAATCAAGGATTTTATTATGATACAATAAAGTTACAATAGGTGCAAAACATGACACTCTCTTTTTTCCTTCTGTTTTCTTTCTCAAACACTTTAATCTTAGCCAGTGTCTCTTCTAAAATGTCATGGAGATGCCAGTCTTTTGCACTGCATTTAGTTCATCTAGTAAGTAATAAAAGATAGGTAGTAAGGGAAATTCTAAAACTGATATGTACCTTTGAGGAAGAAAAAGCCATGGATGTTGATGTGGCTCAGTATAATGTTTAACAATAGTGTTTTGTTTCAGCCTTATGGTAGGTTAGTGAGGAGTTAAGTGAAATCAGACAAGAAGCATTGGTTGCATTGAAATAAGAATGAACTTCTAGTGGCCACCAATATGGCAAAGTGGATGCTTTAAATTGTCTTACTGTATTCTATGTAAGTTGTCAAGACTCTTTTTGATTGCAGCAGGATAGAAATGTGTATAATAAGAAAATAAATAACATTTACTTTTCCAATATATATCCATTTGCCTGTACTACATCAACTCTCTGAAACCTTTAATTTGCAACGTTCTACCCAGCACAGTTACGCTATAATACTGTTTTGTGTTTCTTACTTCAATAACCATTACTATCAATAATCACTGAATTTAGCTAGACATTTGACAAGTGGGGAAGAAAACTAGGGTAGTGGTGAATAACATTAATTCCTTAATCGAATACTAGCATTCTGCTATTTTCAGTCAATTTATTGACTAAATGTTCAACTTACTTGCAACTGTATGAATATATGCTGTCTGTGCACAGAGCACTGCACAAAATGAATGTGCAGCAAATGACTAAAAAAAATACATTTGTTGACTTTCAGCATAACCCTTTCCTAGGAATGTTTCATGGACTGGTTCCAGGTGTTGGTGGAGTGAGTTTGGCAGCAGTTATTATTCAGAATGATCTGAAACTTTGCAAGGTCTTCGCCTTCATCTATTTTTCAATAAAGACAGACTGTACGTTTATAATCCATAATATCCTATCTATCGTATTCTTATCTTAATTTTCTACCTTACAAGAGTGCTAATGATTATTTTAGCATTTATTTTATTTATATCTTTCTTTTCTCTAAGAGCTGTGACTTATGTGAGGACCTCACTTTGTTTTATCCTCACACCAGCTAGTTTCTGAGATAGTTCAGGCAGAGAATGAATGGCTTGACCAAAGACATCCACCCATGATTCAATAAGGTGGACCTGAACCTCCCCATTCTTATAAACATTGCAGTGTCCTGAAACTTTTATCTTCTCTGAAGATCATGTATCTGTAGAAATTATGCTGCCACCTAGACATTCTCACTGCCAGAGATTCAGGATCTGGAACATTATTCACCTTTTAGGGGATCACTAATCCTTATTTCTTGTTTTGACTTTATGCTCATGTTTTCATTTTTCCTACATTGCTCAGAGTTAATTCTACTTCATTTATTCTTGAATTGCTCTGTATTATGTTCCAATCTATGTTTAAAAAGCTCATATATGGTGGTTGTTTTTTTAAATGGATCTTTTCAAGGATGATACTGGTAATCCTCAATTTACAATCACAGTTGGGACCAGAATTTCCATCACTAGGTGATGCAGTCATTAAGTGAGACTTTATGTGATATGCCCAATTTTACAACCTTTTTTGATGCAGTCTTTAAGTGAATCACACTATTGTTAAGTGAAGCAAGCTTCCCCCATTTACTTTGCTTGTTGGAAGCTGGCTGGGAAGGTCAGAAATACAACTCCAAGATGCTGTAACAATCATAAATACATACCGGTTGTCAAGCACCAAACTAGTGATATGACTGACAGGATGCTGTGATGGTTTTAAGAGCGAAGATGAGTCATACATCACTTTTTTCAGTACCGTTCAATAAATTGTATCCTACAGTTTCAGTATTTCAATAATGGAATTCATTGTAACAGACATTTGTTAGATCATATTTGTCTTCCTGTACTAAGAATTTAAACTCATTTTGCTTATTTCTCATACTTCTATATGCTTTTGTATAGATGTGCAGGCTATGTTTGAAAGTTAAATCAAAGCATCTTGAAAACAATATAGTAATTAGCAGACGTTAGAATGATTTTATTAGTCTGACAGGACTTGTTCTTACCTCATTTTTTCTTAAACCTAGTAATTTGTGTAGTAGACTAAAAGTGCTATGGGCATAATATATCTTAATTTCAGCAAAGCATTTATACTTCATGGCATTTGTAGCAAGCTAATTATAGTCTGGATGACAATTAAGTGGGATAAATGGCTTGCTAGAAAAAAAAGGAAAGTGTGCTCACCCATGGTTCCTAAGAGTACGGTTCCTAATGGTATTGAGTGGAATGGCATGAAGGATCAGAGATTTTGGAACAGAGTCAGAAAAAGGTGACATAGATGATCCTAGGAGTAAAAACTGGGTTCTGTGAAGAGAGATTGAAGGAAATGGGATGATTATCAGTAAGAAAAGACAACTGAGGCAAGATATAATAGTACTTTCAAATACTGAAAGGTATCACATAGAAAATGTAGAGTTCTCTGTGTAGAACATGGGCAAATAGATTCAAGTTATAGGAGGGCAGTTTCTGATTGTTAAAAAAAAGCATACTCCATTAAGGGCAGTGTGATTGGGGAACTAAGTACATAGAAAAGCATACACAGGTGAATTAAGTCCAACTTCCCTTGAATTCCTTTGACCCTCATCTAACTCCAAGCAGGTGCTAACCATTTAGAAGATTCCCATGCATAGGCATGATTAGCAATAAATCAGTTTAATTGGATCTTCACTGGCCTGACACTCCAAGTAATCATCAAAACCCTTTGGCATTTGTTTGTTTATTTATTGTTAAACTTGTATACCACCCAATGACTCTGGGTGGCTTATAATCAAAGACATTACAATAAAACCTATAAAATATAAAAGATGGCCAGTACAACAGACTGAATGGAATGAAGTAGCAGTTTTCTCTCTTCCTCACCAAAGCCCTGGGTGAAGAGCCAGGTCATATTATGGCTCTAGCCTCTTCTAAACAATAGCAGAGTGGGGCCACCCAGATCCTGATGACAACTTCATTGCAGAGGACAGATGCTGCCACAGAGAAGGTATACTTCTAGAGTACTGAAAGATAACATTATGTAATGAAAGGAACTCAAGTATATTAAATCAACCAGGCAGATGTTGTGGGAGATAGGTGGTCCCTCAAGTAACCAGCCCCTTTGACATGTTATGTTCCATTATACTATGTTGTGTTACATTACATTATATTGTTATGTTATGACTCCTTTATAAAAGATACATCATCATAGTCCTTGTTTGTGCCAAAGCCACCTTGTCTATAGTTTGCAGCATGAAGATTTCTCCTCTGCAAACATCTGTGCTTAAGTTGTGAAGGTTGGGTCCTATGCCAGCTGATGTCATTTGCATGATGACAAAGAAAAAGACTTACCAAGCCTGCTTCTGTGGAATATGCCTCCTTTTGTATATGACTGAATAGGCCTATTTCAGTAACTATTTATCTATGCTGGAACTGTCCTGATGACACATTGAATTCCCCTTGTGCTGTTTATAGCCTTGCTTGGGTGATATGGACGGTGTTGAGAACAAATTACAAGGTATGAGGTTACTCTAATGGAGTCCAAAAATCTTAATACCTATAGAGGTTTGGACATTAAATAGTTCCTATTCCTTTGGGTGGAAGCTTTCCTAACTCTCCCGGACAACCAAAAGTGTCTTCCTTTTCTGGTTTTAGAGATGTATTGAGCAGTAATCAGCTCAAATGAACTGTGTATAGAATTTGTTTGAAGGAGTACTCGTGCTTGCTTTGATTTCCCCTTTTGTAACTGTTTCTCTCATGTTTTATTGATGAGTTGAATATTTTTACAGAAGTCATAGTTGGACCCAAAGACCGTGTGCAGTGGTTTAAGATTAAGGAGGAAGAGGTCTATGTCTGCTTTTAGGTGATGGGTGGGAAAATTTTGATTTCTCAATAGAGTAGAAGAATGCCAAGATATGTAGGAAGGAAGGAAGGAATAGCAAAATGAATCACCAGAAATGTGAAGAGGGGGGAGAAGGGAAAGGAAATTCCTCTCATATTTTCTGACTAAGGTAGCTTGTTCTGTGACCACCATCTGCTTTTTGTTCAGGGCACATCTCTAGCAGCTTGAGGTCCCTCTTGTTACTATGAGGAAGATCTAAATGGCTCCTTACAGACTCTGCCAGGTTCACTCACCCCACAGGTGCTGACAGTGCGTAGAGTTTATCCAGTTGCCATTGGCATGTCTGAGGAGGAGCTTCAATCTGTACAGGACTTCAGACTTTTGGAAATGAAGGCAAAATACTGAGAGGCTGTGAAGCTCCCACACAGAACTCTGCTTTTGCTCTGGGATCTTCTTCTTTTCCTTCTGTCCTGCCCATTTCTCTGACTCAGCACCCGCTGTCTTTCCCTGTTTTCCATTTTCCTTCTTGTTTTCCTTTCTGATGAAGCTTTTGGTTTAAACCTTTCTTTCTGATACTTTCTCACATGTTCACCTCCAGCAGGATTGAAGAAGTTGTTTGACTTGAGAGCAGCCAATTTTATTTCACTACAACTTTGACTTTTGATCAGGATTGTGGGGGCTTTTTTTTTTAAAGTAACACATTGTGCTGCTTGAAAAGGTTTGAAAATCTCTGGTTTCAGCCATATGTGATGGTGGAAACAAGACTGCCCATAAACAAATTTTGGATATAGCCGTGTCTTATTGATGCTCCCATTTGTTCTTTTGTCCAACAAGTGTTCTCTTGTCTACTTTTCCTTTGCTTACAGACCTATGCCCACATACCGAGTGGATGCAGATAAAGGCTTCAATTTCTCTGTGGGAGATGATGCTTTCGTGTGCCAGAAAAAGAACCACTTCCAAGTAACCGTGTACATTGGTATGATTGGAGAGCCCAAATTTGTCAAGACTCCTGAGGGTCTGAAGCCACTTGAATGCTTCTATCTGAAACTGCATGGGGTGAAGGCAAGTCTAAGAATAGCGAACTGCATCATTTAAAAGGATAGGAAATGTGTAAATGTGTCTCTCTATTAAAAATAAGATGGGGGGGGGTTATATAGATTTTTTTAAGGGGCTTGTTTACAGTTTCATGGAATTTTAAGTAAAAATAGGTAGAACAATCCAAAATATGGAATTACAAATGCATATCTGAGTTTGTTTGTGTGGCATATTTGATAAGCTAAGTTTTAGGTCAAAGTAATTGACAAAGCATTTGCTTTTAATTAAATTTAATACATATTCATAAAATAAATTCTCATTAAAATTACCACAGTTAGATAACCATTAAAACAGAAAAGATACCCAGTGCATACATTGGTGCTTAAAAGATTGTGAACCTTTTAAATCCTAAAAATTAATAAGAACGACCCAATTAAACAAATTTATTTACTGAGGAAAATGATGCAAAGTTACATATTTATATCTGACAATATTAATATGGCTTTGGAGCAGTGGTGGGATTCAAGTAATTTAACAACCGGTTCTCTGCCCAAAATGATTTCTTCCAACAACCAGTTTGCCAAACTGCTCAGAAAGTTAACAACCGGTTCTCCCGACGTGGTACGAACTGGCTGAATCCCACCACTGCTTTGGAGCCTGTTGGATGGCTGTATTGATTGACACATGTCTTTGCACTTTATTTTATTTATTTATTAAACTTATATGCTTGCTTGCATATTGTCTTGCTTGCTTATTATGTTTTCTGGTTTTAAATGTTTGTTTTAATTGAGTTTTAATTGGGTTTAAAGAGGTTATTGTTTTTATTGACCTTTGTATTATTTATTAATAGTTTTGCTTGGTTGTTCATAGTCACAAATATGATGGGTGGCTATACAAATTGAATGAATGAATGAATGAATGAATGAATGAATGAATGAATGAATGAAAACATCATGGACCCAACTACCTTTCTCTTTTGAGTAGCCTTTACAAAACAGGGGTGTGTGACTCTAGTAAACAGGTGATCAGATTAGCAGAATCTTTGCAACTTTTAAAAATCCAGATATTTTTTTAGTTAACAGCTGTTAACTTTTTTTAAAAAAATCCATTACTATACAGACATCGTCTTTATGAATTTAGAATACAATTTTAAAAATCAAATAGAAAGCATATAAGAATTATAGCTTTAGCATTTTTGTTCTACTTATGGTATAAAATTCATTCTATGTAGTATTAGACACCATCTATATATCAATTTATAGACATTCAAAGGGGAGTATGGAATATGTTTTTGTATCCAGATCTTTTGTAGGGATGCCCTTTATCAAATCCTGTTTCTAATATACAATGAAGAATTACATTAGGTCTTAAGCTGTTGTATTTTTATTATATTTTGCTCCCACTTCTGTGAAGTTAATTATTAGAATTTAGAGCATTAACATTTGTGTAATCCTTACTGAACTATTTTTCAATTTTAGTTTGCTAATTGTATGCTTATCTTATAAATAGTGACAGATGGTCTGACTTAGACAACACATTCTTTATTAATTTCCCTGTGATTATATTTGTTGTAGGAGTTATCTAAATGGCATACTTACTTTTTAATTTTTTTTAATTTATTAAATTTATTGGCTGCCCATCTTACCACAGGGTAACTCTGGGAAGCTATACACATAAAAAATGTACATCTAGGAAGTACATATATGCGTGTCTGTGTGAATTTATATGTTCAAGTGTTCCGTATATCCTTCCTCTCCTATAGGAAGGAAATTGCCAGTCTCAAGTACATATAATTATTTTACTGCAGTTCTTTAAAATTAAAGTGCCTCTTTAAGATTGAATCCACTTGAATACGCATAAAGGAAAACAATGTATTCATAACTGTCTTTAAAATTGATCTGGATCTTCCTTTTTTTTTCCAGTTGGAAGCATTAAACCAGTCAATCAACATAGAACAGTCGCAGTCAGATCGCAGCAAAAGACCTTTTAATCCTGTCATGTAAGTACTACTTAGGGCTTCAGGGAGAAGTCAGGCACTGGGGTCAAGCTATGTATTTACTTCTATGTTTAGTCCTCTAGTCTTTCTTCTATTTTCTTTTTAAACTCTGGTTCCCTCTACTTCTTGATCCATGATTTTTATAAAATGTCCTTGTCCTGCTTCAACTTATTAATTGACACATGTAGATCCTCCATTATTCTAATGTTCTCTCCTCAAGATCACGTGAAGTGTTAATACCACTTTATAATGCCTTGGTAAGGCCACACTTGGAATACTACATCCAGTTTGGTCGCCACAATGTAAAAAAGATGTGGAGACTCTAGAAAGAGTGCAGAGAAGAGCAACAAAGCTGATTAGGGGACTGGAGGCTAAAACATATAAAGAATATTTGCTGGAACTGGGTATGTCTAGTTTAATGAAAAGAAGGACTAGGGGAGACACGAGAGCAATGTTCCAATATCTCAGGAGCTGCCACAAAGAAGACAGAGTCAAGCTATTTTCCAAAGCACCTGAGGGCAGGACAAGAAACAATGGGTGGAAACTAATCAAGGAGAGAAGCAACCTAGAACTAAGGAGAAAATTCCAGGCAGTTAGAACAATTAATCAGTGGAACAACTTGCCTCCAGAAGTTGTAAATGCTCCAACACTGGAAATTTTAAAGAAGAGATTGGATAACCATTTGTCTGGAGTGGTGTACTGTTTCCTGCCTAAGCAGGGGGTTGGACTAGAAGATCTCCAAGATCCCTTCCAACTCTGTTATTCTATTCTATTCTATTTTCAGGGTCAATTTGCCTCCAGAGCAAGTCACAAAGGTCACAGTGGGGCGGCTGCACTTCAGTGAGACCACGGCCAATAACATGAGGAAGAAGGGGAAGCCTAATCCTGATCAAAGGTAAGCTTCCACTTGATGACTTTCATTTCAGATTTCCAGAGCTATTTTTCAACATAAAGGTTTTCAGCAGTCGTGAAATCCTACCGGCTTGCACCAGTTTGGGCGAACCGGTAGTGATAAAAGCTACCGGTTGGTCCAAACCGGTATTTCCGATGATCCGCTGTGCCGCACGATTTAAAATCTCTAGAAAGCAGGAAATCCTGCTTTCTAGTGAATCCAAATAGCTCGGCGCAGCTGTTCACCCCCCTCGCTGTTCTACATACCTTCCCAAGCCTCCATTTTCCGCACCTAGCATGTGTTTGGCACATACTATGCATGTGTGTGCGCACAGTGTGCATTTGGTGCATGCGCAGTGTACATTTGGTGTGTACTTCACATGTGTGCACAGTATGCATTTGGTGTGCACTGCACATGCGCATGCATGCAGCATACATTTGGCATGCACTGCATGCACACATGCAGCGCACGCTTGGCGTGCAACACACATTCGCAGGCAGCAAACCGGTGGCAGACCGGGGAAAATTTCACCACTGGTTCTCAGGATAGTAATGAAACTAATGTGGAATTTAAAATAACTTTGGTGGTTAAGGATTCCATCAAGGGATACCCAAATTCAAGATCTACTTTCAGCTAAAGAATCACACAATAACTGGGTCAGTCATTCTCTTGTGCCCAATCTGCCTCTTTTTTTTGGCAACAACTTTTTTGTGCTATGTAAATGGCCATAAATAAGGATAACTCACTATTGATTCCCCAAGTGCCTGTCTACATGTCTCCACCTGTATCTCAATATCTTCTTACAGCTGAGTCACCTGAGGATGGCCTAGGGTGCTACACCCTAGAAGTGTTTTCCTAAGGTGTCATTTCAAAAAGTTATATCCAGGCAAAGTAGGAAGTGGTGAAGTTTATTGTGGAGGCAGCCCAATTTGACACACATTTGCCAACAATCTTGTGGTTCCAGTTGAATCTGCTGGTTTCCTTTGAGACCATCTCTTCAGTCTGGCCCTGACTTACTCACTTGCCTTTTAGTTCTTTTGTGTTTGCAAGTTCAGAATTCTGTCTTCTGCAGCCACTTTTCTTTTTTAAATTAGTTGTTCAGTGTTTACATTCAGTGTAAAGCCCTGAAATTGACCAGCCTGTGCCTGTAATTGGAAGTGTAATTGGAAGGGCTTGTCTCTTGCAAATCTGTACAGTAGCCTCTTTGCAGGCAATGGCTTTCCCATGCTGCTGCTTCCAGGGAATCTCTGGCTACTCTCATTATATTCACTATCATGTAATTTAGAAATTGATAGTTTACAGATCTCATACTGATTTCCCATAGCTAAGCCTTTCTTAGAGTTCAGGTTCTTCAGTAGGACTTATTCCATGGCTGCATCTCAGTGGCAGAAATCCAGGCTAGCATTGGATGGCAGCCAAGAGATACAAAATAATGTATGTGCCCAACTTTTGGCTGCCACCTAAGGGTCCGTAAATTGAATAGGCCATCTGTTGATCCAAAGTTTCAAGAAACAATAATAGTAAAAATGTTCAATTGTTAATGCATTGGGAACAGAAAAAAATGATAGTGCATAGAGAAAGCAGAGCTTTGTGAGTGCCACATGGAAGAGGCTGAAATTTCAGCTAAGGGAACCACTGATCATTGCCCTTGGACTGTTTTGCACTAAAGCTATTAGGCAAAAATGCAACACAGATTTGTTCCAAGTGTATGGTAAAGACATTATGTTTTAGGGGATTCAGTTTCAGAGTGGCATAATTTCCTGCCAGCTGTGGGATAAGAGAGGACATGGCAAAGCAACTACTTGGATGTTGCTTTAGAAAATACATGCTGTTCACACTGCTAGAATACCTGAAACTGTTCATAGCTGATCATTTGAAATAACGCTATACTTTTC
Source organism: Pantherophis guttatus (assembly GCF_059756535.1). Lineage (NCBI taxonomy): Eukaryota > Metazoa > Chordata > Lepidosauria > Squamata > Colubridae > Pantherophis > Pantherophis guttatus. Next base: position 112,150,168 of record NC_142063.1, on the reverse strand, counting down.
TGTGAGAAGGACTTGCCAGATCCATACAGGGAGCTTTATTTTCACTATCAATGCTACACAAGCAGAATATCTGTATTGCCCTCTTGTTTCTCAGCCACAGATCTCAGATTGTCCTCTCCTTTAAAACAAAGGAACAAAACTGAATTGTGAAATGTGTGATTGGAATTTAATACTTCAGATTTACTTTGGTAAAATTGTAACATAAAATAATATCTTGAAAAGCAGAGAGGCTTAGGGGAAAAAAATCAACTTTGAATTTTCAAATATTTTGATATCACTGATAGATGTTGTGCTTGTTCATTTCCTGTGTGGAAAAAAAGTGGTTTTCACTTGTGCTGGGCTAGGTTGATCTCTGATATCTATTCAGGAAAAAGGACACAGATTGATGAGATGTGCAAATCTGTCCAGTATGGATAATTTTAAATGAACTGCTGGAGTTTTGCAGTTATATTTTAAATGTATTTTGTGGTTCTACAGGATAGTCTGCCACCATACCTGGCTGGTTTTCAGAGCCATTGTCATCCACTGAATTAATTGGTTTTCAGTATGTTGTGAATGCCATTTAGTGCTAAGTAGAGTTGTTCTAATGTCTGACAAAGTTTTCTTTATTTTATTAAAGAATGGAATAAATTTGAAAATTATCTTGTACTGAAGATTTGAATATTTTGATAAAGTGTCCACTATGTTTCTAGAAAATCTCATATTTCATATGTACTATGTTTCCATCTGGGAAATTGGGAAAAACCTATGCTTAACTGGTCCTGTCTTGTTTCAGATACTTCATGTTGGTTGTGGCTTTGCAAGCTCATTCTCAGAACCAGAACTACACTCTGGCTGCTCATATCTCAGAGCGCATCATTGTTAGAGTAAGTCTATTCCTTTCCCTTGCAAAATATCCTTCCATGATTGTGAACATTTAGAGCTTTATACTTTACTCGACAGGAGTTCCTTCATGTTCTTAAAGCCAATACCAGCCTGCTCCTTGTTCCACAGTGTTCCTTGCTTTTCTTTTCTCATTCATAATACCCTCTACCCTAATCTTGTTTAGCTTTCGGAACTCTGACTCTCTCTTCTACACAAAGAAGGCCTTTGGTAAATGCTTACACTAAATGAATTCCAATGCTTTCAAGGCTTATAGGTTTGAAGTAAATATTACATGCAAGGAAAGCAGGTTTATTCTTGGAGGGTATCTAGGAATATTGAATAATAGATTTTACAAGTGGTGTCCATGTTAATCATGTAATTGTGTTAGTGATAACCAATACCACCAGTTATCAAATTTCCCTGTTTCTGTGATACAAGCCACAAGGCAAGTCTTCTGGATTAGATGTTCATCAGTTTTGTTGAAGTTAAACCTGCCCCAGAGATTGCACTTTTGCAGACATATGCCTTAAAGTTCCCAAAAAGTAAATGTTAAATACAGATGAGGGAAACTTGTGGAAGTATTATGATCGATTTCATCTAGGGGCATACTTTATTCAAGTGGGGCTATTTCTGCCCTTTTGACTTTGGAATATTTGTGAAACTGATGTCCCCAAATAAGGTTAACTAATCAAATTTCTTAACAATCTGTTTAGCAATCTGAATAAACAAGTGGAATGTTTCTTCGCTTTAGATGGAATAACCTTGGGGAAAGGCAAGTGAAGAAGTCAGCTGTGGCTCTTTCACTGCCAAAGTTAGTAAGCAAATAAGGAGGACACTAAGCTGTGACTTTGTAGTTGGCTGTCTCCGCCCTGCTGCCTTTTTAAGTGCTGTGTCCATTTCCTCTAGCAAAGGGCCGGTTCGGGGGTAAAACACAAACAGAGGGCAGACGGGGACCCCGGAGTCTGCAGACAAGTAAGTAACATGCTGACTTATGCAGTCTCCGGGGTGGTGGGGGTGGGGGACCTTTGTTGTAGATTAGTGGGTAAAGCAGATGGAAACAGAAGTATATCCATGATGCTTAGCTGCATCCGATTTGACCAATTAGGGTAAGGATCTGTCTGCATTAGCACAAATACGTGGTTTGGTTATACATTAGAAGCACCTGTGAATTGCACATATTTCCATACCAGTAAGATTGTGCAAAGTATACATAATTGTATACACAATTGTACCATGTCACTTCCCTGGAAAGAGATGGATTTGTTGCATGGTGTATTTTTAGTAATTGCCTGTATGGTAATAGTAGCTAGTTAATATCACTAATTTACAGTTCCGTGTTAGGGTGTTTGTGGGTTTTTTTGGCTTGATTTTTTTTTTTTTTTGATACATGGCAAACAAAATATAAGCAAAAAGCAACAACAATGTAACAGTAAACTCACAAAAATGTATGTAATAATTAAAAGGAACTAAAATTGAAGATTTAAAAATTTGTATAATATTAATATAGAACTAGCTGAACTTTATCCTATAATTAGATCTAGTCCATATGGAAATACACTCTTCTCATGTTTATAGTACATAAAATCTTGGTATTAAAAATAGGTTTCAAGAGATGTGTTCCTTATTGATTTTTAAAATGTCTTTATAATGTAATATAAAGGCACCACACCTTGCTTAAGAGAGATTAGAATCTAAACACCATAGGATAGTCAGCAAATGCTAGTATATGTGAGAGAGATGTGAGCAATTATATATGTTAACATTGTCAGCAAAGATACTTTGCTGCCTGAAGCAAAGCCAAAATGGTGCCTATTCCCAGACCCATCTGTAGCCGCCATTCCTCCCCTTCAAAGCTGAGCCATTCAAGCACCATTCTGAGTCTTTATGTATGATATTCTGAAGCATATGCCAAAGCAAATTACTTCTGCCCAGAAGAATGAAAAAATGGAGCTTGCCAAAGGCCACCAAGTGGCTTTGTGGCACAGATACCTTCTGGGGGAAAAAAATTCTTTGAAATGTACCGTATTTTTCGGACAATAAGATGCACCGGTGTATAAAACGCACTAAGATTTTGAAGAGGTAAGAAAGAAAAAAAAAAGTTTTTGCCCTCCCCAGCCCCCAGGAGCTCTCTGCAGGCCTCCCAAACCTTCTGCACGCCCCGTTTTTCACAAAAACGGGCTCGTTTTTCAGAAAAATGGGTATGTTTTTGCCCTCCCCATCCCCCAGGAGCACTCTGCAGGCCTCCCAAACCCTCTGCATGCCCCATTTTTGCGAAAAATGGGCCTATTTTTCACAAAAATGAGATGAGTGGGGCGGGGCTTCAGGAGGCCAAAAATGGCTGTATTTGGTGTATAAGACGCACCAACATTTCCACCCTCTTTTAGGGTGGGGGGGGGAAGTGTGTCTTATACTCCGAAAAATATGGTAGGTATCCTGCGAGCCAGATCTTATTAAAGTAACAGGACATTTGGATTGTAAGAGTATAAGAAATGAAGAAGCTTCTTTTTCTGTTGGAGATCCAATACTCGTAAACTTGGAAGATTGAAACAGTGTTCTCCCAGTTTTTCCCTGAAAAAGTAAAAACATGGCCTTTGTAAATTATTTTAAAACATTTTAAACTATTCCTCAGTGCTTTGTTCCATTTTATTTCAGTTGTACAGTTTTTAATTTGTATGGTTTATTTTAAGTTATTTTGTATGGTTTATTTTTATTATTGGTTCAGTTGTTTAAAATACTATAGATTTTTATTTTGATCAGTAATTATATAGAAATGCTTCATATGAATAAAATCATTATTAATGTGTAGACTCAGTTTATAAGGGCAATAAATTATTCAGCAACTGTTGCATACTAAGTCTATATATGTAGGACAAAGTATTGTGCTCATCAATGAAAAAGTTGAAATCTTTTGAAACGCTGATGTTTTTACTATTTGAAATTCCACTGAAACATCCCAGGAATCCCTTTTTGATATTCAACTCTGTATGAAAACACAGCATTTAAGCCATGTACCCTAGAAATCTAATTGCCAGGGATATGTAGAATAAAATGGTTTCTTCCTTTTTATCCTGTTTTTCCAAATTGCTTAGAGGAATTCATCACTCTTGTTCACCTAAATCTCTTACAGGCTCTTCCTTCACAATCCTGCAAGAATTTATTTTGAGCTGGGGATGCTTTTTTACTTTATGGAACACTTTGTTCCCACTGAGTGTAAGAAAAGCCTATTTGCGATATAACCTTTCTGTTATGAGCTAAGAAAGAAGGTTTATCTGGCTGATTCTGTAAACACACGCTGACTCAAGCTCCTTGTGCTGAGTTGGCAAACTAAATCAGACAGCCCTCTCTGGTTATAAGCAGTCTACTGTTAGGCTAAAGGAACAACTACAATATAAAGTAGGTTTTGACAGAGGCTATAATCTCTTGTCTCTTAACATGGGCAAAGAATTATGTGTTCTTATCCATGCTGATAATCATAAGTGCTGCAAATTGAGAAATTTCCATAATATTCTATATGACATTGTATAACCTATCTTTCACTTTAACACATGAGTGCACATAAAGTGTGGCTGCCTTCTATCACAGTTGTCCATCAAGTATATCATGTAATATACTTGCAAAAGCTTTGGGCTAATAAGTATCTTGTGGAAGGCTGCTGGGTCCCGTTTCTTTCTTGTTTAACCTCCCTATCAGTGAATGGGCTATTGGTGCAAATGAATATTTTTCCATTTCTTCAGGAGGAGAGCTTTACTTTATCCTATACTTTTTCCTGCTGTAAAACCACTGGACTTTTCTTCTCTGTTTTTCTCAATCATTTGCAATTGTTGACAGTTAACCCCCAACTCTTCTCTGGATGTCTTTTTTGTAGGCTTCTAACCCAGGTCAATTTGAGAGTGACAGTGATGTACTTTGGCAACGCTCTCAGCTCCCTGACACTGTCTTTCACCACGGCCGGGTTGGCATCAACACAGACCGACCTGATGAAGCCTTGGTTGTCCATGGCAATGTAAAAGTTATGGGATCCCTTATGCATCCATCAGACATCCGAGTAAAAGATGATATCCAAGAGGTAAGTGTTCACTCCAGAAATTATATTCAGTACTGAATCTGCTTTGAAAATCCACACTGTCACTTTAGATTTCTGAACTGAAACTTTCATAAGCACTGAGCAAGTACTCATTGCAAGCCAAAAAACGAACATTATAGAAATAGGCCAACCTTTGCCTAACACTTGCAATAAGCAGATGTTCTAGTCTCAACAATGTTCAGGAGGCAAACATACCAAGGCAGTTATTCGTTTAATACTTCTGTCTCACAGTGTGTTTCGTTGTTTTTTTCCTATGCCTTCCCTCACGTCAGGATATAGCAATAGTACTTAGACTTGTATATCGCTTTGCAGTGCTTTACCGCCCTCTCTAAGTTGTTTACAGAGTCATTATATTGCCCCCAACAATCTGAGTCCTCATTTTACCGACCTCGGAAGGATGGAAGGCTGAGTCAAGTCTGAGCCTGGTGAGATTTGAACTGCCAAAGTGCAGTCAGCAGAAGTAGTCTGCAGTACTGCACTCTAACCACTGTACCACCGTGGCTCTTTATGTAACTATACTTCTAGTTAAGGTTCCATTATTGTACATGGGACTTGCTATACCCTTAACTATATATCAACTTGTCTTTGTAAAATGCAATTGCAAACTTTTGATTTTAATACTTTGTGTTCTATATGAAAGGAAGAGTTGCTAGATTGCCATGAATCTCAGGTTGTAACTTGGCCTGACTTCCAAATTCCCAGTTTGTTTGCTTTTTTTTTTTTTTTACTTAAAAATACTTTATATTAATTCCTGAACACTAGATAAATACATTTGGATTTGGGAGCTTAGATATTTAGTCTAAGCTTAGAGTTTCAGTTCTAAGCTTAGACTAATAGTTTAGATACCTACCTAAATGTGTGTGTGTGTGTGTGTGTGTGTGTGTGTGTGTGTGTGTATTTTCACTTTGATATTCTAAATATATTCAAATGATTTACATTCTTGCTGGTTTTTATAGAATATACAGTACTTTATTCTGTAAAGGTCAGCACAGATACTAAGCATTACAGCCAGTTATAAAACTGGACAGGCTTTGTTTCGGGTGGTAGAAAATAATACTAAGTCTCCTTGGTTTTTTGAAAATTGAAGTGCTGTCCTTTCTCAAAAGGCTAAATTCTGCTGCTCCCACTGTTCAAATCAATAATACAGAGAACACATAAATACTGAGCTGAAATCGGCATGTGATTATCTACCGTATATTCAAACTTCCACTACACCTTTTTGATTTTTGTCAAATATGGTTAGATGTAACTATCTGGTGCCTGAGTATTGAAGACCATAGAGTACTTTTATAGATTTCTTTTTCTTATAATTTTAGGTAGACACCACAGAGCAATTGAAGAGAATCTCCCGTATGCGGCTGGTGCACTATAATTACAAGCCAGAGTTTGCTGCCACTGCTGGCTTGGAGAATACAACTGAGACAGGTACAGGTAATTTTTCTGACCTTGAGTTTAATTTACATTACTGTAACAAGTACATCTAAAACTATTGATTACAGTTGTTCCATGGACATTTTTTTCTGAAGATTGTTTCTATACTTAGAGAATATGTTTTTGTATAATACCTAGGTATTTAACACTATACAAGATGCAGGAAAATCATTTACCAAGCATCATTCATCATGATGTGAAAACCCAGGCCTAATACTCTCTCTTTACTTAATTTAAATATCAGATATACTGTAATTGCTATACTTATACTGTTGTTTTTCATAGCAAATTAGTAAAACGCAGAGCACATTTTTGTGCCTTTGTTGGAACATAGATGTTGGAATATCTTATGGGCAGGTGTTGCAAGATAGGGTGTATGATCACACAATGGTGAATTAATACTTGTTCCATTGTTCCATTTACCGTATTTTTCGGAATATAAGATGCACCTTTCCCCCCCTAAAAGGGGGTGAAAATTTAGGTGCGTCTTATACACCGAATGTAGCCCCGCCCACCCACTGGCCCCCACCTTTGGCTTCTGTCTCGCAGCAGTTACCTCCTTGCAAGCAAATAGCAAGAAAAAACAGCTCCTTTTACCTTCAGCACAGGCTAATTAGCACAAGTTGATTGGATCGTCCTCCCGACTCTCAGCTGATTTGCTCTCAGCTGTTTTGCGCAGGGCTCTGCTGCTTGCTGCAAAGAGGTAAATTGCTGGAGCAGATTTTTTTTTCCTTGTGCTAATCAAGCTATGCTGAAAATGAAAATGAAAGTAAAGCAGGCTGTTTGCTGTTTGCTGCAAGGAGGCAAAATTGCTCAGAGGCAGAGGGAGATTTCTTTTTCTTCTTTTCCTCACCAAAAAAGGTAGGTGCGTCTTATACTCCAGTGCATCTTATACTCCGAAAAATACAGTATTTCCTCCTCCCCCTCCTCCTCTCTCACTATGGGGCACATGGTAGATTCCAAATACTTTATGGGTAAAACTCAATTCCTTCAAGGAACGCTTTCCCAATACCAGACAAGGCCAGCCAGGATCTGTCACCTGTTCAGATATTTTCTGTAGCACTTTTCATAATGAAGGTGTATTCATCAGGCCACTGATTTTAACCAGAAGCAATCTAAGGTATTGCTTAAGCTCATCTCTTAGTTGAAAGAGTGTAAGGGTGTGATGAAAGTAGTGTGCTTCATGCAAGAGTTCCTGATGCCAAAATCATTCTGGCATACAAATATTATCTTTCTGTTATCATAAGTTTTTCTAGGGCCTATGCTTACACTGAACCTTTTAGCTGTTTCTGAAGTGAAAAATTTAAAATAACTACTTTACTGCAATTGTTGTTAATGTTTATAAAATAATACATATGTTTGAATTATATCTTTAATTGTAACTTTTTGGCGTAAATATCTTCTATAATGACACTTCTTGAGCTCAAAGCTGTTATGTTTTATGTTGTTTTTTTCCTGGGCAGGTGTTATTGCTCAAGAGGTGAAGGAGATTCTTCCAGAAGCAGTAAAAGATTCTGGGGAAATCGTCTTTACCAGTGGGAAAAGTATTGAGAATTTCCTTGTGGTAAATAAGGTGAGTGAAACTCTTGGAAATAAACTAGCAACAGATTCTGAAGAAGACTAAATCCATACAAAATCTGGAAAATATATTCCCCCCCCTTTTTTTTAAGTTGCATCTTAGATGTTTTGGTTTAAGAAGAGCCAACAACTACACTTGCTGGCTTGAATTGATGTGAAGGAGAAAACAAAAACAAAAATAGAAAGGCTGCTGACAAGAAAAAACTGGTTCAAATCCTTGCAGGTGATTTGGTGGAGAATAATAAGGTAGCTGGTCGGTCTATGTTTCTCAAAAAGCCTTCAGAAGAAAAGAAAGGACAGGTCTTAGTTCTTCCTGTGTCTCCTACATTTAGCTTGACTTCAAGTAACTGCTTATTTTTTATAAGGACCAAGAATAATTCAATCTAGTGAAAAAGTATGCCAACTACTTTTTCACATGATATGTGAGTGAATGTCTTGCCCTAACCTAGATGTAGGGCAGATTATAGAATAAAATAAGTCCATAGGTATCCTTACCTATTGAATGTTTATTCTGTTAAAATAAATTGTATACATATTTTATATAATTATACACAGAGTAGCCCTGGGGTAAGGTGGGTGGCCAATAAATTTAAATAATAATGCCAAATATTTTCACATATAGTGTATTATAAAGGGTTTATTTTGTGACAATATAGTAAAATATATTTTTGTGAATTTTTAAAAAAAATTGAGATACTAATGCAGAGATGGAATAGATTTGTGAATCAACAAATAGAAGACTGATATGGACCAGAAAGAGATCACTCCTACATTTCAGTAAATGTACATACAATGGTGTTGTAATAAACAAACATAAAATGGTTTTATAAGCCACGCTATAGAATTGTGGTTATCTGGAAAATACAGTTTCACATTTTGATTGTACTCCTATCTTCAGTCTTGAAGATAGATAAAGCTAGATATGTAATTTTTGATGATGGTCAAGAGTGTATTTACATGGGTAAAATGCATATGTCATTGCATTCATTCCTGGAGATATCAGGTATGATCAGTGGCAAATTCCTTACCTTAATAATAGCAACAATTGAATCAGTCTCAGAGCTGGCATGTACTATAATAATTACGATTATAATAATTATATAGCATTAGCTGCCTTAAATATAATTTGGAGTGGAATGTAGATTCATTAAACTGTACATAAGATTTTTAAGTAGTCAGAAAGCAATCTTTCTCCAGAAGAGAGAAGAATGGTAGTGAGCAGTGAATTAATGATACTGTAAACATATGAAAAATACCTACCCAGATTGTTTGAGTTTCATCTTTGAAACACGTGAATATGAGAAATTCAGAAATCAAAGAAGGAGCGGAGGAAAGAGTCTGAGATTGAGATCCTTTCTTCAAGGATAGACTTTTACATAAGTTGCCTCATTGCAAAGTCTCTGTATCCACTTTTTTCTCTACAACTTTTGCAGAGTGAAAAGATTTTTGCAAACGTCCACATTGAGGAAAGTGTCTGTTAAGTCACTTTGCCTGATGTGTTAAGTTTCTTTTTTAAAAAAAAAATTGCGAAAACAAAACATCCTTACCCTTTGAAAATAAAAGACCAAATCACAAGGTAAAGATTTGAGCCCATCAGACAATCTCTGTATAAAAGCAAACGTTGATTTTGCTCATTGCAGGAGCGGATTTTTATGGAAAATGTTGGGGCTGTGAAGGAGCTCTGCAAACTGACTGACAACCTGGAGAACCGGATTGATGAACTAGAGAGGTGGAGTCATAAACTGGCCAAGCTCAAAAGGTTGGACAGTATGAAGTCAACTGGAAGCTCTGGAGCATTCAGGTAATACACATACCTGAATTTTAAACATAAGTTTTATTCAGCTTTGGATCATAATATGGAGTGGCCACCTGGAGGAAAGGACTGTTGACAGATTTAATTCTCTATCACAAAAATAACATGTAGGTTGCAATCCTATGATTTAGGAGGAGGCTACATTGAGTACAGTGGCACTTGTAATTATATTAAGATTTGAAGTAATAGAGAAGCTCAAAGAGATTTGGAATAGATTCAGGTGTTTTTCCAAGCTGAAGATTGAGTTCCCTTTCCAAGAGAGCAGGAAAGGACTTCTTTTCTCTCCTTCTACCATAATTAAGAGCATCATCGTGATATTTCTCTAATCCTTAATGAGAAGAGGAAAATATTGCACCATTCAAATTCCTAGACAATATGAGTGTCCATATGGACCACTGATGGTTGAGAACACACCTCTTCTCTACAGTAGGGTTTATAGGGCACATTTCCGAACTCTCCCAAGATATATATGAATGTAAATCAATATTTTTAAGCCCATTCTTGAAAAGGCCTTCAGTAGTACATTTTCAAAGAAGGATGGTACAATCAGATAAACAATGCAACAAATTTGAAGACAGGTTCATACTTTTAATGGTTCCTTGTGCAAGAAAATGTATGGTTTTCATTTCGTTTAGTGGCTTTCCACTCCCCCCTGTATAATATTATAATATATCATATCATATCATAAACACATGCACACACACTTATTTATTTATTTGTTGAACAACTTCCATTAGAAATGAAAGAATGACCAGGGCAAAAATGCAGTAAAAGAAGAAAAATGCTCATTTGGATAAGTATAAACTTTGTTTTTTAATACAGCCAAGCTGGGAGTCAGTTCAGCCGTGCAGAAAGCATACCGCATAAAAAGAGGTCCCCCAAAGTGGCAGTCAAGGTAACTTTTTACAAAGATACGTAATTTGTCTCATTTTCTGTATTAAAGGAGGTATCGTTGGAAATTTCTGGCCTTTGGTAGGAGATGTGGGAGCTGATTCTCTGATTCTCCTACTGTACAAATTCTGTGATACTTGAAGATATGGAAGCAAAAGATTTGTTTGAGTTCTGAGCAATGTCATGTTTGTTCAGCATGTATATTACACTGTTGAGTAAACACCAGCCTGTTCTGCAAATGTTAATATGCTATCCTCTGTCATTTCTAAATAATATGGATTCATATTGTAAATTATATTCATCGGCTATGAATATAAATTCATAGTTGATGTGGGTCAGAATTGTATTATGTGTGATACACTCCTTGATGCAAAGTTCTTTTATGAGCTGGTGCTCAATTTCGTTTCATCCAGCAGCTGTTTTAGTGATTTGTAATTTCTACTTTAAAATACTTGCCTTGCCCTCCATGTAGCTCTGCCATTCCTTAGCCTATGTGACATTTCCCATTAATTGATTTGTGAATATTTATTTTTCCTTGGAAAGGTTTAGATAAGAGTTCCAAAGATTCCATAGAAAGTACAGTTTGCTATTAACAAGATGACAAGCAACCTATAAGACTCAAAACTAAATTTGTCGAGCAGACATTTGACATGATTTGTCCCTTTGCTTTTATTTTGTGCAGCCTCCCCCACAAGGAGTCAAAGACCAGGCTTGCATCAGTCAACGTTTTCTGCAAGGTACCATTATTGCTTTGGTGGTGATCATGGCATTCAGGTGAGGGACTGCACATTTGGGCTACTACACACTCCTTGGGTTGGTGCAGCACTCAGAATGTGTGAGAGACCTGTTAGCCAGTGAGTGAATAGATATGAGTAGATAAACGGATATGTATTATTTATATTATTGTATTTTTTGGAGTATAACACGCTCCAGAATATAAGACAAAACTTAGTTTTGGGGGAGGAAAATAAGGGGGAAAAAAATCTGCCTCTGCCTACCAGCATCCATCGGTATTCATCTGGCTAGCATCCTTAACAAACAGCCTAGTCAGCTTCAGCATATTAGCCTGATTCAGCACGAGCAGCTGATTAGTGGGTGGATCAGCTCCCAGAATACCCCCAATCAGCTGTTCCCAGAGGTGAACTTTAGCAACAGGTTCGCTGGTTGTGAGCGTGCATGCGCCTCTTTGGGGCAGATACTCAGCTTCAAAAACGCAGCTGATCATCGCAGGGAGCTCTAGTGAGTACAGCAGGGGAAACGCGGAACCGGTCCAACAAGGCAGCAGCTATTCCAGGTTGCCATTTTGGCCTCCGTGCCTTGCTTTTTCACCCTCCGAAAGCTCCGTTTGAGAGGCTGCCTTTGCAAAGAGAAGCTCCTTTTCAAACAGAGCTTTTGGAGCTTTTGGAGGCTGCAAAGGCAATCTCTCAAATGGAGCTTTTGGAAGCTGTTTGAGAGGCTCTCCATTATTATTTTTTAGAAAAGTTTTTTATTTGTTTTTCAAAACAAACACAAACAAACAAACAATATATTTTTTCTGAACAGTGTATTGGCCGAGTCAAAATTTGTATGGCTTTTAGTTTTCTCCAACACAATTTATATATTTCACTTTTTGCCATAATATTCTTTCTCTCTAATCTTTTTGTTTTATTTTCCTTCTGTTTTTTCTGGTATATAACCAATATTACCAATCGCCATAATCTCTAATCTCTCCGTTTGAGAGGAGCTCCAAAAGCTCCATTTGAGAGTACGCACGGAGGCCAAAGGGTGGGGGCTAGCAGGTGGGCAGGGCTACATTCAATGTATAAGATGCACCCAAAATTTCACCCTACTTTAGGGGGTAAAAATGTGTCTTATATTCCACAAAACACGGTAGTTTATTTCTTCTGAAATCGTCATCATCTTTTCACCACGGTGCTTTCATCAGTGAGAATTAAATGGAAATATGCATCACTATGTGAGACTTTTCTTTGTATTCTTTGTCCTGGCAATGTAAAAACTATTTTAAGAGCTACACTATAGTAATGGCAGTTATAGTCAGTTGATGCTTTGTAGATATTGGAAAAGAGATTGGAGAGTATAGGAATAAGCTTGTGAAGTAGAACACTTTTTCAGTCAAAGTCATTTACATTCATGAATATAAACAACAAACAAAAACAGCCTGTTAGGGTAGAGCTCCTATTCTGTCTGAAACACAGAAACCCTATTTTTAGAAACTTTATTTGATGTTTTCTCTTTCATAGTGTGGTGTCCATGTCTACACTCTATGTGCTAAGTTACCGCAGTGAGGAAGACCTTGTGGATATTGAAGGGTATGTTCCCTCTTCCTGGTCATATGCTTTGAAAAGTAATTGGACTCCCATTTGACTTGAGGGAAAATTCTTAAGGAATTTTTGATGCAGATGTTTGGAGCCAGCCTTACCATTTTGGGATGACAAAAGAATAATACAGTAAAGGGTATTGAGGGTAGGCAGCAGCAGCTGAATGCCTGCATCCCTTACACGCTGCCAAGCTATGACTTTCAACTGACACTGGTATATGTTTAGGATATTTCTTTTCATGACCACTTCTTAGAATTTTTTCCAATTTATAGATTCTATAACAAATGTATATAAACACCATGAAATGTGTACAGGTACACTGTTGCACATCATATTTAGGATCTGTTGTAAATAGTCATTGATCAGTTTCTAGAACCTGTGCTGTTTTATGTAATTGTCCACATATCCTAGCTGTATACCAGTTTGAAATGATGTATTTTGGATAATTCACAGTGGAATGTTAATTACTAAATTGACCTTTCTCTTTCCCTCCCTTTGCTTGCTTTTTTTTGCTCCATTTATTTATCTCCCCAAATCCCTCTCTGCCTACTCTTCCCATCAAATGCTCTTTGTTACAATTTCCCTTGCCTGGTTGTTCCATTCCTCCTTTCCTTTTCTGTTTTCGGTGCCTTGTAGCTCTTTTGCTGTGCCTACTTCTTGCCTTCTGGCTCTTTTTCAGCACAGAGGTCCTGGCGTCCCAGTTGCTCTCTGTCCATGGTAGGGTCCTACTTTTTCAATATGCTGCAATACATTTGTCCTATTCTTTCAAATCTGCCGCCTTGTATTTTTATGCATTCTCCCTTCTTTTTATATCTGTCTGCATTTTAGTGTTGCTTCTCCTCAACAAAGGCGAACAGGGAAAGAGTTTTTATAAGGCTTAAATTGGTATACTGAAACCAAGCTTAAATAATGTGTTAAAGTCACATTTAGTTTGAATAAGTATAAGCAAAAGTATAACTTGAAAAATAGGAAGATTGAAAGTGCAGTTCTTAATTGCAAGAAATCATCCTCATTTTTAATGAATTGTATTTCACTAAATAGATTTGGGTTGCACTCAGACTGAAAGTAGGATGCCATAAAGTTCTCACCCCAAATTCATAGGCTGATATCATCCTCCATTGATGCAGCTAACAAGGCAGCATTTAATGGAATGTAAAGGATCTAGGATTGTACTAGGAAAGTAAACAACTCTCAGATTCCTTGGACCATTTCTATGCTTGCAAAATGTGATGTTCAGTTATATGTTTATGTGGCTGTGTGCTGAATAATGTAAATGGGTGTCATCAGATAGAAAACATTAACAGTTAGCAGACCAGGGAGGATTGTATTTTGGTTGGAACCAGGACCATTTATCAAATTCTTAATTATGCTTGCAATCTCATCCTAAGAGTTATCTGTTTTCAGAATTTTCTGTTTTCCAGTGGAAAGGGGTGGGTTTAGAACTGATTTAAAGCAATGTTATCCCATTCGCCCTTTGTTACTTTGTCCAACTATGCTCATATGTAGATTTCTGTTCATTCAGAACAATAATTCTACTTTCCATCCTGTTTCCTGCCCCCTCCTTTTTATTTTTGCAATAGTTTTAAGTCATTTTCTCATTTCAAATGTGACCTCATGCACAGCCTCTATCTTATTGCATCTCTTCCCTTTGCTAGACATCTGTTTCTGTTTTTGGTCAAAACTTCATGCCTGCATTTTTCTTGCATTTTAGGTCCGGTCAGAACATAGATAAAAATAAGATGACATTTTCCACTACTGCATCATCAAATACCCCCAACAATGCTTCCCCTTCTGAGAATGGTAGGTACCAGGGAATTCATCCAGATTGAAAGAAAAGTTAAATTAAAACATAATTTTATGAATTATATATTTAGTGCAGGAAGCTAATTGATGCTGGTTTTGGATTTGACACAACTAATCTTGATTCTGTTATTCTTTTCTCACAGCCACAACCCATGTACCTGACTTGTCCCCTGCCTTGCCTGCCTATAACATAGTAGTCTGTTCCAACCCACCTTGTTTTTCTACCTGTTGTTCTTCTGTTCCCAACAACATATCTACTCCTGGACCTTCTGGGACCACTACAGTCGCCACCAACCGGATAGGTAAAACCATTTGGTCCTATTTATTTAAAAAAGAATTTACAGTTGTAGACCGAAAAGTAGGAAAGAACATTAAAATGGAAATTACCTAAGCTAAAACCCCACTTACAGCACAAGCTAAGCATGCCTGCGTTGTGCTCAGAACCAGAGATTTCTAATTGCCATTGCAGAATTTGGCCACAGTGTTGGTTATTTAATAGGAAGCAAACAATTGCTTCCTGGAATTGCTCTGAACAAATTAAATTTAGAAGAGAGATTAAGTACATCCTCCAAGGATAATAGGACATTTCAAAAGTATATATGCAATTGTTGAAATTTCAGATTTGAACCTATGCATTAACTCTTGGTCAAGACCATTAAAGGCAGAGCACCCGAGCATTCCACCCCCCACCCCCAAAATGGTGCTGTAGTTGCAGCAATAATTCATATTCATTCATTATTTCCTGAATATGCAGAAGTAGAGCCAAGTTTTGGGAGCGAGGGAAGAGAATCTAGATGACCAAATGTCTTGTTGGTGTAGTTCATTTTCTGTGTGAATGTTGTTCTGCACCATTTAGTTACACTATTTCCCCAAATGCTGTAGGTAGTTCTCTGCTATACTGTTGTGTTAAATGGATCCTTATCTACTGCCAAATAGATATTTATTTGCTATATCACACCATAGCTTCTTACACAAACTCTCTACAGTAGTTAAATGTACATGCCGAATAACGAGGATGTGGTTATATAATAATAATTTTTCTACTAGTTTTTGGATACCTTTGGTTATTAGAAGGTATTTGTACACCTGGCAATCTAGGAGTAAACAATCTACATTCACAGAATCAATTCTTTAAACAAGTATTGTAGCCATTAAAAGAAAAGATCCGCTGCCTTAATTTCATATAGCCAAAAGGAGGAATTAGAGCAAGACTGTCAATGGTTTTGAGCAAACCAAAGCTCAGTGTCAAGAGCTTTTTTCATCAGGTAAATGAATGTTTTTCTGTGAATATTTTTTTTCTTCTCGCCTAATAGAAGGAAGCAAAGAAGATCTGGGTGATGAAGCCATATTAGCATCATTATTTACTGTACATAAAACTGAATCAGTTTCAAAACATTACTCTTGGGGTTTTTAATCATTTTATTTCAAGATCATTCTGTTAGGAAAGATCATTCTGTTGGGAAAGATCCAGATGGATCTTGACAGACTTGAACACTGGGCCCTATCTAACAAAATGAAATTCAATGAAGAGAAAAGTATAGTCCTACACTTAGGTAAGAAAAACCAAAAGTACACATATAAATTGGGTGAAACCAGGCTTAATAGCAGTAACTGTGAGAGGGGTCTAAAAGTCTTAGCGGACAACCAACTAAATATGAGCCAGCAATGTGCAGCGGCAGCCAAAAAAGCCAATATAATCCTAAATTGCATTAACAAGGGGATACAATCAAGATCAAGTGAGGTACTAATACTATTCTATAAAGCCTTTGTAAGACCACACCTAGGGTACTGCATTCAGTTTTGGTCACCACACTATAAAAAAGATGTTGAGACTCTAGAAAAAGTGCAGAGGAGAGCAGCCAGGATGATTAGGGGACTGGAGACTAAAACATATGACTAATGGTTACAGAAACTGGGCATGGCTAGTCTAGTGAAGAGAAGGACCAGGGGAGACATGATAGCAGTGTTCCAGTATTTGAGGGGCGGGGAGGGGGTCAAGCTATTTTCCAAAGCACCTGAGGGCCAGACAAGGAATAATGGATGGAAACTGATCAAGGAGAGATTCAACCTGGAGAAAAGGAGGAACTTTCTGACAGTGAGAACAATCAACCAGTGGAACAGCTTGCCCTCGGAAGTTGTGGGAGCTTCATCACTGGAGACTTTCAAGAAAAGATTGGACTGCCATTTCTCAGAAATGGTGTAGGGTCTCCTGCTTAGGTGGGGGGTTGGACTAGATGACCTATAAGGTCCCTTCCAACTCTGTTAATCTGTTATCTACTATACCTATAAGTATAGGTATAAGTATATCTTATATACCTATATAACCTTATATACCTATAAGTAGGTATAAGTAGGGGAGCCTATAAGTAGGTTCCCCTACTTATACCTAATTGTTGCATTCTTTTTGGAATTTCCAGAATACAATGGTCAAGAATATTTAAATATTAGAGAATGATTTTGGTTTTCTTATGGAAATTGATAAATTCAATGTGTGTAAAGATTTAATCAATAATTCTGGCTTTTCTATCAGTTGCCTAGTGCAAACCAGTTCGTACAGATGCATTTTCTACAAAGATGTTTTTATATGAAATTATATTTGTGTTAAGAAACTTCACTGAGAATGTACTGTACATCTGACTAAAACGCCAGAATTCACAGAAACTCTCCTAAGGGAATTTTCATCTATATTAAAAATTGAAGTTTGTCTAACTGAGTCTACAGTATTAGAAAATAGCCACAGGTTTATCATTTCTGAGAATTATGCTGTCTTAGTTATCACACCTTAGGCTCTTATCTATCTGTCCATTGCTGGTCCCTTCTCAAATTAGCTTTATTAATTTTTATTTTGTTGCTCTTCATAGACCAAAGCTTCGTGTCACTCCTACCAGTGACAAACATCAAAGCCAAATCAAGGGGGATCAGCGGCAAGACAGCTTCCCACACAAAGTGGCCAAAGACTTCTGACCGATCACAGGACTTTGGGGGTCCCAATGCCAGCCCCTCCTCCCTCTTCACTAACATCCAGGGCAAGTCCAAATATGTTGCCAACCTCCCCCTCACATACAACAGCTTTCCTTCCGATCAGACATCACGGCAGCGACGGAGCATCAGCCAACCAGATGCTAAGGAGCCTGGCATCGTAAGAATGAAGCATAATGGTAGACATATTTCCTATTTTCCCTGATTACTTGGGAATAGAGACAATTTCCACCATCTCTGCTCATCCCACCAAATCTAGCAGTGTGGCATGTTAAACAATGTCTTCTTGTTGGACCCAGGAACTGTGTTTTTCTGTGGCTGCCTTATGGAATGTCATCCCTCCAGAATTTCAGATGACCTCAGCCCTTTTAGCCTTTCATAAGGCATTAAAGACCTGGCTGTTCCCCAGGCATTTGGGCCAGGAGATTGTCAAGATCTGCCACTGACTGCTGCTTTCTTATAAGTTTGCATTATTATTTGTGATCTTGGGCGTTAGGGCTTGAGTAGTTAAAATGTTGTTGTTAAAATGTTAAAATGTTAGCCTGGTATATGATCCAGAGATGAGAGGGGAATACATATAAATCAAATAAATAAGCAAACAAACAGGCATTGTTTAACAGAAGAAGGAAAAATGTTTTGCCCCCAAAGACAACATGCAGGAATAGATCATGGTTCAGAGGCCTCATAGTAGTGTGGCCAAGAGCAGCAGCAGCCCAGTCACCCCTTGTTTCTTGCATGTGTGCCTATCTCCTCCTCCCTACTGCAATCTGGCTCTCCCCAGTTGACTAATGATTAGCCTGTGGGCATGTAGGAAAGAGCCACTTTGATGCAGTGGTTAATGCATCAGATTAGAAACCAGAAGGGCTTGAGTTATAATCCTGCTTTAGACACATAGAATGTGAGTCACACACTCTGTCTTTAAAAAAAAGGCAAGGGAAAACCTCTTTTGAAAAAAATAAATAACTTGCCAAGAAAACTGCAAGGATCAGCCCAGGCAATCATCAAGAGTCAGGTCTGACTTGAAAGAACCCCTGATAGGCAAGCAGGGAAGATTTGAGTTGCAATGAACCAGCCAAGGCTTCTGAAACCTTTTTTTCCCACCGTTCTTGAGCTACAAATTCTTCACATATGTTTTAACTATCTGCAAGCACCTCCTTAATATATCTTGTACATCTTTAATTCCTTCTTTACTTTCCTCCAGAACATGCTCATTATTACCAGCCATTACATTTGCTAGTATAGTTTCTTTTCAAACTCTGATGACTTGGACTATGGGAATGGTCATCCTAGGACATCTGGAGGCTACAGGATGGTAAAAGCTGTTGATGTATATACATTATACATTAACACACAATATATATATACATTGATGTATATACAGTATAATCATATCCAAACAGGAGAACACGTGTTATTTTTCCGTCTGTGCCAGATCTTCCTTGGCTACACTGCCTGTTCCTGTTGTGCCCTATGCTGCATGTAAAGCTTTGTGAGGTGATGGCACACATACGTTCTTAGCAGGCATGGCTTATGAATCCCATTCCAAACTATCTGATTTCCCTTTGGCTTGGTTTTAGGCAGAAATATATACGGTTGCATTAGTTAGAAGATCACAGTACTAAACCTTTCCCTTTAGAATGATTAGCATTTTGTGGAACTTCCTATGCAGAGTAAGCTCCTGCTCCATCTTGATCATTTATGTCCTGTAGAAACAGCACCTGTGCTCCAGTCTGTGTCACTGTTGGAGGCGAATGTTGTCATCTTACCCCAAGTCTGTGCTACAGGGGACAATTGCAGGTAAGTGGGAGCATGGCAGCTATAATAAGCTTTGTTAGACTGGGAGTTCTTTTTTGTAATATATTTCTATCTGAAATTTTCAGTGTAGTAAAATATACAAAACAAACCAGAACAAAGATAGAAAATAAAAAATAGAGGATAAGAGAGAAAGAGAAAGAAAAAACATTTATGACCTTCTGTCCTTTTTTTGGTCAAGTAATAATCATTTTAAAGTTTTCTCCAACTCTCCATCCCTTTTTAACCTCCAAATTGTGTAATTATCAAGTCATTTTTTCCTTCTTTCAACAAAAAGTCCACATACAGCTTCATCTTTCAAAAATGTCCTTATTGTCTTTTCTCTGACCAACCTGGTCAGCTTTGCTATTTTTGGAAATTCAGTTAATTTTATACTCCAGTATTCCACCGTAGGCATTTTTTGCATACATCAGATTTAAAGATCAGATTCCTAGGAAGGAAATTGTGTCATCCAGATAACTAAATATACCAATTTAGGATTTTTCCATGCATCTTGGTTACCATATTACCAGTGACAAATGATGGAATCGTATTTGAGTGAATACATGCAAAGCACAGCAGGAAAGTATGAAGATAAGCAAAAATTTGAGGTATCTTTTTTGTTTGTTTGTTTATTCCTGCAGGTCTGGAAACATCACTTATCGTATTCCCATCAGCAAATTTACATCAGTGAACACAAATCTTACTTTGGAAATGAAGTAAGTAAAAACTTTTGGGAAAACCCAGATTCTGGTAAAGAATATTGTAGAAAATGCAGAAGCTAAAACAGTTTAATAGGAAACCAGATTGAGAAAGGAGAATTCCAAAATGATATGAATAGTTGATAAAGATGTGATATCTGCTATCATTTCACAAATTGAGAGTACTATTCTCAATATAATTCATAGGAAAATAGTACTGAGTCATGAGGAAGATGGGGGACAGGCTTTTGGTGAGTCTTGACAACCAGGCACTTTTTAAATCAAATCTGGTTACCCCATTTAAGAATCCTTATCTTCCCTTCCTCACAGGACTGGAGATTTCACAGAAAGGCAGATACTTCTTTGTGGTGGTTCATTTACCTATATTTCTATGCCACTTCTCATCTCATAATTACAGAGCCATTTGCTGCAACAACCCTAAAATGGCCACAGTCAAAAATTAAAGTGTCAGTGCTACTCTGGGAGGATGCTATGTATTTCATATCCTCACATGCTGAAGATAGAAAGTTAGGCATGACACAGAAGAAACTCTGTCTGTCGAAAGGGAAGGGTTTTGTAGCTCAGTGACAGAGCACATACATTTTGTGTGTCCCTCCCCCCCCGGTGCCCCCAAAAAATCAGGTTTGGTCTCTGACATCTCCAGTTGGTGCTGCAAAACCTCCTTCATTACACTCCAATATTCCACTGTTGCAGATGCTGCTGATTATTGTCAGCCGCCTAGAATTGCCCCATGGTGAGATAGGTGGCAAATGAATTAAATAAATAAGTACTAGAAAACTACTGTCAGGACAGAATGGATAGATCATTGGGGGTTTTAGGCCAGCTGCATCTGAAACACCACATATTGCCTAATGATCCTAATCTGATGATGGGCCAGTGTTGCTTTAATGCAAGGCATCTTCTATATTCTTAAAAGACCATTTTGTTCCTTTGTGTACCTTACTCCACTGTGATATTCGTCTGTATAGTTAGACCTGGAAAACCAGAGCGGTTTGGATCAAGGAGTCTTCATGCTATTGTTTTTGGATTGTATCTAATGTATCCTATAAAATGTTTCATAGAAAGCAAAGAGGAAATTAGAGAAGTGGCTTGTCAGTTACCACTTTCAGGATTTAGATCTGTTCAAAATAACTTCGCAAAATGTAGCTCCGTTATTCCTTGGAGCCCCAAATACTTTGCTTTCTGCTGTAACACAAGAAAGACTTTCAGCCTTTTCTTCCTGCCTGCAAAACAATAGCACCTCTGAAAAGACTCCGGAGAGATATTTCAAAGGGCAAAGGAGAAAAGAAGATGGGGGAATGCATCCCAGTCAGGGGTGGGCTCTAAATTTTTTTACTACCGGTTCTGTGGGCTTGGCTTATTTTGTGGGTGTGGCTTGGAAGTCATGTGACTAGGTGGGCGTGGCTAGCTGGTCAGAGTCATTTCTGGAAGGTCCTCGCACTTACGACCAATCCTCGCACTTACGACCCGACTCATTTGTTTGCTTTTAACACTGATCAGCTGTAGGACGGCCCTTTGAAGCCCCGCAGCAAGAGTTTAAACAGTTTTTTTCCCTCTAGTCATCAGCTGGGACTCAGGAGGCAGCAATCGATTGGGGGTGGGACCAAATAAAAGATAAGAATAATGTGGGGGGGGAGGGCAGGGGGGGAGAACCGGTTCGGTGACGTCATAGTCACCGCTACCGGCTCAGCCAAACCGGACTGAACCGGGAGGAAACCCACCACTGATCCCAGTGCTATGGTGCATTCCTTCTTCCATTTCAAGTCCAAGCCTGGTATAATGGTATACAATTAGGAGTTGTGTATTTTTGGTGGGTGAAAGTGCAGAGTGAGAAAGAGTACTTTACAATGAAATAAGAACATTAATTCATAGGCCAATATACTGTAAATAGTGGCATTTATATTATTACCAATGCCAAGAGAAGGCTGTATTGAAAATGACCTGCTCATCGTTGTTGCTTTCTTTCCTTCCTCTCAGTGCTTCCTCAGCTATATCTGGCTATCTTTGTAAACTCACATCCAACAGCCCATGTCTGCACACTGGAAATAATCTAGACAACTTGTCTAATGCAACAGATATTCAGGTATTTTTTTAAAAAAGAAAAAGATATCTCACAAAATAAGTGCTTACCTGCTAGATAATGTATTTGCATCTAGGTTTTTTGTTTATAATAGAAAATCGGGTTCAATTTGTTATGTTCTTAGACCGATCTTAGTTTTGTTTGGAATAGATATCATTGCCTTAGTTTCTTGAAAATCACTCTTTAGTAACCTTTTTTTTTTTTTAAAAAAATGACCATAACACTGATTCCTCTTATCTCTTTTCATTTCCCCTTCTCTCCCCTTGTCCCTTTCAAAACAGAAACATAAGAGTTTGAGCATATAAACCCATCTGTAAATAAGATGAACCTTGAAATGCTCATATGTTTTAATTTTCATAGTTTATACATGGATAAGCTATGGATTATCCATGTATAATCCATAGCATATTTTGTTTCAAAATATGAAACAAAATATGTTTCATATTTTGATTAAAAATTTGAGAGTTAGCTTATCCATGGATAGGCTTAGATGCAAGTATATATGAGTTACTGTAGACAGGTACTTTTAAAATGTATTACTGTATATACTCGCAGATAAGCCAAACTCCGTTTTGGAGGTGTGTTTTGGCACATAAAGTTCTTGGCTTATCCCAAGTATATATGGTACCTTCCTCTCTACTGTTCTCTAACATCAGTTTCTTGCTAAAATGTGGGAGCAGAGAGCAAAGGAGATGCAATTCGTCTTGACAGTCTGGGAAATGGGGCAATATTAAACAGCAGCAATAGCTTTCTTTCATCCCAGGTACTGGTTGTTGTTTTTTTCCTAGGGAGCAACATACCGTTGGCCTGTGGTCATGATGCCATTCCAGGAATTTACTTACCATTTCCGACTAGCTAGGCCTGTGAGTATCAATGCTTGCCATGTCCTCTTCAGGATACATTTGTAAGGCATATTAGTTTTTAGAGTGAAAAAAAAATGAATGTAACCAAAGCAATGAAGTTGCCCTTTGGTAACAAATCTCCCTTTGGCATCATGTTAAGCTGGGCACTTGAGTGAACGAAAATTGTAAACTGTTAAATGAGACAAACGAATATCCACATATAGCAATATGTACAAGAATGGTGTGAATATCTCATATTTAAATTCCTTTCTGATAAGTCTGGTATAGATAAGAAATGATCCTGTATCCATGGGAAGGAGAATGTCTAGATTTCACAGGCATGCTTATTTCATTTTAGGATTAATCTTCGGTAGAGAAAAATATGTTCCTAATTGAGAGGCTTTAAGAACACTATGAAATTTCTTGCCACAGTATTGGGGTTGCTGTTTTTGCACCAGTGCAGAGTTTCTCAACCTGGCAACTATTAGATATGTAGATTACAACTCCCAGAATGCCCCAACCAGCATGGAATTGAAACCCACATATTTTAAAGATGCCAAGGTTGAGAAACACTATTCTAGTGCAACTACTTGTGTGAGAGCACAGGAGAGACTTGAACTTTTAGGGAGCAGATTTAAAAGTCTGGAGCTTGTTGGGGAAGTGTGATTTACTGACACAAGATATCAGTATAAAAGCTTCTGTGCCTTGAAAACACACAGGAAATTAGCCTTCTTTCATAAAATCAGAGAAGAGTTCTAGTGATCCAAGAGTTCTAGGGACCCACTCAGAGTATGAGCTCACTTTTTACTTTGACTTTAAATTTGAACTTCCAGTAATAGTTTTGAGCTAATGATCCGACCAACTCTCCATGGTTTGTTTCGCCGAAGGTAAATTGTTTCTGATAATGATGGCTATTTGCAAAACTTCATGATTCCCTCAAGATAAGAGTTCCTCTCAGTAAAAAAAAAAAAAAAAACACCTTCATTTCCCTTGAACCTTATTTTTTTTTCCATTCCCTCCTCACAGGGCCAAGCTAACTGCAGTACCCCTGTGGAGCAGATGGGTTCTCTCTTTAATGACTACTATTTCCAGTTTTATTGGCTCTGTGAATGAGTCTCGGGAACACCTGCACCCTTTTGATAGAAGCAGAAAAACGATGGGCTCCAAGACTCATTTGACTGAATGCTCTCTTCAAAGAACACCATGCCCTGACTAGTTGCTTCTAATTGATAATCTCTTCCTTTGGGCCTGAGTTACTTTGGTTTCCTTCCTAGCAGATGGAGGTTAATCTTAGAATGTCATACTTTGGGAAGCCACAAGCAAAACAAGAAAATACAGAGGCATTTTGTTTTCTTGATTTGCTGTAGGATGCTAGAATTCCTCTGGCCTCTGAGTACACTGGATTTTAAAATTTTAGGCTTGACCATGCTTGTGTTCAGTCTATTTCAGAACAGACATCTCAGAACTGAAAGATATGGCTTGACTGGAAACAAATCTTGGTGCCCAGAAAGTCAATGAAGCAGCTTTTTAATGCAAATTTCTTACCAATGATGTTAGAAGTCCTATTCTAAAATGGAAACACTGGATCTGTCTGAAAAGGAATTCTATCTAGATGTGTTGCAAGTCGTACACTGGAATTTTCGACTTTCTAGCTGGCAGTCAGATGCTTCTCTTTAAAGCTATGCTTGGCAGAAATCCTGGTGACACTGGAATTCAGGGCTGATAGTTGTTTTTAATAGCAATAACCAATGGAAAAGCTATGGGGTTTACCTCTCACTTCTTCCTGCATCTATCTTACTATAAATTTGTATTTGGCAGACAACAAACCTCAAGGACCCTGCAAAAGCCACTCTCAGGCAGGTCACATCTGTACCCAAAGTGCCTTCTTTTCAGGACTGGATGAAGATGCTTCTCAAGAAGATAGCTCTCTTCTTCAAATATACTTGAGAAAATAGCTCCTGGGCTCTACAACTGGACTTCACAATGCTGGTATCGAAAAAGCATTGACTGAAACCTTTTAAATCCCATTATCTGTCGCTGCCAAAAATACATTCATCCCAAAGAGAATATGGAAAAACTTATAGTATTAACCCTTGTGCCAGAAACCAGGAAAAGGAGGCCACCAGAAGCAATGTACCCAGTGCTAAAAATATCTAAACTGATTTTTTTTTTTTAATCCCTAAGGGGTCACAGGGGTCTCTGTGAGGTAACAAACAAAATACCTTTCTTCATTCTAGGCTTTGAATATCCTTCATATTTCAGGTAATTTACTGTTACAAGATTTTAATTTGCATGTGGGGGGTTTTTCACCAAAAAGAGAAAAGAAGCAGCAGCCAACATTCAAGTTAATTATTGATTGGCTTGTGCCTCATAGGAAACCAAAGTTGAATCCACAGAGTGCCAACCTGAGCCAAGATTTTGAATTAGGTGCTGGGATAAGTCAGATGTATAAGCACAATGTCAAGGTATCAGCCTTTTATTCGAAGACAAATGAGTTAGGTTGGTTCAGGCACTGGCCATTTCTTTCTAAAATAGTTAAAGAAGATTTATGTAGGAGCAACAACAGTTGCATAGAAAACAAGGAGGTAATCTGATGGGGAAAGTAAGAAGCTGCTGGTTCAGCTCTCTCAACCAGAATGAAATTACTGTATAAAGAATATATGAAAAGAAGCATTCCTGCCTTTGGCATATTCCAGCCATCCAGCACTGCAAGCTTTTAAATTGGATTACTGTAGTTAAAAATGACTAAAGTAGACCTTGGCTATTGATATTTTTTTAAGCATTGGTGTCTTTGTGAAAACATACAGTAGTGTTGCCTGCATTCCTTGGTGAAACTGCCACATTATTAATTTATCTATTACCAGGTAGGCATACTTTTAGGCTATTATCCGTGTTGCATATTTGACACTGCATTGTATATCTATGCTAAAAATCGCACTTCCCGGAGAAAAATGATAGCTAAAAATAGTTTTATGAGAACACTTCTAATAAATGTATTAATATGTATGCTAACCTAGCAGTTCAAAAACATGCAAATTTGAACAGATAAATAGGTACCATTTTGGTGGGAAGGTAACAGCAATCCGTGTGCCTCAGTCATGCTGGCCACATGACCATGGAAATGCTGACTGCCTCAGCTACCATAGAAAACAGAGATGAGCACCGCCACCTAGAGTCGGACACAACTGGACAGGGGAAACTTTTACCTTTAACCTGTTTTCAGAAAATAATGTACTGGTCTAATTGTTCTTCGGGATGCTTTAAAGCAAGTGGTACTTATGGATGCAATATAAAATTAATTCATTGTTAATGATTGACATCTTTCTTTGGGATGCTGTATGTTGTGTGCCCAAGAATAGCTCCTAAAGAAAAATAGCAGTTGGGTATTCCTATTCATTGGGAGCAGTGATGATACACTTGATGATATAGGGCAGTGTTGGCGAACCTTTTCAGCACCAAGTGCTGAAAGGGGAGCGCAGACGTGTGCATGCCTGAAACCAAAGAGCAGCCACCCAGTGTGCATGCACACGTTGGAAAGATAATCTTCCGGTTTCTGCCATGCACATGCGCGCTGGCCACCTGGTCTTCCGGTTTCTGGTGTGTATGCGAGTGCAAAGAGCAGCTGGCCAGCGCACGGGAGAGTCTCAAAATTCAAATGTGAAAATTCGCCTGGGTCATGGGGGGAAAAGGGTGGCGGGGGGCATCGAAGCAGTCAGCAGTGGAGGAGGGATGAGCCCCGCATGCAGGGGCCCTCCACCGGCTCCACCTTGCCTTTTGGGGGCCCTCGCACCTCCCTGCCTGCTCCCCTGGTCCCTGTTGGGGTAGCAGGATATCCCCACCAAAAACTCAGTTCCACAGCCCTGAACAGGGAGAGAAAGTTGGGCAGGGGGAATGCCATCTCCCTCCGCTGGAAAGCCAGAGCCCCTTCCCAGACTTGGAGGGCAGTCCTGGGGCTTGGATTGGGGGGTCAGCAGGCAAGAGAGCTACGCCCCAACTCTGCTCCAGCATCCCAGCTAGAAGTGGCAGCGCGAGAACCGCTCCTGGCCCCTCACCCCCAGCAGGAGCAGTGGGCAGGGTGGCTGGCCGCCCAGCTAGCTAACGTTGGCCTGTGCACTCAAGCCAGCCAGGCGCTCTGGACCATGGATGTGCGGTGGAGCCGCAGGCTGGAGGGCTGGAGCTGCGCAAGACGCCCACTCAGACAGGGAGTGAGGGAAGCCACAGCCCGCCCATCCTGGCTGTTAGCTCTGCTCCCCTAGGAAGCAACTGCTGGGATCCCCTCTCCATGTCTTTGGGCACGCGAGCCATCACCCGTTGCTCTTCTGGGTTTTGGTACGCTGGCTACCTGGTCTTCACATGCTCAGGAGTGCCAGAAACTGGAAGAGCAGCTGCCCAGTGCGCATGCCAGGAAGTTGATCTTCCAGTTTCCGGCATACATATGCATTCCGGCCAGCTGGTCTTCGTGCACGCATGTGCACCAGAAACCAGAAGACCAGGTGGCTGGCATGCATGCGCACACTGGGCAGCTGCTCTTCTGGTTTCCGGCGCTTCCATGCGCGTGAAGACCAGCTGGCTAGCATGGCGGAACCCGGAAGAGCAATGGGCGACGGCTTGCATGCCCAGAGAAATGGCTTTGCGTGCCACTTCTAGCACGCGTGCCATAGGTTCGCCATCATGGATATAGGGAGAAGACAGAAAAGTTCTAGTTAGGTCCACCTCAGAGAAAACAGACATGTAAAGACTGGCATGGCTGTCATTACTAGTATTTGCCACCAGCTGGCATTGTTGCACAAGAAAGAATTAATGATCAGTTTTTTTACAGATACAGGAAGAGATCTAAGGAGCAAACAGGCATGAAGTAGGAAATCTTTAATACATACAGTATTTAATTTGGCACTTAATTTCAGATAACTAACATTAACTCAAACTGGAATTGTAATTTATTGATGTCATTACTATATGTTTTAAACATTGAAGATAATATATACTTTAGATAAGGCTCTCTGGCCAAAAAAAAAGTTTAAACTGCAGTCCTATACTCACCATTCACTGATGAGTGACAGAAAGAAATGAATTTGAATTCAGCAATCTTCCATAAGGATGCACTGCTAAGCACTGCTTATTGAAGGATTGCACTGATTGGCATTTCAGTGCAGAATTGAGCTTCAGTTATCATGAAGACAACCATTGCCTGTACTTCTCTAGGCCATCCTGATAGCATCAGCTTCTCTCTTCACCCACTGTTCTGTTTTCCTCTTTCCCTCTACATTCTTTTTTTCTTCTCCTCTTCCTCTTCCTTCTCCTCAGTGCCTTAGTTTGGACATAATTGTAACAGAGCCAATGTAGAGGAGAATAGAGGAAAATATTGTACATTTTAACATGATTTTGTTTGGAGTCTTTTTCCTCTATACACACACTTGTGCTCAGAATAACAAGAGTAAATGATGAAACCACAGGCCATATAAAATATTTCTTTTATGGTTATTCTTGGGATGCTGTCCATTTAATCATGTAAGCATTTATCAGGGACCAGTATGAGATGAAACAAAATGCTTAAAAAGCCGTGAGGAGGGTTTGTTTTTTGGAACTATTCTTTTTAATTCATGATTTTGTCCATCCTTATTCATTTGCATTCAGCCTTTGCTAGAATTTAATTCTTGTTTATCATTGATGAGTACAATTGTAGTGATTCTGATCTGTTTCAAAGCATATTTTATCTTTCTAGAACCTATTTCCTATAAAGAGCCAGCCATGCAAGTATCCAACACCCCTCCAGCTTCCTATTTTCTAGCAATTAAATGCATATCAAGATGCATGTTTACTCCCCTCACAACCCTGCTTACCACCTACCTATTGGTCTGTCATGACCATGCTTCTGAAGGCAGTGCAAGAACTGCTGTCGTTCTAGAGGATTGTAACAATCGTGACACTTTTTCCATGTCGGGGTTAAACTCTTTCAGCTTCCCACATAGTGGGAATGTTATTCCAGCCAAATGGAAAGAAGTCCTGCAATGGCGCCCATTTAGTTAAAGAACTGCAAGTAGAAACTCATAGAAATGGAAGAATCCGTTGTTCCTTTTTATTCCATCGTAGCTCTATTATGGCTCTTCTTAGTAGTAAGGTGCCAAAATACTCCCTTATTACAAGCAGTAAGAAATCTTTAAACCCTTAGTTAAGAGCTATTCATTTAAAAACAATCTGATGAGGACATTCACATTTTCCTGACTATCCCTTTACCTACTCCTCAATACTGATATAAATAGCTAACCCACCACTGTTTGTTATCTATCCTGATCAGGGTGAGGCAGCAAAGACAAAATGACATCAGAAATAAAATAACCAATCACTTTCTTCTCCCAGTCGATCCAATGGAATTGGAGAGAAGGTATCTGTGTTTATATATAAGTATGCATGTATGTATGTATGTGTGTGTGTGTATACATACACACAAGCACACATATACATATATCAAATCTTTTTATTGGCAAATTCACATCAAAGTTTTCTCTGGTATGCATAATCTTTTATAACAAGTATTGCTCTTTATATTACAGGTTTCATTGTTTTAAAATGCTGTAACACTGCGTCTATAATATCTCATTTGTCTCAAAATGCTTCAAAATATCAAGTGTGGGAGAGAGAAAATTAGCCAAAAATCATAGCAAATTAATAACCATCAGTGCCTCAGTTATTAGCGTAATCACATAAACTGGACCTTTCGACCATACAATCTTTACTCATCTTCTCAGAACATTCCTTCCCATTTGCATTATTTACAGACTTCTGAAAAGCAAAATAGTGATTAACAACTGTATCTGTTCCTGTCTGATAGAGACAGGTTAAGAGATGGTGCTTCCTGCTTAGTTGGTAGCTCACCTTTCCAAGAGCTAAAATTCTAACTGTGCCTCTTTAGACACTTGGAGGAACAGGAAGAAAAAACAAGGGTGGAAATGGAGCCAGCTTTTAAAGTTTGGCTACTCTGAAGGTTAGGAATGATTTCTCAAAAGGAAAATCCATACACTTTTTGTATTTTTATTATTGTTAAAGCTTAAAGCCTGTATATAAATATTTTATGCCATCACTGTGAGCCTTAAGGAATATAAAGCACTAATTGTTTTGTTTAAAAGTTGCTACCACAGCTTTAATCATTGTATATTGTCCACAATTTCAAAGTCATATACTTAGTGAGTACTATGTTAATGTTTTATTATTATTTTAGTTTGGTGGAGAATAAGTGAAGTTGCTTTTTCTTCTACCACCTGCTTTTCCAATTTGTATTTATATTTTGTTCTTGTTTTGGAGTTCTGGTGGTCAGGATTCCTCTACTTTTGTTTGCTTATCTAGAGCCTAATTCTTAGGAAATGTACCTGTATAAATAAATACCCAAGTATACTACTTTGTACCCAAGATTGGCTCATCACTTATTCTTTCACTTCAGTAGACTGAATTGTTACACACAGTGCAATTAAGGATGCAGATCAAGAAAAAAACAATTTGGTTTGGATGCTGCACATAATATGCTACAGGAAATATTTGAAGATGACAAAATAATCATGTTTTAGATTAATGTTCCTATCTGCAGTTTTTATAAAAGAAATAAAAAAGAATGCAAATGACCAGCTGTCTGCAAGGAATATAAATCCTTCCATTGCCCACCATCTAGTCAGAGCTGAAAAAGCTTCTTGGATGAGAAGCAAAACATCTTCAAAGAACAAGTCCAGCTGCCTCTTGAAAAAGCACCTTTGGGACAACCATGACCTGGATGACTGAGTCATATTATTTCTCTCTCACACACACTCAATTCAAATGGTCAAAGTACCTAATGTCCTCTCCTATTTTCTCCACAACCACCCTATGAAGTGGGTTGGGAGAGAATGACTATCCCAAAGTCATCCAGGTGGCTTTTATGCCTAAGGGAAGCAAAGCCTAGAATTTTGGTTTCTAGGCCAATCCTTTAATCACTGCACAAATGAACTGATTCATTTATATGAGCTAAAATATGAAACTTCCTATTCGCTAACTGCCTTTTCAAAATAAGATGCAGAAGAACTTATTTAGCAGTAACATAAGATAGCCATAAGATAGAGGTACCCGGTTTCCCCCAAAATAAGACATCCCCTAATAATAAGCCCAATTGGGCTTTTGAGTGCATGGCAATAAGGCCAAGTGCTTATTTCTGGATTCAAAAAAATATAAGACAGGGTCTTATTTTCAGGGAAACATGGTAAAATCAATGTTATTTCTGGACTTTGCAACTGAAGTAATGCATGTGACTATCAAAAAGATCATTAGGTGAATTACTATCTCCATGTTGTTCCCAAAAGGATTTTTCGGAGGTTGGTGAAATTAGGACCCATATTGTTGGGAGCAGTATGCTGACTCTGCAAACCACTTAGAGGGCTGCAAAGCATTGTGAAGCGGTATACAAGTCAAAGTATAAGTGCTATTATTGTAGCAAAAATAAATTTGGCAGCACGTTAAGGCCAAATATATTTGTCGAAATAGTTCATTTAATCAGATACAGGACCACCATCAGAGCAGAGACCACTCTGGAATATGTAGGTCCATGCAATTACATATGCAATTGGTTAAAGCAGCAGCAGCTTTTCCTGAAATCATGTATAGGAAAGATCCAAGTATTTCAAAAGAGCTGAAGACACAGACTACATTTGTCCCCTAAATGTTTTCAAGCTCATTGTTAATATCTATCTCCCTAAAACGGGATGCACATATGCATCACTCTAAATGTTACGCATTTATTCCATATATCTAAAAAACGTACAGTGAATAAGATGCATCAATAAACTGTGAAATGGTCACCTCAGTTTCACATTCTTGGCATTCTGCTTAGATATCCACTCCTAGAAATAGATATCCACTCCTAGGGAATGATATCTATTTCTCCTACTGAGAATAT
The DNA here is from genome assembly GCF_059756535.1 of Pantherophis guttatus. Classification (NCBI taxonomy): domain Eukaryota; kingdom Metazoa; phylum Chordata; class Lepidosauria; order Squamata; family Colubridae; genus Pantherophis; species Pantherophis guttatus. The sequence continues at coordinate 112,118,058 of NC_142063.1, read as the reverse complement.
ATACAAACCCAAGGCTAAGTGTGGCTGACCAGCCAGTGACAAATAAATGGATCTAAACGGATAGAAAAAAAACCCAATACCTCAAGAGTATAGCACAACATTCAGCTTATCACAGATTCAGCTTTATTGATCTGATGTTAGAATTCTCACATGTTAGAATTATAGTCCAGAACTGTGATAAGCCACACTGTTCAATAAAAAAGTAAAAAGGAGGTGCAGAAAGGCTTCTGGAACCTGAAATAGAGAAGAAAAAGAACAAAATTAAATATTATTTCTTTAAAGCTTTCCCTTATTGTTTTCCATGTCACTACATTGTGTGCACAATTATTAGGCAAGTGACTTTTTTGACCATATCATTTTTATGCATATTTTCCACCTCCAAGCTGTATAAACCTCAATACTTATTGGATAAAAGCATATCAGGTGATGTGTGTTTGTGTAATGAGAGAGGGTGTGGCCTAAGGAGATCAACACCCTATATCAAGGTGTGCATAATTATTAGACAATTTCTTTTCCTCAAGCAAAAAAGATTTAACTGATTCTGAATCAAAAATTGTAAAAAAGTCTTTCAGAGGAATGTAGCATGCGTGAAATTGCAAAGATATTGGCGTGTGATAGAGAACCATCAAATGTTTTGCTGCAAATAGTCAACAGGGTTGCAAGAAATGTGTTGAGGAAAAAAAGATGCACATTAACTGCCAAAGATTTGAGAAGAATCAAACATGAAGCTACCAGGAATCCATTATCCTCCAGTGCTCTAGTATTCCAGAACTGCAACCTACCTGGAGTGCCCAGAAGTACAAGGTGTTCAGTGATCAGAGACAAGGCCAAGCTAAGGAAGGCTGAAACCCAACCATAACTGAACAAGACACATAAGTTGAAATGGCAAGACTGGGCCAAGAAATATCTGACAATAGATTTTTCAAAGGTTTTATGGACTGATGAGTGACTCTTGATGGACCAGATGGATGGGCCCATGGCTGAATCAATAATGGGCAGAACTCCACTTTGATTCAGACGCCAGCAAGGTGAAGGTGGGGTACTGGTATGGGCTGGTATTATTAAAGATGAGCTAGCTGGATCTTTTTGGGTTGAAGATGGACTCAAAATCAACTCACAAATCTACTGGCAGTTTCTAGAAGACACTTTCTTCAAGCATCGGTACAGGAAAAAGTCTGCATCTTTCAAGACCATGATTTTTATGCAGGATAACACTTCATCACATGCATCGAAGTACTCCACTGTGTGGTTAGCCAGTAAAGGCCTTAAAGATGAAAGAATAATGATATGGCCCCCTTCCTCACCTGACCTAAACTCTATTGAGAACTTGTGGGCCCTTCTTAAATGGGAGTTTTACAGCGAAAGAAAACAGTACATCTCTTTGAACAGTGTCCGGGAAGCTGTGGTTGCTGTTGCACAAAAAGTTGATCGTCAGCAGATCAAGAAACTGACAGACTCCATGAATAGAAGGCTTATGACTGTTGTTGAAAAGAAGGGTGGCTATATTGGTCCCTGATTTTTTTTCAAATGTCAAAAATGTTTATTTGTAAATTATGAGTTATTATTTTCATCTTAACAGATGACAATAAATGAGATGAGGAAAATTTCATTTTTCATTTAGTTGCATAATAATTCTGCACACTAATAGTTGCCTAATAATTGTACACACATATTCTCCTAGGAAAGCTTTTACTTTCTTAAATATTCAAATTTGAGATTTATTAACACTTTGGATTGACCAAGAGCACTGTAGTTGTTCAATAATAAAATTAATCCTCAACTATACAACTGCCTAATAATTGTGCACACAGTGTATTCAAAGCAAGACAAATAATATGGGATCAAAACATCAAACGTTAGATTTAGTACATTAATAAATATCCAGATAAAAATATAGTGTTTCTATTGTGAATGGTTGATCTTGTAACTTACATTTTTCATTCCTTTTTTTAACGTTAGATCTATTTAATCTATGTGACTCAATACCTCAGGATATGCAAACTGTACATAGATACTACATGAATTCTTGGCTTAGAAAAATATATTTGCCTAAATAATAACATAAAATACAGTTATTGTCTTCAAGTTGGAATGGGCCACAAAACTCCTAAGCTATCCTCTGCTGTGCAGGAATCTAATTAAGGCATCCAACATAGATGATTATCTAGTCTCCATTTGAAATACATTCAATGAACCTACTTAGCTCTCAGCATATTTGATAAAAATATATGGTAACTATGACTGCAATGGAAACGGGCTTGTCTTGTCAGAATTTAAACAAGCATGTTCAGGTTGTTAGAAACTAAAGTTTGGAAATTTACAGGCCAAGGGAACTGCAACTCCAGCAACCCAGAGCTTGGAAAAGGCACACAACAAAATGTATGCTGTTGGGGTGGATGTTGTGAAAGAAAAAAAATAGCAACATCTTCCTTCTTTTTCTCAACAATCCAGCCTTACTTTATTAGTTTCCTATTCCCATCAGGCATGGGAAACCAGCAACTGGTTGAAACTTGCTGGTGGAAAATGTGAATGTTCAGTTCCATAAAAACCAACAACTGAAAGCCATTGGCCACATCTGATGTTTGACTAAAAAACCATCATTATTTAAATATGACATGGTGCCATCAATGGCAGGTGAGGTCACAACTTCCATCCGAGGAAGCTTCTGTGTATTTAATAGCATGTCTGACTGGCAACTGCTCATCTGCAGAAAAGTCTACACAGCGAAATAGCAGAAACATGATCAATGGTCTGATACTACAAGGAAGTAAATTTAGGTTAGATATTTGGAGGAAATTCCTGATGCTAAAGAGCTGTCAGTGGAATAGGCTGTCTCTGGAAGAGGTATACTGTATTCCTCTTCACTGAGAGTCCCAGTAGCAATCTTCCAAATGGTTTAGCAGATCATGCACTTAGCTGCCTTCAAACTCCGATTCTATGAAATATTGACTGTACACACTTTTCAGTGAAGCAAATTCTTTTGTAATATACTGATATCTTTTGCAAAAGATTTGGCATTTTAAAACTTGTTTTTGTATAATTAATATATATGTGGAATAAGTGATATTTCTAAAGAGCTGTATGTTGTTTCTAATTTATTTTATTTATTTATTTATTTATTTATTTATTTATTTATTTATTTATTTATTTATTTATTTATTTATTTATTATATTTCTATACCGCCTTTCTCCCGTAGGACTCAAGGCGGTTTACAGTCAAGAAAAATATAGACACACAAACATCATAAAATTGCTAATTAAAATTATTACTTAGTTTGGTCAATTAAATAAAACCCAGAATTAGATAACATTTAAAAAATCATTCACAATGGCTGCCTCTAAAATGTATGCATAATGTTATGCATTTAACATAAATGCATACCAGCATTTATGTTAAAACTTTATTTAACAATATTAATTTTGCTTTTATTTCATTTTAAAATGTAACCCAGTTGAAAATAATGTATATTGTTAGGTTGTTTTTGAATATTTCAAGTTTTCTTATAGTTAATTTGAAATTTAATATTCTCATATTAACAGTGTAAGCCTACAAACATCTATTCAAAATCAAGTCTTTTTGAAAACTCAGGAGACCGTAGCTAGGTAAAAAGTAAAGGACTGTTCTTGATACTTATTTTTGGATGCTGAAAATGTTTTAGTTTGTCCCTGCATTTCAGTTCATCTCCGTCTGCTGGAACATGTTTAGCATTACAGGTAGTCCTTATGACTTTACAGCCACAACTGGGAGCATAATTTCTATTGCTAAGCAAGCTTAAATGTGTTATGCATGGTTTTACATCTGAGTTGTTAAGCAAATCACTTGGGTTGTTAAGGGAATCATTGACTTCCCCCATTGACTTTGCTTGTTGAAAGCTGGCTGGGAAGATCACAAATTGGGATCGTATAACCTCGGGATGCTGCAATTGTCATAAATACATGCTGCTTGCCAATTTTGATATGACTGTTGGTCGTAAATATGAGGACCAGTCATAAATCATTTTGTTAGTGTTGTTGTAATTTCAAATGGTCACTAAATGAATGGTTATAAATGGAGGACTATTTGTATTTACATCACATCTTTAAATATGCTTTTTAAAAGTTTCATCTCAGTTTGTTCTATCCACTTATTAATCAGATCCTTATTGTGAGAAGGCCCCAACATAACATTTAACATGTCTCACCTGAAATAGCTCCAAACTACTGTCACACATAGATTCCAACCCACAGCAATAAGAAGAGAACTCCAAAGCCCATGAAGAGTGATGCTACTAGAGAGATGAGTAGTTCTTTGTAAATGTCCCGGGTATACTTGGTGGATGTCACTTCATAACTGATCATTATTAAAGGTATAACCAGACAGGTTTATAGAAAACTTATCAATGTAAATTGGGGAAAAAACATACTTGTTTCCTATACATAATGGAATGACAACTCACTATATAGATCACCTATCTTTAACATAGCTCATAATACAGAAATTAAGCAATCCTTTCCTTGCCAAAAATAAAGATTAATTAATCACTTTCTTCAGTTAAGTTAAACAGAATGGAATGAATTAAAGGAACAGAAGCAGTTTAGCAACTACTTTCAGCTTCAATTATTATGGTAGTCAGAGCTGTTAGAAATATTTGTCACACCATGCTGTCTCACATGCATTTGATAGTCAAGTTTTCTTTATCAAAATTTCACAATTCTCATCATCTAAATTTAAATGTTCATTAATTTTTTTTAGTTGTTTTTTTACTTCCAACCCTTGAGAAACAATCACATTTCTAATGACGTTTCATAATAACGCTTGTAATCAGTGCTGTGGAGTCGGAGTCGGGGAGTCAGAGTCGGAGGAAATTTTGGGTACCTGGAGTCGGAGTCGGAAGTACACAAAACTGAGGAGTTGGAGTCGGAGTCGGAACATTTATCTCCCGACTCCACAGCCCTGCTTGTAATACAATTTTAAACTGAGCATGTGGCACAAATCCTGAATGTAATGTTTGTTGTTTCAAACTGTAGGAAATAATTTTTTTGTCTTTTGAGTTTTGGCAATTATCTCCACTCCTGACATAAAAGCATGTTATGATGCTATAAAATATTTATGTTTAGCAAAAGTAATAATTATATTTCTGTGCTTAAAGGAACAGGAAAACGTGTGACCTTCATTTATGAGATCCTAATATTGAGTCATCTAGCTGCTTTCTGGCAAACCAGAAATTTCAATGAATTTCATTTTTATCTAAGTGCTTTTCTAATGATGGAATCATGATCACCAACTTTAGGCAAGGGAAGAGTGTCCCTGAATCCTGGTATATATTATAGAACAGTTGTGATTTCCTGAGTGATGTTATGCCATACCTTGAAATTATTCTGCATGATACTTTGTCTTCTGAAAATTATCTCAAATGTTCTTCATTTCAGGATTATATCACCATCAGTGTTAAGAACTTACTTTGAGTGGAACATGACATACCTCTAGAACAGGGCTTGCCAACATGCGGAGTGTGGCTCACTACTTGGCCGCAGGCTAATTACCACCAGGCCGTGGGGGTGGCCGGCTGGTGCGTGTGCCTAAGATTTTTTTTCCTGCATTTGTCAAGAACAAGGGTCTTCAAACTTGACAAATTTAAGACTTGTGGACTTCAACTCCCAGAATTCCTCAGCTAGTCATGCTGACCGGAATTTTGGGAACTGGAAGTCCCCAAGTCTTAAAGTTGCCAAGTTTGGAGACCGCTGGTCAAGAGCAAAAATCTATTCAGATTTTTTCAGTAAGCAGTTAAACTAAACAAAGGTATGGTGCTCTCCACAGAACTGCTGACCACCTTATATATTTGCAAATAACCAAAATATATCTCTGCAATAGTAAGGATACACGAAGAACCAAGCTGTGAAGAACATGCCAATGGCCAGGAGCACCACAGTGAGATGTGGAAACACAGCCGGATTCACCGGACTGGTGTATCTGCTCATTGTTTCAAGCTCCTGAAATAAAGAAAAAAATGGGGGGTGGGAAGTGAGACAAGAAAAAGAATATAAGACTATGAAGATTTAACTACTATTTTTTAATATATATCTTATTGAAAGAACTGCAGTATGAGGCAAAGGAACTACCGTATTTCTCCCTGCCCCTCATGGATGTTGAGAGGAGGGACACAACAGTGAGAGCCAGTGAAGCCGCTGGCTTAGAAACCAGGAGACTGTGAGAGTTGGACTTCCCACTTCTAGACATGAAAGCCGGCTAGGTGGCTTTGGGCCAGTCATTCTCAGCCCAGTCTACCTCATAGGGTTGTTGTTGTTGTGGGGAAAATAGGAGGTGGGAGCATTAAGTACATTTGTAACACCTTGAATTATATACTTTAAAATGAGGATAGAGAGAGGGAGGGAGGGAGGGAGGGAGACAGAGGGAGAGGGATAACCACAACAATCCATTATCTGTTGATGCCCCTACAACGACCTCTCCCTGCCTTTTCCTTATGCTGAAGCCTGCTAGCGCTCAGCTTTCATACACCCCCAACCCTCCCTCCACAGGAATGTAAAGCAAGGTCCACCGGAGGTCCAGCTTCTGTGTCTGAGCCACCGGCCATCCACATTCATCTAAAAGGGCCCCTCAGAAGATTTCTCGTGGTTACAGGCGCCCCGGAACTGGGCCCGCCAACCACTAACGGCCGCAGCCGGAAAAAGCCGCCATGCAAAGAGCAGCCGCCGACGGTCCCTCTCCCTGCACCTTACCATGGCTGCGTTGGCGGCGGCTCCCGTTACAGAAAGACACGTCCGTTCTTTCCTGCCATCCTCGCTCCGCCCTTCCGTCTCCGGAGCGCTGTCTTGTCGTCAGTCTCTCCGGCCCAAAGCTTGCTGGGAGTTGTGGTCCGCTTGGCCCTCTAATTGTAGGAGAGCGCACAAAGCTGTCGTCAGAACCACATCTCCCAGAGATCACCGCGCGGGCTCGTCTCTTGCGACCCCGAGCGCGGGATTTAGAAGGCGCGAAGAGAGAGAAGTGTCGGAGCGCCGGGTTGGCGAGAGAGAGAGAGAGAGAGAGAGAGAGAGAGAGAGAGACACGCGATTTAGTTCCCGCGCTGCCGACTGACGGGGCGTGCCAGACAAAAGCGGTGGGAGCCTGCTGGCGCGGTCGGGGTGGTGGTGGTGGTGGTGAAGGAGGAGGAAAATCGCGGAATCAAGTTGCTTTTGCGCCTGTGCACAAAATCGAAAAAGGAGAGCTCTCTGCCAGGTAGCGTGGTAGGTGTTACAATTTTTATTGTTGCTATCATTCCAGTTGGGTTTTCTAATTGTGGACACGTCAGGTGTGGCGCGGGATGGTGGAATTGCAAAACAGAGTGTTTGAAGAGCCATTCGTTATTAGCAAGAGGTCAAAGGCTTACCGCTGAGTGGGCGGCTAAGCTCTTGGGATCAATACGGAAAGGTGTCGACTGCAAGCTTGGATCCACCTGGGTGTTTCTCCCGTCTGCTTTCATGTGCGCGAACTCTGAATTTCCTATAGGTCGATTCGCCCTGCAGGCATTGGCCTTCGGACGAGCACGAGTCTTAACCAACGACAATCTAGGTTTTGTTTCCTAGCGTGGTATCCTAGGCTAGTAGAAAAGTAAAGGATGAAAATGAGAAGAGGGATGAAAAAAAAAAAGACTGGGAACATAAAGAAACAAACCCAGAATCCATAAGGGAAATGTAATATCTTCCTAAAGTTCTTTGAAATGTCACTTAAGATGATTGATCTGTGTGATATTGATAAAAGATTTATTATCAGTACACTGAGAAAAAAATATGCCTTGTTCCATTACTAGACTTGTTTGTTGTCATCTAAAAATTTATCTATTACTTTACTTCCTAGGTTTCTCCTGTATTATATTGCCTCAGATTCATTGATTGACCAGTCAAGATGGGAATCCATGGTTTGGCCAAGCTGATTGCAGATATGGCTCCTGCTGCCATTCGAGAAAATGACATCAAGAGTTACTTTGGGCGGAGAGTGGCCATTGATGCCTCTATGAGTATTTACCAGTTCCTAATTGCTGTACGGCAGGGAGCTGAAATGCTGCAGAATGAAGAAGGTGAGACTACAAGCCACTTGATGGGAATGTTCTACCGCACTATCCGCATGGTGGAAAATGGCATCAAGCCTGCCTACGTCTTTGATGGCAAACCCCCCCAGCTGAAATCGGGTGAATTGGCTAAACGTACTGAGCGGCGGACAGAAGCAGAAAAGCAGCTGCAAGAAGCCAAAGAGATGGGAGAGGAGGAAAATGTAGAGAAGTTCAGCAAGAGGCTAGTTAAAGTGACTAAACAGCACAATGATGAGTGTAAAAAACTGCTGACCTTGATGGGTATCCCATATGTAGATGCCCCTGGTGAAGCTGAAGCTAGCTGTGCTGCGCTGGTGAAAGGAAACAAGGTCTACGCAGCTGCAACTGAGGATATGGATTGCTTGACCTTTGGCAGCCCTGTGCTAATGCGACATCTTACTGTGAGTGAGGCAAAGAAACTGCCCATTCAGGAATTTCATCTAAACCGTGTTCTCCAGGATATGAGCTTGAGCCAGAAAGAATTTGTGGACTTGTGTATATTACTAGGTTGTGATTACTGTGAAAGCATCCGTGGAATTGGACCCAAGCGTGCAGTGGAACTCATCAAGCAGCACAAAAACATAGAGAAGATTATTCAGCAACTAGATACTAAGAAGTATTCTGTGCCTGAGAATTGGCTGCATAAGGAAGCCCAAAAACTCTTCTTGGAGCCTGAAGTTGTAAACCCAGAAGAAGTGGAACTGAAGTGGAATGAGCCTGATGAGGAAGGGCTTGTTAGCTTCATGTGTGGAGAGAAGCAATTCAATGAAGAAAGAATTCGTAATGGGATCAAGAGGTTAAACAAGAGCCGACAGGGAAGCACTCAGGGCCGGCTGGATGATTTTTTCAAAGTGACTGGCTCTATTACCTCAGCTAAGCGTAAGGAACCAGAACCTAAGGGATCAGCCAAAAAGAAGGCCAAGAGTAGTGGTTCGGCAGCATCAAAATTTAAGAAAGGGAAATAAAATTCTTGAACAATGCTAATTCTTCAACACTCCACTTTTCCTTGGATAAAATATATTAAGCAGCAAATTCAGGCTCTTTTCTGTAATATACAATTGATTTAGGATACTCAAAAAGTGAAACAAATACTGCTGTATTCAAAAGATGTTTAGAATCTGCTGTTTGGAAACATATTCTTGTTTAGGGATTCATGTCACCTTGAGTGTTGTGAAATCTTAATCATGCCATGTATTGTGTTTAATTTGTTATTGTTAACAATAGTGTGATGAAATGGTTTAATTTTGAGTTGCAGATTTCAATATATGTTGGCAACCTGCTGAATGTGTATAGATACTAAAATAAAATTTATAAGATTTTAATAGTGTTAATAGAAATATCTGCTTTACACTTTTTAAAAGTATATAATAAATCTCAATTTTCATTACTACATCTTGTTTTATATTATGCTTAAACAAAACATACATTTAATGGCTCTGTTACTTTAACAAGGTTTTTTAAAAAACATAAGAGATACCTGCTTACGATTCAAGAACAAAATTGTAAATTTACATGTCTTCTGGATAGAAAAGGGGTTTCGGTTGAATTCAGCTAAAATTAGAAGTAAGGATTTCAGGATTAAATTTATTGTACAATTTCAAGACATAGTTTTAAATTGAATCTTGCCACTAAAATAAAAAATTATTTACGTGGTTGTATGCAGGTGTTAAAGCACAGTGAGGCAAAAGAAATTCTATATTAATAGGAGAATGCATGAAATGGAAAATGTTTTGTTTCAAGTCCAATAAAAATCACATATTCCAGATGTATTGCCAAACCATTTTGGGTTACCTATGATTTAGCATAAAATTTCGAAAAAGCAAAATCCGGAGAGGCCCTAGAATTATTTTATGGAGTGAAGAGGGCAAAGTATACCACCTTGCACTCCTTGTCCAGCTGATCTGCCTTAGGAGAAGTCTTGTCATTTATGGGGCAGCTCTACCACAGGTTTTACTACTTCTGAAGAAATTTCAGTCTACCTTTAATAGACCTTTCTTTGCTTCTCATAGCTAGTAGATGCAGATGAACTGGAGAAAGCATTCAATCTCTTCTGATGCTCACATTGAAGCCTATCATAGTGCATTGTGTTTTACATGCTACAATCCTCCATTGTTCTCAAGCTGTAAGTGCAAGAACATCAACAATAGGCTTCTTTCAACACAGCTTCCATTGATGGAGCAAATCATGACCTTGTCCCACTTGCCATTTCTTTAAAATACATTAGAAGTCTTAATATTTCTATGCCGTTCTCCCTTCTAGAGAAATCTACAATATAATACCCTTTCAAAAAAAAATCCTTAAAAAATAAACCACTGATTCAAAAAAAGTAAAAAAATATCATTCTAAGACTAAACCAGTTTTTAGCTTGGTTTCTTCAGAAAGAAGGAACTACTTCTTTATAAATGTCAACTATTACAGTATATATATAAATTGCTGACAAGTACAATACTTGTTTGTGTGGAACATTAACAATTTTCCTACAGAAAGTTGAACAGCCCCTTAGAAGTAAAAATTGTTTTGTCTTGTTGGAAACTTAATTTTATCTAAGCAGAAGTCTTAGCTATGTTTCAGATAGACACTTCATCCCCCTGAACTGAGCATTACTCTTGAGAAGGTGGAATGATATGAGAATGTAATTATTGAATGCCAGTCTTTAACAAAGTGACAGAATAATCAGGTTTTTTGAACATTTAATTCTGCATGAAGACAACTGTGGTAGATGGTGTTCTATTCTCCTAATATTCACTGGTGAATATTGTAATTTTCTCTCAGATAAAGTGCATTGCCTTAGGATCTATGACCTCTGTTGTGATGACATTAAGAAATGTCTAATGTCCACATCTATTTCTGGCCAGAAAGATGAAAATCAAGCTCAGTGGAAAATTAAATATAAATAAAGCAACGTCACCTACCAAAAGGAGGAGGAGCTTTACTATGTTTCTAAGGCCTTAGGGAAACATTGAAGTTTGTTGGTTATCCTATTACGTTAATCCATTACACACTTATATTTTACCTTCAGGATATATGAAATCGTGGATTGAAACAAGTGGAACAGCAAACCTATGGGATTGTATTATATTTTGCACTTGCAACACACTACTTATCTATGACATCCAATGAATGCTCTGCAATTATAGTATTGACTGGAGTTAGAAATCAACATAGGATCTGATAGTGATCCCTAAACCCTTTTGCAATAGATATCTTGACAGTACTAACCACATAAAAGAAAGGATTTGGGGTGGGAATGGGATTAAATCAGAAAGATAATTAAAAGTGTCAGGTTTGCTGCAAAACCTTGTTCCGCCAGGCTGGACTATCAATGTAAAGATTTTAATTGGTTTTAAATGGGATTTTAAATCTGGGGTTTTATAAATTGGGCCTATCATTTAATAATTTTAATTTTTTTAAAAAAATTGTCTGTCTTTGTGTTTTTAATTAGGCTGTACACCACCCTGAGTCCTTCGGGAGAAGGGCAGTATAGAAATTAAATAAACTGTTATTTGATCTAGTAATAACATGTTGTGATTGGATAAATATAAATGTGGTTCTCCTAAGCCTGCTTTTCCCTTGTAATAAAACCAGGATAATATGTCTGTTTAAAACACAGGTGGGACATTGTCATACATGGCAATGTAAAAAAAATAGAGCTGCTGTACGACTGACGCCATTGTTCTAAATGGGGGACATTACAGACAATTCAGGACTGTCTATTGCTTCCTTTTTTTTCCAGGCAAGCCTCAAATCTCCATCAGTGCATATCCAGCTTAAAACTACCGTATTTTCTGGCATATAAGACAACTGAGCGTATAAGACGACCCCCGACTTTTCCTGTTAAAATATAGGGTTTGGGCTATACTTGCCATATAAGACTACCCCTCTTCCAACGCACACCAAATAAAAATTAAAAAACATCAACTGGTTCACCCACAATGTAAAAGCAGCTGTGCTAGACCCAAAATGGCCCCTGCAACAAGCAGGAACTTCATACAGCCACAAAAAGCCGAAAAACCCAACTTTCACACTTTACACACACAAAATTCCACATACAGCTTTGTGAGATTTTGTGTGTTTGTGTAGTTAAATTGAAACACTACAGAAACACACTAAATCTCAGAAAGCTGCACAAATATTTTATTTTATTTTTATATGAAAGCTAAATTTAAAACTTCCTAAACTTTAAATGGCTAGGTCTAAAAAAGAACAACTAAAAAAAAACCCCAATTAACTATTTTTTTTAAAGCTCCCAAAAGGGAAAAAAGCTTACCCAATAGAACAGGGGTCTCCAACCTTGGCAACTTTAAGACTTGTAGACTTCAACTCCCAGAATTCCTCAGCCAGCTTTGCTTTGCTGGCTGAGGAATTTGGGAGTTGAAGTCCACAACTCCCTGCCTGCTTGATTGCAGGCAGGGAGTTGCTTGCTGATGGAATGGATTGCAGGCAAGCGAAGCAAGGCAAGAGTTGCAACTAGCAGCTAAGGTAAGCAAGCTGGAAGGGGAAAACTTCCTTTTACATGGCTCTGGCGATCCAAGCTGAGTTGCCTGATTAGCAGGCAACTCAGCTGGGATAGTCAGAGCTTGGCTCGTGAGAGCCTTTCGGGCTGGTCTGCCTGGTTACAGGAGAACGACACCCAGCGTATAAGACGACCCCTGACTTGAGAAGATTTTCATGTGTTAAAAAGTTGTCTTATACGCCGGAAAATACGGTAATCCTGCATTTAAGGTAAACATGGTACAACGAGGCATCAGTTCTCATACTAAGGTCAAGATACTTTCACAATGAGGCTTTCCCCAAACTTAACAGGAAAGCATGAATATTAATATCTGGGTCCTTGGTAAAGCAGGTTTAGGCTTAATCTAATGTTAAGAATGCCGAAGATTCTGCCAGTTGGCTGAGGCATTCTTTTGGAAGAAAAGCCACGAAATCAAAATGATTCAGAGAGCTAATCTTCACCATCAACTGTAGAAAAGCTTCAATACAAAAAAAAAAAAAAAAAAAAAAAAGATACACTTGCATTTTGTTAGGTTCAAAACTAAATTGATCAGGTATCAATTCTCCAATCAGCAAAGAATTTAAAATCATTGTCATAAGTGATTGGTTGACACTGAGTGCTACAAGTTTTAAGGAGAAAAGGAGAGGAATGTTGTTCTATGAAATACTGGATGAATATGACTGATCCCCACTCAGATAGAGCTGCTTCTAGCCCCATTATTTTCCTTGGGGGGGAGGGGGGGAGTGAGTGTCTGTTGTAGAAATGTGTTCAGCTGCCCAGAAAAAAGAAAAATATAATTTGGAGTATAAAGAGAATTATGGATTGTTACATGAATGAATCAACAGAAGTCTCAGTTTCATGTATGTCCATTTCCCATGTCCATGTGAAAGAGGAAATTAAAGGCTTCCTTGTAATTTTCCTTTCTCAATTGGTAAGGAAGGACAAATAAATTAAATATATTATTCTGGCCTATTAATGAATTCAATTTCAATAGTCCACCATGTCTTAGAAAAGAAATTTAAATTTCCTTTCCAACTCTAAGAATAGGGAGTCTTACAAGTTCAGGTGTGCTCATTCAGACAGCAACAGACCATATACCGGTATTTTCAATTGGTTACAGGTAGTCCTTGTTTAGCAAGCACAAGTGGGACTGGCAGCTCGATTGTTAAATGAAGCAATTTTTTTAAAAAAAATAGAATGGCCAGATTCGCCATCATACGTGAGAGGCTAAAGACCTAGAATTAAAAGAAATTAACTAACTATCACTGTAGCATCCAAGATCTCAACTCTTCTGCCATGGACCACTAAATAAACATTCAGAAAATACAGGGAGCATCCATTTAAACACATTCCTTACTGTTTTTGACTGAGCATAGGAATTCACATTTTTTTTTAGAGGAGAAGGGGGAGATTCAGAGAAGGCTGAAATGTAGTCATTGATGATATGCTACCATAGTGTGTGGAGATGCTATCATCGTGGGTGGATATGCTACCATCCTGATCTGTTACCAGCGTGAATGTGCTGCTATTTATTACCTACTGCTGTTTTGTATGGTAAGAGGACTTTTGTTTCACTAGACTGATTTGGCTGGCAAAGACTTGGATTGTCTAAAGACTATGATATTGTTTTTCACTACAAAGTAAAATCTTTGATAAACCAGTTTGTATGTATTTTATTCAACGCTTTCAGCACCGTTTCCCTGTGCTCTACACTCTGTTGGTTGGTTAACACAACAATATCCTTAACAATGGTTATATTTGTATATGCCTTTAAAAACTAAATAGTTTTGGGCTTAGACAATTTAGAACTACGCCGCCTTTGGTCTGACCTAAGTGTAGTACACAAAATTGTAGGCTACAATGTTCTACCTGTCAATGGCTACTTCAGCACACAATAGATACAAATGTAAGGTAAACCGCTCCAAACTCGATTGCAGAAAATACAACTTCAGCAACAGAGTGGTCAATGCCTGGAATGCACTACCTGACTCTTGTAGTTTCTTCCCCAAACTCCCCAAACTTTAACCTTAGACTGTTTACTGTTGACCTCATCCCATTCCTAAGAGGTCTGTAAGGGGTGTGCATAAGCACACCAACATGCCTACTGTCCCTGTCCTAATATCCAGTGGTGGGTTGCCCCCGGTTTGGACCGGTTCGCAAGAACTGGTAGTAAAACCGGTGGGAGGCCCTGCCCACCACCCCGGATGTCATCATCGGCGATCTGCGCAAGACGCACAATTCCATTGTGAACCAGTCATAAAGGTAAGTAGAACCCATCCCTGCTAATGTCCCCTTTTATTCATAACCATCTCATGTATTCATAATCATGTTTATACATTTCATGTATTCACAATCATGTTTATACATTTCATGTATTCACAATCATGTTTATACTTTTATCTGTAATCGTATATATGCTTGACAAATAAATACCAAAGAGATTCAAATTTATCCCCTTGCATTATATGTACCGACCAGTTCGTTCTCACAGGGAGGGACTACTCAGGGTACCGTCAGTCAAATTATGTCGACTGGCGACTCCCAGGGGGAGGGCCTTCTCTGTGGGGGCTCCAACCCTTTGGAATGAACTGCCCCCGGAGATACGGAATATCCCTGATCTCCGTGCTTTCCGCCGTGCCCTCAAGACCCTGATGTTCCAACAGGCAGGGCTAAACATACAAACATGCAAATGATTTTTTAAATGTTATCTAATTCTGGGTTTTATTTAATTGACCAAACTAAGTAACAATTTTAATTAGCAATTTTATGATGTTTGTGTGTCTATATTTTTCTTGACTGTACACCGCCTTGAGTCCTACAGGAGAAAGGCAGTATAGAAATATAATAAATAAATAAATAAATAAATAAATAAATAAATAAATAAATAAATAAATAAATAAATAAATAAGTATGTATGTATGTATGTATGTATGTATGTATGTATGTATGTATGTATGTATGTATATTGTGCCATAATATTAACTCTCGGTAAAAACTTGCTGGCCTAGCGTATCTTTCAGCTGAAATCTTTGCATAATAATAGGCTAAGGACCAGTAGCTCTCCAACCTAACGTGATTTCATGTTTTAAATAATCATTCTTATATTTGCTATACTTTGCTTTTTAAATTGTTTGTCAGAAATCACAGTTCTGCTTGGAATATACAGGCGTTACAGTCCTGAATGTTATGTTTTATGTGATAAGTCAAATTACATGAAAAATTTATTATGATCCTAGAGCAGCATAAAGAGGGTAGTGTACAGTCATTAAAAAGCACAAAGTGTATATCAAGAGTAAAAATAAAATGCTAAAACATATAAAAATATAAAAAATATAAATGATACGTACCTTAAAAACTAACTATATAGATACAAAAATAGAATCTAAAATAAAGAATGGGAACGTTAGATGGCTATATGGGGGCATAAATAGTATATAGAAGTGTTACATGGCCTTCTAATACAGCAAATTTCAAAGTTGAGCCCTTAATACAGATCATTATCTGATGTGTCTGGAGCATTGTTGAAAAGAACCTACCAAGATTATATGTTGCAACAGGATAGGTATCTGAAAGCAATAGGGTGGAGTACAATTGTCCTGTGTGTTCTGAATAGATATGTAGTAATGGGGTGCAATACAATTGTCCTATGTGCCCTGTATATTTATGTAGTAATGGGGTGGAGTACAATAGTCTTATGTGTTTTGAATATTTATGTAGTCTAAGGTTATCATTAAAAATTTGACAACAAAGCAGAGGAAGGAATTAGAAGCAAATTTGGGATTTCAAATTGTCAATAAATTACGATATCTAGGTATTATATTAACAGCCAAATGCTCAACAAAGAAGATAATTACTTGAAATTACTTCAACAAACAGAACAGGACTTAGAGAAATGGAAGAACCTTCAGACATCTCTATTAGGTAGGATCATGATTATAAAAACCCATATCCTCCCAAAATGGACATATTTATTTTATACAGCACCAGCTAGATTAGAGAACAATTTCTTTAAAAAGCTAAATCAATGTGTCCTTAAATTTATCTGGCAAAATAAAAAGCCCAGAATTAAACTTAAAATGCTTCAAGAGGTGAAAGAAAGAGGGGGATTCGGCTTACCAAAATGGGAATATTATTATCAGGCTGCAAATTTAGTTTGGATAAGGGAATGGATCCTGCTGAGAAGAAGACAATTGTTGATTCTGGAAGGTTCGGGATTACAACAGGGTGGGCACTATTTTCTTTGGCAAGATAAGGTTAAAAAATATATGAGCTTTGCAGGTCATTATGTAAGGAACATCTTAATTGAAACATGGAGAAAAATCAAGGGTAAATTCTACTTCTTGACCCCGTCTTGGTTGGTCCCACTAGAAGCTATAACATATAGCTCGCTTTACAATAAAGAAAAACACCTATCTTACCGGGAGCTATTGGATGCTCAAGGTCGTTTAAAAACAAGAACTGAGTTAGATCTTCAGGGAATAGAATTGGATTGGTGGTTTTATGCCCAGATCAGCTCTAAACATGAGAAAGACAAGGAAAAGGGTGGCATAGATATGACCCAGCAAGAAATAGATAATATTATATTAGAAAAGGAGGAAAGAATGTTATCCAAGATTTATAAACTCTTAATAAATTACTGGATAGGGGATGAGATTGTTAAAGATTCAATGATTGCCTGGGGGAGAAATATTGGTTACTCAATTGAGTTGGTAAAATGGGAAGAAATATGGACGAAACAACTGAAACTCCTGATGGCAACCACTTACAAAGAAAACTTGTATAAGATGGTGTATAGATGGCATCTCCCTCCTGCCCGACTATCCAAAATGTTCCCAGGACTATCCCCAAACTGTTGGAAATGTGGGGAGATAGGTACTTATTTTCACATATGGTGGAGCTGCCCCAAGGTAATTGAGCTTTGGAGACTTATACAGGGATGAATATTAGAAATCACTGGATATAAAAAATTACAATTGAAACCAGAATACTATCTATTAAATGTAAGGCCAGATAAGATAGGCACGAATACATGATGTCTGATTGTATATATCACAACTGCAGCAAGAATATGTTTTACTCAATATTGGAAGGGGAAAGACTTACCGGCTGAAGATTTGATTTTGGGAAAAATTATGGAATATGCGAAAGCTGACAGGTTAACAAAAATTTTGAGAGATCAAAAGGATTCCGCATATTTTCAATGCTGGGACCAATGGTATACTTGGTTGAATAATAGAATAAAAAGAAGATAAGGTTAGTGTAGATTTTATATCTTATTTGTATATTTTGACTGAAGTTAATATATTGTGTAAAGCTCCCGTCGCGATCTGTATGTGAATAAATACTTTGTTTGTAAAGAAATAAATAAAAATAAAAAAAAAGAATATTTATGTAGTAATGGTGTAAAGAAGCTTGTGTGAATATCTCTGTAGAACAGGCACTGGAGAAGCCCATCTTTTGTTGTTTCGATGTGTCCAGAATCATAGAGGCATTGTCTCTCCCAGTAGAGAATCTTCCCATATTAGGCTTCAAGGGCAGTTGACAGGAGGGCATGACATAATGGCAGAGTAAAGGTCCTTTTGTGTTTAAGGAATTTGTCAGCCTTTCAAGGTAGATTAGGCTAGGAAACCAAAGTCATGAATGCTAATACTATTATTATTATTATTATTATAAGTTTATAGTAACAGATTTACATTTCCAAGTCTGTGAAAGCAGCACAAAGGAGGTTGTGTTGCAGGAGGAGCATTTTTCAATGAGATGCTAGAGTACAAGGCACTGCTCAATAGTGGATAGGCCTTCCCTAAAATGCTCTCCTCCTCTCAAGTATGCTTTCTTGTTCCAACCAGGCCTGGAATTTCCACTCTAAGTGTCTTGCAGAGAGCTTATTGAGAGTTTTGAGGAGGCTAATTGGTCTAGAATGGGCATTCTGATGGATTTCTAGAAGAAGTTACTTTTTCTCTAGTATATGGCAGTAATAGTCCTGTACCACTTGCTTCTGAATGTCCTGTTGATGTTGCAGGACAGGCTGCTTGAATGCCAATGTGGCCAGTTTCTGTTGCAGTTTTAACTTCCCGATTGCCGTAGAGAGTTTGCAATAAAGGGCTTCTTGGAAGCTGTCACCTTGACGGAAACATCATTTAACTGTTGCAATACAGAATTTCTGCAGACAAAAAGGCAGACTTCATGAAAAGGTTGAGTTCTCACTTGTTTATCTGCCTTGTTGGATTTATGATGCCTACTATTGTTGTTTGAACTGGCCTGGGTTCTTTTCTTGCCTCTGGATGGTACATTTAGCCTTTAGGAATGAGCCAGAGAGGGTGAGGCCAGCCACATATTGGGAGGTTACTTCATGATATGCTTGCTTGTTGCAATCTTGATTTTTCTAAGTGGTAAAGAAATGCTTAAAAGAACACAGCGTGATGGGTCTCTATTAGCCTTTAAAATGTTATTATTAATGTTATTAGATGTTATTGAATGTTATTATTATTAGATGTTATTAAATGTTATTAACTATAGGAATAATTAATTCCTACAGTATTACACCATCCCCCCCCCCCCCACATATAGTTATGTACACTTTCTTTGTTACAAACCCATCCAGGTAATGCATGGGGTTGGGGAAGTTAAGCATAGAACCATGATGGCTAACCTATGGCCCTCTGTGCGGGCACGTGAGCCATCGCCCCAGCTCAGCTCCACCACGCATGTGCGTGTGATTCCTGCCAGTCAGATGATTTTTGGGTCTCTGCCGCGCCTGCACGGGGGATTGGGGCATATGCGGGAGATGTGCACACATGCGCAGGGTGTGGAGGGGGGAGCATGGGGGGTGCAGTGTCCCCCCCCCATGGCCCACTTTTGATCCCAGGAGGCTGCAGGGAGGCCTGCTAGGCCCAAAATGGAGCATGGGTAATATGCCTTGGGGATATTTTGGTTACTTCAATATAATTTAGATGTGCTTGGTAAGTAACTATATAAATACCATAACTTTTTAACATTTTGTTTGTTTCATAAATGTCAGAAGGTCACAAAAGGTGATCAAATGACCCTTGGACACTGCAACCATGTATACATGGTGGTTATCCAGCATCCAAATTTTAATCATGTGTCCACAAGGATGCTGCAACAGTCGTAAGTGTAAACAATGGTCATGTCACTTTTTTTCAGTGCCGTTGTAACTTTAAATGGTCACTAAACAAATGGCTGTAAATTGAGGACTACCTGTATTTTACACTACCTGCTTTTGCCAACTTTTTGATTTTCATGACACAGAATCAAGTTTTTATACTTAAAACCTGTTCACTACCATCATTTCTCTGAATATGAGTTGTCATGCTGCTATTTACAATATCATTTCAGTGAAACATGCATCAATCAAGTTTTCAGCTCATGAATCATTCACATTAATCAGATGATTATCAGAGTATTCATCTAGCTAGAGACTAACTGCACAATTAAGGGCTCTTGTGAACTGATTGTTTATCTGATGAGGAAATGGGGGCTGAAGTATCAAATTGGAGATGGTTAGGCTAAATTATTTGATAAGAGGAAAAACAACATTTATATTTGTGGATGACTGGAATCCCCTAATAGATTTTTTGAATGAAATGGGAAAAAATGTACTTAATTAATTAATTAATTAATTAATTAATTAATTAATTAATTTCTATACCACCCGTCTCCCGAAGGACTCAGGGCAGTGAACAGATTAAGATTTCATATACATATAATAATTTATTTATTTTTTGATTTTGTCAAAAAATGATTTGTGGTTTTGATGATTAGGAAAAAAAATGGATAATAGAAAAAAGTGAACATTTTTATTTGCAATCATAGACTAAGAGATAATTTTGTAAGTGTACTTATATTTCCTTCAAAGGAAATAGGAAGCTTCTTTATATTTCTTTTTATTCTTTCTTTGCTCTTTTTATCAGTTTGCATTAGTTTTTGTTTTCTGTAAAACATTTAATAAAACTTATTTTAAAAAATTATCTTTGTGATCTATTGTTCATAGTGATATCACATCACATGTTGTGTCATTTCCAAGACTTTATTCATTTCTTGTTCCTATGCTTTGAATTGGCCTTTTCATACCTGACTATTTGTAACTATGCACAAATTTACCCAAATGCTCTGTTTTTGATACCAAAATCTATTATATTTCCTTGGTCAGATTGAGGATTTCAGCTAAATCTCAGAAATCCTAATTTTATGAATAAAATTAGAAACAGAATAATTTGAATATCTTAAAAACTATTTTATTATATATTGCATTATACTAGTTTATTTTATTTATTTAGAATGTTTGAGGATCATTTCAAACTTTTAAAATGAGGAACAGTACAGAAATGATTCAAATGAACTAAATAAAACACTACTGTCCATTAAATTGTTTTTCTCTGATAACACCATAGCTAAAGCTAAAGTTATGAAGAAAGAGTTGTTGAGGTCAGACAGGATCAAATGAAATAAAACAATAAATAACTCAAACCAGATATGTGTCTTAATGTCCGATTAAAATAAGCTTTGTATCTCCATGTCAGAATACTACATCGCAAAACAGCTATGTGAGAAAAATAACAAAATAACAAGAATTGAACAATTCTGAATATATTTAAACAGGTAATGGAAGCGTTTAATATTATAGCGTTCTGTATCTTTTCTTAGTTGCACTTAACTACAGTACAAACATGCCCAGGCAGCATATTATGTGCAAGTATATTATCTTCACTCTTTCAGACTTCAAAGTAGCAAAGATGATTTCACACTGTAGAAACTCCTGCAATTAATTATTCATCTTTTCTTAATCTGATCGTAGGGCAATTTGCTGTACTGTATCATTCAGCTGAATTAAGAAAGTGAGGTCATTCTTCGAGCAATCTTTGGGTCAAGTCATTGGCCATCAAAGCAAGACTTGTAGGCCAATTTAAAATTGATATTTTGTTCAAGCTATGTTTCCAAGCAAACATTTTTAGACAGAGAACAATAGTCTAATCCTCATTTGACTTAGGACTGTTGGCAGCAGTGGGTTTCCAATATTCTTACCACCAGTTTGCCACGCGCGCGGGGGCATGCTCACTTCACACACATGCCTACCGTGCATGGGCCTAGCCTTCCGCGCATGCGCTTTGCTTGCTCGTGCACCTTCCGTGCATGCACCCGGCCTCGGAAACATGCCTAAATAGGATAGCATAGAGCCGGGGTGGGGGGGCGGGACGGGGAGGGCCCACGTGCGATCTCCGCTACCGGTTTGCCTGAACCAGTTGAATACCACGTCTGGCTGTTGGACACATTTTGTCTTCCAGTAGACCTGAGACTTGATCCATGGATATGTTCAGAGTCTGAGTTGGATTCAAAACGTTTATGTTTCCCGTGTTCTGAAAATAATTGAAAAGGAGTTCCAGATCTCTCTGATCCCAAAGGATTGGCTATGTTTAAGAACTGACCCATTTATTTCTGGCTCAGCTTCCACTGCAGTAAAACCAGGTCTTTTCTTTCCTTTTCCTAAAGATCTGTGAGGTTTGGGAATGGTCTGTTTCCCCATTGCCAGAATGTTTATTTTTTCATCTCTTTAAGCTCCTAGATTTCAGGTCTTTTTTTTTTTTTTTTTTTAAAGGTAGCTTGATGCCTTTTCAGCTCCTCTTTGTACAAATGCTAGGATTTTTATGTTGTCATGTTTCGCATTTCACATAATGCATATAATATGAAACGAAGACAGAATAAGAGAATAACACAGTTGGAAGGGACCTTGGAGGTCCAACCACTGCTCAGGTGGGAAACCCTATACCATTTCAGACAATTGGTTGTCCAATCTCTTTTTAAAAACAACTTCTGGAGGCAAGTTGTTCCACTGATAGACATAGAAGGGGAGGGTGCTGAATTCATTCATTTTATGTTCCTTTTGCATGGAGTAGAATGAGGAAATTTTTGCTTTTAAAGGGTCTGTTGCAGCAATGTATGTTGGATGTTGTTCAATAAAATTTATTGCCATCACACCATATTTCATATATTACTATGATTAATAGTTAGATGTCAGGTGACTTCATATCAGTTACTACATACTATTTTAACTGCTACTACATGAAAACTGTTGTACTGATTTCATTCAGTGAATTTGGCAAAAGCTGCTGTTGAGAACACTGCTCACTAAAATATCTCTTGGAATGTATGTGTACATTAAGATTATTAACTGCACTTTTAGATGTAAATTGCTGGAAATTCTGAAGCAATAGAGCAGGTATATTAAGTGTCTTTGAAAATTGAAATATATGCAACATCTGCAGTATATGCAATACTTAAACTTTACACATAAAATAACAATTTGTTATTTTATGAAACATGATATATGACCTGGTTTGCTTCTAAATTCATGTCTGACATTTAATATTGGAAAGTACAGTTTATTCAAACAACAGGTATAAATGTATTCATTTAATTTAACATATTTTACATTTCGTTACAAATAGAGCATCTTTTCATTTTGCTTCTTTATCTGAAAGCTAATGTTCAGTTAAAGAAAAAAAAATAGAGGGGGAGGGGAAAGGGAAGATACTTTTCATATACTACCCATCAAATGGTTCAAAGTTGTAAAGAATTGTAGGCATATTTCTTAGACTTAAAAACTGGCCAGTTAAAGGGGGAGGGAAACCACTTCTCTTTAGATTCTATTGCATCCCTCAGGCTCTAATTTTTTTAATGTGGGAGAAGTAGTAATTTGAAAGAACTTTGGTACATATATTATGAGCTTGTAATTCTCTATTGGTTAGATATCCCTGCTATTCTGAATCAGGTCTTTCAAAGGTACTTAAGGGTTAAAGATGTCAATAGTTGTTAAATGATATCCCCCCTAAACCAGGGGTAGGTTCTACTTACCTTTACTACCAGTTCGCAATGGGATTGCTCGCGCACGCGCCTCGCTTCTGCACATGTGCAGATCGCTTCTGATGATGTCAGGGTCAGTGGGTGGCGTCTCCCGCCAGTTTTCCTACCGGTTCTATAGAACTGGTCCGAACCGGGGGCAACCCACCACTGCCCTAAATTATAATCTTTCAATCTATGAAGAATTTTGGATATATCAAGCCTTGATTGTGGCAAAAAGAGTGGTTGTGTACTAATAGAACAATATCCATATCCCTAACTTTAAAAATTGGCTTAATGAAACTTATTAACCATCAGTTTTGAATTTGTTCTCTACAAATATAGCTGACAGAATTGGACAGTATGATTTATTATGGTAGTTTAGCATGTAATCTTAGTTATTTGGCTTCTACCTGTCTATCTGTAAATAGATTTTTTTCTACATGTATTATAAAATGAGTATATATTTTATTCCTACTATTTAATATAATAATGATATGGACAAATCCAAATCATGGATTTAGGCAGGTGGCCGGGGCCCTTGCTTTTCCAGACCTTAAGGTAATTGGATTTCTCTGGATCTGTTAACCTGGAGAGTCAAGGAAGCAGGCTAAGTTTGGTACAGTAAAAGTTTTATTTTTTTAGCACAAGAAAATGGTGTTCCTCAAATAATGGAAGACACCCTCTCCCACAGTGTACATGAAGTTTTCTTAAGATTAAACCGCAAGCAAACATTGTGGCATAATGCAGCGGTTAACTATGGAAATTACCAGGTATTTACAGCCTATCTGAGAGTAATTGTTGGTGGTTTTTTAAAAAAAGATTTATTTCTGGCCTTGTGGCTAACAAGCCTTTTATGGTGAAGGTGTCTGGTTGGAATTAGGGAAGCTTGTAAAAGAAATTGCTTAGGACAGAAAGTTGCAGCTGCAATGAGTATAACAAGACCAGTAAGGAATGGTAGGACATTACTGCCTAACAACAAGAAAGTTACAAAAAGTAACAAGTTGGCATGTAAACATAAACTTTGGTAACCTCTATGGCAGGGGTCCTCAAACTTTTTAAACAGGAGGCGGATTCACAGTCCCTCAGACTGTTGGGGGGGCTGGATTGGCTGGGTGGGTGAGGCTAGGTGGTCATGTGACTGGGTGGGCATGGCCAATTTAACAGTCCATTTTTTTGCCTTTCTCCTTCCTAAGCTCCTGTTTAAATTGTTTTCAAAGACTTTTAATTTAAAGCAGTACTTTACAAGCCCAGAGCTGCTTTTTAAGGCTGCACTGGTGAGATCACCCCTCAGCTGGCCCTCAGCTAGCGTTCTGGCTGACTCGCTGGAAGATAAGGCCCACGGCAAGGGGCAGGGCTTAATCACACAACTCCGCGGGATGGATACTTTGCATTGGCAGGCTGTATCCGGCCCACGGGCCGTAGTTTGAGGATCTCTGCTCTAGGGTGTCAAACTGGCGGCCCACGGGCCGGATACATCACATACAGGCCATGCCTACCCCAGCTCCATGAAGGGGGGAAATGTTGCAAAATGTCATGTGACGGCAATGTGACATCACGAGTTTGACACCCGTCTCTAGCTTATTATAATAGTAAAACACACATCCCTTTTAAGAAGGGCTATTAGCATAAACATGCAATATATGAAGGAGAGTAAAGTACAGGTAGTTCTCAACAGTTTGTTTAGTGACCGTTAAAAGTTACAACAGTTCTGAAAAATGTGTTTTAACTGTTTTTTTGTTTTTTTTTAGCAGCATCCCCATGATTATGTGATCAAAATTCGTTGCTATGTCCCAGGGTCCTGTGATCACCTTTTCTGACCTGACAAGCAAAGTCAATGGGGAAGCCAGATTCATTTAACAACCGGGTTACTAACTAATTAACTGCAGTGATTCACTTAACAACTGTGGCAAGAAAGATCGCAAAATGGAGCAAAACTCACTTCACAAATGTCTCACTTAACAACAGAAATTTTGGGCTCAATTGTGGTCATAAGTCGAGGACTACCTGTAGAAGAAACCAATCCAAAGAAACCATGTGTCAAGGAACCAATGAATGATTCTTAGTGTGTTAACTTCCTTAACCATAGCTGTATAGAATTTTGTACTCATAAATGGTTCGGGGTGTTAGCTCCTTTGGCTGCTGAGACCCTTTTGCTGAAATACTTCAATAAAAGTTCCTTGAACCATCTCTCCTATCTGGCCCTGACTGGCATCTGTGCCAGGCTAAACCCTGTTTGCAGACAACAATGGTTGCCCCCGTTTCATACATCAGAAATAAATATTTTATAACAATTAGTTTTATAGTTTAATCACATCCTTGCATGATCACGGTCAGCTCAGATATGAAATAGTCCAAGCTGAAAGACACTGCTTGGAGTCTGTGGACAAATACACTCTGGAGACCTTGAATGAACAATAGCCTCAGGAGGAGACTAGCAATCAGACATCTGGTGCTGACAAAGACAGGATCATGCAGGCACCTGGGAGCATCAAGTGATGAGGATCCAGGCCCTCACCCCAGTCCTACAGATGAATAGCAGAAATGTTCCTCTCTTTGCCCAATCCCATCATACCTAGATTGAACCTTCCTGCCCCATAAAGCCCCCCTTCAATGCCATCTAAACCAAGAAGCCTGACTAGGTGGCTCAGTGGCTAAGACACTGAGCTTGTCGATCAGAAAGGTCGGCAGTTTGGCGGTTCGAATCCCTAGTACAGGTCTCCTGCATGAGCAGGGGGGTTGGACTAGATGACCTCCAAGGTACCTTCCAACTCTGTTACTGTTAACTATTAAGAATTCTATAAATATAACATATATATATGTTATATTTATATTATATTATATTATATATTTATATATTTATAAATATAAATATAAATATAAATATAAAATAAATATAAAATAAACCTTTTCACTAGCTCACAACACAGCCTAAGAGCTGGTCTTGCAAGGGAATTGCAACCCAGAGAAACTAAACTTTCTAACTTGTATCAGCTGATGACCTCAACTTTCCATGTCCTTTAATGATGGGCTTCCCCAACTCTGCTATCCTGAAGGATCCATTTTGCTTTCTATGAGTCCTAGGAACTCCAACATAGGTCTGCCTAGCTTCCCCAGACTGGCCAGCCAATCAAATCCCTAGGATTTCCCGCCTTTTGCCTTCAACTTCTGTAGCAATTCTTTGCTCTTCCATTGCTCAGGGTCTGTCTTTCTTGTAAAGCAATAAACATGGTTCTTCTACTCAGCGTTCTGCTCCTTTTTTCAGACTGAATCCATGACAATGTGGCACAGCTTCTCCACCATTCTTTTATTAGCTGCACCAGTCACATCTAAGAATCATTGCTGCTAGCAATATTGCCGGAAACCATCACTTCATTTGCTGGAAGTATTGCATTTGTCTCTGGATCCTATTGTCTGTGGAAACTGTGCTTATCTTTTGAATCAAGCCTGACTAATGATCCATGCTTGGACATGTGGACTTCTGGACCATGGCCTGACTACAATCTCTGCTTCTCCCTTGATTCTCTGGATGTTTGGAACTCTGTGCATGCAAGTCACCTAAGGACTGGCACTTGGTTGCTCTGGGTGTGTGCCTGCACACCTGCCCTGCCTGCCTTAGTATGTGGTTGTACAATCCCAAATCAAAGACTTATAACTAAACTCCTTGGTGTATGGGTACACCTGACTTGGGACAGGACTGCATCAAAAGCCTTCTGGCTTACCCACTCCAAATGTACATGCTAACCCCATCTGCTAATAATGGAGTCTGTGTGTAATAAGATTTTTTATTTTTATTTTTTTTAAATTTGATTTATATGCCGCCCTTCTCCGAAGACTCAGGGCGGCTTACAATGCGTTAAGCAATAACCTTCATACTTTTGTATATTTTATACAAAGTCAGCTTATTGCCCCCACAAACTGGGTCCTCATTTTACCTACCTTAGAAAGGATGGAAGGCTGAGTCAACCTTGGGGAGATTTGAACTTGCAGTAATTGCAGGCAGCTGATGTTAATAACAGTGCTTTAGTCTGCTGCGCTACCAGAGCTCAAACTAGAACCTTTACCCATTATGTCAAACCATTCTTTACAATAGCATCATTTTTTTTCCAAAAAGAAATGTTAATTGCAATGTTTTTGATTTTTAACTGTTTTTTTTAATTATCAGAAATATATAGCTATATTGATATATATTATAAGATCAGAAAAGAAATACAATACAAGGGGGTGTATCTCATGCCCCCCTTTCCCCGCTCCTTTTTCTTCCCCTTTTCCTTCCTTTTCTTTTTATTTTAAATAATACAATAAAACAAATACAAATTTTAAAAAAGAAGAGAAATACAAGGATGATCATGAGAAAAGGCTGAGGGAAATTGTAATGTTCAGTGTAAGGAAAAGAAGACTGATGCTATAAGAAATATGGTTCAATTTCAATTTCAATTTCAAATCTTTATTGTCAGTGCACAACATATGTACAATGTGATTGGTTGAGCTCCCTCAATGCACCCCTCCAACACAACTCACAGTGAAGACAGAAAATCCCTAACCCAATAAATCATATTAACAAAATACCCAGTCCTATCACACCAGTACATGTTACACATTGCGCCGGCCCTGCAGTCCATCATACTACATAGTTATGATGTTATTTCTCATTCAGGAGTCTGACAGCCCACGGATAAAAACTGTTCTTCAGCCTGTTTGTGTGGCTGGCTATGCTTCTGTATCTCCTTCCCGATGGTAGGAGGGTAAAGAAGTGATGACCAGGGTGAGGGTTCCTGGTCAGGAATTACTTTCCACAGTCACCAAAATAAGGACCAAAAATACTTCAGGGATTGTGCATTCTCTATCTCAGGAGGCATTTTTTTAAAGAGAAAGCTGAACAGCCAACTCTTGAGGATAGTTTATTTGGATTTCCTGCATATTTCAGAGGACTGGATTAAATGACTATTGTGCTCACCATTAACTCTATGGTAGAAAGATTAGGCTGCGTTTTTTTTTTAAATAACACAGAGCCTGTTCTATGCCACATTATTTTCAAATCAGTCACCTTTTCTAGGACAGAAAAATAATTTTATTCAGTCAATTGACTCTATGTCTCAAAAAAATAATAAGCAGATTTCTAGATTTTCTATGCTAAATATTTCATATGGTATTTGCATAAATATTGCCTATTTAAATATTGTCGAAAATTGCTTGCATTTACAACTGAAATTTTTAGAACAAAAGGGAGTAATTAAGAGTCATAACTCGCACCCTTGAATCAGCAAAATATATTTTAATATATAGGCAAAAGAATTGCTGGAATCAGGCCATACTAATCACAAGTACAAAAAAATTTGGCAGCAAAAGGCATAATGCAATACAGTAGTTTAACAGAACACAAAGTACATACCACATTGCATACCTTATATCTTCTTCAATAAGAAGGGAAACGTCTTCAAAGAAAAAACAGAAAGTCCAGTTGCCTCTTGAAAAAGCACCTTTGGGACAACTGTGACTTGGATGACTGAGAATCTCCATAGACATGATCAGAGGTGGGTTTCAGCAGGTTCTGAACAGTTCTGGAGAACCGGTAGCGGAAATTTTGAGTAGTTCAGAGAACTGGTAGTAAAAATTCTGACTATCCCCGCCCCCATCTATTCTCTGCCTCCCAAGTCCCAGCTGATCTGGAAGAAATGGGGATTTTGCAATAACCTTCCCCTGGATTGGGGAGGGAATGGAGATTTTACAGTATCCTTCCCCTGCCACACCCACCAAGCCACGCCCACCAAGCCATGCCATGCCCACCAAGCCACACCCACAGAACTGGTAGTAAAAAATTTTGAAACCCACCACTGGACATGATGATAATGTTATCTGTTCAGAACTTTTGGCGTTTCGATGGGCCAAGTCTCTTCATATCTTGCACCATTTCTTTGAGTTTTTCTATGCTCTGGCTGGTATCAGCTTTGATAGTCACCATATTCTTTGACACCTTGTTTCCTTCTACACCTAACTCTTCCCAAAATAATTGCTTTCTTTAGTGAATTCCCCACATGACAGGGCCAAAGTAAGTGAGATCCAGTTTGTTTTGTGATTTTGCCTTCTAGTCTGACGATATGCGCTCCAGTCATTCATATTCTTTTTGGCCAAGATTGGCACATTTAAAATTTTAAATGCACGTTCGGAGTGCTTTTGTAAAATGGCTTACAATAGATACGATAAGGGATAACATAAGATGAAAGATAAGATGATAAGATAAGGTAAGGTAAGATAACCTTTATCGTCATTTTTTACTGTTAGAACACTGGCACACATTAAAAATGAAATTTTGTAAATAAGTATATATCTACCCATACACATACCTTACCCACCTATACACATGCTATATACATATATATATACATACATTATATGTAAGTATATATGTAAGTAAGTAAGTGTGGTAAGTATGTATGTATGTATATTAAAATTGCAATAGCCATCATGTTGGGGACATGATGTTAGGTAGTCCCTGGATGGCAGACCTTTAATATCCAGACCTTAAATATCCGCACAATTTGTCCTGTGCAGTTTTTATTTTATTTATTTATTTGTCAAACATGTACAAGATAGCAGGTATGAATATGAACATAGACATGAACAAAGGAAATGAACGCAAATAAATGGGGACAGGAGGACATGGACAGTAAGCTTAAGCTTACAGTTAACCCTTACAGCTACCAGAACACTGAGAAGCATTCTGTTCTCATTAGTATAGGTAGCCCTCATTTAGTGGCCAGAATTAAGCCTGCCAACTTGGTTGTTAAGTAAAACTGCAACTTTGTTATTTTACTTCAGCTTTTGTGATCTAAAAATGTAGTAAAGGTAGTCTTCGACTTCCAACAGTTCATTTAGTGACTGTTTGAAGTTACAACAGCACGGAAAAAATGACTCATGGCTGTTTTTCACACTTATGACCGTTGCAAAATACCCATGGTCATATCATTTAAATCTGGATGCTTGACAACTAACTTACATTTATGACTGTTGTAGTGTAACAAGATCATGTGACCCCTTTTGTGACCTTCTGACAAGCAAAGGCAATGGGAAAACTAGATTAGTAACCTGTGTTACTAATTTAACAACTGCAGTGTTTCACTTAACAACTATGGCAAGAAAATGGAGCAAAATTTACCATATTTTTCAGAGTATAAGACACTCCAGAGTATAAGACGCACCTTAATTTTTGGGGAGGAAAATAAGAAAAAAAAATTCTGCCTCTGCCTACCAGCATCCATCGGTATTCATCTGACTAGTGCCCTATCAGTGTGTGAGAGTTGAAGGCTGTTTGGAAACTGAAACAGTATTTTCTGTGTGAGCAACAAGGAAGGAGACAGCAAGGACCCTGGGCATGGCTTAGCTCAACTGTTCTAAAGCTGCATGCTGTGCTGAGCTCTGAAACTA
This sequence comes from Pantherophis guttatus, assembly GCF_059756535.1. Classification (NCBI taxonomy): domain Eukaryota; kingdom Metazoa; phylum Chordata; class Lepidosauria; order Squamata; family Colubridae; genus Pantherophis; species Pantherophis guttatus. Next base: position 112,087,224 of record NC_142063.1, on the reverse strand, counting down.
AAACTGAAACTCCTCTCCTCTGCTTGTGTTTTGCTTGTATTTACTACCACGTTGGAAAAATCTGCTTTTGGTATTGTATATTTACTTCATGTGTTATATTATATTTAAAGAAAAGTTATTGAATCCTGTTGAATCAGTTACTTGTGTGTGTTTTCTGGATGTGATTACTGCTGTGAACTCTGACAGTCCTTGCAGCAAATAGTGAACAGCCAGGTCAGCTTCAGCACATTATTGCAGCCTGATTTAGCACGAGCAGCTGATTGGCAGGTGGATTCGCCTCCCGGAATACCCCCAATCAGCTGTTCCAGACTGCAGGGATTGCCACAGACCATCACCTCCTCCATGCCCTGCGTTTTTGGCTACATTCAGTATATAAGACGCACCCAAATTTTCACCCTCTTTTATGGGGGAAAAAAGTACGTCTTATACTCCGAAAAATACGGTACCTAACAAATGTCTCACTTAGCAACAAAAATTTTGGGCTCAATTGTGGTTGTAAGTTGAATGTAAATGCAATTCTGTAAATGCAAGGATTGGTTGCAAAGTTACTTTTTCATCATTGTGATAACTGCAAATGGTCACTAATCAAGTCAGTCCCTAAACGAGGACTATCCTCTCAAGCAGTTACTATATCACTATGAAAGTTGAAGCTAAAGAACTCATAGACTTATGTGGCATTATGTTTGCTTCTACTTTTGCAACATTTTAAATTCATAACAAATCCCTCTTTAAAAATAATTTTACACAGTAATTACGTATTTGCAGTGTCAACTTTTTTTGCCTATTTAATGTTGCACTACAGTAATTGAGATTCTGTTATCCCAGAGCAGTCATGTACCGATAATCTGCTCCAGTGCAATCTGTTGTATGGGACTAAGCTTTTCAAATTTAGATATTGAGATAACTGCAGAAAAAAAGTATCTTCCCCATTTTCCTACTTCCTGGTGTTTAATATATTTCAAGGAAATTATAATATTCTCCAAAATCATAAAAAAGTTTCATCTTTCCATTCCTGTTCAAATTTATACTATTGAATAAAAAGACAATCACACACACATTGTCAAATCAGTTCATGAAATATATTAAAAGATACAAATAAATAAAATAAGTACACATGAAGTGGTGTACATCTTAAGAGAACTGTGTTAAAGGATCAAAGAAGAGCATCAATCACACATTAATGCAACAGATATTTAACAAAGAATTAATTTCAATCAATCCTGTGCCAGACAAATGTCATGACCTCAAGTCTTAACTTTCCAGAGGCTGTGGTCCACAATACAGTGGAAGAGTCATCCTTCCTTCTAACATACACTTTAAAAAGTGTGTAAGCTAAAGGGTCTGAGTTGAATGTGCATTCACTTGAGCATCAACTGTGCTATTTCTGATGAAGCTCAAGAATTGACATGGAGGTGGGGGTCACAGTTTCTGGTTAAGGTATGACATGGAACTTCGACAGAATGGAAGCTGTTTGGTCTTGCTGATTTCCATTTGGATGTAAAACAATCCTCCCAAAAATTATGGTTTGGATCACATTTAAGGAATTCATTTTTTCTCCTTCTTAAGAACATTAAAAACATAACCAATCAAACTAATATTCTTTTTTTTTTGCAATATGTTTGAAGATTCAAACTTCAAATACTCAACAGGTTGTTTTTTTTTTTAACTAAGACTTTTGCTCTTTCAAGAGAAACTGGACCTTGCAAACTATCCCTAAAACTTCAGTTGTCCTTCAAGTAACATGTAACATGTTATTCACAAACTGTATTTTTATCTTCTTTCTTCTCATTACTTCATTTTTCTGTTCTAAACTCTTTGCATCTCCCATCTGACAAACTTCCCCAAAACAAGGAAAAAGAAAGCCAAGTTTCAATCTCATAGAAGCAACAAGTGAAATACAAGGGCACTAATTCACCTTTCGCATATCCCCCAAATGCCACAGTACAAACAGAATACAGATCCAAGGAAACACTGTACAGAGGATGAAGCAAAGTATCACAATTATCCCATCCCAGCAAAACTATCACTTAGCTTATTTACCCACTAGACCCCACATTCTTCCTTAGTCCACCAGCTGCCCTCTAGTGTGTGATGCATCTTCATTGGGATGGAGTTCATTCTCAAAATGTTTATCCATGCAGATATGCTTCAAGCCAGGCGTCGCCAGAGACCTTAAGAGATCTGTAAGACAGTGTACAGGTCTTTGATTACACAGAGAGGGGAGGAAGAGTATGTGCCACAATATGTGCCTTCCCAATCCTTCAACATCTTTATTACCCCCTTATATTTCTTTGATTGTCATCTCTGTGCACATTAATCGGTATACATGGAGAGACTTTTCCCACTGCAATTGAGTGAGGGAAAATTTCCACTTGTGTCACAATGATCGTTCCCCTAATATGAAGAAACAGGCATTCTGACCATCATTGCCCTGATCTTACATAATTGCTAAGATAATGTGAGAATATATGTTGTCTTTCATTCCCATCAGAAGCATAGCTGGAGGATGCAAGGAACCAGATCTCTGACTCTGGAATTTCTTGTTCTGGTGAGTCATTTGTTTTAAATCATGCTCTAAAGATGATTTATTTCAGTAAGATTTCGAGATTACATAGCCATTACTATCATATCTATTCGATCTATGGTGCTATTGCAGTTCTTACTATCAGGAATCTACTGCCTAGCAAAGCTCCAGATTTCAAGGAGCTGCCTTTATTAGGCACCACACAATGAAACATGGGCAAGGTGTCCTTGATTTGCCACCACTATATAGACCATGTGAAGGAGACATCAATTTAGCTTTGTTCAGTTGCCCCTTTATCCGCTTCAGCTGATTAACTGTTTTACATGTTTTACTGTTTTCTCTTGTCAAACCAGAATTCATAAAATTCTTGCCATATTTACCGCAAAATGTCTCCAAAGGCTGTAAGTAGGGGCTTGCTCTGATAGGTAATACCATGCTTGGCACAGAGGGATTTCACAAGGGGAGCCACTTTACTATAGTTGTGGCGAGGCATTGTGGGGAAAAGGCTGTAGAGAAATAAAAAAGTAGTTTTGATTTATTTTTTTTAAAAATAAAGCTGACGAAAAGATTCACAGATAACATAAAAACTAAACACAAACTAAGAAAGAAAGAAAGAAGAGCTTCCAATTTCCTATGCAGCAAATATAGGTACAATTTCACAATTATCACTTACTCTATACTACAAAAAGGTCATTTTTCTCTTATCCAATTTTTTTTCCTAATAATCAAAACCACAAATCATAATGCATTTTTCCCATTTTAAGCAAAAGTTTTCAGTCAGCCATAAATGTAGATAGTTTTTTTTAAAAAAAAAATCAATGAAGTTAATTTTGCCATCTCCATTGGTTTCATCATCTTCACCAGCCATTCCTCCATAGTGTGCAGTGACAAGCCTTTCCATTTTGGAGCATAAAATAATCTCCTTGCAGTTGTCATATATCTAACAAAATTAACTAAAACCTCTCTAGGCGCATTCTTCATATACCATATCTGTAATTTATTTTGCCTCCCTATCTTCCTCTTCTACATTCAAAAAAAATTGTCAACACTTTTTAATAAGATACTCTGTAATGTTTTCATTGGAATGTCCGGACAGCTCTAAATCTCAAACAGAATTCTTTCTCTTTCAATTCCAATAGTCAAATTATCCAATTCTCTGCGTTGAACTTTTGATTTTCTAAAATTTTCACTCAGTTAATGATTTCTTTTACCTCTCCAGATTTTTTTAACACCAATTTTCATCTCTTCTTAACTTTAGAAATATTTCATCTTTTCTTTCAAAAACATTCATTTTATTTCCCATCTGATAAAATTTATTCCGTTTGTTGAAAAATATTCTGAAGTGTATCTTCTGTAGCTGACTATTCTAGCACACCCCTTCTGCCCTTTGTTGCCATTTTTAGTAGCAATTTTTTTTCAGAAAATGTCCCAAGCAGGCAAAAGAAAAAGACAAACCACTTTGTTCTTCCCTTTATTTCCTTCTTTCAGCCACAATTAACATATTTCCAAAGACTCCTAGTCTGAGCCCCTACCTTATATTTTGTTGTGTAGAATCCAGTGGTGAAATTAAAAAATTTCCCCTACCGGTTCTGTCGGCGTGGCTTGTTGGGGGGAGGTCATGTAACTGGGTGGGTGTGGCCAACTTAACATCACTCACATCGAGGAGCTCCTCACCGGCCGCTCCCCTCCCAGCTATCCTTGTCGCGAAGGGCAGGAAAATGGGGAGGGGAATATTCCTGCCTACCATCTTTCCCTCAGTCTGTGCTGAGATTGAGGAATGGATGACAGGCAGGAAAATCCCCTTCCCTATTTTCCTGCCTTTCACAAAAACAGCTCCATTCCAGCTGCTCCCTCCCCTCCCCCTCCCGGGGACGACCTTAAAAGTGATAAGCTGCAGCAGCTCCGTTCTGAATGGAGGGAGAAAAGTTAGCATTCTCTCTGCTGCATTTAATATTGAATTCTGTGGCAGAGAGAATGCTAACTTTTCTCCCTCCATTCAGAACAGAGCTGCTGCTCCCTTTATAGTTCCCTCCTGGCCCCCTCCCTCCTGGGGACTACCTTAAAGAGACAGGCTGCAGCAGTTCTGTTCTGATTGGAGGAGAAAAGTTAGCATTCTCTCTGCTGCATTTAACATTGAATTCTGTGGAATATCAAGCGGCCAAGAGTTGAGTTGCGACCAGCCAGGCGTGGGTGGGGCCCAAGGAGGGGTAATTACTACCAGTTTGGCAAACTGATGCCCATAATCCCTAGCGGTTCGCCCGAACCAGTCCGAACCGGTAGGATTTCACCCTGGTAGAATCCCTCAAATGTATGCATTCTTTAAAGATAGCAAGCATTCGTATGCCGAGCTGTTCTCTTTAACTGATTTAATGAAGTATATATCAAAGAACTTTAATAAAAAATAACAAGCATATAAAAAAAGGGCTGTGCCTTTGTCCAAGTTTGTTAAAACTTTCTTATATCTTTGTTTAATTAAGCTTCTTGCAAATAATTCTTGAACATTTAAATAAAAAATTCTCTTGGTTTTTTTATAGTCTCAAAAGAAGGTTAAACTCACTGCAAGGAGTTTTATATTTACCAGAGACATTTATAATTATTTACAAAGTCATATCATCTTAAGGAGCTGCAGTGGTTAGAATGCAGTGCTGCAGGCTACTTCTGCTGCCTGCCAGCTGCCTGAAATTTGGCAGGTCAAATCTCACCAGGCTCAAGGTTGACTCAGCCTTCCATCCTTCAGAAGTCAGTAAAATGACCCAGATTGTTGGAGGCAATATGCTGACTCTGTAAACTGCTGAGAGGGCTGTAAAACACTGTGACACGGTATATAAGTCTAAGTGCTATTGCTAAGGATTTTACTTACTGGTGTTCAATCTGGAAATTCAGATGACCGGTGAACCAGTCATTGAAAAATGACTGATCCACATTGCATGTTGCTTGGAGCTGTGGGAAAACAAAGAAAGGATATTTTTTTCTTGTTTCACAAACGTATTTTATATTTCCATTCTGATACTTCATTCTAATTTTTATTCCAATGGAACATCTGGTGAAATGCCTAGCTGGAGATCTGGATCTGTTTTATCTCTCACTAGCATTAACTGTATCCACAGAAGATAGGCCTGTATTTTGCTATTATTTGTATTTATTCATTTACTTCAAAATGTTTTATGCCCCCAGATTACCAGATTCTAGGAGGCTCACAATTCTAAACCTTCAAACATATTCCAACATAAAAAACAATGTGTTAAAATCCTAACAAATCAGTGTCTGCAGTCCTTTGGAGTAATAGTCATCAAAATCATAATAATAGTATTCTATAATGGTAGCTTCATAATAACAGTGCTTTTCCCTCATAACATTAATTCATATTAATTAGTACTAATAATCAAAATTAATAAGTTACAGTAAGCAACCCTAATAGTGAGATTAATCTTTCTCTTGTAATCTTCAAGATTCTAACTTCTGTTTCTCTTATTTAACCATTGATAGAACAGATCCCATACCTCAAAATATTCAGTATCTTCTTTTTCTTTAATTTCAAATGTTAGTTTATTCATTTCTGCACATTCTAAAATTTTTGTTATTATCTTTTTTCTGTGGGGATCTCCTCACCCTTCCAATGTTGTGTGAACACGATTCTGGCCGCTGTTAACACTTGTACTATTAAATATGCATTTCTTTTACTGTATTTGTCTGGTATGATGCCCAACAGGAATATTTCCGGTTTTAAATCTATATGTTCGTTTATCATTTTTTCTAATCAGGTATGTATTTTAATCCAGTATTTTTTTGCTTTTGAACATGTCCACCACGTGTTAATACATGTGTGGGATTTTGTTACACTTCCAGCACTTGGCAGACATACCCTTAAACATTCTGGCTAATCTTGCTGGTGGGAAGTGCCATCTATAAAACATTTTGTATAAATTTTCTTTATATGCAGTCGACAATGTCAATTTATAGTTTCTCTCCCAAACTTTTGCCATTTGTCCAATTCAATGGAATACCCAAAATTTTTAGCCCATGCTATCATAGTTTCTTTTACTTGCTTCTCTTCCATTCTAGTAGTCAATAAACAACTATAGAATTTTTAAATCAGTTTATCCTCTGGTCCTGTTAAAATTTGATCCAATTCTGTTGGTTCTTTATAAAAATCATGTTCTGGCATCTTTATGGTATCTAGATTGTATCTGTGCATGCGGCCACCATGCTAAATTTATTCCTTGGTTATTCAATTTGTTGGTTTTTCAATTCTCCCTTCTCATTTAAAATATCTTTGTATCTTACAATTTTTCCCATGTCCATCACATTTGGGTATGTTAGTGCCTCCATCGTGGAGAGCTAGACTGGTATTTCACAAGTAGTGTTTTTCCTTGATTTTTGTCCATACTGAGAGTAGGGCATTTGTAATGTAGTGTCTCTGAAAGTATTTATATGCTTTATATTTCTCATATCATACTCATACCATAGAAAGGCATGCCACCCCAGTTGTAAGTCGTGTCCCTCCAGTACAAGTAATCGTCTATGTCTCAGGGTTATCCATTCTTTTAGCCAGGTAAGGGCAGCTGCTTGATAATATAGTTCCCAGTTTGGCAACCCAAAACCTCCTCTATTGATAGAGTCTTGCATTAATTTCAACCTAATTCTTGCCTTTCTGCCTTCTGGAATTGATTGGAACAAGTAAGATAAAGTTTGGAACTTGGTAAGATATTCATTTTGGATGGTGGCTATTCTTCCTAACAGTGATAATTACAGATATTTCCACTTTTCCAGATTCAATTTAATTTGCTGTGTTAATTTTAAGTAATTGTCTTCTTTTATAGTTACACATCTCGCTGATAGATGCATTCCCAAATATTTTACTTTTTAAACTATTTGAATATCTATCTTTTCCATTAAATCTTTTTTCTGTTCCTAAGATTTTTTAACTAAGATTTTAGTTTTCTCTTTGTTTATTTTCAATCCTGCAATGTCATCATAGTCTTTTATTTTCTTTATTAGTTTGGGTCCCATTTCTTGCGGTTCTTCTATAATAAACACCAAATCTTCTAAAAAAGTTTGTGGTTTGTACTGTTCTTTTTTTACCTCCATGTCTTTTATTTCTATATCTTGGCAGATGTTTCTATTTAACACTTCCAGAGTCAAAATAAATAATAAGGGGGACAATAGGCATCCTTGTCTTATGCCTCTTTTAATATTAATATTCTGTGTTATGTCCCCATTCACAAACACTTTTGCAGTCTGTTTTGTGTATATTGATCATATTGGGTGAATTTTCCCCAAATTTCATGTATTTTAGCTGCAGTATCATGAATCTCCAGTTTACATTGGCAAATGCTTTTTGCACGCCAAGAAACATCAGTACCATTTATTTTTCTGGTTGTGCTTCATAATATTCCAATGTATTCAGAATTATTCTCATGTTATTTTAAATGTGTCTATTTGGCAGGAAACCATTCTGGTCTGAATGTATAAATTCATTCAGGAATCTCTTCAATCTTTCAGCTATTATTGATGTATAAATTTTATAGCCCACATTTAAAAGTGAGATGGGCCTATGGTTTTTAATTTGCTATAAGTCTGCATCTTCTTTTGGTATGAGGATGATATTTGCTTCCATCCAGGATTTTGGTATTTTAGCTTTTAGTAAGAGTTCATTGTACATTTCCAGTAATATCAGTCCCAGGGGTCTTGTAATTGTTTATAGAATTCTGCCGGTAAGCCATCTGGTCCTAGAATTTTATTTTTCTTCTGTCTCTTAATTGCCTCTGTTAATTCAAACATTGTTATCCTTTCATTTAGTGTAGATCTCATTTCTTCAGAGACTTTAGGTAACCCGGCCTCTTCTGGATATTATTTTATTTTATCCTCCGATAAAATAAATTCCTCTTGATCATACAGATTTTCATAGTAGTTCTGGATTATTATTTTTTTGCTGTCATTTTGAAGTTGTAATGTACCTTTCTTGTCTATCAAGCTTTGTATCTGGTTTTTTTTTTCCTTTTTTAAATTTATATGCCAACCATCTTCCTGGTTTATTGGCATTTTTTAAAAAGTTTTGTTTTATACTCTTAATTTTGCATGCTACTTCTTCTTTTTCAAGTAGGGTCAGTCTGTGTTTTATTATTTCCATTTGGTTTTTGAGCTTTTTTTTTTGTGTTTTTTTCTGAAATTCCAGTCTGTTGTATTCACCCTGAGGCAGCCACTCTGTAGCTCCCCAATCTTTGGGTTATGTTTGTACAGATATCTGCTACTTCCTCTCCTGGTTAGACCATGTAGTAACCCATGTGGAACATATCTGGTTTTAAGCAATACCTCCCCTTGCATATTTAAGCCATACCCTTGTATTTGCCCAAGACAAAACATGCTCTCCTACCTTCCCTCCCTCCCTCCCTCCCTTTCTCACATGAAAATGGAATTTATTTTAAGGCAAGAACAACTCACCCAAGTTTTGAGATATACAAAATCTGACAGAACTACTAATCCACCTCTGGCTGGCCCCAGAGTGAGGTGGGAATGGAGATTTTGCAATATCCTTCCCCCAGGAGGGGTGGGAATGGAGATTTTGCAATATCCCTTCCCTGCCATGCCCACCAAGCCACGCCCACAGAACTGGTAGGGAAAAAATTTGGATTTCACCCTGGTACAGGGCCAGGTTATCTGCAGGATCTACCCATCTTGCCAGATTAGATAGGTTGGGCATGCTCCTAGTTCCTTCCCTTAAACATTGTCATCTTACGGGATCTAGGAAGTAAGCCTTTTTCGTGACAGCCCCTGCCGTATGGAACACCTTTCCCATGGAAGTTCAGCAGTCTTTAAATTTTCCTGTGCACAGGAACAGCATTGCTCTGATATCCAAAATAATCACAAGCATTACAAGTTAATAGACATTATTTGTTGGGCATGAAGGATAGCAATATATGAGCTTCTTGTGTTATTACACTTATTCATTACTGGCTCTTTATTCTTTCCAAAACATTTGTCCAGTTTTAAAGAGAAAAAGAGGCTAGAAAAAAAAAATAGGAAAAGAAAAACTTTTCATCCCTGAATTTTTCCACTATTTTCCTGACATTTTCCAAGCCTTTCCATGTTTAATCCCACCTTTCCCAGAGGTACCTAACACTAGAATGATAAAAAGTTGCCTTTCACTAAACTGGTTTATTTTTTTTTAACCTACTTCAGTTTCTGTACTGACCGACCACAGAATTTCAATCTTTCACAGTTAGCTTGTATTTTCCTTGTGTTTTTTGTGGTTGTGTTGTTTTATATCTGCCGGTTGTTACTTTTAAATTATATTTCTCCTAGACATTTCTTTTAGAAAGAGAGGCTGAATGTGATGCCAAGCTATGCAGAAATATGTTTCGATGGAATGCATGGGTATGAATTCATGGACTGAATTTGTATGAATTCGTGGACTGTCATGTTTGGAAAATATAAAATTAAAACTTTTCTCCTATCCCCAATTTGTAATCGGTTTCCCAAATCATTCAATGATCAATCTCAAAAATCAATGCTTTGAACAAGAGGAAATAGACTTACCTGGGTAGATACCCAGTCCATGTTTGTGTCATAGTCAATATTCATTGGAATGTGATTCATTTGTGAAACCCAGATAAACCAAGCTGCTTCTAGTAATCTGCAAAGTCCAATATAGTGTCAAATTAATTTTTTTGCTAAGCACCCTTTCACGTAATACTATGGATGTAGCAGAGTTCATTATAACGAAGACACATAAATTGTATGTTTGACTTTCCAAAATGTTTTCAGTAAAGCTACATACTGAGCAATGTGCCACTTAGAAGAAAGGTGTTCATCTGTCACCAGGGGGTCAGATATCATCCATACATTAATAGTACTCTGCTGAATATTTTGACCTTTGGTTGGATGAATGATGTTGTCAAGATGTTTTTTCCAGTGCCTACAAGCTGTGGAAGTTTGAAGGGGGGCTGGGAGGCAGAGTTAACCGCAACCCTAACAAGACCAAATGTGTGGTGTGGGTACATGGACTTTCTAAGTCTGGGGATTTTCTGTCTGTAGTTCTGAATGGAGCTGAGCTTCTCCAGATATAACTAGTGCACAATTTGGTGGGTATGCTGGACACTCAGCTCCTGCTCAAAGAACAAGTTGTTAGTTGTGGCTAGGTTTTTGCACAGGTTTATCTTGTACAGGATTTATGCCCCTTTCTGCACCAGGAAGCCGTCCTCACAATTATTCATGCCTTAGTTATCTCATATGTGGGGCTGTCCTTGAAAATCACTTGGAAGTTTCCTGTGATCCAGAATGTGGTCATATGGCACTTCTGTTTCATGAGTAGTATTTTATCAGTAATTGATGATAATTATTTAAGAAAAAATAAAGTTGGGGTTACCTGGACAGCCAGTAGTATGCCATAAAACACTTAAATCCCATAATGGGCATGTAGATAAGGATGACTCTGATCTGGTAAGTGACAATCAAGGCTAGATCCTGTTTCAGAAGAAAGAGAGAAAAGACAGTATTTTCTATTAGTAATCCTATGCTACAATATTTCTTAGAAAATAAGCTCCCATTAGCACTATAGGCTTTTGGAGAATGGAGAATAGGCAAATTAAACCACAGTGGAACTATTTCACTCCAGGAATGAATGTAAATACAACTTTTTGGGGGCAGAAAAAGTTAAGAGATTGAGGCCTTGGGAAAAAATAATGTTTGCTGGTGGTAGTGCCTGACAGGAGGCAGGGGAGGGAGGTAAAAAGGGAAGATAATAAAGTAAATTGGCCACTGGGACATACCATGCTAGATCAGCAGCCTATTAGCCAAGGGATAAAAATAAGCTGGAAGTGGGGGGCAGGCAGTAGGAAAAAAAACACCAGCCCCTGCCCCAAACACTTGTCATATCCAGATTTTGTTTCATCTGAAATAGGGAGTAATCAAAGCACTCTAGGTTTCAGTTCTGTCAAACTGGAGCCGATCCAAAGTAGTTCAACAGAATTTCCAGAACATGATGACGTGTAGGTCTAAAACATTTTTTTCTCATTTGTGCATATCCCTAGGTTGGCATACTTACCACCCATTCTCTGCGTTTGATTGTAGCATGGTATATGGAGAACTGGAAGAAGGGAATCATTAAAAGCGGTGCGATTACTGTTAAACAAGGAGAAGAAATATACATCTCTTTAAAAACATACTTATTCACTCTTCTGCCCTATTTCTTCTGACCAAGTTGTAATTGTTATAGTACATCCTACACTTTCTCATTTGGCTTATATTTCTGTTATTTCAGAACTATGTTCTATTCATAGTTCAATTTAATAAATTCAAAAACTAACATGTTTCACCAGGTGATAAAGTACTTATTATTCTATATTCCTTCAATCTTATCTTTTTCTGTTGTGATGCTTCAGCGTCTCATATCAAATCAATCTTTATTGCGGTCATAAACCAGCATATAATTTGTCACCTTCTCACTCTCCATTTCTGATGTTACCATTTATCTTTGTTCCCAAATTCTTATGATATGACACTGTCAACTGTCATTTTCATCTTGGATCTCAACATATAAGTCTTCTCTGATTATATTATAGCCTTTGATTTGCAAATTCACTATCTTATATGCTGTAACCTATAGCTCCCCATCCTAAAAATCAGAAGAGGCAGTGCAATTACTGTAAATAATGGGTATGTGGTATTTTTCTGTGACAGCGATACTTACTGAAGAAGTACCTGTGTTGATAATTGTAAGGCATGAACTTCTTTTTCCGCAATCCGAGCTATGAAGAAAGGGACATCAGCAGTTCATTCAAGCAACAGAGATGAATTTCCTTATGCTCCTTTCATTATTTATGTTAGTGTGACCCATGGACTGTGGGCAGCTGCTTAGTGTGAGCAGGGCCAAAATGTTCAGATGTTGTGTGTTTGGAGGGGTAAAATGGATGCCTTAAATCTTGCAGAGGTTTATTGCACTCTTTTAAAACAATTTGTATTTTTTTCTAATTAACAAAGTTAAAATAATATTTTGCTCGTAACAATCCTCATAAGTCCATCACCTCCTATTTTGCCTCTTGGAATAATACAACCTATAGAGCCATCTGCTATGACTCCTGAAGCATTTAGGCCAGGCAGGAAGATAAAAAAGTTTTGTATTTATATCTATCGTTGCATTTAATTTAATACAGAGGATGAAAGGATAAAAATCTTAATTAAGACTGAGATAATAATAGTTATTATTGGTACTATATCTCCTGTTCAAGGAGAAGGCTTAGATGGTTTTTTATAACCTGTCTTTGTGGTATCTCAAAGTACGGTTTGCAGACTCGGTTATTATTTTATATTATTTTTGAATAACAGAGCTGGAAGGGACTTTGGAGGTCTTCTAGTCCAACCCACTGCTCAAGCAGGAAACCCTATACCAAATGGTTGTCCAATTTCCTCTTAAAAATTTGCAGTGTTGGAGTACCTACAAGCTCTGTAGGCATGTCGTTCCATTAATTGTCCTAACCATCAGGAAGTTTCTTAGTTCTAGGTTGGTTCTCTCCTTGATTAGTTTCCATCCTTTAGGTGCTTTGGAAAATAGATTGACCCCCTCTTCTTTGTATTGGTTTATTGCATAGTCAGTGAGATGTTCAGACTGGATTTGGCATTTCTGTCTACCTATGAGTCCTTTCCAAGGACCTGGGATAGACAGATATGGATATTTGATGCTACCATAAATAATCAAAACAACCCCCCCTTCCCCCAATTATTTAAACAATATTGAGGCCTGGTAAAACTTGCCTGGGGAAAAAGCCAAGTCATCACTGCTTTTCCAAAATCTATCTGCAGCTCCCAGGGAAGGCTGTTTCATGATGCAGGCACCATGACTGAGAAGGTACCCTTTTGAGGCCCCTCCAGATGGCAGTTTACCCAAGGAACTCAAAATATGCCCATCCTGTCATAGTAGTAGGGTGGGTAGAAACTACCAGGGATAAGATGATCCTACAAATAACCTGGCCCTATGCCATACTGATCTTGCACCTTGAATTGCACCCAGAAGCCTACTGAAAGCCAGTATAGTTCATATAGCAATGATGTTGTATGAAACTACTGCTATTGTACCCATTACTGCCTATGCCACTGCATTCTGAATCAGTTGCAGCTAAGAGAGCTGAAGGAAGATTTAAGATAACTGAAATCCTACTAAGACTGAGTGGCTATAAGTGGCTATTTGCACTGCCCAGATCTGGGAATATTCGATCTTTTATGTTGTTAGGGTTAGTATGCAATCTGGAGGTTTACTTGGATTTGGAGCTCCTGTTTGAACAGTAGGTGTCAGCTGTGGCTAGGAAGGTCTTTGAAAAACTCCATTTGATGCACCAATTGTGCCCTTTCCTAAATCCAGGAGAGAGGAACCTTCACTCATGCCCTAGTCATCCCATAGTCTAACTATTCCAAAGCTATGTACATAGTGCTGCCCTTGCAAAATAGAGAAAGTACCCCTTTAAGGTTCCTCAGGGAGCAGTTTTAACTGATCCAGATTGTGGCAGGATGAGCAGTAATGGGCTTGCATTGGAATGCCCATGTAACACCTCTGCTTTGCAAGCTGCGCTGCTTGCTGGTTTGCTTGAGTGTGATTCAAAGTGCTGGTTGTTACCTATAAAGCCCTACATCTGAGGCCTGGCTATCTGAGGGACCAGCTGTCTCCTATAATATTTGTCTAGTCAATTTGACATGCTCCAGGTTCCTTCAAATAAACAATGCCACCTCTCAGAACTCTGGAAATATGTCTTCTCTGTAGCAGAGATTGCCTTCTGGGATGAGACTTCCCCTTAAGATCTAGATGACCTCTACTCTGTTGTTGTTAAGAAGAGTTTTTGATGATTTGGCTTTTTACCCAGGCCTGTGATGAGGGAGATATCTTGCTTCATTGTGCTTGACAATTTTTATCTTCATTTTTTTATGTTTTATGTATTTTATTGTAATTTGTTTGATTGTTGTGAGGTGCCCAGAGTCCTTGAGAATTAGGTGGTAAAAAAAATTAATACATCAGTATCATCATCAACATCATGACGAAAGACAAAAAAGAGATTTGTAGCTGAAAGTTGCAGCCTTATGCACACTTCGCATTAATATCTCAAACTCCATCCTTGTCACCAATCCTTGCATCTACAACTTTTGCAGGTCTATAAAGCAAAGGAAAACTGAAGCAAAATCATAAGCACTTCAGTTTCACTTAGTGACCATTCTGCTTAACAACCAAGTTGCTGGCTCCAATTGTGGTCACTAAACAAAAACTACTTGCAAATGTTAAAGCCTAAAAGATAGCTGAAATAAGATCCTAAGTACAGTTGTGGTTTCACTTAGCAACCAATTGTGCCAAACGAGGACTACCCATAACAATAAATCAAACAAAAGGATTCAGTAAAAGTAAATCAAATTAGGTTTAAAAGAAAAAGTAAAAACAACAAAATGGCTTGGTAAACACAAAACACAGATACTGACGATTTATTGCCTCCAGTGTTTTCTATTTGCTCTTTTAAAGTTGCTTTTCAATAATACGCTCTCCATACCTCTCTAGCTAGTTTCGTCCCTAGGGCAAATGCAATGGGATGCATGTTGAGATCAGGGTCTTTACGAAAGCAGTTCGGTTTGGCATGATGCTGGAAATGCAAAGTATTCCACCAATTGGCTGGAAATCCCTAGAAGAAAGGAGAAAGAAAAGTAGACTTTAAGATCGTATGATGACAAAAAAGGAAGTCTCCGTAAAGGTCAGGATACTTACTTTCAGTAGACTCAAGACAATCCTATGGGCAACATGGTTCCCCTTGGATGTTTTAAAGACTGAAAGATGACCCAAATCATGTTGGAGCCAGGACAATTGGCCCTGGGGGAAAAAAAAAAACCTTTTTAAGAATGA
Source organism: Pantherophis guttatus (assembly GCF_059756535.1). Lineage (NCBI taxonomy): Eukaryota > Metazoa > Chordata > Lepidosauria > Squamata > Colubridae > Pantherophis > Pantherophis guttatus. The sequence goes on along the minus strand of NC_142063.1, from coordinate 112,071,832 downwards.
ACATGTAATTTGATTCTGACTTCGAAACCAGGTGCCAACTGTACTGCCATTAAATTGCAAAGCTGTGCGAAAATATCCAAAATGCTAAGACTGTTATGTCATGTGACACAAAGAATAATGCTCTTGCATTACAGAAAACCCCCTCCCAAATCTAGTGTTATTGTAGTTAGTTATCCTGTGTCTCACTTTAGTGAAATGTGTGAAATTCTTTAGATCCTCCACATATACAGAAAAAGATACCAATTTTTATTACATGACAAGATCCATACCATACCTGAGCAATAGTAAAGAATGCAACACCTGTGAAGAATGGTATTGAAGATGTGCCAAAATGCCAGATTATCAACCAGGCACCAATATCCAACAATATAATATGAAGAAAAATCAGATAGAAAAACAGGAGGTTTGGTGTCAGAAGTCCCATTTTCTCAACAGTGGATCGCAGTTCCCGGAAGTCTTTAGTAAGCAATTGCTGTGGGGAAAACCCAACAATAGTTATCATTCCAGATGAAAAAAAAACACTTAGTCCCATAATCATACATTACATGTCTACAAATAATATAGAATAGAATTCTTTATTGACCAAGTGTTATTGGACACACAAGGAATTTGTTTGGTGCATACACTCTCTGTGTATATAAAAGAAAAGATACGTTCTTCAAAAATCATAAGGTACAACACTTAACGATAGTCATAGGGAATAAATAAGCAATCAAATCATATTAGGAAACAGTCAATATAAATCTTAAGGATACCAGCAACAAGGTTACAGTCATACAGTCATAAATGGTAGGAGATGGGTGATAGGAACAATGAGAAGATTTATAGTAATGCAGACTTAGTAACTAGTTTGACAGTGTGGAGGGAATTGTTTAGCAGAGTAATAGCGTTCAGGAAAAAACTGTTCTTGTGTCTAGTTGTTCTGGTGTGCAGTGCTCTATAGCGTCATTTTGAGGGTAGGAGTTGAAACAGTTTATGTCCAGGATGCAAGGGGTCTGTAAATATTTTCTTTTTGACTCGTGCAGTATACAGGTCCTCAATGTAAGGCAGGTTGGTAGTAATTATTTTTTCTGCAGTTCTAATTATCCTCTGAAGTCTGTGTCTGTCTTGTTGGGTTGCAGAACCAAACCAGACAGTTATATAGGTGCAGATGACAGACTCAATAATTCCTCTGTAGAACTGGATCAGCAGCTCCTTGGGCAATTTGGGCTTTCTGAGTTGGCGCAGAAAGAACATTCTTTGTTGTGCTTTTTTGATGACATTTTTGATGTGAAATGTTGACTATAAAATGTAATTCCCCAAGCTTTTGATTAGTATTGTTTTAGATTTTGACAACCGCCTTGATGCTATCTAATTTGTATGGTGCCTTTATTTCAGTTTGTATTGTATTGTATTGTATTATACTGTATTGTATGTAATTACTATTCAAAATTCAGAGCCATGATCCAAGAAACACTGGACAGTACCTGGTTGAAGGAGGCCAAGACAAACAATTTGATTGTACCATCTTACTCAGCTCTGATTCCTCTTATTTAATCTTTTAAAAAAGTATTAAGGTCATCACATAAAAAGTTCTCAGTGACAGACTTCATTTATATGGCTACCCATCTCATACAAATGACTTTGGATGGCTTACAGGATTAAAAACAAACAACATCCCCAAACATAACTCTCTCCCCTGCCCAAGGATAAATGGTTAACTATTAACCATCAACAGCAGCACAGCTCATCTTCTCCCCTGATCTAAATGCTTGTGAGAACAGGCAGGTCTTCAATATGTTGTGAAGGCTAACAGGTCACCAAATGTTGGGGTGAGAGGCACAGTGTTCCACAGGACAGGTACTGTCGTTGAGAAGGCACAACTCTGGGATCCAAAAAGATGACCTTGCTTAATAGAAGAGCACCCACAGCACGGGTGCTTTTTTTAACTAGATCTAGGGGAGAAACAATAGGAGAAAGGATACTGCCTTATGCAATGGAGGGCTTCACAGATGATGACCAGCATCTTGAATTGTAACTGGAAGCTTATGGGGAACTAGTATAGTTCTCAGAACAGCAGTGTTACATAGGCATAACAATAAATGACAAAAACTGCCCATGCTGTTACATTTTGGACTAGCCGCAGCGTCCAGGTACTTGTTCTGACCTAGGCTTCCCAAGAGCATGGAGCAGACTCCTTGCCACGACAAAACCCCCTTTTTATTAAGTTATTGTGAATTCTTCTCATTCACATCCAGCAAAATCTTTCAAGGGAGAATTTACAGTCACAGATCTTATCTGGCTTGGAGAACTGCCAGGCCGATACTTTCAAAACTTGGCAAGGAGTCTCTGAGTCATGAACCAATTAAGCGAACTAATTGTCTCCTGCAAACTCCACTCCACTCCCCTTCCCTTTCACTCCTCTTTTATTCCTTCTGGGAAGGGCCATTCATCATCCACCTGTGGCCTTACTCCCAAGTTGACCCTTGTTCTTTAGCTGTTCCCTTTGTTTGGCAACTCTGTGCATGCGCACACTGGGAACAGGCTCCAGCTGTTCGTCTGCCTCACTGATGTCTGACTCCAAGGATAGCTGATAACTGGCATATGGCCCTGGCCCTCTCTCTGCCTCATCAGAGCCTTCCCCAGACTCTAGGACTGGCCCATGTTCCTCCCCAACCTCCTCACTGTCCGAATCTGCTGCCAGCTCTGCTGGCGGGCCACAACAGTACTCTTCAAAGGCAGTCCAGTGTACATTCAGGCAAAGAAAAAAGAGTGAGGCATATTACCTCATCCTTTTACCTTACCATAATTGTATTATAACATCAATCTGGATTTTGTTTCATGTGAACAGGGCTGGTAATCTCCCATCCACTAATCCCTATTTATCAGTACTACATAGAAGTGGTCCTCAAGTTACGATCATTCATTCAAGGATATTCAAAGTTACAAAGGCGCTGAATGAAGAGGCATACAACTGGTCTTCAAAGTTCTAGCCATCATAATGCACTTGGGAACGAGTTTGCATTTATGACTAGTTGCACTGTTCTGCAATCCATGTGATCCCCACTTGTGAGCTTCCCTACTGGCTTCCCATAAGCAAAGTTAAGGGGGAAGCAGGCAGGGAAGTTTGCAAGTTGGTAAGGAAAGTCTCCTTTGCCCACAGCCTTTCTTCATTCTCACCACACCCACTACTCCTCCCCCTTCACTTGCACATACAGCACATGCTCTTTCCCTGGCATCCCTGTGCTCGAACAGATGCACTCAGCCTGCACGCTCTTTCCCCAGATTCCCTGCATCCTACACTCTCTTGTGATCTTTTTGACTCTGCACTCCATTGCAGCACTCCTTCGCCCAACTTACATATGGTTGATGCTGGGCTTCCTGCCCGCATCCACACTTTACCTGGAATTCCTTCCACTTTCATGTTTGAAGTTACAACAATAATCTGGACTGCCTACATTGCCATCTCTAAGTGATACAGTCACGTGACTTTATAACTGCATTACTTAGCAATAGCAATTCTAGTCCCAATTGCAGTTGTAACTTGGGGACTATTTGTAATGTGCAGTAAAGACCAGAAGTGGGCAACCAGTGGTTTTCTAGTGCTTAATTACGATCTCTAGTATCCCTCATTGTGCTAACTGTAGCTGTTAAAGGACGCAGGTTCTTTATCTCTTGTGTACAATCAGTAACATAGAATAGAATTCTGATTTTAATTTTCTCTGCACTGTATTTTTGTAAAAGTATAGAAATATATCTGCATCCCAATTCTGATGTCTTACCAACACTCACATTTTTGCTGGGTTCAGAACTTGGTTGATCATGTGCCAGTTCCCCTATCAGCAATGAATTCAAATACTTGGTTGGTTGAGCCTTATTCAAGTGAAATGCTGTAAATGCATCCTGTGAGAGAAAAGTTATTAAACAGAATGAGAAACACGGATTTAAACTAAACTTTAACTGAAAAGTAGTCACAAAGAGCTTAAATTTAAAACAGTAGTATACATTATTCAATCAGTGTCTATTGACTGCATCCAGACTTTGAGCGGTAAGCTGGGAGTCATTATTCAAAAATTAGCACACAAAATTTTGGTTTCATTCATATTTAGTTTAATTAGTATAATCACTGGTATTTAATATTTTTAATTAATCTTGGCTAAAATTTTCAGAGATCTTTAGAGGCTGTATCCAAAGCTTTTGGGGACATGTAGCCTTGGATCTGCACCTCATTCTAAAACATGTCCTGCAGCAAAAGCTTACATACATTCATTTTTAAGAAATCCTGACTGTGATGGTCATAAAAGTTTCAAAAAGGATTTAGAAGAACTGTGTTGGATCTCATTTAGCTCATCACTATTCATTTAAGCAGGTTTGGGTTTTCCAGGCACAATTCTCAAAAGTGCTAGCAGCTGTTTAAAGAGTCATGTTGATTTAATAAATCACTTTTAAGCAGCCACAATCTTTTTTTTGGCTTACACAGAAGTCTGAAAATAATAAATCTCTTTTAATGAATTGTAGAAAATGCTCTGCAACCACATCCTTCTTAATTCATTAGCTCCATTTACTTGATATGTATGTGTATATGTGTATACACACACACGTTTAACCATTACTAGTAACTTGAGTACCTAATTTGCTAATTTTAAGAAGTTTAGCCAAATTCTTCTATTGGTCAAATACTTTCTTATAAGCATATGGGATCATGTATCACTTGGATCCAGGAGCCTGGATAGCTCAGAAGACAAATGCATTGTAATTTAATTCCAGCTGTCTGCAATTAGTAAGTTCGAACCTTGCCAGGCTCAGCCTTCCATCCTTTCTAAGGTAGGTAAATTGAGGACCCAGCTGACTTTGTAAAAATATACAAAAGTATGAAGGCTATTGCTTAACGCATTGTAAGCCGCCTTGAGTCTCCGGTGAAGGGCGGCATATAAATCAAATTAAAAAAAAAAAAGCAAAAGACACTTTGGAGCATACAGGACAACAGATAGCATCTTTCCTCAATTCTTCTCATCATGCATTTACAATAAACTTTCTTATTAAGAAATTATCATCAACTAGTCCATGCATATGATTTCATTCACCCAACTACACACACACACAAACACACACACAATGCTCTTTCTCCATTCCCAAACAGCAAATAAGAGATCTAAATAAGCTTTCTAAAAACTAATGAATTTTCTCAGTGTAACTTCTATTCTTTCAACATAGGCAAGCTTCAGCACTGTCATCTGAACATCTTGCTGATAAAGTATTTCCTATTAGATGTAAATCACATTGCACCTTACAATCAAGGTTTCTTCATATAGCCAATACTTACAATTGTATTTCTATGTCATGTATCATGTGTTAGGAAATACGTACTCTATGTAAACTTTAATCAAGCAGTCAAAAATAATTTATTAGTAAAATTTTCAAATATGATCAAATCAGTCTTGATATTACAAATGCTGGGCATCAATCTGGAGCTACATAATTTTAAAGTATTCCTGGCAAACATCACACTCTAAAACATCAGCTTCCCCAAGACCATGTTCAAAATTTAAAAATGACAATGGCATATCTAACATTGTGATCATAAACATTTTTACTCAACCTTACTCCTGGATTTCAATGAATTTTATATTCATCATAGGTGCTTTGAAGCTAGACTAACTTTTTAAAACAGCAATGCTATCTAAAGAGTGCAGACTATATATTAAAACAAGAATTATAAAGTAGAATTTTAATGAGGAGAACTGACTTAAATAACTTGTCAAACTTGTCAAACACCAATTAGTAATTAGTTTGTATGAAATGAATTATGCCAAGATGGCTGGGATAGCATAAACCTTTAAACAAATTATACTGAGAAGAGAGTTTAGAAACCACCCAAATTTGCAATGAGGGAGGAAGCTGGTATGAAAAGTCCTGACTATGAAAGCAAAACCACCTGTAGCTCCAAGGAATATTTCTGGGCACTATTCCCCAGTGAGGAACCCTTCAAAATGGGAGCAACCTCATGAATCCTTGAATTTGTCAGTGAGCTCTATTTAATGAGGACAGGGAGATAATCCAAATTTATTTAAATTTAATTTAGAAATGTTAAAGAAATTTGTAAATTTCTTTAGAAGATAGGCTCAAGATCCAAAAAAAATAGTATCAACATCCCACAAAGTGATAGCACTTGCTTTTTTAGTATGACCACACTTGGAATACTGCATCCAGTTCTGATCACCACCATACAAAAAATATGCTGAGGCTATAAAAGAGTGCAGGGAAGAGCAACAAAGATGATTAGGGGGCTGGAGGATGAAACATAAGATGAAAGGTTGCAGGAATTGCAACCTCTAATCTAACGAAGAGAAGGATGAGGGATGGCATGATACCAGTCTTCCAATATTTGAAAGGCTGTCACAAAGAAAGGGGGGGGGGCACACAACCTATTCTCCAAAGCACCTGAAGGCAGAACAAGAAGTAACAAATGGGAAACTTATCAAAGAGCCTTGGTAGTACAGTGGTTTAATGCACCCTGTAATTAACACAGCTGCCTGCAATTTCTGCAGGTTCGAATCTTACCAGGCTCAAGGTTGACTCAGCCCTCCATCCTTTCTAAGGTAGGTTAAATGAGGACCCAGTTTGTGGGTGCAATAAGCTGACTTTGTATAAATATACAAAAGTATGAAGGCTATTGCTTAACGCATTGTAAGCCACCCTGAGTCTCTGGAGAAGGGCGGCATATAAATCAAATTAAAAAAAAAAAAAGAGAGAGAGCCAACCGAGAAATTTCCTGACAGTGAGAGCTAATTAGTAGAGCAGCTTCCCTTCAGAGATAGTGGATGCTCCATCACCGGAGGTTTTTAAGAAGACTGGCCAGCCATTTGTCCAGAATGATATAGGGTTTCCTGCTTGGGCAGGGGTTGGACTAGAAGACATCCAAGGTCTTTTCCAAGTCCGTTTTTCTGTATTCTTTCGAGATAGGTGCCGCTTTTGACCATTCAGATCTCCCCCTGCTCAACTAGCACTCTGAGACGTAGCTCTACTCACCGTGGCATCCTGACCAGCGTAGTGGGAAATCACCCTGTGGCCCCCCGGGTGCCGCTTGAAGAAGCTGCTGATGTCGTAGACCTTCCTGTCAATCACAAGCCACTTCTCCTTAAGATGAGGCTGAATCCGTCCCGTGCGCAGACCGATTTCTTCCCACGTGTAAAAACGGCGGGAACAGATTTCGCTCCCGTTCGCCTTTTTCTCTCCCCCTACAGCCCCCACCCCGGTGTCCTGCAGCGGAGGAGCCATTTATTCCACAGAGTTAAATTCTGTGCTTCTCCAACAAGGATCTCCTCGACGAATCCACTATTCCCGGAGAAGGCAGCGCAAGCAGCTCTAGCAACAGAAAGATCTAGCGCGCTCAATCAAGCCTCTTGTTCTGGAACGCTCTCTTCGGCACCTGATTGGTCCGTCGAGCTTCTAAGAAACACCATTGGCTCTCCGGCGCCTCTCTTAATTAGCGCTTGGCTCCTCACTTTATATTTCAATGCAAACGGGCCGCCTCCGTACGTTTGATTAACGCTCACGCCCGTGGCAAAGGGCCACCTTGCGAGTCCTCCTGGGTTTCTTCCATCTCAACTACCAAACTCAGCACTTCTTTTCCTTTCCAGAGCTTACTTTTTCCATGATGCAAGCACAAATTTCGTGAATCATTAATATCTTTACATACTGTCTAGTAATCTTCTCAGAATGGTTTATTTCATCAGGCTGGCACCTTAGGTCAAATACTGTTTTGCTGTGAAAAACACATGTTTTAGGGTAATATGTTTAGGGTAATGAGTCTCCCAATGCCCCTGTTTACTGAATTGTCTTTAGACTGCATGAAAGGCCGTCCTGTCGGTTATAATAAAAAGAGGTGAGGTTTCTTCTTCCCTACCATTATTTTGAGAAGTGATTGAGAGGGAACAGTATGTTGCAAGAATGCACTAAGCGTTGCCATGCCCAATTTATCTTCCATGATCCTTGGAGCAAAAGTTAGATGCAATAAATCCAGTTCATTAAGTCCCATAGATGTGCCTAAATTGAGATGTTTTTTTGCCTGAAGGTAGGGAATGAGGAGGCTGTGCCCAGATGGTGTTATTCATGTGGGGGAAGAAGTAATAATTAACATTTAAGATAACTTCAACATGTTTTATTCAGAAGTGCCCCTCCTCTTTAAAAAAAATTCACTGAATGAAATAGAAAAATACGAGTTTTAAACTAAAGAAGCAAGAGTTAGCCCCTTCCACATACATGTATTAGCATACTGGTAGTATGGTTGCATAGTCTTAGAGGTTCTAATTCACATGGAGCATATAACCCAAATTTATTAGGTCTCACACTTGGTGAAGATTAAAGGGGGATAAACTCTTTTAAAAAAAAAACCCTCAACCATTAAACTCATCTGTCATTACTATGCTTATCCAGGAAATTCTAATTTCCAATAAATAGGAATTTATTGAAGCACAGTTTGGAAACTTTCAATCCAAGAACTCCCAATCTTTTGGGGTCAGCAAGTACACTGACATTTTGGGATCATGTTGTACCTGCTCAGAGAAAATGGCTGCTACATTTGATTTGCCCGTTTACAAAATGGCTGTCACAAAGGGTGTGGCCTTTCATAAAACATCCCTCAATTGTGTACTGTACAATACAATACAGAATGGTAATGAGATTGCTTGCTCCTGCTCCAGCTTTCCTTTTGTACTTTTCTCTGAACTGATGGGTATACAGTATTTCAAAAACATTTGCTTATATCCAGTTTCCATTTTTATTTTCTCAGAGCACCTATATAGTTGGTCTATGTGGAATACAAGGTCTCTGAAAAATAGATAATTCTGGAGGCTGTTAAAAATATAGAATATGATAGAGATTGGGGGGCCACAAAGAAGATGTCTGTTGGCACATTAGTACTTGCAATGTGTTTGTTGAAGTCCCTGCCTAAGGCTAATTTAATATAGCACTGACAGTTTAAAATAGACAATGTTAATATTTTCTGGGCTATCCACAGTCTTTATTTACCTGGGCCATCTCACATTTTCTTTTTTAAAATACAAATATATTAATATTTAAACCATAATGTAAAAAGCGGAGGTAAAAAGGGTGCCATTACTCTGACTACCAAACACCATATATAAAGTATAAAGTTGAGATGAACAAGATGATTCCTATGGTCAACATGAATTCTAACATACATCCTTTGAGAATTTCAGTTTTAAATATGAATAATGACTGAATCTCATAAGATAGCTGCATTTCTAAATATCTGTGATCTTATATGAGTTCTAGTGAGTTTTTATATTATTACTATATTTTTATATAAAACTCAAGGTAGTGAACATAACTAATGCTCCTTGCCTCCTATTTTCTCCAGCAGCCTTGTGATTGACAGGGACTGACTGTCCCAAAGTCACTCAGTCACCCACCTTAGGCTTTCATGCCTAAGATGTGACTAGAACTCACTGTCTCCTGATTCCTAAGCCAGCACCTTCCGCTACAACTGGTTCATGGCCTTATGTGTCCTTATAATATATGAACAAAATCTGATGGAGAGAAGCTTCCTTCTTAATATTTTCACTAAGGACCAATTCTAGTACCTAGATTCAGGAAGAGTTTGTGTTTTGAACAACAGTATGTAAAGAAACACTATATGAGCAAAAGAGATAAAGCTTATATTTCAATTTGACCACCCCTGTGCATGTCTCTAGTTTTATATTGTATTCTCTCACAAACATATTTTATGTATCTGATCAAGTAAAGTGCTATCCATAAAGACATGATATAATAAATTTGTGTTGATCTTTTTATTTAAATCCTTTGTTAAATTCTTGCCTGAAGGGTTTAGGCAGTTGTACAAAAATGCAGTAAATTAAGTATGATTCCAGAAATAGAAGTGCTAATAGGTTATTTTTATCAATCAAAAAAATCAAAAATAAATGAACAGAAGAGAAATCCAATACAAAGTGACCACACTTTGCCTTCAAAACAGCATCAATTCTAGGTACACTTGCACACAGTTTTTGAAGGAACTGTGTTGGTTGTTCCAAATATCTTTGAGAACTAACAACAGATCTTCTGTGGTTGTAGGCTGCCTCAAATCCTTCTATCCATGTAATCCCAAAGAGACTCGATGATAGAGATCAGGGCTCTGTAGAGGCCAACCATCACTTCTAAGACTCCTTATTCTCCTTTACGCTGAAGATAATTCTGAATGACATTGGCTGTATGTTTGGGGCCATTGTCCTGCTGGAGAAAAAAAATGGGGCCAATCACATGCCTCCCTGATGGTATGGCACAATGGATAAGTATCTGCCATATTTCTCAGCATTGAGGACACCATTGATCCTGACCAAATTGCCAACTCCGTTTGCAGAAATGCAGCCCCAAAGACCCTCCACCATACTGTTTCCTGCAGATACTCATTATTATATGCTCTCCAGCCCTTCAGTGGACAAACTGCCTCCTGCTGCAGCCAGATATTTCACATATTGACTCATCAGTTCAGAGCAGCTGTTACCATTTTTCTATACTCCAATTCCAATGTTTTTGTGCATATGTGAAGTTTCCGAAAGATGCCCTTCAAAAACTTCAAAATAAATACAGTCATTATATTAGGAGCACCATTTCGACAATATTTGGATGCAGTTAGAACTAATCCCACGTAGATTTACGTTCCCCTATGACCCTGTCTCTCCCCTCCTCCCTGGCCATGTCATAAATCACATTCTCCAATTAACTACTTTGGCTGGCTATGAAACCCAAAACTCTCCTACTGATTGCGGTAAAAAAAATCTGGAATATAGTTTCAGTTAGGGAAATCAATCAGCTCCATCCTCCCTCCCTCCTGCTCATGGCAACTTGAAAGCTTTGCAAGTTGACATCATAGTTGAGTTACTTAGCCTTGTTTCCACAACTTCTGGACAGTAGATAGGTGTACCTGCGTCCCAACCGTTTCTGCCAATCCTGTTCTGATGGCACTGCTGGACATCTTCTGATGTCAAGGAAAGTAAGCATGATGTATCTTTCAACTGCTGCATTAAGTTTCCTTGGCTGACCACTGTGTCCTGTTTCTTTGTGTTTGTTCAAAAAAAGCTTGAAGAGCACATCTTGAAACCCCAATCAGTTTTGCAAACTTTGCCTGGGAGAGACCTTGCTGATGCAATATAATTACCTTTTGTCTTGTTCCTGTGCTCAATTTTGCCATGGTGATATGATATGATACATATGATATTTATTTATTTATTTTATTTATTCATATTTGAATTTATATACCACCCTTCTCCTCCTAGGGACTCAGGGCGGTGAACAGCCGAAATTAAAATACATACAATATAAAAGTTAAGATAGCTAAAATAAATTAAATCAATCGGCTCACAATTTAAAACCCCAAAGCTATACAATTAAAAACTAACGCATAAAAAACCTAATTAGGCTAGGCCGGCTTGCTGAAATAAAAACGTCTTCAGGGCCTTACACAAAGTGCGGAGATCCGGGATTAGTCGTATTCCGGGAGGAAGCTCATTCCAGAGGGTGGGTGCCGCCACAGAGAAGGCTCTCCCCCTGGGGGCCGCCAGCTGACATTGCTTGACCGACGGCACCCTGAGGAGGCCCTCTCTGTGAGAGCGTATTGGCCGGTGGGAGGTTATCGGTAGCAGAAGGCGGTCTCGTAAATACCCTGGCCCTAAGCCATGGAGCGCTTTAAAGGTGAGAACCAACACCTTGAAGCGCACCCGGAAGACCACCGGGAGCCAGAGCATTGTTATATGGGAGCGCCATGTCGCTCCCGTAATAACCTGCGTGGCCGCATTCTGGACCAGTTGGAGCCTCCGGGTGCTCCTCAAGGGGAGCCCCATGTAGAGAGTGTTACAGTAGTCCAGGCGGGAACTGACGAGAGCATGAGTGACTGTGCATAAGGAATCCTGATCCAGAAAGGGGCACAACTGGCGTATCAGGCGAACCTGATAAAAAGCCCCCCTGACCACGGCTGTCATATGCTCTTCTAAAGACAGCCGTGTGTCCAGGAGGATGCCCAAGTTGCGAGCCCCCTCTGTGGGAGTCAATGACTCGCCCCCAATAGCCAGCGATGGCACCAGCTGGCTATATCGGGATGCCGGCATCCACAGCCACTCAGTCTTGGAAGGGTTGAGTCGAAGCCTGTTCCTCCCCATCCAGACCTGCACGGCCTCCAGACACTGGGACATCATTTCAAGGGCATCATTGGGGTGGTTTGGGGTGGAGATGTACAGCTGAGTATCATCAGCGTACAGATGACACCGCACCCCAAATCCACGGATGATCTCACCCAGTGCTTCACATAAATGTTGAACAGGAGTGGCGAGAGGACCGACCCTTGCGGCACCCCACAAACAAGGCACCTCGAGGTCGACCTGTGCCCCCCTGCCAACACAGACTGCGACCGGTCGGAGAAATAGGAGGAGAACCACCGCAAGACGGTGCCTCCCACCCCCAACCCCTCCAGCTGGTGCGGCATGATACCATGGTCAATGGTATCAAAAGCCGCTGAGAGGTCTAATAGGACCAGAACAGAAGAACAACCCCTGTCCCGAGCTCTCCAGAGATCATCAACCAACGCGACCAATGCTGTTTCCATGCTCTACCTAGGCCTGAAGCCAGACTGGCATGGATCTAGATAGACGGTTTCATCCAGGTACCACGGGAGCTGTTGCACAACCACACTCTCAACAACCTTCGCAATAAAGCGAAGGTTGGAAACAGGACGGTAATTTGCCAAAACAGCCGGGTCCAGAGAAGGCTTCTTGAGAAGGGGCCTCACCACTTCCTCTTTCAAGGCAGACGGCAAGAAGCGTTCCCTCCCCCAGAGAAGCGTTTATAATCCTCTGGAGCCAGCCTCGCGTAACCTTCCAGGTAGCCAGTACCAGCCAGGAGGGACACGGGTCCAATAAACATATGGTTGCGTTTAACCTCCTCAGAATCCTGTCCACGTCCTCAGGAGTCACAGGATCAAACTCATCCCAGATAACATTCTCAAGACCCGCCTTAGACACTCCGCCGGAATCTACCCAGTCAGAGTCCAAGCCTTCCCGAATTTGAGCAATTTTATCGTGCAGATACTGTGCAAATTCCTCAGCCTGCCCTTGCAAGGGGTCCTCCCACAGTCCCTGATGTAGGAGGGAGCGGGTCACTCTAAACAAGGTGGCTGGGCGATTATCTGCCGATGCAATAAGAGCAGAAAAGTAATTACACTTTGCCGCTTTTATCACCACTAAATAGGTCTTAATATGAGACCTAATTAGTGTTCGGTCGGATTTTGAACGACTGGCCCTCCAACCACTCTCTAGGCGTCTTTTCCGGCGCTTCATCTCCCTCAGCTCCTCAGAGAACCAAGGAGCTGGGCAGGTTCGGCGCCGGGTCAGAGGCCGCAAAGGCACGACTCGATCCAAAGCCCTGGCGGCCGTCCTATCCCAGGCAGCCACCAGTTCTTCAGTCGAGTCATGAGCCAGAGTTTCAGGAAATGGCCCAAGCTCCCTCTGGAATCTATCCGGATCCATCAGGTGCCTGGGGCGGAACCACCTAGTCGGTTCTGCCTTCCTGCGGTCAGAAAGTCCAGCCTCAGGAGAGAATGGTTAGACCATGACAGGGGTTCAATAGCTATATCCCCTATATCCTGGCCATTCAACCACTGACCAGAGACAAAAACTAAGTCCAGAGTGTGTCCGCCCATGTGAGTAGGGCCATGAATTAGTTGTGTCAGGTCCATGGCTGTCATGGAAGCCATGAACTCTCGAGCCACCTCAGACACCTCACCGGCAGACGGCAGGTTGAAGTCCCCCATGACCAACAGTCTGGGGGTATCAACCGCCACTCTGGCAATAACGTTGAGAAGCTCGGGCAGGGCCGCTGACATGTGGCAGGGAACCAGGTACGTGATCAACAGGCCCACCTGGATCCCATGGCCCCACTTCACCAGAAGAGACTCACATCTGGCTATCTGAGGTACAGTGGCCTCCCTCGGATCAAGACCTTCCTTTATGACAACCGTCACTCCCCCACCCCTGCCCTGGGCCCTCGGCTGACGAAATGCTCGGATACCTGGTGGGCACATCTCTACGAGGGGGACCCCCCCTCTTGGCCCAACCAGGTCTCTGTAATACCTGCCAGGTCCACTCCCCCCTCCTGAATTAACTCGCAAATGAGGGGGACCTTATTGACCACGGACCTAGCATAAGCCTAAGGCCTGGGCTCCGAAGCTCAGATATGAAGACAGATATGAAACTGTCTTCTACAACCTTAGTAGCAAACTGTTCCTTATCCAGTTTTAAGCCTCCCACACAGTTGTTTCTGTTTCAGTTAATGAGAGTTTTAATCTACATATGAAATTGATGATCATTAGCCTCTGCTTGGTATAATTGGTTAATCTTATACCTGTTTCTAATCCTAAAAAATCCTTAGACTTTGTGCAAGTGTGCAAGTGTAAGAATTGATGTTGTTTTGAAGGCAGAGTGGTCACCCCAAATATTCATTTGATTTGGATTTCTCTTCTGTTCATTTACCTTCATTTTTAATTGATAAAAATAAACAATTAGCACTTATATTTCTGAAAGCATTCTTAATTTGCAGAATTTTTGCACAACTGCCTAAAATGTATGTATGTACTGTATGTATGTATGCATGTACGTACTGTATGTATGTATGCATGCATGCATATATATGTGTGTGTGTATGTATATATGTATGTTGCTATTATTATTATTATTATTATTATTATTATTATTATTATTATTATTATTATTTAATTTTTATACCGCCCTTCTCCTGAAGGACTCAGGACGGTGAACAGCCAAGATTAAAATACATACAATATGAAAATTAAAATAATTTAAAACATAATTAAATCAATTTGGCTTCCCCAATTTAAAACCCCTTACCCATAAAATTAACCAGTTAAAAATTTTAAGCCAGCCCGGCTTGCTGAAATAGAAAAGTGTTCAGGGCCCGGCGGAAAGTACGGAGGTCCAGGATCAGTCGTATTCCTGGCGGTAGCTCGTTCCAGAGGGCGGGTACCCCCACAGAGAAGGCTGTCCCCCTGGGGCCAGCCAGTCGACATTGTTTGACTGACGGCACCCTGAGAAGACCCTCTCTGTGGGAGCGTATTGGCCGGTGGGAGGTTATCGGTGGCAGAAGGTGGTCTCGTAGATACCCAGGCCCTAGGACATGGAGCGCTTTAAAGATGAGAACCAATACCTTGAAGCGCACCCGGAAGACCACCGGAAGCCAGTACAGCTCGCGCAGGAGAGGTATTACATGGGAGCGCCATGTCGCTCCCACAATCACCCGCCCGGCCGCATTCTGGACCAGTTGGAGCCTCCGGGTGCTCCTCAAGGGGAGCCCCATGTAGAGAATGTATAAATACATTTTAGGCAGTTACACACACGCACACGTACACGCGCGCGTGCACACACACACACAAAAATGCTATGTGTCTTCCTCAGTCTTGAGTCCTCTATCAGCAACCTGGCTGCCTATCTGTTTGGATATGAAAATCCCATAGTAGCACATTCTTATTCTCTACAATCTTTTGTGGAATCTCTCATCTGGACTTGGGAAGGTCTAGCCCATACACTGTAAATACTGTATTTATAGTGTATATAGTATATACTGTACAGTACGATATATACTATACATACATTATACAGTGTATGTTATACATTGGATAACATAGTGGTTAGAACACCACCTTTAACATGGGAGAATCGGCTTCAAATCCCAGCTGGTACCTACCTTACCAAGGACACTTACCAATAACCTACCTTAACAGCAGTGATGGGGTTCAGCTAGTTCACACCACTTCGGGAGAACCAGTTGTTAACTTTCTGAGCAGTTTGGTGACCTGGTTGTTGGAAGAAATCATTAGGGCAGAGACCTGTTAAATTATTTGAATCTCACCACTGCTTACCAGTAAACCCAGAGTCACTTAGATGAGATGGGAGATGTAGAAATGTATTAAATAAATAATTAAAGTAAAAATAAGTACCACTATCTATAGACCTTTAATTGGTTCAGGAGGTAATTCTGTCAACTAATTTTTGCCAATCTTTTCTAAGAGAAGTGTACTTTGGACTTCATTGTCATTATAGTTCAAATTCTACCTTGGATTCCACATGCAATCACAAAGAGTATCTTTGCTTTCACACAAATGTCTTCCCCCTTCTCTCTCCCACCCATTTGATCTGCTACTGAGATGGTTCTTGGGGAAACCCAGATCACTCTGGAAGCAGCTGCTGGGCTTTTAACATGATACTATACTATTCTAGGCATGCATTGCCCCATGCTTGCCATCCAGGCTGCATAAAATTTAGCATAGTTCTTCTGCTATCTTAGCATTGGGAGGCAGGGCATTTATGTGAGGAGAGAGGCCTAGTTGTTTTCAGTGTCTTTCCCCCAGTTTGCATTTTGATCTGGAAGCTTCCACCCTACTCTCTTGCAATTTTCTTTCCTTAGGTCAAATCTCAGAGGAAATGGTAATTTGATATATTCCTGAGGTTGAGGCAGAATCTCAAACTTGAATAGCAGCAACTCGGACTGAAAACATTTTAAAAAGATGCTTCTGAAACTGGAAGAAATATTAGGAAATATCCAAATTGATAGGCAATTCAGATATATGGATAAGACTTCTTATTTATTATTGTGCTTGCAATATATGTTCATCAATAAAAGTAAAACATTGGCAAAATAAAATCAGGCCTGAAGGAATTAAAATACTCATGTTTTACAAATATAGACTCTTCCCCTTCATTCAGTCATTCCTTAGCAGATTCCAGTATTAATTGATTTCTGCTGAGATTATGTATGAGGTATTGTCCCCATCAAAGTAACTAAGTCAGGATTTAATTATGTAAAATTTTTATATTTCAATTAATGCAGAATCAGGTTGTGTGCAGAACCCTTATTAGCTTACAGTAAACTACTCCATCATTTCCATGTAATGTGCCATGTTGTCTGGCATTCTCACAGTACGGAGGGCTTTTGATATCTGTAGTTACAGTAATTTTATTCATCTGTTTTTCCTGGTGTTAAAGAAGTATGTATGCTGTTAGGTTTAGCAGTCTATAATAGTCTCTAGATAGAAACCATAATTGGATTTTCATTGAGCATGTTCACCTTTCACTTTCTGCACCCAATAGGTAAAATTTTCTGCCTGCTGTTTGAGGAGATCTTTGAAATAAAGCCACAAACCCAAAAGTCCTGTGATGTGAAATAAGAATACATTAGTGCAAGCAATTTTGATATATTCCTTTGTCAGTGAGAAATGCTATTTCATAAATTGAATAGATTGTGGTTTTATTTTTGATAGGCAATCTGCATTCTCAATGTAGAAAATTCTTAACTTAAAACACCTCATAATGTCTGGGACCTTATCTGATGTCTGGAAATAGATACAATAGTTCAAATCCATCTCAATGCATTTTAATTTAAGTGGATTTTGAAGGGTTGGAAAATAGAAAGGTTGGTTGTTTAGAAGTACCCATATCTTAGTAAGCAGTACTAATGTAAATGAAGCGGGCTCTGATAGATGACCACTGGATAACTTTCTATTCACTCTATTCTAAAAAGCAATGCATCCGGTTGGAAAAAGTACAAACTCAGCCAAAATCCTTTTGGTACCTCTAGGAGGCCTCTAAGTTGTCAGAAGAAAGGAACATTCTAATGACATACAGCTTAAAGGTTGGTTAGGTCAAGGGGATCCACATGAGTTAAAAGTTGTCTATCATCAGAAGATGATTTGAGTCTATGCTTCAGTAATCTACAAAAAGAATTATGAATGTTGGCAGAGAATAAAATGAAACAGTAATTAGGAAATGTCAATTAAAAATGACAAATGTATATGACCATATGAATTGTTGAGTTAACAGAATCCTTTGTTTGAAAATGTATAAAGACTGAGGTCTCCATTTTATACTTTGTTCAGATCTTGTGGTCACAATACCAATCTGATCCTTATTGCAATAATAAAGCTGACTCTGTCTGCCCGAAGGGATGTCTCTCTAATTCCTTTCTTCCATAACAGTATAGGTAGACCTCGAGTTACAAGCATAATGGAGCCTACCCATCATAGTCAGAACCTGTGATGGTCAAATCACATGACAGAACTTATTTCATGACCTTTCTGTGGTAGTTGTTAAGTAAATTCATGGTTCACTATGGGCTTGTTTTGCCAAAAACAGAAGTAAATGATAATTTTCAGCAAAACCATTGTAAAATGCAATCCTATGACCACAGGACACTGCTGCAAATGGCCATAAATGCAGCTCAGTTGCCGAGCACCCAGAGTGCAGTCATGTGACTTGAGGAAGCAATCATCAGAACTTCAGACTGGGCCATTGATACGTCCATTGGAACTTCAAACAGTTGCAACTGGTTATAAACTGAGGACTACCGGTACTGTAATTCAATAAGACAGAAAAAATTACTGGTTTCTTCTATTGCCCTTTAACATACAAAATTGAGAAGAAGTTTGTGTTTATAAGATTTCAGAACCTTTGTTTCTGGGGCACTTATTTAAAGAGATTAGATTTATATAGATGGGCCCTGTCTAACAAAGTGAAATTCAATGTAGAAAAAAGTAAGGTTTACATTTAGGCAAGAGAAACAAACACACAAGTATAGCGTACTGGGGTCAACAGTAGTAATTGCGAGAGGACCTTGGAGTCCTAGTGGATAATCACTTAAATATGAGCCAGCTGCCAAAAAAGCTAATACAGTCCTGGGCTGCATTAATAGAGGGATAGATTGAACATCAAGTGAAGTGTTAGTATCACTTTATAATGCCTTGGTAAGATCACACTTGGAATATTGCATCCAGTTTTGGTATAAAAATGGTATGATATAAAAAAGATGTTGAGACTCCAGAAAGAGTGCAGAGTGCAGAGAAAAGCAACAAAAATGATTAGTGGACTGGAGGCTAAAACGTATGAAGAACGGTTGCAGGAATTGGGTATGTCTAGTTTAATGAAAAGAAGGACTAAGGGTGACATGATAGCAGTTTTCCAATATCTAAGTGGCTGCCACAAAGTAGAGCGGGTCAACCTATTTTCCAAAGTACCAGAAGACAAGACAAGAAGCAATGGATGGAAACTAATCAAGGAGAGAAGCAACCTAGAACTAAGGAGAAATTTCCTAACAGTGAGAACAATTAACCAGTAGAATGGCTTGCTTTCAGAAGTAGTAGGTGCACCATCACTGGACGCTTTTAAGAAAAGACTGGACAGTCACTTATCTGGAAATGATATAAGAGGTTGGACTAGAAGACCTCTAAGATCCCTTCCTACTCTGTTATTCTGAGAAACAACATAGAAACAACAGAGAATAGGTTTTTCTATACTACAGTGATAATCACACTAGCTTTATACCATTACCACAGAAATATCCAGGGCACATAGGACAATTGTACTCTACTCTATTGTTTTCAGATACCAATCCTGCGACAACATATAATCTTGCCATGTTCCTTGCAGCAGTACTCCAAACACTTATTTAACACCTGTATTAAAGGCTCAGCTTTCAACTATATCTAGTTTGACATATTAGAAGGCCTTATAACTCTTCTATATACTATTTATGCTTTCATCTAACGTTCCTATTTTTATTTTAGATTCTATTTTCATGTATATATTTCATTTTTAAGGTATGTATCTTATATATTTTTAGCTTTTTCTCTTTACTCTTGATTTGTCCTTCATGCTTTTTTTTTTGTGTAAATATTTTTTTATTTTTTTCAAACATAAACATAAAATATAACTTTCAAGAACAGAATCTCGATCTGGTCATAGATGGTTACCACACTTACATTCCTTTAAGAAGCTCCATTCACAATTTCCCATTACATTTTTTAAAAGTAAAAATTCAAAATATAAAAAGAACAAATTTTAACTTAGATTCTAACATCTTCATCTAAACAAGTCCATTATATCAATACAATTTTAGTTTCAAATTAAATTTAGCTCATTTTTATATCTATGTATCAATCCTGATTATATCTGGTTCTTTGCCACATTGTCTTTGTTACCATCAGTGTCAAAATGATTTTTAACAATATTCTAACCTCCTATTCTAATTATTTACCTTACAATTTTATCACCACAAATCTTAATTTCAAATTCAATACAACTCCATTTTTATTACACTTTATAAAGCAAAGTTCTATCTATATTTCTTAGTCTCTTGACCCTTTTCCTCAAATCTTAATATCTTAAACTTTATCAATTTGTCTTTGATTTTTATCCCGCTTATCGTCTATTACACATTTTGTGTTACACAGGTTTATCACAAAAACATGCTTTGTTTAGGCTAATTTCCAATATAATCTCCACCATACCTCCCTCTATTATTTGGCTGCTTTTCAGCATATTATGTTTGGCTGATTCCCAGCATAATCTCCTCCAGAGCACCCACTATTTTTGGCTGATTTCCAGCATAATTTCCTCCAAACCTC
The DNA here is from genome assembly GCF_059756535.1 of Pantherophis guttatus. Taxonomy (NCBI): domain Eukaryota; kingdom Metazoa; phylum Chordata; class Lepidosauria; order Squamata; family Colubridae; genus Pantherophis; species Pantherophis guttatus. The sequence continues at coordinate 112,051,374 of NC_142063.1, read as the reverse complement.
CCACCGTTATTGGCTGATTTCCAGCATAATCTCCTCCAAAACTCCCACCATTGTTTGGCTGATTTCCAGCATAATCTCCTCCAACTCTCCTCCTATTGCTTGGCTGATTTCCAGCATTTTATTGGCTGATTTCCAGCATATTATGTTTGGCTGACTTCCAGCATTTCCAACATATTTCCTCTGAGTCTCAAACTCTTCTCTAGTTGGTGCCCATCACCTCTTATTTTAACTTTCCCTTGCAATATAATTATCTATTTCATGTCAGTTTCCCAACATACTCTTTCAAATTGATTCTCAATATATTTCATAATAATCATCATTTCCAGCATATATTAAATTAAATCATAGTTTGTTGGTAAAGTCTGTATATCTTATGGTTTCGTTTAATAAAACATTAATCAATCATATTCATCAATCTAACATTTGTTTACAAATTAAAATTAAAATATATTACATCAAGCAATAAATTTTCTTAAAGTTGTCTCACATTAGTATATACTCTTCTTAACCACATATACATCAATCCTCTATTTTAATTACCATCTCTTATTTTCTATCTTTATTATTCCAAAAACCCTCCTGTTTTTATCCAAAAACCATTTATACCTTTAGGCTTTTTAATATTACATTACATTTTAATTTAATTACATTTAATTTTATCTGCTTTCTTTCTTCTTTTTCCTATCTGTCCATAAATGTTCCACTTCAAAGTCCATCTGTTCAAATTAAAAAATTCTGTATGTCACTTTAATGCTTTTATAATGTCTGTTCCATGTATAATGCATCAACTTCCTCTCTTTTGTTCCTACGCCACACCTTTTTTTTGCTAGGCATGTTAGTTTCCATTGTAAAAAGTCCAAACTATTCCTTCTTTCTTCATAAAATCACCCAAGGACAGAATAGGAATCTCCAAAATCCATAGATCTAATGTTAATTACAAAGTAATCCAAGGTAAAAAGCCATTTAAAATGTTTCTTTTCCAAACGAAAGAGAGATCTCTTCAATCCACTCTCCTGCTTAGTCACCACAGACTCCATGGCAATTATATAACCATCCATCTGTCTTTCTTCATTAGCTTCGTTAACTTTTCAAAGGTGTAAACTCCCAAAGGGACATTCCTCCAATCCAGTCCAATTAAAAAAGAAACCCAATTTTCTAAGTTGTTAAAAGCCAATTTTTCCAAGTCAAATTTACTAAGACAAAGTCTGTCATAGGTCTTTTATTTCCAATGGTTGTTTTTTTTCCTTAATCTTCAAGCCCCAAGAATTTGTAGCCGCTACTTAAAGTTTGGGGTCTTATTTGTTAAAATCCATATAGTTATGTTGTTTCTTGCCTGGGTTGGTGTCACTCACCTGGCTTCGAGAAACTCGCTCTTTCTTCTTCCCTCCTGCATGATCTTTTTCCCGGTCCTCCACGGCTTTGTGGCAGCCGCCATGGCTGCCTACCCCCACCGCTGACTTTGAGGATTCCCTCTGGCCTCCGAGGAACTTGCCTGTTCCTCTTGGCCCACCGAGGTCCTCCTCTTCTCCCCCCATCCCTACAAGATGGGGTCGGTCCAAAGACTGATCGGACAGTAGTTTGTCAGTTGGGGTTTTCATGGGCTTGTTAGAACCCGCTATTTCCCCGACTGTAGCGCCGTGGTTCCAGACCGGATGTCTGTCCTTCATGCTTTTTAATGACTGTACATGCTGGTCTATGATCATAATAAAATTATAGAGCTTCCTGCTTGAGCAGTCGGTTGGACTAGAAGATCTCCAAGGTCCCTTATAATTCTATTATTTTGCTATTAGATTGTGATTGTTAAAGGCCAATAAATGAACAATTTCATATAATATAATACATTTGGAAAAATACTGTAATACGGGGTGTGAAACTCGCATCATGACAGCGGCGTCACATGATGTATTGGGACTTTTTTCCCCTTCGCTAAACTGGGTGGGGGCGGGGCCAGCACGTGATGCATCCGCCCCATGGGCCAGTTTGACACCCCTGCCATAATACCTAAATATAAACCTGAATACAAACAATTTGCTTGATTAAGAATGACTACTTTTTAATTGAAAAGTTGTGGGCAATTCATCTATGAGTTCACTATATGCATGTGTCACATTGCTTTAATTATCAAATCTTCTTCTTCTTCTTCTTCTTCTTCTTCTTCTTCTTCTTCTTCTTCTTCTTCTTCTTCTTCTTCTTCTTCTTCTTCTTCTCCTCCTCCTCCTCCTCCTCCTCCCCCCCTCCTCCTCCTCCCCCTCCTCCTCCTCCTCCTCCTCCTCCTCCTCCTCCTCCTCCTCCTTCTTCTTCTTCTTCTTCTTCTTCTTCTTCTTCTTCTTCTTCTTCTTCCCCTCCTCCTCCTCCTCCTCCTCCTCCTCCTCCTCCTCCTCCTCCTCCTCCTCCTTCACATATAAAAAAATATGTATATATGTTTGTTTGTTCAAGCATAACTCTGGAATGCCTCGAGCAATTTCGACCAAACTTGGTACACAGATGACTTACCCTCCGGAGACAAGCTCTGTGGGGGTAAGACACCCCTGGGGTGTGTGTGTCTGTCTGTGTCTGTGTGTTCCAGCATAACTCTGGAAAGCCTGGGCCTTTAAGGAGAGCGAGTGCGGCATCCTAGAGAGACATTTGTTCATGATGTCATGGGAGGGGGAAGGGAGCCAGATTAGGCCAGTACAGAAGCCTTTGATTGAGCATGCTCCCTCACACAGTAAGCCTTTAAGGCATAGGCCTCCCTCACACAGTAGGCCTATGAAGGGAACCTGATTAGGCCCATACAGCAGTAAACCTATGAAGGGAGCTGGATTAGGCCAGTACAGAGGCTTTTGATTGAGCATGCTTCTTCACACAGTGGGCCTTTAAGGCTTAGGCCTCCCTCACATAGGCTTAGGCCTATGAAGCGAAGGGAGCCTGATTAGGCCAGTACAGAGGACTTTGATTGAGTGCACCATGGCTGTTCTGTCCCTGTCCCACACACGCACCCCCACAGACGGCCTGGAGTTAATAAGCCACACGACAAAGTCTTTGAAGATAAAGCTGGCAGCAACCCAGTGGCTAGCTGCCAATTCAGACTTTACTCACACAAAACAAAGGTTAGACTGCAAGCATTCTGATAAAGCAGGCAAAGTTTCAGCAATACAAGGATTAGTCCAAATGCAGTCCAACAAGACAGGCAGAAATCCAGTAACGCAGAGATCATGGATTATTTCTTGTTTTTGCTCGTCACAAACTGAACCGGCCACCACACCCACATTTATACCCTGTGGGGTGTGGTCCAGTGACTCAGCTAATCTCTGGCATGCCTTCCCCTCTGCTACACACGCTTCTCCCTGCGCCAATGTTGAGGATCCAGCCAGCACTTATCTCCTTCGTCGCTGTCCACCTGTGGCTGTGGGGACGTGCTTGGCTCTGGGCCTATCGCTTGGCCTTCGGTGTCCTCCGGAGGCATTGCCAGAGAGGAGGGTCCTGGAGAGGGAGGCCTTGCCAACTCCTCTCCCTCACTCTCAGAGTCTGCATGTGTCGATAGCCCAGGCTCAGGCAACGGAGCCCCAACAATGGCCTAAACAGATTGTCTGCTCCTACCTCACAGCTTTGGCCCATTTTTTCAAGATTGTCCTTCACTCATATGCACGAAGTATGGGACCACACCAACTGAGGTGAAACAGGTATGGAGGCCACAGAGGAGACCCAGCCTATTCCAGCAGGGGTGGAGGAGGCGCAGCATGGCCCAGTTCAGAGATTTATGTTCCAGTCCCAGGCCCAGTTTGAGGAAATGATAAAACGGATGGTGGCACAGGTAGGGGGGTCGGGGGGGGAGGGAAGGGAGAAGGCAGAGATGATGGGAATGGGAGTAGGGGAAAGAAAGGCCCCTCTCAATGGCTCCCTGTCAGACAAACACTTCGACGTCTATAAATACCCGGGCAATGCCAGGTTATTAACTAGTATTAAATAAAATTAGTTACTTAGGCATGAAGTGGCCTTTTTAGCCTTAACTTACAATGATCTGTGAATTCAGCTATTCTCGTTTATAACTTAATGCAAGCTGTGAATGCAAGCACCCAGAATGTGGCTTATTTAACAAACCTTGGCTAAGAAAATGGGCATGATGAATTAATAAAAACATAAAGCTGAAAATACTAAACCAGTACATCATTCTTTTACATTTCTTAAGAATGTAAGCCTTCTAAATTGCCTGTAACTTTATTCTAATTTGTCTTTTTAACAACGTATTTCTAAAAGACTTATTTTTCTTAGTTACCTACTGAAATCGCTTTTCCCATTCATATTTTTTACAACAAAAAACAAAAACATATTTTTACAATTTGGAGAAACTAATACTATAGGAAGAGAGCTATCTTAGTCTAGGATAGCTAAAAATTAGGGTCTGGTAAAAACCTTTTAAGGCAATGTGTTTTAAGACAAACACATTTATTTTAAGACATAAACTTCTTTGAACTCACAAAGGCTTATATCTTAAAAGAAAGGTGCATGAGGTCTCATATTGTGCTAAAACAGAATTTCTTAATTGTGATTTATTTCATAATCCATAATGGACTAATTTCCAAATAACATTAAGCCATAGTAAGTGGGTATACTTGCATTTCTTTGTACAATATGAAAACTTAATTTATCTTGTATGGATTAAATGTACACTAACATATAATAGCTTATTCAGTCAATCACCAGTAAATATTTTTTTTAAAATAGCACTAAAGTAAAATAAAATAGATGAGATAAAAGGCAAGTATAACAAAGATAAAACACACAAAAATGTAACATGCATTGCTATTAAAGTGCAGTAATTACCTATGAAAGTATAAATCTAAAATATTACAGACTGTGTGTGTGTGTGTGTGTGTGAGTATAAAAACACAGAATTTGGCTACTTTACCGGTGATTCTGTGATATACCATAAATATGTGTGTGTGTGTGTGTATAAAATATATATATAAAAACAGAGAACTTGGCTACTTTACCAGTGATTAACAGTTCTGAATCTTCTTGAAGATGATTCACAAAGAAATTTTCTGGTCTTCCTGGAAATGTATATTTTAGGGATAGAATAAGGAGATGTGATATCCGGTAGACGTTACAGTGTAGCAATACATACAAAATGCTTTCAATTTCCTTATTGCCTCATGAGCAGGTATGCTCAGTTAATGGGATTTTAGAGTATCTGCCTTACAGAGCAGTGCAGATGTTAAGATGTTATGGTTAGCTTTGAAAAGTACTATTTTCAGTTTCTGATACAGAAAGCCCATATAATACCTGCTTCTGCTCTATGGCCTATTTCCAGGGAGAAGGAAAAATTGTCTATTAAAAGTAGTTCTAGTTCCTCCTGAGGCATGAAAATTGGCTGGGTGACTTTGAGCCTGTTATTCTCTCTCTCTCTCTCTCTCTCTCTCTCTGCTCAAATTACCTCACAGGATTATTGTTGTGGGGAAAAATAAGAGGAGAAAGGGCTATTGTATGTGTTTGCCACCTTTATAAAGATGGAAGAAACAAACAAACAAACAAACAAAATAATCCTCCAAATCCTTACCTGAACAGCATTCATTCCTTTCTTGAGCCTTAACTGGGCACTTGGTGTTCCATTCCATTAGGTGTAGCAAGAATTAATCTCAGATAACTGAGATTATCTAGTGAGTCCTTCTTCACATAAATTCCTACTTGTGCCCCATAAAGGATTTGGGTTGTTACATTTGGCCTCAAAAATAGCTAATTGGTGCATGCTCTAAGTGCCTTTAGAGTGGTATTTAAATGAGGTAACCTGCACTAATTTGTGCTCTTCTACACTCTAAGATTGCTGACTGGCTCTCTTAGCAAAGACAAGAATTTTAGATTGATCACAATTAAGAACCAGATGATTTTTTTATCTGCAGTATCAAGTTTGTGATGCTACTGCTCTTTTTAGTTCTATAGTGGTTTATCTAATAATGGCGGCATCATCAGCATATATAAGGATATTGTGCCCTGCTAGTTTAGTGTGAGAAAATTCAGACTATGAAGAGGTCCATCACTGAAATGACATACAAGTTGAAAAGAGAGGGAGCAAGAATACATCCCTGTCACTCTCCTTTATGAATATTACTGTGACAGAGAAGGACTCTTCGTAGTTGTAGTTCACTTTAAAGGTGATGTTGGAATACAATTTCTGTATCAGAAAGAGGAGGTGCCTCCTTAAATAAATGACAAGATTTCTTATTACTGCAAGTATTAATCATTAATGTAAAAGAAACTGTTTTCATAAATTGAAATAAACAAAAAAAGAAATTAAATCTAATATAGCATTTGAGGGTGTGTACCAAATTTAATGTATTAGAATAGATTTAACCATTGCTTATTATAATATGCTCTCTGTTATTCTGTGCTTTAATTAGGTGGACTGTGCAACCAACCATAATAATAAAATCTCCATGTAACAATTTTTTTGTTTCATGCATGTAATAAATGAACAATAGTTCACAAAAAATAGTCATATAATAAATTTTAGACTTTTTAAGGTCACAACAATTTTTGTTGCTTAACCTGTTACACAATATTCAGTTACTGGTATTTTCATGGAAAATGTTTTTAAATGAGCAAATAAAATATGTTTTTAAAAAGTTTATTATATTTATTTAACATATTTATAGAATCAGTAAGCATTTAAAGTAGTTTGAATCACATTTGGTCAAATCCAGATCACTATAGTGTGTTGCTGATTCTTCTTAGGAACTTGGAATGAGGTCTACAAAACCGGTAACATGGTGCTTGTGTTATAGCATTATAGTGCACAATGAAAAATTGGCAAGATCACATTTCAGAAGGTAAAGTGTAAGATATATAAATATTTTTGAAATCAGGAAGAGCAGTACAATCCTCAAAATATGAAGTTGAAATTTGGCTATGCTTCCACTTGCACTCCTACTCCCTTTACCTTTTTTTCTCACTCACTCTCATAACAATTAGGTGAGTCCTCCAATGCCTTGGAGTAGATTACTGGGGATCCTAGAAGATGACATAGATGAAGGAATCCATTTGCAGTGAGATGGGCTGCAAATAATGGGTGCCATTTGATAATTGGAGTCATAACTTTAGGTGTAACCCATGTGTTCATTACATGCCCATTTTGGAACATAATCAAATAAAATTTGATATCTAATGTTCCAGCTTGTGTGGTAGGACTTCTCACTTCTCTCCTTCTTGGTTATTGCATCTGTCTTATTCCCAGCGCTTAAATGAGTCAGGCTAAAATCTTGCTTAGCATTACTGGTATTAAAGTAGCATTTCCCCCCTTAAACGAACTTCATTGGAAAAATGGCCACAAGTTGTATAAAATCTGTTACACTTTGCTAATCATTCTGCTGGAGATGCAGCCAGATGAATAATAGTGGAGTGAATCAGAGCAGGGCTCCTTAGTTGCTTCAGTTTGATCCTGGTTTGCTCTGAAGCAACCATCTTAGGCAAAAGATGCTGAGAGGTACCCAGCTGTATTTGCCATGTGACTTGTTCTTAATGCCAACAGTAGTTTGTCTTAACAGAATTGTGTTGTAATGTTAGAATGGTCCCATGTTTTGTTTTATGCCTTTGGTAACTGCGTGGACTAATCCCTGCAGTTTTCTTGGTAAGTGTTTTTCAGAAGTGGTTTGTCATTGCTGCTTCTAAGGGCTGAGGGAGTGATTGGCCCAAGGTCACCCAATCGGTTTTGTCCCTAAGGCAAGACTGGGACTCAAGTATCCCAGTTCTAGACTGATATCCTAATCACTACATCAAACTGGCTCTTCTAGAACAGTCCCATGGCAGTAGCAGAAGCCTGAAGTAGCAAAGAAGTAAAATAATGGCACAACCCTCCTTTCCATCACCTCAAGTGGTGGAAACTGAAAATCACTTTTTCTTGTCTATGTTTAAAAATGGAAAGAAATGGGAGAGAAATCCTAAATAAAAGTGCTGCTTGTAACTCAGACTCCTTCTGTAGTCTTGCTCTGTTGCTATTGTTAATAAGCCACATTTTTTAGCTTTGGCTAAGGCAGAATATGATGTGGGAAAAAGAGCATAGGGAGGAGCTGAGAGATGACTGACAGAATCCTGCCATCAGTCATCCCCTAGTCCTACTGTAGTGAAGGTTATGATGAAGGTTTTTCCTGCATCTGCATCTCCTATGGGAGGGGAGGGCAGCAAAACCAGAGGAATCAACCCAACCCTTTACCAACCATGTATAGCATGTGCAAAAACATGGCAGCATCCTTCAGCCGTGAATCAGATCATGCTGGGATCATTTTCTGCTCACCCAGGATGGCTTATGAGTACTTTAACTTAGCCTACAGTTGAAAAGAGTTCAGCAGAACTGGTTTGATCATGAGACAAAATGAAGCAACCATCTTAGGCAGTAGATGCTGAGAGGTACAAAAAGAACCCAGCTATATTTGTCATGTGACCTGTTCCTAATGCCTGTAGTGCTTCTGCTGTTCTTAGAAGAGGTAGAGGAAGAGACTGTTTCTTCTTCAGTTCAAGTGTATATATGTACTGAGAAAGGTACTCCTTTGTTCTTTTCTCAGGCACCAAACTGTGTTTCATTAGCATTAAACCCTTCCAAAGCAAATGGGGCAGTGAGTTGTGTTTACAATTAGCTGATGTGTGATAAGGTCTCTTATGCTTAAAGTCTCTAATATCTCTTATGCTGAAAAACTGCCATCTGTTAATTATGGACTCACAATTTTTTTTTATTTTTAGAATAACATAATATATGTGTCATTCTAAGCCTTAGTTTGCTTAGCTGTGGTTTGTTCAATAAACTATGATTGTTTATGTTCATGTATCGCAAGCTATAAATCCTGGGTTTCCAATATTGTCATAAGTGCTAATTGTGTCTTGCAGCTCCTCAGTTACTATTTGCTTACCAAGCTCTCTGACTCATCTGATTTCATTTGTATTACCAGTGTCATTTGACATTTTAATTGAGACATCTTATTGGAGAATATTTGTTTAGAAATTCCTTAGTAGTCTTCTTTACAATTTAAATAAAGCTAAATAATCACTTTTTGTAATACATTTATACAAAGTTATGGGTGCATTTTTATGGAGAACAAACTTGACAAAACACTCGAGTTCAATGCATATTCGTTTTTAAAAATTCCTCTTCAGTTTCTTGAGCTGCTCAAGCATTCTGTAAATAGTCATATCCCTATATCCTCCTCACTTTCCCCCCCCTCCATACACACCCACACATACATGCATATATAAATGCGCACTTATATGGAAAGAGCAATTTGGAATGAACTCAAACACAAGGTGACTATTTTAAATTCTTAGAACATGTTAGCACATGATATCTAACAAAATATAAAACATTTGTAGTAGCAACTTTAAATAAATATTAACTGGGCATTCATGCCCATAACTCCAAAAACATTAGTATATTTTTCTAATTATTTTTGGTGAAGTCAGCAATTAACCTTGAGATGTATATTGAATACAGGTAACAAAAAAATAGATGAAGCTGAAAAAGGTGGGTTGGATTACAGCAAATAAAAAATGGAATATAAATATTGAATAATTAATATATTCAAAAGTATAACAAAGCAATTCATAAGAAAGGCATGAAAGGCATAACAATAGAGCTACCTAAACTATGCTTTGTGAATCAGGTCTGTGAGCTGTTTGTTATTGGTCCACAATGAGATAAGTACAAAATTAGAGATTAAACATTTAGAAACTTTTATAGCAATTTGACATTGCCGTGACGTCTAAGTATGTGATGGGCATAATTTTATGTATTTTGAATCTCATAGTAAAATATTTGGACTTGGATTTTATATGCCTTTTTTCCATTTATTTTTCTAATAATTCCTTGTTTTATAAAAGTATTTGGTCTACAAAATTTTGGAAATAAAAACCCTGGTCCTTCTTAGTAGACACAAAAGCATGCAGTATTGTTATATGTACGTTTGCCACATATACCCAACGTGCTTCTAAAAATCAAGAAACTCAAGACTTTTTATCATGAAGTGAAAGCATTTTTTTAAAAAAATAAAAAGCAGTTTAAAAGATAAATGATTTGAATTCCAATCCATTTCTTTTCTTGTTAAAGTTGATCTTTTATTTGTCAATTCCTTTTTTCTAACCCTCTTCCAGAAAACATTATACAGGTGGTTTGCCACTGAAGAGTGATATTAAACAAAACATCCATGTTTATGAACTCCCTTTGGATTCCCCACCTCTTTTAGATGGTTTTCTGATTTATGATGAACATAATGGGCAACAACTGTAAGAGGAATCAATGAATATTACCATGTTCAGCCAGTCTTGCAGTTATTTTAACTTTATTCCCATAGGAATTTTGGGTTGGACTGAGTTTCTTCCTTTTTATTCTAAAAATCAAAAAAATCAGGAGAAGCAGGAATAGACCATACTCAAATGGTATTGCATCACTGTCTGTTACTTCCTTCTGAATTCTTCTTTTTTCCAACTTTAATTTTGTTTCATTGTCTTTTCACAACAAATCTGATATGTCTTACAGATATAGAAAGTAAGCGTCTTTTTGGTTTGGGAAGTATGCATTACTTATATTAATATTGATGTACTTTCAGATTTCTCCCATGACTGTCTGGGTGTGTGTTCTCTACTACAGTTGCTGTTGCAATCCCCATTGTCTACTCCTTTTGAAGTCATGTCTATGATAAAACATCACTTTTCAGCTAAGTATTTCTAAAACAGTTGACAAGAGGTTTAAAAAACATCTTTAAACAATTTGAATCCTCCTAAAATTGTAATACTGAATTCAGTGTAAACATAAGAACACATTATTTTTATTATTAGCCTGAATAAATCGACTCTAGGAGAAAGGTCTACCGTAGTGCAGGCTGGTACATAAATACTCTCTGGCTTTCCAACGTAAGACTGAGAAAGAAAGACCAGCCTAGAGTCACCCCACAAACAGGAGCTTGACACTTGCCAAAGCCCAGGCTTGAAAGCACAGCCAGGTATTCACTTTTGAAATATCAAGATGGGATCTTTAAGTGGATGGTGTTCCAGAAGGCAGAAGCTATAACCAAGAAGGTATATTTCCTAGGTTCCAATAGATGACACTACTTAATTGAAGGAACCCATGATACCTCACTCTACCCAATCTTAACTGAATGGACAGAAATCCGGAGGTCTCTGACATAGCTAGACCCTATGCCATGATCCAACTGGCAACCAGTGCAGGTTGTGGAATAGCAGTGAACATGGCCATTATGTGGCATGCCCAACACTATTTGCGCTGCCATCTTTTAAGCTACTGCCATCTTCTGGACCAGCTTCTAGGTGATAATCAAGGACAGCCCAATGTAGACTGCAGTTGTTCCTTCATGAGTTGACTAGTGTACGAGTGACTGGAGGGCCTCTCAATCTGAGGAATTGGTACAATTTATGAAATTGATGGATCTGTGCAAAAGTGTTACCCCTCCAAGACTAAAGATGAAAAGTCTCCAGATCTGAGTGGGGGTGGGATGGGACAAGTATTCATTAATTGGGAATTAGTCTTGTTAAGATTAAGCTTTCTTATGTATGAAGATGTATAATTGGGTATTACCCATGTACTGTTGACCTCATCCAGCAGTTTCATGAGATGTTAAACAGGAAGAGGAAAGTGTTGGACCCCAAAATATCCCATAGATGAGGGGCTGTAGATACAACCTCTCGACACATTACTGACTGAAACCTTCCACAGAGAAAAGAGGAGAACCTCTATAAAATGGTGCCTCCCACACCCATACCCTGCAGTTGATCTAAAAGGATATTGAGGCTAATAGTTTCAAAACCCTCTATGAGATCAAGGAGCACAATAATGGATGCACTACTTCCATCCTGGCTTCATCAAAGATCATCAACACATGCCACCAGTGATGTTTATGTGCTGTATCCTGGCCTAAAACCTGATGGAAACAGGTCCAGACAATTCATTTCCTATAAGTTGTTCTGCAATTATTGTCTGGCCACTTCTCAATAACCTTCTTCAAATGCCCAGAATTATTGGGTCCAGTGAGAGCTTTTTGAGGGTAGGGCATATCATCATCACCTCTCAAAGAAACAGACATCACTGCAGGGTTGCAACTACCGTTCATATCCCAGGTTCCTTTAACAGATATTTTTCCTTCTGTAGACGTGACAGTAAACTACATAACATTTTTTACAAATTAGTCCTTGTATTAATATATGATTATTCATTTGTCTTCATTACTAATTAAAGCAAAGTTAGACATGTCTGTTTCATAGGGCCTCCTTGCTACATGCAAGCTGCATTTCAAATTTCAAATGCTCCTCCTTCCTCAACCATTTTATTTGAATATGTGAATTGAGTTTACTACCTTCACATGTAGTGAGGAGAAAGTGGTTTGAAATCCATCAAAACCAGATTAAAATGAAATGATTTTGGTTTGTAGAAGTGTTATCATATTTATATTTATGCAAAACTGCAACTTGCTTTACTGTACACCAGTAAGGTCAAATTGCAAACAGTGAAAAAAACACTTACATCAAGATACTACAATTGTTTAAAATAGAGGATACTATATTGAGAATATGGCATGCTAGAGGATTTTTTTTAAAGTAACTTTTTAATGTTTTGAAGAAAAAGGTTCTACATTTTGAAATATGGTATTTTACGCAATCTCTGAAATTTCTGTGTGGTGTATTTAAATATCAGTGGTTATGCTTCAAACAGGGAGCTTGGAGTATTTCAGTCCATTCAAGTTTTTACTGATGTATACTACTCAAATTTCACATGCAATATACCCTATCACTGTTTCGATCTTTGTATGGTGCAATAAATAAATCTTTACTAATAATGCACCTTTTGAAATAAAAGTTATGAGTCAGAAACAAACAATACACTTCCTGAATAACATGTTTGTCTGCTGTCTCTTATCTCCATAGGTATGCATGAATTTGAATTCTAAGGATAGGAAAGACTATAAATTATCACCCACTTTGTGATTAGTTATCTAGAGTTTTTGCCAGGCTGTGAAGTGGCATAAATGCAAAGGAGAGATTCCATGTACTGTTTGGGCCAAGATCAAATGTAGTATCTGTTTTTATCAGTTTTTTTTATTGCTATTTAGTTTTGATCACATTTGATAGTTTTTTAGTCTGTTTTTATCTTTGTTCACTGACATTTCTGACCTTGAGCTCATATTTCCCATCAGTAGTACAAATGAACATTTAAAATGTATGCTTTCTTGATGTGTTATAACATTGAAATACACCCTTCAACAACCATTTTGAAAGATAACAAATATTTAAACTCTGATGAATGTGGACAATAATAATATGGCGATAATAAATGTATTTATCTCATTTTTAGGCATGCCTAGAATGCTGACATAATCTGGAATTTATGGCATTTAAATATTGCAGACAGGAAGGTCGATTATCAAAGAATGTAACATGCAAACACGGAAAATAGAGCAAATCGGGTGTGAAGTAAAATGGAGAATAATAAATACATGTCAAAACGGATTTCTTGTGAATGAAATTAATCCAGGAATTGGTCTAGATGTCTATGGAGATTCAGTTGAACTGAAAAAGCTTCTTGAATGAGAAGTGAAACATCTTCAAGGAAAAAACAAAGAAAGTCCAGTTGCCTTTTGAAAAAGCACCTTTGGGATTGGTCTAGATGTTGTATTTTTTTCATTCTCTGAGAAGGTTTAGTTATGTCTACAATCTGTTCCTTCTTAATGCTATAGCTTTTACAGCCTATTTGTTATCTATTAAGTTGTAGGACCCTTCATTTTCTGGGCTCAGTCTGTTTACCTGATGGACTCAGGAATGCTGAATGCAAGAAAGAGGAGAAATCAGGTAAAGGCTTCTCCTCGCTTTTTCTGTTTTTTTTTTTTATTGTGAGACTTTAAAATTACATTTTAATTTTAAAGTTTCATAATAAATTTTAATGGATATCTACTTTTGCTTTGTTAGTTGATGTGACAGACGAAATTATTTTAAAAAAGAAAACTTTCTATCCACTTGAATAAGGGTTCTAGTGGGAGGGGGTACACTAAATTTGTAGGCCCTTTGGGAACAAGAATGGTCTTTGGACAGATAAAATGCAGGATTAAGGCATTTTCTTTGCCCATCAACCTCCCCAACTCCCTAAAACACAACAAAAATAATCCAACAACAAAATCAGCTTTGTCTTCTTGGGGTGGGAGAGTTCCTCAGGGCCCAAATGAGATATTGGAAATCACATGTTACCTGTGAGCCACCCATCATTTCGGAAGTGTAGATATGTGTAAAATCCATGTTGGAAAGTTAGAACTGCCTAGTTTAGCTGGGCTGTATAAGCAAAGGATTTTGTAAAGTACTTCTCTTTCTTGACAACAGTTTTACTGCCACAATTTGTGTAGCCTGATCACAGCATTCAGGCTGGAGCAGAAAAATGTGATGCTTATATCTGAGTCACAGTGCTTTCCTGCCAGATGGCAAATTTGTTATCTAAAGGATTTCTTTTAATTATGGACTTGGAGACTGTGGCAGAGTAAGATACCCTAATACAGCGGTGTCAAACTCACATCGTCATGGCATCATCACGTGACGTATTGCAACTTTTTCCCCTTTCGCTAAACTGAGCATGGGCGTGGCCAGCATGTGACACATCTGGCATGTGGGCCACGAGTTTGATACACCTGCCCTTCTATATCAATAAAATATACAAGGGGAACATGTGTTAGGCAGTGATAGAAATTATTGGTGATGTCCTTATGCTGTCTGGCTTGGAGGTACTATGTCTATCAAGGAGTAAGAACTGGAGCTATAGAAGGAAAGCAGCCAAAACTGGAAGAAGAGGAATTGATGGGTACGATAATGGGAGATCTGAGGAGCAGATTGGCAGTTTTATAAAACGGAAGTCTTTAAAATGGACAGACCAGGAACCAAAGAGGAACAAACAGAGCAGCATAACACAGTTGTAAGGGACCTTGGAGGTCTTCTAGCACAATCCTCTGCACAATAGGAGATCCTATATCAGTGATGGCGAACCTTTTATATACCGAGTGTGTGCATGCCCAAACTGAACGGTGCGCATGCATGCGCTAACGCACACATGCACAGACAAGCATGCGGACATGTGCTGACATGCACAAACGTGCTCATGCATGGACGTGCACATGCACAGCAGAGACCCAAAGACCAGCTTGCCGGCGGGAGACGGGGCACCCCAACACTGGCAGCGCAGCAAGAGGTAAGATCTGTTTCTTTTGTGAGCTTATGTTTTGTCGTTTGCAGGGAAACAAAAGCTCATGAAAGAAATGCCACAGAGATCTGACCTGGGGCAACGGCGCACGTGTCAGCAGAGTCTCTGGCACATGTGCCATAGGTTTGCCATCTCGGCCTTATATCATTCTGGACAAATGGCTGTCCAATCTCATCTTAATACTCTCCAGGGAGAATATTATGAAAATTTATATGATACAGAAAATAAATATATGGAAAAAATAAGATAATATATGGAAGAACCCAACTTACCTGAAGTCCCAGAAAACTTCAAAAATATATTAAATGGAAAAGTTACTATGTGAGATTTAATAGAAGAAATAAAAACACAGAAAAATGATAAAACCCCAGGCCCAGAGGGGCTACTGGCAGGATTCTATAAATCTTTCTCAGCTACGATAAGCACACCATTGAAGGAAGTCTGTAATGAGTTATTATTAGAAGCCAAATTACCAAATACATGGATAGAAGCGAATATTACACTAATACCAAAAGAAGATTTAGATCTAACACAGATAAAAATTATAGACCAATATCCCTATTAAATGTAGATTACAAAATCTTTGCTCAGCAATAGCAGAGAGATTGAAATTTTTTTTGATTGAATTCATCCACCCAGACCAAAATGGCTTCTTACCAAAAAGATATATAAAGCACAATTTAAGGATTATTTTGGACACATTAGAATACTACGAAACACATCCAGGAAAACAAATGGCACTAATCTTCTTAGATGCTCAGAAAGCTTTTGACAACATAAATGGGTAATTTATGATACATCCATTAAACTATGAACTTTGGAAAAGAATTTATAAATATAATTAAGACGATATATAGTAAACAAACAACTAAAGTAACTGTAAATGGAGACTACACAGTTCTCTGTGTAGTAAAAATATATAAAAAAGGAACAAGACAAGGATACCCGCTATCGCCTTTATTATTTATATTGACTTTGGAAGTTTTAAACAGGAATATCAGACAAAATATAGAAATTAGAGGAATGTAGATAAGAGAGGAAAGATATAAACTACAAGTGTTTGCAGATGATTTGACATTTATTGTAGAAGATCCACTAGAGACAATTCCCAAATTATTAAAGGAGATAAAGGAGTCTGGAGAGGTAGCAGGACTGAAAATAAACAGAGAAAAAACTAAAGTGATAATTAAAAATCTTACACAAAAACAAAAAGAAAAATTGGCAGAATAAGTGAATTTCCAAATAATTCACAAGAAACAAGAAAGTAAAATATTTGGGAATACACCTAACAGTAAGATGCGCAACAATAGAAGAAGACAATTATATGAAACTACTTAAGCAAATAAAGTTAGATTTGGAAAAATGGAAAAACCTACACTTATCAATGTTGGGAAGAATTGCCATGGTAAAAATGAATATCTTACTAAAACTGCTTTCCCTGTTCCAAACTCTACCCATAAAAATTGAAAAGAAATTTTTCGACGACTTGAATAAACTAACTTTGCAATTTATATGGCAAGAAAAAAAGCAAGAATAAAATTGAAAATGCTACAATAATCCAAAGTAAATGGAGGGTTTGGACTACCAGATTGGTTCTTATACTACCAAGCTTGTGTGATAACATGGTTAAAAGAATGGATAACCCTTAGGCACAAGAGATTGATATTCTTAGAATATCAATCTCTTGACCTACAATTAGAGGAAGAGGAATTGATGGGTATGATAATGGGAGATCCGAGGAGCAAATTGGCAGTTTTAAACAACTGAAGTCTTTAAAATGGACAAGACCAGGAACTAAAGAGGAAAAAACAGAACAGTATAACAGAGTTGGAAGGGACTTTGGAGGTCTTCTAGTCCAATCCCCTGCACAACAGGAGACCCTATATCAGTGATGGTGAACCTATGGCACGCGTGCCACAGGTGGCATGCGGAGCCATATTAGTGGGCATGCCAGCTCAGCTCTGGGGTGCATGCGCGCATCGGCCAGCTGATTTTCGGGCCTTCTGGGCCCACCAGAAGTAAGGAAACAAGCTGTTTCCTGCCTCTGGAGGGCCTGGGGAGGGGTGGGGAAGGCCCGTTTTTCTTTCTTACCTGGCTCCACATCCTCTCTATTTATCTGGGAAGGGCGAAAACAGCCTTTCCCACTCCCTTGGAGGGCCTACGGAGGCTGAAAGGGCCCATTTCCCAACTCCCGGTGGGACAGGAAGTGATGTTTTTTGCTGTCCCCAGCCTCCAGAGACTCCTAGAGAGGCTCCTAGAGACCCCTAGAGAGGCTCTGGAGGCTGGGAACAGCAAAAAATGTCATTTCCTGTCCCACCAGGAGTTGGGAAATGGGCCATTCAGGCCTTTGGAGGGCCTCCGAGGGAGTGAGAAAGGCTGTTTTCACCCTTCCCAGATAAATAGAGAGGGTCTGGAACCAGGTAAGAAAGAAAAACAGGCCTACCAGGCCATCATGTGCCAGGAGCGGGGGTGAGGGGTTTGCGAGCGCATGCATGTGCGACCCTCCCCTGCCCCCCCCCTCCTGGCACGCAATGGCAAAAAAAGGTTAGCCATCACTGCCCTATATCATTCTGGACAAATGGCTGTCCAATTTCATCTTAAAAACCTCTAGTGATGGAGTACCCATAACTTCTGAAGGCAAGCCATTCCACTGGTTAATTGTTCTCACTGTCAGGAAAATTCCTTCTTAGTTCCAGATTGTTTCTCTTTCTGATTAGTTTCCATCCATTGCTCCTTGTCCTGCTTTCTGGTGCTTTGGAGAATAGGTTAACCCCATCTTCTTTGTGGCAGTCCCTCAAATATTGGAACACTGCTATCATGTCATCCTAGTCCTTTTCACTAGACTAGACATACCCAATTCCTGCAATCGTTCTTCATATGTTTTAGTCTCCAGCCCCCTAATCATCTTTGTTGTTCTTCTTTGCACTCTTTCTAGACTCAACATCTTTTTTATATCGTAGCAACCAAAACTGGATGCAATCTTCCAAGTATGATCTTACCAAGGCATTATAAAACAGTACTGACACTTCATGTTATCTTGATTACTGTATTTTTTGGACAATAAGATGCTCCAGACTATAAGACGCACCTAGCTTTTGGGGAGGAAAACAAGAAAAAAAATCTGCCTCTGCCTCCCAGCAATTTGCCTCCTTGCAGCGAACAGCCTGGTCAGCTTCAGCACAGCCTGATTTAGCACGAGCAGCTGATTGGCGGTTAGATCTGCCTTCCGGAATACTGCCTATCAGCTGTTCCAGGTTGCGGGGATCGCCACCACCCATCACCGCTGCTGCCTCTTGCCACCTCCACACGCCCCATTTTCTGCTTCCGTGCACCCGTTTTTGGTCTCTGCACATCCCATTTTTGTCCTGTTCCAGATGGCGGGGATAGGTGGGTGGCGGTGATCCCCGCTTCTTGGAATGGGCTAAAAATGGGGCACACAGAGACTAAAAATGGAGTTTGCAGAGGCCAAAAACGGGACGCACGGAGGTCAAAATGGGGCCCACGGAGGCTGAAAATGGGGCACATGGAGGCAGTGATATGTGGCAGCGGCGATGGCCAGCAATGGTGGTGATGGGCAGTGGCGATCCCCGCAGCCTGGAATAGCTGATATGCAGTATTCCAGGAGGCAGATCCAACTGGCAATCAGCTGTTCGTGCTAAATCAGGCTGTGCTGAAGCTGACCAGGCTGTTTGCTGTTTGCTGCAAGGAGGCAAATTGCTGGGAGGCAGAGACTGAAGGGTGGGGACTGGCGGTTGTGCGGGGTTTTGGCAACATTCACTGTATAAGACGCACAGACATTTACACCCACTTTCTTTGGGGGGAAAAGTATGTCTTATACACCGAAAATATGGTATATCCCTCTGTTAATGCAGCCTATTAATGTATTGACTTTTTTGATAGCTGCAGCACACTGCTGGCTCATATTGAACTGTTCTCTACTAGGATTCTTAGATCCCTCTCACACTTGCTGCTATTGAGTCAGGTTCCACCTATTCTATACTGTACATTTGGTTTTTTTTGTCTAAATGTAAAACCTAATTTTCCTCTACATTGAATTTCATTTTGTTAGATAGGGCCCAGTGTTCAAGTCTGTCGAGCTCCTTCTGGATCTTTAGCCTATCTTCTGGAATGTTGCTATTTTTGCCAGCTTGGTGTTCTCTACAAATTTGATGAGTTCCCCTTATATTCCCTCATCTAAATTGTTTATGAAGATATTGAAAAGATACTGTGCCTAAGATAGAACCTTGGGTTACCCCACTGCTAACTTCCTTCCAGGTAGATGTAGTTCCATTAAGGACTTCAAGTTGAATGCAGTTGTCAGCCAGGTGATGTTGTAATCCAATATTTTTCTAATTTACTAAGAAGTAGGTTGTGGTTTACTTTGAGGAAGGCCTTGCTGAAATTTAAGTATACTATGTCCACAGCATTTTGCTCCACTAATTTAGTCACTTTATCGAAGAATTAAATAAGATTTGTTTGACATGATCTGTTTTTGACAGACCCATGTTGGCTATTGCTTATAACTTTGCTTGCTTTTAGGTGTTTGCAGATCTGTTGCTTGATTATATTTTCTATGATCTTGATGTTAGGCTGATTGGTTTGTAGTTACCTGAGTCCATTTTCCTTCCCTTTTTTGAAGATGGGAACCACGTCAGCTTTTTTCCATTCCTCTGGTAGTTCCCCAGTGCTCCAGGTTCTTTGAAAGATATGGTTCAATGGTTCCAAGATCATATCTGCCAGCTCCACCAGAACTCTGGGATGTAATCCATCTGGTCCTGGTGATATGAACTTGTCTAGGGTGAACAGGTATTCTCTTACCCTTTTCTTGCTTATTTTAATTTGTATTCCTAGTCTGTCTTTTAATTTATATTCCTAGTCTGCTTTTGGTAGATGGGCTATTTTTTCCTTTTGCGTTAAGACAGATGCAAAGAATGAATTAAGCAGCTTCCTTGCCATCTTCTCCCATTAGTGGACTGATTGTTTCCTTGACTTTGTTCTTGTTTTTTCGATGTTGAAAGAAACTTTTAAAAATTATTTTTGACATTTGTTGCAAGTCTTAGTTTATTCTGAGCTTTTTGTCTTTGGACATTCAGGCTATATGCTGGTGTTCTGTCTTAGTTATGTTTCCCTCTTTCTATTTTTTATACTTATTTTTTTTGTGTTTCAGTTTATCAGAGAGTTCTTTATGTAACCATGCTGGATTCTTCTTGGATTACTTTTTTTCCCAGTGGTATTGTGCTGGACTGGGCTTTTATAATCACAGTTTTCAGAATTTCCCAAGCTTCTTTTTTTTTTTTTTTTAATTGAAAAAGTTTTCAAATACAGATTTTTCCCCCTTTTCCCCCCCCCTCTCCCTCCCCCTCCCTATCCCCCCCTCCCCACCCCACCCATCCCCCCCGTGACTTCTTCATAACAAAAAAAAAACCTAATTCATAACAGATTACTTACTCCCTCCTCTAGATATTGACCTTTACTT
This sequence comes from Pantherophis guttatus, assembly GCF_059756535.1. Taxonomy (NCBI): domain Eukaryota; kingdom Metazoa; phylum Chordata; class Lepidosauria; order Squamata; family Colubridae; genus Pantherophis; species Pantherophis guttatus. The sequence continues at coordinate 112,030,693 of NC_142063.1, read as the reverse complement.
ACTAAAAATATTATTAATATTATAACATCCCCCTTTATCCATACATTTCAGAAAAGAGAAAAGAAAGGGAAAAAAAGGGAAAAAAAAAAGACATTATACTATGACATTATAAAATAACTTCTCCACTTTAAAAATATACAATAAGTCCTACTTTAACATTTAATCTTCTATGTATATTACTATGACATTTCAAAACAGCCTTCCCCATCAAATCTAGTTTAACATTTATTCCACTCTATCCATTTCCTCCACTCCCCTAAATATATCACTTAAAAATCCCTTTTCTTAGACTAATCAATCTACTAACTAGCTTATTCACCCACTATCAAGCAAAATTACCATACACAACATTTCTTAATATCATTAATTCACTGCCCACACTACTTAAAAATCTATGTCTATATTTTCCATTATATCTAAATAAAAAAAAAAAAAGAAAGAAAAGACAATAACTTTAAATTTATAATCCATATAGTATCTTCTTTAAGATCTTTCCACTGGATTGGTAGAACCAACATCCATAATCGGGTAACATAACTTGCTGGTGCAACAGTTTATTCAAGATCTTCAATCATATCTGCCCCCATCAGTAGTAAATATCTTCTTATATATATAAAAGTAAAAACAACCACCCGAGTGACATTATAATTATATTCCATATAGTAATAATTATGGGTTTCATCAGGATTATTAATTCCCGTCATCGTAGTGGGTAACAACCCGATCTTCTGCATGCCCCAGCATAATTCTCTTGCCTTATAACGAGATAATATAATATATTTATCAACACAAAAAAAAAATTCCAAAATGGATAATTCAAATCCATCAGTTTAAGGCTCATTTCACGTCCCCAAATTACGGCCATGCAGAGATCTGCCACAATCTTCAGGATGATATTAACCAATACGTCGCCTCTTCTGTATTTACACATAATAATTCATATTTTAAAGTCACTGGCTTCACTGTTGCCTGATTTAGAAATTTCTATTTTTATGCCACCTATTTCTTTTTTTTTTTCTTTTCTTTTTGTGGGTTTGTTTTCCATCCTGGTTTCTTTTCTACAAATTGTGTATCATCCGGTCGGATTTTGTTCTGCTTTGTAGATTGGTCTTGTTGGTTTTGTTTTTGTATCTCATATTTCTTTTTTATCCCTTGTATTTCACCTAATTGGTTTCCATGCTTATCCTTGCCTTGATAAGTCATCACCATAAGATTAGATGCCACTTCTCTCAGATTTGTAGATAATCCAGCTGGGGTATCCAATAAATCCAAAGGCAATTCTTCTGGTACAGTCTCTATATTTCGATATTTTACCTTTATTTCCGGCTCCTTCTGCTTATCCTGTATTATACCTGAAAATGTTAAGTTCATTTTCAACCTATTTTGATAAAATTCTTCCGCTCTTTCAACAGTGTTTAGCTGATATCTTTCTCCTTGATATCTAAATATAATACCAACTGGGGCGTCCCACCTGTATAAGATATTTCTCTTTTTTAACTCATTCACCAGAAAACCAAATTTCTTCCTTTCCATCAATATCTTAGGTGGGAGTTCCTTGTAAATCCAAATCTTTCTTCCATACAATTGCAACTTGGAATTGAAGGAATTTTGCACGATGTTATTCCTAATTTCTCTGTCTGTAAAATAAATCACCACATCTCTAGGCAATTGCCTATGCTTGGCAATCCAGGAGTTAATTCGATAAACTCTGTCAATCCTACAAAACACTTCATCAGGTTGAACCTTTAGAATCCCAGCTAGAAATTCAGAAGATATTTTCCTTAAATCATCTCTATTATTTTCCTGCAAACCTCTTAATCTTATCGCATATTCTGTGAAATTATATTGTGCCATTAAAATCTCTTTTTCAATCTTCTGTTGCAGATTTTCTGCATTACCATACTTTTGATCAGCATTCATTTTAGATTTTTCTTCTAAGCTATTATCCTGAATATTTATCAAGTCATTTTCAATTTTTTGGATTCTATTGTCCAGTTTATCAGCATTCATTTTAGATTTTTCTTCTAAGCTATTATCCTGAATATTTATCAAGTCATTTTCAATTTTTTGGATTCTATTGTCCAGTTTATCTTGAATTCCTTCCATTTTAGACTCTAGTACATTAGTATTTGTGTCCAACTGCATCATAAATTCTGTAAAACCATTAGCCATAGATTTCACCAATTCTTTAATTTCCTGCTTAAATTTTTCAAATTGCTGATTCACAATCTCCTCCCTTCTTTCAATCTCTTCTATAAAAAATTCTATTATATTAAAATCAGGTTTCTCAGACTGAAGAATTAAGACTTGTTCCTTTAAGTTGTTGGTGGGGGAATCCCCCCCCCCTTCTTGTGTATCTGACTTTATGAGTCTCAGTGCCATGTTTCCGCCCAGGCAGACTTTGTTAAAAAAAAAAGCAAGAAAGACTTCTTTCCAATCAACAACAATATCAGGTCTCCAAGGGAGAGAAAAAGAGAAAAAAACACAGGAGCGAAGTTTTGTCTACAAATGTAGCCAGTGGTATTTATTCCGCTACATTGTAGTAATAAAAAACGGAAGGAATTTCCCTTTCTGCCTCTCCTCCAGCCGACGCCATTTTTTAAAAGGCTTTTTTTTTTCCTCTTTCTTTTCCTCCTCTCTCTTAAATAATTTCTTTTAAAAAATCAGTAAAATACTTGCAGTTCAGTATTACAGGTCCAGCTCACATTTTCTTTGAGTAGTCTGTTAAATTTGCAGGCTTGCTTTTGACGCCTAGCTCTGCATCAGCAGAGGTCTCCCAAAGCCCGGAGCAGCGGCTGGGGATACGGGGCATCTCATCCGCTCCGTCCCAAAAGTAAAGGAAAAACTTTTGGGACTCCGCAGAGAGTTCTACCCACCCCTGCCGGCTCTATCTCCGTTTCCTCATGGAAACGGAGTTTTTCGAGCCACCATTCTGTTGTGAAGGCGGCTCTGACAGGCGATGGAAGCTGACGATCCCGAAGGAACGTCTGGCAGCGACAAACAGCAAACAGGAAGTCCAGAATTTCCCAAGCTTCTTGAATTGTTTTCCCCTTTAAGATTTTCATCCATGGAATCCTTCCCAAGCTCTCTCTAAGTTTGTTAAAGTCAGCTCTTTTAAACTGTAAAACACTAACTCTAAGATGTTCTATTTCTTGTATCTGCATTCTATTGAATTTCAATATGACATGGTCACTCTCTCCCAAAGTTCCTGCAACTTCAATCCCTGCTATCTTTTTATCTCTCTTAGTAAGATTTAAGTCCAGTATAGTTGACCCTCTAGTTCCCTTCTCTATCTTTTGGATGACAAAGTTGTCAGCTAATCTCATAAGGAACCTGTTCAATCTCTCACTTAATGCAGAGTTTGTTTCCCAGTTGATGTCAGGGTAGTTAAAGTCCTCCATTACTACTGTGATGCGTTTCCTACATACATTAGTGAACTGACTAACAAAAAGTTCATCTATTTTTTCTGCTTGGTTGGGCAGTCTGAAATATACACATTACAATGTCATTCTTTTTTCCTTTTATATTAACCCATATTCTTTCAAGGAGGCTTTCATTCTTGGTTTTATGCCTTTCTGTAGAGGTGTTGCAATTTCTTTTTTACATATAATGCTACTCCACCTCTCTTTTGTTAGGTCTGTTTCTTTTGCACAGTTTGCATCCTTCCATCAGTACATTCCAGTCATGAGTTTCCTCCCACCAAGTTTGGTAATGGCAACTATATCATACCTGCTCTCATACACTAGTACTTCAAGTTCACCCTGTTTGTTCCCCCAATTTTGAGTGTTAGTGTATAGGCATGAATCCTTTATGGCTGACCCAGGATATGCTTCCTACATCCCCTACTTTATATCTGAGTTTTTCTTCCTTCCATCACTCCCTACCTCCTTGTCTGATTGGTTATCTTGGAGTTTATGCTTGGGATTAGATCCTAAAGATCCTAAAGATTAGTCAACCCCCCCCCTCAGTTTTAGTTTAAAGCTCTGTGGATAAGTTGAGCCAGTCATTTTCCGAGTACATTTTCTCCTGTTTTTCTGAGGTGCAGCCCATCCCTTGCCAGAAACCCTTCAGCTAGACCACCGGTCGGCATTCTGGAAATCTTGAGTAGGTTCAGGAATTCCAGGAAATTCAGAAAAGAATTATTTTTCTCTCTTTCCTTGTTTAGGCTAAAAGTGCCAAGTGTCAAAATGAAACAGCTGTTTCATCAAGTGAGCACAATAAAGCAGTGATATGTAACATGTAAAGAAGGTAGGGAGCAAATCAGATAAGAAACTGTTAAAAGCTCCCTGTGTGTGTTGTAGTGTAAGATAAGACTATGGTAGGTATAGTAGGAATAAGATCAAATTATTTATAGTACTTAAAAGCATTGTAGCAATTTAATTTATAGAAGTAAAATTGTGTGTCTCTCTGTATGTGTAAGTTCTTGTTCAATTTCTATCCTCCAGCAAAGGCTTGTATACTACTCAATTCATTATTGTGGCCTCTAAGCCCCATAAATAAATAAACTTAATAAATGAATTGTGGTCCCCCGCAATTGGGAAATGTGCATATTTCATTTCCTCTCCTTATACAGTATACTGTCAAAGGCAAACCTATATAATACCAGGGTTTTTCCCCCCACAGTGTCCAACAATCCCAAAGGTGCTTTTTCAAAAGGCAACTGGACTTTGTTTTCCCTTGAAGATATCTTGAAGGAAAAACAAAGTCTAGTTGCCTTTTGAAAAAGCACCTTTGGGACAACCATGATCTGAATAATTGAGAATCTCCATAGACAATGTCCAGCCAATGAAAAAGAGAAGGACAAACCAATTTACAGTAATGTTACAGAAGAATTGTTTAGGTAAATTGTATCTATAGTATTTCAGTTTCTTGTTATGCAAGTGTAAGTCATCTTTCTAATCTGTTAATTTGAGTGTTTGTCACTTCCCACCTAATTCCCATTACAGTTATGTAAATATAATGTTGCAATAAATAGAGTGGGATTGCTATGCTTAGAATATGATCTATGTTTATATCTCTCTCTCTTTCTGTTACCTGTACACAAGTCCTGAATTGGCAAAATGCGGTACAAATCTTTTTTTCTGGGAAGTCTTGTTTGAAGCATATGCCAGCATCTGTGATTATGAATAATATATCAGAAACCATTTATCAGTGATTTAATTTAGGAACTTAATACTACTTCAGTTATATTACCCTTATACTGAAAGTTACTGTTAACAAATGGAACAGCTCTGGCACAGCTGAGTATTTCCCCCTGCTGTTAGTTCCCCAAAATTATCCATTTTCAGTGAATGACCTCTCAGATCTGTCAAATATTGGTAGGGTCTAGAATGATTCTATTCATCTCTAGCCAGACTTGAGATGGTTGTAGCATCTACAGGTAGTCCTCATTTACTGGCCATTCACAGTTACAACTGTGATGAAGAAGTAACTTTGTGACCAATACTTGCATTTATGACCTTTTCAGATCTTTAAAGCAAAGGAAAGCTTAAGTAAGATTGTAAACCCAGTTGTGAAATCACTTAGCAACTGCTTCACTTAATAACTGAGTTGCCACTTCCAATTGTGATTGCTAAATGGGTTCTACCTGTAGAAAGTTTTCTGCAGTCTATTCTGTCTCTGTGTAGCTATTTCTGGATTAAATGTTGTGACCAGTTAGACATCTCTGAGAACAACTCTGTAGTGGAGACAGCACAGTGCTGAAATTGCCAGTCAGGAGATGGTTCTGGCTGACATTTTTTCCAGAGGAAGGAAAAATTAAGTGATCAGCCACTTATGATCTGGAAGAGTTGCTCTTCATGAGAAGACTGCAGGAATTTAATTTCATGTGATTGATTGTGTGTCAAGTGGCATGGGGCCTAAGAGATTTACAACATTCCCTAAACCTTCCCTAAACCATGCAGCCTTCATGGTTTTTTTTTTTTTTTAGATTTCTGGAACATATAAACCTTGGAAATAATTTTATTAAAAGGGTTCAGTCTATGCCTGAAAATATCTTTATGAATCTCAGCTCAAGAAGCATATCACAGAAGAGAACTGGCAGATAAAGATGAATGGTTGATTTACTGATTTATTGGAAAACTATCAACTATTTAATGAAAAGAAGGAATAGGGGTGACATGATAGCAGTGTTCTAATATCTCAAGGGCTGCCACAAAGAAGAGGGAGTCAAGCTATTTGCCAAAGCACCTGGAGGCAGGACAAGAAACAATGGGTGGAAACTAATCAAGGAGAGAAGCAACCTAGAACTAAGGAGGAATTTCCTGACGGTTAGAACAATTAATCAGTGGAACAGCTTGCCTCCAAAAGTTGTGAATGCTCCAACACTGGAAGTTTTTAAGAAGATATTGGATAACCATTTGTCTGAAGTGGTTTCCTTCCTAGGCAGAAGACCTCCAAGGTCCCTTCCAACTCTGTTATTCTGTTATCACAAGAAATTTAAAATCAAATCATGAGAACAGTTAAGCATTAAAAGATATCGTTGTCAATGGTTTTCCCATTTACGGTTATCTGAAAGATTTAAAATGGATAAAAAGACTTATGCTATGGAACAAAGTAAGTGAGAATTTGAAATATGTATTTATGATGAACATGCTTTTGAAATTATCCTGATCTGTATCTTTTCTTACTTCCTTGATGTTTTGTCATTCTTTCAGGAAAATCATTACTCTGAGAACAAAACTACAAATATTGTCAAATAGATAATTGTTTGTTTTGCTTTTCTTTATTAAATATACAACAAAAATGCAAAAATTAATGTCAGTACAGTTGTGAATAATTGATATATCCTAAAGTAATTGAACAAAATCCAAACTATCCCTACCTTCATAATAATTTCTTTAGTTTCTGAGTCAAGAGAGACAATCTGCATGACTTTTGTTTTTACTTCAGCTTTCAAAATTTAAATAAAATTGGTAAACATTTTAATTAATGAACATAAGATTCAAGTTAGCTCCAAATTATATCATTTGGAAACGAACTTGATTTCCCTGGAGCCATATTGAATGTAGTGTCCACATTAAGATATACTGCAGTTTTAACTGTGCTGGCACTATCACCTTTAGAAAGGGATCCAAAAACGAAATAAAAAACAGTTATTTAACATTTCCTGCATCTTCTATTGACCTTTTCTCAAATCTCTGTAAGTCCTTAGGATCTACTGCAAGGCTCAGGATTTACTAATTGGCATAAATGCAGCTATTCCTACATCTGTATTCTTAAACATATCTGAGAGATCCTTGCTGTTCTCTGAGCTTGGCTGTTCACTTGCAGAGATTTCATTACCCAAACTAGATAAAATCATCAGTGCTGCTTTTAACCCTGAGCTATAGATATTGTCCTCTATTATTAAACATATTTCCTAGAGATTGTGGTGAGACTTACTTTCTGGTAATAATGCACAGAGCTCAGGAGTACATAGATGATTTGCAAAATTGGGCGTAGGCTCAGCAGTTGCTATTCCTGGCTGACCTTCTCTTGGGTCAGAAAATAAAGCGGTCTTAGGCTTGATTAGTGTTTGGTGTGGGATTATCAAGGAATATCAAAGCTAAAGGCTACATAGAGAAATGGGGGAAAATATTGGAAGAAAGCAATACAAGCTACCTCTGTATTTTGCCAAGAAAACTACTTGAAATGAAATTAACAGGATTTGAGTTTATTTCAAAAGAGACTTTATGTTTACCTTTAGCATAGGAATCAAATATGTTACTAAACATCCATCATCAAGTGGGTTGAATGATAAAAAAAAATAATGGAATGAATACTGTTTTAATAGCCTCAAGGACAGTAGCTTCTTCAGCCTGTTTGGGGGTGGGGAAGAAAAAAGATCAGAATAGAGGTACAGGCACTTCAACATACTATAATATAAAAACCTACCGGTAACTGAAGGTTTTATGGACTATAAGCTCCTTGGTCTGGGAATGTGACACATAGCATGCTCTGGAGGATGTTGCACTCCCACGGAAGAAGGCATGTATCTTAGGGATATTCTTTGATCTATTCTTGTCAGTGGAGATTTAGTAACTTTGGTCACTCGAAATGGTTTTGGATAGCTTCACTGAAATATTTAATAGACAGAAAATTTGACTACATAGTCAATGTTCCGGTAATTTTATATTACCGCATTTAGGTCTGGAACTGACCTTTTTTTTGTATTAGCTGCAGTTTCTAAACCACATAAAGGCAGCCCGACATATAAGCCAATGCAATACTATACTTTAAATAAGAAGTTACTATATTCTAGATTTTATACTAAACCTATCTATATCCAAGTATGGCCACACTTTAGTTATTAAAGGATATTTCACACGGTCATTCATTTATTTAGTGTCAGAGATGAATCTAGAAGCCATCCCTCAGACACCAATTTAGTCCTCAGGTACTGCATCTCCTTCCAGAACAGGTCAAATAATCGTTCCCTTAAGCATATAGCCATGCACTACCAACATTCTAATCTTGATTAAGTCTCAGTTTCTTGGCTCTGATCCAGTGGTGGGTTTCAAATTTTTTTTACTACTGGTTATGTGGGTGTGGCTTGGTGGGCATGGCAGGGGAAGGATACTGCAAAATCTCCATTTCCTCCCGATCAGCTGGGATTTGGGAGGCAGAGAATAGATGGAGGCAGGGCCAGTCAGAATTTTTACTACTGGTTCTCCGAACTACTCAAAATTTCTTCTACCGGTTCTCCATAACTGGTCAGAACCTGCTGAAACCCACCTCTGCTCTGATCCTATCTATTATTGCAGTTTAGTTACTGATTAAGCACTTTCATGAATTTGATAAAGAGGCAAAATAATGTTATGTGCCATGTGCATAATGATGACTCTATTTTAACAGTCTGAATGATCTCACACAATAATATCCTGTAGCATTTAAAACTAGATGGGGGATAAATAAAAGTGAAAGTCCCTCAGCATGGAGAAAGCTATACACATATGAACAAAAGAAAGACAAATATGTCCACCTACACTTAATCCAGACCTTCATGAAAAATGTTCTGATATTAAAAGTCACTGAAAGATCCAGGAGAATCAATAGGATTGTGTTCCTCTATGTCTGACTTGAGTGATTTCAATATTAAAACCAGAAATAAATCTTGCTTCAGATGGATTTAGAAAATCAATTTCATGAAGAATATCTAGATTTGCCATCACTTGCTTTAGTATTTAGCCCAGCTTAGTGTCTTCTACATAATTTAGATTTATTTTTCATATTTCTATCCAACAAAACCAAAAACATGTCTAGGAATTATAGAAGTCCAAGATACTGTATCTAGAGGGCTTCAAATTGGGATAACTACCTCAGATTGTATATCTGCTACCATAGAATACATACTAGATGTATGTATTCTATGGTAGTTGGAAGATAGAGTTCCTTCCATAAGTTTATCTAATAATGATTGGGATCACTGAAGTTGATGCCTTTCACAATTTCTTCATTTCGTCTTTTAGTTCTACATATCTACAACATGTTTAATATTATGCCTAATGTATTGCATGCATGCATGCATTTGAATTTGCTGTCTTTGCAATGAAATCATCCAGGGAGTCATACTGTTAAACAGCAACATATTTGGATAACTCAATAATTTCACACAGTGGTGAAATCCACAATTTTTTACTACCGGTTCTGTGGGCGTGGCTTGGTGGATGTGGTGTGGCTTGGTGGGAGTGGCTTGGTGAGCGTGGCAGGAGAAGGATACTGCAAAAGAGCCTTGGTAGTACAGTGGTCTAAGGCACCCTGTTATTAAGCTGGTTATTAAGACCAGCTGCCTGCAATTACTGCAGGTTCGAATCTCGCCAAGGCTCAAGGTTGACTCAGCCTTCCATCCTTTCTAAGGTAGGTAAATTGAGGACCCAGTTTGTGGGGGCAATAAGCTGACTTTGTATAAATATACAAAAGAATGAAGGCTATTGCTTAGCGCATTGTAAGCCGCCCTGAGTCTCCGGAGAAGGGCGGCATATAAATCAAATAATAAAAAAAAAATCTCCATTCCCACCCCACTCTGAGGCCAGCCAGAGGTGGTATTTGCCAGTTCTCCAAACTACCCAAAATTTCCACTGCCGGTTCTCCGAACTGCTCAAAATTTCCGCTACCAGTTCTCCAGAACCTGTCAGAATCTGCTGGATTTCACCCCTGATTTCACACCATTATTTACTTACAGCATTTGGGCTCAAGTACACATATAATCACTGAATACTACAGATTTAAATGTATTTAACAACCATGTTAAATACTCCTGAAAAATGCTACAAAGGGCTTTTTAGGCTAATGGATACGTTTGGAATTTTGAGAGTTTGTTATAGTTATGTGTACAAAGTGGCTGCTCTATGACCAAAAAACTCATAATCTGGAAGCTAGCAAGGTTGCTCTCTCTCATCCCCCAGCAGTGCTGTCCCCCCCTTCCCCGTTTCTTTTCTTTTCTGGACAAGCACACTTTTACCTAGTTTGCTACTTTCTCAGGATGCCTTTTGAAATTTATGTGGAGCAAAGCATTATTCTACTAAATAAAATTGAGCCCAAAATATGTATGATTGCTTAAATCTGTCTAATCAAGTAGGATTACTTAAGTCTGATTCATGTACAATTTTTCTCTGTCTCACAATATGGGGGGGGGGAATCTAAATTCAAATGTTAAAAACACCTTGTGGGAACAATTTTACATTTTCTAGTGATGGATAGTTAAAATATCCTAATAGCCAAAATGCAAAGAATCTACAAACTGCAGTGTAGGAAGTTAGCACCCACCCCTCTCCTAGAAAAATGAAATATTCTAGGAAATATTAAAAAGGCAGAATATTATATTTTCCCTAAAGGAGAAACATTTTTCTAAAAACAAACTCAAAGTCTCAGATTCCTGCCCCTGCCCCCAGCAGATATTTTGGTGCCAACCTATCTACAAGACAAAGGCTGGGCCAGCTTATCTACAAAACAAAAGACATGGCTCTCAGGACTTGATAGGATTAGCACTCGCTCAAGATCCAAACCGGGACAAAGCCATTAAATCATAATAGGAATTGCTCAAAGCCCCTTCATTACATCATCACCCAGCAAGATTCAACCAGGCCTGGGACTCAAGACAACCTACAAAGTTACCCCCATGGGTAAAGCATGGCCCCATGGGAGTCTGACAACCAATCAGAGTACATTTCTTACACAGGAACAGGAAGCTCCAAAGCGGGGCCCAAGAAAGGGTATAAATCTCTCACCCTCTCTCACCCATGTGCTCATTTTGCCCAGGACCTCAATCCGTGTGGTCCTGTCCACCATTAAACCATCTTTCCAAATAGCTTCCATGTTTCCAGTGTCTTTCTCCCCACTTGGAATTGAACCCAGATGGACATTTCTTCCAACAGTAGTAATAAAAGTTAAGGAGCAAAATGAACAAATGGAACTAAAATTAAATATAAAGTAGGCTGCACTAGTGACAACAGTTAGAACAACCAAACTTAGAATTAGCAATGAAGGTATCAAAGCAGTTGGATAGCTTCTGCTTTTTAGAATCAACCATTAACATTAGAGGAAGAAGCAGTCAAATAGGGTACAGATTAGCATTTGTTAGAGAAGACATGAAGGCCTTGGAAAAAATAGTCAAATGCCATGAAGTGTCAGAACCTATAAAGATCAGAACTGTGTAAGCTATAGCATTCCTGTGACACTCTATGGAAGCAAAGTTGGGCTTTGAAGGAGCAAGATAGGAAGAGTCTTGAACTCTGGTTTGGAGAAGACACCTGAGAATATGATGGACAACTAAGAAAACAAATGACCAACCTTAAATCATTTTTTTTTTTTAAATTTGATTTATATGCCGCCCTTCTCCGGAGACTCAGGGTGGCTTACAATGCGTTAAGCAATAGCCTTCATATTTTTGTATATTTATACAAAGTCAGCTTATTGCCCCCACAAACTGGGTCCTATTAGAAAGTAGAAATCATTCTACATGTAGAATTCATTCTACATGTAGAATTCTACATTCTAGGGTTAAAAGAATTGTAACCAGGTTTGATAGAATCAGTATTTCTAAACCTGTCTTCCTTCAAAGGGCACTTTTATGAAGACTCATCCTAGAATATTCTCTGGTTGAAAATGCATTTCCAAACTACAGTAACAGAAGTCAAAATCCAAAGATCAGCTCTGTGGCAGAATGCTAATATATTTAAGATCAAGACTAAGCAAGATTGACTTGGTGCCATGTCTCTGTTGTTTTTAATGTTTTTTAACTTTTAATTGGGAGCCACCCAGAATTGATTAGAAGATTATATAGCAGCTATATAAATATTTTAAATAAATAAATCAGTAAGGATTAGGTCTTGTTAGTACTAAGATGAGATTCTTTCAGGGTACAGTGAGTCTGTACACTAAAGAAATGTTATATATTCATGAAACTGAGGAGCCAAATAAGTTGGTATGTTTAAAAATATGACCCAACTTCCCCCACCCTCCCAATCCCAACCTCATCTAGTTTTTTTCCCCAGAGGATATCCCAGATATTTACTGAAAAAAGAGCAAGCAAGAGACCATAGAAAATTTTTCAAGTGGTGCACTATTAGAGAAGAGTATGCTAAATACCAGGAAGCTGCTTTGCCATTAATTTTAATAACAGATAGGAACTCTGAGAAGAAGCAAAAACTATGTCAAATGCTTCAGACTTGTTACTACATGCTAAGTTCTCATATAACTGAGAATGTATCATTGTATTTCAGCAGATTTATATATGCCTATAGCCAATGCATCATAAACCAAATTGCTGTGAAGTATTTAATTTTTGTCAATGACAGTAGGCTACAAGGCATTTTATAAATGAAAATGTTCTTTGTTTGAACAGCTGTGCACACACGATTCCTCAGGAAGAGGAAGTATCAGTGTGAGTATCATATTTGTCAACAATAAACATTTTTATATTTATGTGTTTTAAGATTTGGATAGGAAATGGAATATATACTCTTTTATTATTTGATAGAAGCACGACATTGGATTCATTTAGCAGGCTTATTTATTTATTTATATATTTATTTATTTTGTCACATTTCTATGCCGCCCAACTTCCAAGGGACTCTGGGCGGTTTACAACAAAGAATAAAACAATGAGAACAATCCCATTAAAATGTTAAAAAGAAAAACATTAAAACATTAAAAACTTTAAAGACGTTAAAACACATGCACTCGAATTCGTGGCCGGGTCTTGCAAGATCATTATAACGAGATCAACGGCCCCAGGCCTGCCGGAAGAGCCAGGTCTTCACCGCTTTGTGGAAGGCCGATAGGGTGGGGGTGGTCCGGACCTCAGGAGGTAATTGGTTCCAGAGAGCCGGGGCAGCCACAGAGAAGGCCCTCCCCCGCGGGCCCACCAGCTGACATTGTTTAGCTGACGGGACCCAGAGGAGACCGACTCTGTGGGATCTTACCAGTCGCTGGGAGCTATGTGGTAGAAGGCGGTCTCAAAGATAGCCTGGTCCTGAGCCATATAGGGCTTTAAAGGTAATGACCAACACCTTGAATTGCACCCAGAGATCAATAGGGAGCCAGTGTAGCTCGCAGAGAATTGGTGTAATGTGGGTGTATCTAGGCGCACCCACTATAACTTGTGCGGCTGCATTCTGGACCAACTGTAGCCTCCGAACACTTTTCAAGGGTAGCCCCTTGAATATGTAGAGTGTGTTGCAATGTAGAGTGTGTTGCAATAATCCAACCATGAGCTGACAAGGGCATGAGTGACTGTGAGGAGAGCCTCCTGATCCAAGTAGGGTCACAATTGGTGCACCAGATGAACCTGTGCAAAGGTCCCCCTAGCTACAGCTGTCAGATGTTGTTCCAGTCTCAGCTGTGAGTCTAGAAGGACACCCAAATTGTGAGCCCATTCTGAGGGGGGCACTTTCTCAACCCCCAGAACCAAGGATGGACAATCGAAATAGTCTTTAGGGGGCAATACCCAGAGCCATTCGGTCTTGTCTAGGTTAAGTCTGAGCCTGTTGACTCCCATCCAGATCCTCACAGCCTCCAGGCACCGGCACATCACATCTACTGCCTCACTGAACTGACGAGGGGTGGTGATATACAACTGGGTATCATCAGCATATTGCTGAAATCCCACCCTGTGTTGTCGGATGATTTCACCCAGTGGTTTTATGTAGATGTTAAATAGGAGGGGAGAGAGGACTGAGCCCTGAGGCACCCCGTAGACGAGGGGCCTAGGGGTCGACCTCTGTCCTTCTACCAGCACCGACTGTGATCAACCAGAGAGATAGGAGGCGAACCACCACAACATGGTGCCTCCCACTCCTAGCTCCCTTAGTCTCCCCAGAAGGATACCATGGTCAATGGTATCGAAAGCCGCTGAGAGGTCAAGTAGCACCAAGACAGAGGAATGACCTCTGTCTCAGGCTCGCCAGAAATTATCCATCAGCTTGACCAAGGCGGTTTCCGTGCTATAGCCAGGTCTGAAACCGGACTGAAAAGGGTCCAGATAATCTGTTTCATCCAATGACCGCAGGGGCTGAAGTGCCATCACCTTCTCTACAACCTTTCCCACAAAGGGTAGGTTGGAGACTGGACGAAAGTTTTTTAATTCTGCTGGGTCCAGGGAAGGCTTCTTGAAGAGGGCCCTTACAACCGCTTCCTTTAAGGGCTGCGGGAAGAACCCCTCCCTCAAGGACACATTAACTAAAGCCTGGAGCCAGCCTCGTGTCATTTCTCTGCTGGCCAAAACCAGCCAGAAGGGGCATGGGTCCAACAAACAAGTGGAGGAACTCATCGCCCCTACAGCCTTGTCCACTTCCTCAGGAGTCACTGGCTCAAACTCCTCCCACATAATAGGACTAAGACCCACCCATGTCATCTCGGTCTGTATTGCCCAATCAGAGTCCAGGTCCATCTGAATCTGAGTGATTTTATCTGACAGAAACTGTACAAATTCCTCAGCTCTACCCCGCAAGGGCTCCTCCATTCCCCCAACCTTAAGGAGGGAGCGAGTTACCCTAAATAGGGCGGTTGGGTGAGAATCAGCAGATGCAATAATTGCGGAAAAATGTGAATATTTTGCCGCCCGTATCACCACTAAGTAAGTCCTAACAAAGGCTCTTAAAAGTGTTCGGTCGGATTAGGATTTGCTGGTCCTCCAGCGTCGCTCTAGACGTCTCTTCTGGCGCTTCATCTCCTGGAGCTCCTTAGTGAACCAGGGAGTTTTCCTGGATCTGCTGCCATTGAGAGGCCGCAAAGGCGCAATCCAGTCCAATGCCCCAGACTCTGCCTTATGCCAGGCAGCCACTAGGGTCTCGACCGGACTGTGGACAAGGGAGTCAGGTATCTCCCCAAGCTCCTTCTGAAACCCCTCAGGGTCCATTAGGTGTCTGGGGCAGAACCACTTAATCGGCTCCACCTCCCTGCGATGGAGGAGTGGAGTCTTAAAGTCCAGCCTCATTATTGGTTTAACAGTTTAAATCAATACTATTGCCTTGAAGGCACACACAATTGATCTTGGGCTGTATATTAATTATGTTCAAAAATAAGATGCAGATTTCTAAGTTACTAAGTTATATAAATGTATGTACCGATATAACTTTTAAAAGAAAAAAGCAAGCAAATAGAAAGAAAATTATTGCAAATTATTCTTAATATAGATAAACAGTAAGCTCAATCCTCAAATAGTGCTGTAAGAGAATGGCAGTGCTGGGTGGCAATGGGTGGCTGCAGTTGGCAGCATCTAGAACAGGGATGTCAAACTGGATTTCTTCAAGGGCAGGATCAACATTGTAGTTCTCTTCTGCGGGCTGGCTGGGGAGCAGTGGGGAGATAGGATGGACCCTTCCAGCCAAAATAGGCCACAGGGAGGCTATGCGCCTTTTTGGCCGGCAAAGTGCTGCAGGACACCATCCACACATGCCCACCCCTGTGTCCCAGTTTGGCTGCCAGAGAGTTGCAGGAGGCCATCCAGTCCAAAAATGGAGTGCAGGGAGACACGCGTGGCCCCCTGCGCCCTGTTTTGGCAGGCAGAGGCACCGCGGGCCAGTCCTTTGCTATTTCCAGGCCAGCCCCAGGGGCCAGATTTAAGCATCCCTCCAGCCTGCGGGCCTTGAGTTTGACACTCCTGATCTAGAAGAAGCCTGTATGATAGGCAAACTATCACGCCCTGCTCCCTGCTCCACTCCAAAACATAATAAAAATAGTAAAAACTACGGCTAAGTAGTTTTTAGTAGTACGGCTAAAAATCCCTTCTTAGTGGAAGTAGCACAAATCTATAATGCCTTTACTAGAGGCAGAATTAATAACACACAGCTGGCAGTACCAGCTTTCTTTCCTGGTTTAATTAACTTTCTGTCCCATGTTTAAGTACAAGATTAGAGCTCTTTCAAAACAATCAGTTCTAGTGTTAACCTATCTCTCCCTCTTTTCTCTCTTTCCCACATCAAAGACCTGAAAACCAGTTTGGAAAGTTCTGGTGGGGCCTTATAGAGGCAGACAATTCAGTGGAAGACAGATGTCTGGCCATCCAAGAACCAAAATTGGGCAATTTTCAGCAACTGGAAGGAAAGAAGAGTACCTACAGCAGCTTTAAGCAGCCAAGAGATACCAGGTATTTTTATTTGTTCTGGTCTCTGATCTTTGACTGTAATAAACTTGATTTGATTTGAAATCTGCAATGCAAAACATCTCCATAAACAATTTAGATGAGGGGATAGAAGGGGAACTCATCCAATTTGCAAATGACACCAAGCTGGTAGGAATAGCCAACACCCAAGAAGATAGGGTCAAGATACAGAAGGATTTCAACAGGCTTGAACACTCGATGAGTGTTCAATCTAATAAAATGAAATGCAATGGTGGAAAAATAAGGTTCTACACTTAGGCAAGAAAAAACTGTCAGGCATAAATGCCCTACCCGTGCCAGGGATTAGCTATAGCTCGGTAGTGCAAGGGTTAACCCAGACACCCACCTGGTCAGCCACTCCCATAGACCCCTCCTTACCTGAATCCCCGCCCACAGGTATAAAAGGTGGGCACACTCCTCCATGTTCTTCATCCTAATGTGAACAGTGATGATGTGATGAACCTGTGAATAAAAGAGAGATATTTTACCTGATGACTCAAGTCTCTTTATTGGGCACGATCCACCAACCCTCGTAACAAGATGGTAGCAGAGGATGGTTGGTAAGGCCCAGCGATCCCAAGCCGCAAGACAAGGACCCATACCTACCTGCAGAATGGCGACACCCCTGAAGCAACGGGAAAGCAACCCATCGGATTCGCCAGGGAAGGCAGGAACCTCAACCACCCCCAAAACCACCGCAACGGAAGAAAAGGGGGAGATCGAGAAAGGGAAAAGGGCCCACCACGGCGACCAAGAAGAAGAGGAGCTGCGACTCGACGTCTTGCAGCTGTTGAAGGAGAGAGCTGGTGACAAAAACCTCCTTACCGACCTGCGGAGCTTCATAATGGACCGCGAAGCAGCAAGGAGCGAAGAAGGCTCGGACTCAGAACTCGAGGAGCTGGACTCGGTGAGTGGATCGCCCAAAAGGGCACTTCCAACGGCCACCGAGACCCAAAGCCCCGCTCTAAATTTGAAACGGTGGCCATCTTTGTCCACGTGCTCGGACAAGATGGCCGGCCTTCAACCAATCGGCAGCCAGGATTCAAAATGGCCGGCGTGCGAAAAATGCCGGACCATGAATTATGAAGAGAGTGACCGGGGAGAGGGGGCAGAATCGGACTCGGACCCCTGGTACACACCCAGCGAGCGGCAAGTCGATAGGGCCATGAAGACCCTTGCCGCGGCCTTCGGCCCGGGCCTCAAAATTACGAAGGAGAAACCGGGGAGGCCGAAACGGAAGGAGGGACGGGGAGAAGTGCAACGGAGCACCCACCGGAGAGCCACTGACGCCCATGCCAGCTCACCAGCCCACCTTCGCACCCCAGGGACACCGCGCCCCCGATCGCCCAAGCCGCGCACCCCGGATCGCGGGGACTGGGGCAGCTACTTACCGCCGTCGCCGGAGCACCAGCGCTGCCAGGATCTTCGCCTCGAGGAAGCAGCAGCAGGACGACACCTTCCAGACCACACCTGGACACCCAAGGCCGAAGCTGAGGCCTACCCGTCCAGCAGAGGCCTCTACAGCGGAGTCGCGATAAATAGATCCTTCCACGACGACGGCAGAGCTGAAATGGACTTCGCGCATGCGCTCTTCCGCCTAGAAGAAGAAAAAAGAAAAAAATTACAAAGCGGGACTTTTAAACTACCGGCAAGCGTTCCCATGCCTTACTGCTGCTATAGGCACATAAGGAACCATGGACAGCAGCCAGCAGTAAGTAATTTTACTAATAGTGCTGGGAACTTACCTGCTGACTTTCCCAAGTTGAGGATGGATGGGGGTAATATTCTAGAGTGGTCACAGCAACTCCAGGTGGTATTCTTAAAAGAGAATATGTCTCATTTTATTAATGACCCCCCAGAGAGACCATGGACTTTAGAGCTGGATTGCATGCACCATAGGGCATTCTATCTTTTAATTGCCAGCATATCCCCCACAATTTACCACTGTATTGGCCACAACCTCACAGTATCAGAAATTATAGGGAAAATGTTTGGGTTGTTTTACAGTGAGAGTGTGTCCACCACCACCCAAATTTCCAAAGACTTCTTTTCTGCCAGACTTAAGCCAGGAACCCCCATGAGTGAGCACCTAGTGTCCTTAAGCGGTACCAGAGCAGAGCTACACCTTAGGGGAGAAGTTATTTCCGACCAGATCATGAAGAGTGTCATAATTAACTCTTTAGATCACTCATGGAATAACTTCTTGACACACTTAGACACCATTAGTCTAGGAATGCTATCCGTGGAGAAGCTATCCAACAAGCTTATCGCAGAAGATAATCTGAGGAGGAGCCGCCCCGGCCCTCCCAGAGAACATAAGGGTGAAAAAAGAGTAGTCTTCCAAGAGAAACAGCACAACACGCCAGAATGCTACATCTGTGGGTCAAGGGGACACATCAAAAGGGACTGCCCCAAGAACTATAGGGAGAGAGGCAGGCCAGAGCATAAGTACAGACAAATGGAAAGGCACGCATCTGAAGAAAGGTATAGGCGTAGGGACTCACCCAATCCCAGGGATAGAAGGGGGAACAGAGACAGCTCGCGCGACAGCAGGACAGGATCTCTATACGGGATAGGGGAGCACACACACACCACACACCAAGACAAAGACGCCAGCTCGTGGCTCCTGGACTCGGGAGCCTCCAACCACATCACATACAACCAGAAACTACTCTCATCATTCAAGAGGGAAGACTTTTCCATCAAGGTTGCGGACCAAAACCAGGTTAGAGTGATGGGAAAAGGGACAGTTACACTGCCAGGTGTAGGGAAAATAGAGGGGGTACTGCTAGTCCCGGAAATACCCCACAACATCCTAGCCGCAGTAAAGCTTAGCAAAGAATCAGGAGTAGAGGTGACTTTTACAAAAGGTAATGTTAAAGTTAGCAGAGATGGGGAAGATATAGGAAGAGTAACCGTCAGCCAAGGGTTACTTTACATAAATTTCTGTGAGAATAACACCCACAGCGTGTACACCAGTTCAGAGAACAGAGAGGACACTGGCCAAAACGAGACTGAGGGGAAACAGGCAGAAGGGGGAGAGATAGATAACGATGGTAACACGACACAAGAAACACAACACAACAGACACACCCAAAGGAGGCCCTCAATAGGCAAACCCATGCATGACGACTGTGCTCATCTGCTACACCGGAAGCTAGGGCACGCCAGTTTTCCCGTGATCCAGAAAATGGCCAATTGTACCGAGGGCATCAAAATAAAGAACTGTGAACACTACCTCGAGTGCTCGGTGTGCAAATGTTCAAAATTAAAGGTAAAACCCAGACCCAAGAAGTCGTTACGTGCCGCCAAACAAATATTTGACTTAATCCACATGGACCTGGTAGGACCCCTAAGGCCATCCATAAATTATAAGAAAAGGTACTTCCTCACCATAGTAGATGACTATAGTCGATATGGCTTCATCTACACCTTAAGAAAAAAGGATGAGGCCTTCCAAAAATTCAAAGAGTTTTATAAAAGAGTAGAAACCCAAAACAACACCAGAATCAAACAAATCATGACCAACAGAGGATCTGAGTTTCTATCTAAGGACTTCTCCCATTGGCTCAGGTCCAAAGGCGTGATCCACTTTACGTCGTCCCCGTTTTCCGCCTTTCAGAACGGGGTCGTAGAACGACGGAACTCCACGCTCCAAACGATGGTCAGGTGCGCCTTAGAGGACGCGGACATTGGCCAACACTTCTGGTCCGAAGCCCTGGTCTATTCCAACTACACACTCAACAGAACATGGTCCAGTGTGATAGACAAAACCCCATACGAGATCATGTATCACAAGAAGCCACAGATAGCACACTTACATGTGTTCGGTGTGACTGCTGATGTACACATACCCAAGCAGTTGCGCAAGAAAGGGGACAAGGTATCCAGAAGACTGAGGTTTATGGGATACGAGCCAGGGACCAAGGGCTTCAGGTTTGTGGACAGCAACAATAGATTTGTGGTCTCTAGGACAGCGGCATTCCATGAGCAAGCCAACTGGTCCAGAATACACTTAAATGAGGTACCCACCAAGCGAGAGGGCAGTCAAAATGAGCAAGCTCAAAACGAAAGCGAGACAGTGGATAGACAGGAAGGGAGCAGGCCCAAACCCAACCTCCAAAACATTAAGATTGAGGGATGGAAAGAGAATCATCCCAAGATAAATATAGACTCACTGACGCAAAGAGAGGCCAGATACCTACATGACACTGAACAGACAGTAGACAGACCGGTCAGGTCAACCAGAAATCAGCTACCCAGGAGGCTAAATGATTACGTGATGCACGTGCACACGAATCACATTACACCAAATTCCTACGAAGAGGTATTAAGGCTACCCCAGGAAGAAAGGACAAAGTGGGAGCTAGCCATGACCAAAGAACTGGATAGCCTGAGGAAGCTAAAGGTCTACACCCCATCCAAAGTCCCAGAGGGCAAGAGCTCAATAGGCACCCGATGGATCTTCAAGGTCAAGAACTTAGAGGGTGGCCAAAGTCTATACAAAGCAAGATTAGTTGCCCAGGGGTTTGCTCAAAGGTTCCCAGATGACTACACTGACACATATTCACCCACCGTAAGGACAGAGAGCGTCAAAAGCGCCCTGGTCATTGCATCCCTGCTAGGACTGGAGGTACACCAGTTTGACGTGCAGACCGCCTACTTGCACGCCAACCTAGATAAAGAAATATACATCAGAGCGCCCCACAGCAAAGAAACCAGCAGAGGAGACACCTGGTTACTTCACAAGAGCCTGTACGGGCTAAAGCAATCAGGCAAGCGCTGGTACGAGTGCCTGGTGGAGGCCTTGAAGTCTATGGGATTCACGGCAACCATAGCTGACAACTGTTTCTTCACCAGGAAGGAGGGGGACTCACCAGAGTACATCCTAGTTTACGTGGATGACATACTATACATCAGCAAACACAAAGGGAACCGCGACACCTTCGCCAGCAGGCTGGGCGAACACTTCACCCTAAAATACCTTGGAAGGATAAATCGGTACCTGGGGGTACAGGTCAACCAAACACCAAAAGGCTTCCAACTGTCACAGAAAGAGAAAATAGAAGAGTTACTCCATAAGTGCAACATGGCAGACGCCAAGGGATGTGATTCACCAATGCAGGCAGACTTCCTAAAAAACATGCATGATGAATCACCCGGATTTGAAGACAACACACTGTACAGGTCAGTCATAGGCTCCCTCCTGTATATCGCTAACTGGACAAGACCGGACATTGCCCTATCAGTTAACTTATTGTCCAGGCATGTGAGCAAACCCACCACATATCACTGGGACGCAGTGAAAAGAGTGCTAAGGTACCTAAAACAAAGTGTCAATGCATGCTTAACCCTAGAACCTGAAAAATCCAACGAACCCATCCTCTCCTGCTACGCCGATGCCGACTGGGCCGGAGATGCCAAAGGCCGGAAAAGCACGTCTGGGTACATATTCTACTTAAATAACAGTCCCGTGCATTGGTACACAGGCAAACAAATCTTGGTGGCAACCTCGACTACTGAAGCTGAGTACATATGCCTCTCCAAAGCCGCCAACAATCTCATCTGGTTCGACGACCTACTCGCCAGCGTGTGGAGAGAACCAGCCTACCCAATAAATATCTACGAAGATAACAAGGCCGCCATAGAAATATCCATGGCTGACCCTGTAGGGCAAAGATCAAGGCACATAGACATAAAGTATAAACACGTGAGACAGCTCTCCAGAATCGGCTTCATAAAAGCCATACACTGCGAGACAGAAGAACAGACGGCAGACATACTCACAAAACCTCTACAGGGCAAACAGCACTCACACTTAGTTTCCAAACTCAACATCCGCCTCAGGGTACCAACCAGTCAGTCAGGCCTACAGACACGGGTCAGGCATTTAGAGGGGGATTTGTCAGGCATAAATGCCCTACCCGTGCCAGGGATTAGCTATAGCTCGGTAGTGCAAGGGTTAACCCAGACACCCACCTGGTCAGCCACTCCCATAGATCCCTCCTTACCTGAATCCCCGCCCACAGGTATAAAAGGTGGGCACACTCCTCCATGTTCTTCATCCTAATGTGAACAGTGATGATGTGATGAACCTGTGAATAAAAGAGAGATATTTTACCTGATGACTCAAGTCTCTTTATTGGGCACGATCCACCAACCCTCGTAACAAAAACAAATGCACAGGTATAGAATAGGTGGTACCTGGCTCAATAGTAGTAACTGTGAGAGGGATCCTGGAATCCCAAGTGGACAATCACCTAAATATGAGCCAGTAGTGTGTTTGCAGGTGTCAAAAAAGCCAACAAAGTCCTAGGCAGCATTAACAGAGGGATAAAATCAAGATCACGTGAAGTGTTAGTTATCACTTTATAATGCTTTGGTGAGATCACATTTGGAAGATTGCATCCAGTTTTGGTTGCCGCGTTATAAAAAAGATGTTGAGACTCTAGAAAGAGTACAGACAAGAGCAACAAAGATGATTAGGGGGCTGGAGGCTATTATATATGAAGAATGAATGCAGGAATTGGGTATGTCTAGTTTAATGAAAAGAAGGACTAGGGGTGATATGATAGTAGTGTTCCAGTATTTGAGAGGCTACCACAAATGCAGTCAACCTATTCTCCAAAGCACCTGAGGGCAGGACAAGAAGCAATGGGTGGAAACTAATCAAGGAAAGAACCAACCTAGAACTAAAAAGAAATTTCCTGACAGAATAATTAACCAGTGGAATGGCTTGCCTCCAGAAGTTGTGGGTGCTCCAATACTGGAGGTTTTTAAGAAGAGATTGGACAACCATTTGTCTGAAATGGTATAGGGTTTCCTGCTTGAGCAGAGGATTGGACTAGAAGAACTACAAGATCTCTTCCAACTCTGTTATTGTTTTATCCCACCTCATACCCACAGTTGTATCAAGAGAAGATGGGAAAGAATGCTAATTTAAAATCTGAACAGTTGAATGTGAATTTAAACCAGTACTTCCCAAACTTTTTCTTACTGATAATATTAATAAGCAGTATTGCCCAAACTGCTTATCAGAAAGTATTTTTTACCCAATGTAGGTAAAACACTTTAAGTCAGTTTAAATGTTCCTGTTGTGACTGGGCAATGGTTTGTGTGGTGTTATCCAAGGAAATAAATAATTTTTTATCCAGTTTTGGGTAATTTATTCAGGTTTGGGTATCTTAACCCTGTTTTTTGAGGGACATAAAGATTTATTATTTTATTTTATTTTATTTTATTTTATTTTATTTTATTTTATTTTATTTTATTTTATTTTATTTTATTATCTGCCCCTCTTACCATAGGGTAACTCTAGGCAGTTTATAGTTAAATGAACTCTCAGTGAGAATTTACAGTTATAATCAATAAAATGAGATGTTAAACATGCTTAATAATTAGCAATCTAAACATTATGACAGTTACAAAAAGACACTGAAGAGAGTTACAGTATGAGAGAAAATTGTCTGCAATCTAACGACTTTATTATTTTGATTGCTTCATCAATCCTATCATTGGTAATACCTGCGCAAAAGTTCAGGAATGTAAACATGAAATTCCTCAAGAGAGGAATTAGAAAATCAAGTTATTCATCAGTTCTCACAAAAATGCACCTCAACCCACAAATTCCTTTCTTAATATTTTCTTAAAATTTCTAACTCTTATATGAATAATTTTGATATATATTTCTCAATATAACTGAGAAAAGCTAATAATGGCATGGGAAAAACCATGATTTAATATGCATTATGAATACATTAAAAAAAAAATCTAAGCAAGCTGCAATTTTACCAGCTGCATTATATACCATACATTATCCTTTAGCAACTTAATTAGAATCTTAATTTGATTGTCCAGTGCATAAATTCAAGTATTTGTTGTTCCATAATTATTTCAGGCTAGGATGTTAGTCTAATGTTTTAAAACTTATATTAGAAAACTCATTTTGTTCACAAAGAGAAGTTTCATTGCTAATGCTTGGTTCCTCAAATCACAAGCGATACCTTCGCTGACAAGTTACCTTGCATGTCTCAGAAACCAAGGAGAGATGTGCTAATGTATCTACCCTACCTTCTCTATTTTTTGAGATGCTGGACAGAATCTTTGCATACAGGGCCAGAGGCAAGAGTTTCTTCATTTTCAACATGTGTCTACAATACCAGGTAGGATATTATTAGACTTAGCAATCAGAGTAGCATGTGGGAGGAAATGCTTCCTTACTGGCTGATGTATTATTATATAGCATGGAGCACACAAATTTCAACATGGTTTGTCAGCTAGCCAAGATGAATTAGAGTAGTCCATGGTACATGGATTGCATTTAAAGAATTTAGATAATTGGGGAGACATGGAAGACGTGTGCAGCTTATTAAATGAATGGGCATTTGTTTGCCTTTAAGTTGTCTCACTACTCTTTCTGCAAGAATCTTCTTGCAATAAAATTGTAATTATGACCCAGATTTGAAGTTCTGATGAGCCTCCTCTCTGCAGTCACATGATTGCATTTTGGGTACCAAGCAACTGGCCTGTATTTATGGCTCTTTGAAACATCAGGTGGTCACATGATTGCAATTTATTATGTTTTTTTGACCATTAGGTTAGTTTTATGACTGCCTCTTTCACTGACCACCACAAAAATGTTAGTCTTGATGACCTGCATAATTCTGGGCTCAACTACAGTTGCAAGTTTAGATTACCTGTACAATGTATTTAAATGGCAAAACTTTGGAAATTACATCAGTAAAAGCCTCTCTGTCTTCAGCTCCTTCCTTGTCCTCCTGTGTTCCAAAGTGGATAAGATTTAAAAATCTAAAACAAATATGTATAAAACTGTAAATAGCAGTTCTCTAGCTCTTTGCTGACCTCTTGTGTTCAATATAAGGATTTGATGAGAAAAAAGAGCTAAATTGGTACTGCATTTCTAAAAATAAATCTCATCTTTTTAACTCTTAAAAACAGTCATTTAGATTAAAAAACACAGATCAGATTTCAAAAATGTTACAGGTAGTCCTCGTTTTATATTACATTTGAGCTCAAATTTTCCATTGCTAAGCAAGATAGTTGTTAAGTGATTTTTGCCCCATTTTATGATCTTTCTTGCCACAATTGTTAAGTGAATCACTGCAATTGTTAAGTTAGTAACATGGTTGTTAAGTGAATCTGGCTTCCCCATTGACTTTGCTTGTTGGGAGCTGGCTGGAAGGTTACAAATGGTGATCACATGACCCTGGGACACAACAGCCATCACAACATGCCAGTTGTCAAGTATCTGAATGTTGATGACATGACCACGGAGACGATGCAATAGTTGTAAATGTGAAAAATGGTAATAAGTCACTTTTTTCAGTGCCATCGTAACTTCGAATAGTCACTAAATGAATGATTGGAGGATTACCTGTAATATAACTGGAGGATTACCTGTAATAGGGTGTTTTTGGAAATGAAGGATCATATTTCCAAAACATCCAGCTTTGCTAATATTGCAGAATGTGTGTCATTTGTTTTTCAAATTTTTGGCATTATTATGATTGGTTGCACAGTCAGCCAGATGTTTAGATTGGATTTGGCATTTTTATCCACATATCGAGTCCTTCCTAAGGATCTGAAATAGACAGAGATTGTTGTTTAATAATGTTAAAGGTTTCTTTATGGGATGTAACCTTTTCCATATAAAGCTGCCTTTTCCAATTGGCTAATGGTGATTTTTGTCAATATTGATGGTATTTAAATAGTGCTTCAGATGTTTTGGGATTGCATCCAAGGCTCCTATTACTATTGGTATTATCTTTCCTTTCTTTTGCTACAGTCATTCTACTTCCATATGCAGGTCTTTATATTTTATCTTTTATAAGAGCCCTGGTGGCACAGTGGTTAGAATGGAGTTTTGCAGACTAACTCTGCCCACTGCCAGGAGTTTGATCCTGACTCGTTCAAGGTTGACTCATCCTTCCATACTTCTGAAGTTGGTAAAATGAGGACCCAGATTGTGGGGGGAGATATACTAACTCTGTAAATTGCTGAGAGAGGGCTGTAAAGAACTATGTAGTGGTATATAAGTTTAAGTGCTAATTGCTAATTGCTATTTTGTGATTTTCTTCAATTCTTTCTCTTCTATTCTGCCATCTCCAGATTCTGCTACATCTGCTATTCAGACTTTTTTGTCTTTCTTAGCAATAATTCTTAAGTCTATAGTGTTATGTGACAGGTGCTTGTCTATTTATATTCTAAAGTCCCAGAGCACTTCAGTTTCTACATTTTTCTATTACTTTGTCTATTTTATGATCCCACCAGTTCTCCATTGTGGCGGGGAAGATCATCCAGGATTGGGTAATACTCTGCTTCTCTGCTTGGAGACCGAGTCAATTTTTCTTGGCCACGCCCCCCTTGCCTGGGTGCTCCCCAGTTCAACTTGGTCTTCCAGCAAGTTGAAACTGAGAAAAAGAGGCTCACCCATTCCTGGAATTTCTTCACACCGATCGACGGAAAGTCCTTATTTTCCTTACCGAGCAAGGCTCGGTGATTGCTAGTGTAGCGATCGGGGAGTCTACTGGTCCGCTGGTACTCCTCCCTGCTGGCTTGATGATCAGCCGAGACCCCTGCCAGTCCCGCGCTTAGCGGAGGGGGTCTTGCCTGTCATGGGCAACCCCTGGCAATCGTTGGCGAAGGAAGAAAGGTTCAGTCACTGTCTGGTTCGTCCAGACACACTGATTGCGGTGAGTGCTGTTTGCGCCAGAAGAGCCATGGCAGGAGCACTCATGACGAGCCAGTCCGCCTCATTTATATGTGGAAAGCGGCTGCCGAGTTCAGCATCATCTTAACCACGGCAGGAGTGCTCTTGGAGAGCCGGGCTGCCTCGTTCCACAGGAGGATGGCGGCAACACCGCTAAAGACTATATTACAGCCACGACGGGAAGCCTCCTTTACCGCTCATCGAGCATGGGAGAGCTCAGTGCAATCATTGCCATGGCAGGAGAGCTCTTTGAGCCAGTCTGCTGAAGATACAGCGGCGACAGCGCTCAGTGCAATAGCGACTGAGGCAGGAGAGCTCAGACCAGCCTGTCTGCCCATCTCATGAGGTAAAGTGGCTGATACGTCCAGTGGCATCGGAGCAGGCAGAGACTTGCAAACAATGCACCATTGTTGCTACTTTGTCATGCTGTATTTTGTTAGCAGTCTGTGTAATGTTGCAGAAACTAACTATATGGTCCATTGTTTCTTCACCTTCTTTGCAAAGGCAGCATTTGCAGTCTGTTGCTGTCGTCTCAATTTTGGCTTTGTATGCATTTGTTATTGAGGCCTGGCCTTGTGCAATTAGAATTAGACCCTCTATTTCATTTTTCAACTTTCCTGCTTTTAGCCATAATTAGGTCTTGTTGAAATCTGCATGGCTGCTAGTTTTTTTTTAACTATTGGCTATGTAATGTCTCTTATCTGTTCTTATTATTGGCATTAATATACAATGCATGCATACTAAAATATTTTTCGGTCTATAAGACGCACCCCCCCAATAAATTGGGTGGAAATGTCTGTATGTCTTATAGAGTGAATGTTGCCAAAGCCCCACCCAACCGCTGATCCCCACCCTTCAGCCTCTGCCTCCCAGCAATTTGCCTCTTTGCAGCAAACAGCAAACAGCCTGGTCAGCTTCAGCACAGCCTGATTTAGCACAAGCAGCTGATTGGAGGTTGGACTGGAATACTGCTGATCAGCTATTCCAGGCTGCAGGGATCACCGCTGCCCATCACTGCTGTCACCGCCCATCGCTGCCACCTATCGCCGCCTCCATGCACCCCATATTTGGCCTCTGCGCACCCCATTTTCAGCCTCCATGTGTCCCATTTTCAGCTCATTCCAGGCAGCCACCACCTGAAATGGGCTGAAAATAGGACATACGGAGGGCTGAAAATGGGACGCACAGAGATCAAAAATGAGGTGTGTGGAGGCCAAAAAAGGGATGTGCGGAGGCAAAAAAATGGGGTGCATGGAGGCGGCGATGGGTGGCAGCACTGGGGATCCCCGCAGCCTGGAACAGCTGATCAGCGGTATTCCGGGAGGCCAATCCAACTGCCAATCAGCTGCTCATGCTAAATCAGGCTGTGCTGAAGTTGACCAGGGTGTTTGCTGTTTGCTGCAAAGAGGAAAATTGTTGGGAGGCAGAAGCAGAGGCAGATTTTTTTTTCTTGTTTTCCTCCCCAAAAACTAGGTGCGTCTTATGGTCCGGAGCATCTTATTGTGTGAAAAATACAGTACATCAATACATATATTCTGATGTATTCTGTTATCTTGGTAATATTATCTATTGAGCAGAATTCTAAATAAAATATTATGAATAATTTAAGAATGTTATCAGAAGAACTGAACAGAAATGTTAAGGAAACCATATAAAGATACACCAGGCCCTATTTATTCAGAAATAAATTCCATTAAATTCACCTGTAATTATTCTTTAAGCTACCTTTTGCAGCACTGTGCTTATCATATGTTTTAGATTTTAACTCTCACAATCACCACAGAACAAGCTCAAAGAATGAGATTGTGGGAGCAGGAATCCAGTATCTCTGAAAGTTGGAAAAGTTTATCCTAGGAAATGTATTTTGGATTTTAATCTTATCTAGAAATAACCTTTGTTGAGTTGACCCACTTGTGCATAAGTGCATAGAATTGGGCTTTCAATTGTTTCCTGTTATCCATTTTAATAATTATTTAATTTTTTAAAAATGTTCCAGATGAATTTCAAATTCTTTGTCTCTGTTTGGTGTCTTACTCTTAATCCAAAGTAAATTAAAGTATGTTCTATTCACCCTGTTAGTACTTTTCAGATCAGCTTGATTTCAGTTTTTTCATAATTGTTTTTTTTTTAAATTTGATTTATATGCTGTCCTTCTCCGGAGACTCAGGGCGGCTTACAATGCGTTAAGCAATAGCCTTCATACTTTCGTATATTTATACAAAGTCAGCTTATTGCCCCCACAAACTGGATCCTCATTTCACCTACCTTAGAAAGGATGGAAGGCTGAGTCAACCTTGAGCCTTGGAGAGATTCGAACCAGCAGTAAATTGCAGGCAGCTGTGTTAATAACAGGGTGCGTAGACCACTGTACTATCAAGGCTCTTGTTAATACTAATGTATCATTTTTGCTAGTTCCGGCTGGACATTTGAAAAATCATAATCCTGTGTTTATTATAAGCTTTATTCACAACCATGATTATACCTTGAATCTGCTGTTGGACATATATCCCTGGCCATATCATGATGCCGGCTGTGAAGCAGTGCTGGTATATTAGCATGTTGCAAGCACTGAAAAACACCACTTCCTCTACACTCTCATGAAACCAGCTTCTTTTTCTCTTTTCATTTCAGCACTGACTTGAACACACATTTCTACTATGCCTGGGTTTCCATCAGCAAAACTGTCTACCATGGTCCCATTTCTCAGCTTGTATTTCTGTCGCGGTGCCACGGTGCTGCGGGAAGGGTAGGTTGGCGGCATTGGCGGCGTGTGGGTGGCAGCAGCAAGCCTTGATCGACCAGCTTCCCTGGTCGCTGAGGTATACGATGGTGCCGCCGCCGATGCTGCCACTGCTGCTGCTGCTGCGGCTGCTCAGTGGGAGAGCCGGGAGTTAGGCGATAACATCGGACGAAGATTACTGTGGTGGTGGGGTCTTTCCATCACGTAATAAAAAACTCAGGAACTTTTTGGACTGCTGCAGGCCTTTGGGTTTAACACCTGAAGGGTTTGTCCCTGCGGCGAGGGTAGGGTCCGTCGGAAGAACTGGGGAGCTTGAGGGGGTCGGGTGGTTGGCGGAGTGGTGATTACCCGGCCACCTTGTATGACCCTCCCCCTCCCCCCTGGCCGGTTTATAGGCCTTGTGATGGTTACTCTTGCCTTGCTGGTTCCTGGCGGATGGAAATAGCCCCTGCCCGTATCCATCCTTTATTTCCCTGGTACGCCCACCATCTGAGCCCACGTGGACTGGCCTTATTTTCCATCTTTGCTCAATTGCTGTTTGGAGAGATGCAACATAGGGGTGTACTGAGGGAGCTGGTTTTGCACTGCACACCCATCACCGGGGGGGGGGGGTTGTTCCAGATTCTCCATAGCTAGTTGGCCAACCACCGTGAAAGGGTGATTTGGAGGTTTGCCCCCCCCCAGTGGTCGGAGTGCCATGACTCCTGCCTACTGTTGTGAGAGGTCAGTGGAGACTTTGCCAGCTACACCTGGCTTCTTCTTTCCCTGGACTTGTTGGATCATCATGGTGGATTCCCAGGCCATAACATACCATCATCCCAGAGCTTTGGATGTATACAAAGACTAAGCTTCTTGTACTGTGAGACTGCCCCCTCTCGCAGACTTGGCCCTCCATGTTATCGAGGGCCTATCTTGATGACGGGTTTTGGAACCCCGAGAGATGGCATTCTTGAAAAAAGAGATTAAGGGGGTTTTTAAATGGGTTTTTAATTAACATTTTAAGGGGTTCAGGGGTGACCAAGAGGGGTTTCGGGGGTAGCCCACCAAGGTTGAGGCCAGGTCTGACAGGGGATTGCGGCAATGGGGGTGCAGGGTTGAACACCAGGGAAGGGGCTAGAGCTCGATCTAATGAGGGCTGTTTGATTTGTACTGTGGGTGGGAGGGGCAGGCATGGTGGAAGCAGGGGGCCATATCATGTTATGGGAGTGCGCACTTGCTATCTTCGAGCGATTGCGCACTCCGGCCCCCAACGTTTTTTTCGTTCCCCAGGTAGCACAGATCCTCAGGGCCTGAGCTATCGGCTGATGTTGTGCAACGCCAGGTCCATGATAAATAAGGCCCCCCTCATTTATGACCTTATTCAGGAGGGGGGAGCAGATGTGGCAGGTATTACGGAGACCTGGTTGGGGCCGGAAGGAGGGGTGCCCCTTGTTGAAATGTGCCCACCAGGTTTCCGGGCATTCCATCAGCCGAGGGCTCATGGTAGGGGCGGGGGGTGGTGGCGGTTATTATTAAAGAATGTCTATGTCCGAGGGAGGCCACTGTACCTCAGATAGCCGGATGTGAGTCCCTCCTTGTAAAGTGGGGTCATGGGGGGCAGATGGGCCTGCTGATTACGTACTTGGCTCCCTGCTTGTGGCAGCAGCCCTGCCTGAGCTACCTGACATTATAGCTCGGGTGGCGGTTGACACCCCCAGGCTTATGGTTATGGGGGATTTCAACCTACCATCTGTCGGCGAAACGTCTATGGTGGCTTGGGAGTTCTTGGCTTCCATGACAGCCTTGGATCTGACCCAGTTAGTTCAAGGCCCTACTCACATGGGGGGACACACTCTGGATTTGATTTTTGTCTCTGGTCAGTGGCAGAGTGATCTGGAAATAGGGGATTTAGTCATCGAGCCCTTGTCATGGTCTGATCACTCCCTCCTTCGCATGGACTTTTGAACTGCTACACCTCACTGCAGGGAGACGGAACCGATTAGGTGGTTCCGTCCCAGGCGCCTGATGGACCCGGATAGGTTCCTGATGGAGCTTTGACCATTCCCTGAGGCTCTGGCTCATGGTGCGACTGAAGAACTGGTGGTTGCCTGGGATAGGGCAGCCCCTGGAGCTTTGGACCGCATCGTGCCTTTGCGGCCTTTAACCTGGTGCCGATCTCAATTGGCTCCCTGGTTTTCCAAGGAGCTGAGAGAGATGAAGCGCCAGAAAAGACGCCTGGAGAGTGATTGGAAGCCCAGTCGCCCCAAATCTGACCGAACACTGGTGAGGTCTCATATTAAGAGCTACCTAGTGGCGAGAAAAGCGGCAAAATTTAACTATTTTTCCACTCTTATCGGGTCTGCAGAGAACCACCCAGCAGCCCTGTTTAGGATGTCCCACTCCCTCCTTCATCTGGGAGTGAGGGAAGACCCCTTGCAGGGCAGGGCTGAGGATTTTGTGCAATTCCTGAATGACAAAGTCACTCAGATTCGGGAAGGTCTGGACTCTAATTTGGTAGATCCAGATGGGATGTCGAAGGGGGGTCTTGAGAATGTTATCTGGGAGAGGTTTGACCTTGTGACGCCCGAGGATGTAGACAGGATTCTGGGGAGGCTTAGCGCTGCCACATGTTTATTGGATCCGTGTCCCTCCTGGTTGGTGCTGGCCTCCCGGGAGGTTACACGCAGCTGGCTCCAGGGGATTATTAACGCTTTCTTGAGTGAGGGTTACTTCCCCCCCTCCTTGAAAGAGGCGGTGGTGAGGCCCCTCCTCAAGAAGCCCTCCTTGGACCTGGCTGTATTAATGAATTATCGCCCAGTCTCCAACCTTCGCTTCGTGGTGAAGGTTGTTGAGAGTGTGGTGGCACGACAACTTCCCCAGTACCTGGATGAAGCCGATTATCTAGATCCATTCCAGTCGGGCTTCAGACCGGGGCACAGCACGGAAACGGCATTGATCGCATTGGTTGATACCTCTGGAGGGCTCGGGACAGGGGTTGCTCCTCTGTCCTGGTCCTATTAGCTCTCTCAGCGGTTTTGATACCATCGATCATGGTATCATGCTGCGAGGATTGGAAGGGTTGGGAGTGAGGGGCACCGTGTTGCGGTGGTTCTCCTCCTTCCTCTCCAACCATGTGCAGTTTGTGTTGACAGGGGGGCAGAGGTCTACCTCGAGGTGCCTTGTATGTGGGGTGCCGCAAGGGTCAATTCTCTCGCCCCTTCTGTTCAACATTTATGTGAAGCCGCTGGGCGAGATCATCCGTGGTTTCGGAGTGAAGTTCCACCAGTACGCTGATGATACTCAGCTGTACATCTCCACCCCGGACCACCCCAATGATGCCCTTGACATGATGTCCCAGTGCCTGGAGGCCGTGTGGATCTGGATGGAGAGAAACAAGCTCAAACTCAACCCCTCCAAGACCGAGTGGCTGTAGTTTCCGGCATCCTGGTATAGTCAGCTGGTTCCATCGCTGACTATTGGGGGCAAGGCCTTGGCCCCCTCAGAGTGGGCTTGCAACTTGGGTGTTCTCCTGGATGCACGGCTGTCTTTGGAAGATCACATGATGGCTGTGGCCAGGGGAGATTTCTATCGGGTTCGCCTGATGCACCAGTTGTGTCCCTTTCTGGACCGGGATGCCCTGCGCATGGTCACTCATGCCCTCGTCCTGTCTGGACTACTGCAACGCTCTCTACATGGAGCTCCCCTTGAAGAGCACTCGGAGGCTCCAAGTGGTCCAGAATGCAGCTGTGTGGGTGGTTATGGGTGCGACTCGGTGCACCCATGTAACACCCCTCCTGTGCGAGCTGCACTGGCTCCCGGTGGGCTTCTGGGTGCGATTCAAGGTGTTGGTTACCACCTTTAAAGCGCTCCATGGCTTAGGACCGGGGTATATACGAGACCGCCTTCTGCCATCAACAATCTCCCACCGGCCAACATGCTCCCACAGAGAGGGACTCCTCAGGGTGCCGTCGGCCAATGTCGACTGGTGACACCCAGGAGGAGAGCCTTCTCTGTGGGGGCACCAGCCCTCTGGAATGAGCTGCCCCTAGAGCTTCGTCTTAGCCCCGACCTGCGTACTTTTTGCCACGCCCTTAAGACGCTTCTGTTCCAGCAAGCCGGACTGGCCTAGTACGAATTTTAAAATGGGTGTATGTGTGTTTTAATTCGCAGGCCAAATTTTTATATTCGATTTTAATTGGTTTTAAATTTTATAAATCTATGTGTTTTAATATGGCTGTACACTGCCCTGAGTCGTTTGGGAGAAGGGTGGTATAGAAATCTAATAAACTTGAAACTTGAAACTTGTCACCCTTCCCAACCCAAGGAGAAGCCTATATAATCATGCATGGTCATCTTTGTGAGATATATAAATTTCTATGTTGGTACAAGATACTTTTTTATTTCTCTTTTTATTAATGAAGAAATATTAATATTTATATTAGTACTGGAAGCTCTGGGCAAGATAGGCATCAGGTAAGTGATTTGGAGTCTCCAAATGATGAAACAAAATGAGAGAAATATGGAGTGGTTTCTTAGCATCTTCAATATGTTTTGTATCTGCTGATGTGGCTCATTCCCTAATCCAGAATGCACTATAACAGCTACTAAGTTTATTTTTCTGACCATTGAAAAAGAGGCATCAAGTGGGAGGGAAAAACAGCAACAAAGCAATTCAATGAACATTTTTGAGAAACTTTCCTATATCTTTATGATGTATCCAAGACTCAGAAGCAGGAAAGAAAATATGTATTACTTGCAATGCTTATATTCATTAGGACCATGCCAAAAATTCAGCTGAGACCAAAAGTCTCTTCAGCATTCTCTTTCATCCACAAATTACTTTAGGTTTTCTATGCCTGATGCCTGTCAGGTCCATCTCAGATCCATCATGTCTCTTTACTCCTCTTGTTGAAGGCAGATTGTAGGATTTTGTATTTTCTGTTCACAATGATATGCTTTGAACCAGATTTCACCCGCAACCTTCAAGGAACTGGGGGAAAAAAACAAAACGGAAAGTAAGTCCTGTTTCATTGCTATGAGAATTAAAACCTATTCAGAAAAATCATGCCTCTGATTCAAGCAGAGGGTTGAATTCAGAAAAAGTGCAGTACATTGAAGACAGAGTGAGCAGCACAAAAATCTCTCAGTGATTGTTGTTTCTCCTTTTAGGTATTTGACATGTCTTGATAGTTTATTTATTTTATTTATTTATTTGTTTTGTCAAGCATGTATAAGATAATAGATATAAGTATATACAAGATTATGAATACATGAAATGGATATGAATAAATGGGGTTGTTAGGACAGGGATGGAAGGCACGTTGGTGCACTTATGCATGCCCCTTACAGACCTCTTAGGAATGGGGTGAGGTCAACAGTAGACAGTCTAAGATTAAAGTTGTGGGACTTTGGGAAATCTCTAGCTTGCATTGATGTTTTATGGACTTATGTTATTATTATAAAGTAGCACCTTATCCAATCACCCAAATTGCAAGGACATGGTGGTAGGGAGAGGACAGAGTCTGCCTACATGTCTGCCTACCTGGACATGTAATTTTCATGCTAGCAATATTGAAATAGTTTCCTATTGCCTATTTCTAGAGGGCTTTTTGCAACTTTAGTGTATAACTTACATCCTTTTCTTGATGGCTCCTATCAAAATATTACCAACTTAAATGCTGCTTGTATTGTTGAGATCTACCATGTATGAAAGGCTCTTTGATGTTAACTGATAACTAATTGTTTAATAATAACTAATTTTATAAAAGAAGCATGTGATAGAATACATGCTTAATGATTAGCATTTCTCCCTTTCTGATACTAGGCTTGTTTTTCTTAAAGGATTTACATCAGTGGTGGGATTCAAATTTTTTTACTACCAGTTCTGTGGGCTTGGCTTGGTGGGCATGGCATGACTTGGTGGGTGTAACTTGTTGGGCTTGGCAGGGGAAGGATACTATAAAATCTCCATTCCCTCCCCCCTCCAGGGGAAGGATACTGTAAAATCTCCATTCCCTCCCCACTCCAGGGGAAGGATACTGTAAAATCTCCATTCCCTCCCCACTCCAGGTGAAGGTTACTGCAAAATCCCCATTTCCTTCCGATCAGCTGGGACTCAGGGAGCAGAGAATAGATGGGGGTGGGGCCAGTCAGAGGTGGTATTTACCAATTCTCTGAACTATTCAAAATTTCTGCTACCGGTTCTCCAGAACTGGTCAGAACCTGCTGAATACCACCTCTGATTTACATCCAAAATCTTGGTCCTCATTAACAGTTTCATACTTTACATACCAGATCGTTTCTGAGGACTTAGTGTTCACTTGACATCTTCACACTCAGGAATATGTTTATATAATTGCATGTTCTCCTTTCCCCTACTCTTGAGAGCAAAACCATGCAGATCCTTCATTTGATTTGCTGTTTGGCTAACCTTTATATATTGAATATTTCCTAGATCCTCAATTCCTCTTCTGACCTGATAGTCCGAAGTTTGCAGTCTGATACTTACTGCACAATGTCAGCAAAGCCAGTGAACATGGGTTTTGATTGATATTCAATACCATGTTTGGCACACATGGATTTCACCAAAGGAGCCACCTTCCAAAAGTTGTGCCGAGGCATCGTAGGGAAGAGACTATAGGCAGAAAGGAAGGCAAAGAAATTGTGATCCTTTATTATCTTTTTGTCTTATTCGAACTATGAAGCAGTTTCTTACTGATAGCTTAAAATCTGTCTTATTGCCTTAAATCAGTACTCACTGGTGCTCAATTTGAAAATTCAGGTGCCCCGTTACCCAGTCATTGAAAAAAGATTGATTCACATTGCATGTTGTCTGAAGCTGGGAGAAGAGAGAAAGACAAGTTTTAATCCAGACATACTGTGAACAAAGGGAGAACAAGCAAATGACCATGATTTATATTTATATTTGTCCATGATTTATATTTACATTCATGTTGGTTTGTATGTATTGGTATATAACTAGTATTTCTAGACAAATATATTGAATTTTGGAAATCTTAAATTACCGTATTTTTTGGAGTATAAGACGCACCGTTTTACCCTCCAAAAGGGGGTGAAAATTTAGGTGCATCTTATACACCGAATGTAGCCCTGCCCACCCACTGGCCCCCACCCTTTGGCCTGTGCCTCGCGGCAGTTATCTTCTTGCAAGCAAACAGCAAGAAAAAACAGCCCCTTTCAGCTTCAGCATAGGTTAATTAGCACAAGTTGAGCAGATTTTTTTCCCTAGCTATGCTGAAAAAACGAAACTGAAAGTAAAGCAGGCTCTTTGCTACAACGTGACAAAATGAGGCAGAGAGAGATTTCTTTTTCTTTTTTCTCACCAAAAAAGGTAGGTACAAACAATGGGAAATTTAGAGCAAAAGAGGAGAGTTCAAGATTTTAAAACACAAAGGAAAAAAAGCTCTATTTAACTAGGGAATTGTAATAATTGAGATACTATTAATTGTATATTGTGTTGAAAGCAGAAATGGTTAAGTTGTGGGTTGGAGGAATATATGAGGAAAATTATTTGGTTTATTATTATTGGTAAATATAATTAATTGATTTGTAAGAAATTTGATTGCATGGAAATAATTGGAATATTCATGTTCATATTGATTAATATACAAAAAACATAATTATAACTAATTGATTTATATAAAAATGTTGAATTTGTATTAAACAATTGTAATATTAAATAATTAACCAATGAGAGGATGGATATAAAAATAGATGACAATAGGAAGGGGTATAATATAGAATAGAAGGGAAAAATTGAATTTGATTAAGATTAGAGATGAGAATGAAGGATAATATTGGTTTTTTAAAAAAAATAGATGAGGAGTAAATATGGCAAAAAGGAAATATAGAAATTGTAAATTTAATTGAAATGACTAAACACTGTTTAAATTTGTGAACCAGCCAAACACTCTGTTCAAAGAAAATACATTGTATGTTTGTATGTGTGTTTGTCTAAAAAATAATAAAAAAAACAAACCAAAAAAGGTAGGTGCATCTAATATGGTATATTACCCTAATAGTAGAGTTTAAATACTCATTTGTATCAAATCTGATAGTCACCAGTGTACAGTTTTGAAAACACAGAATTTGTTAAAATATTCATGAACTGGCAGAGACATGGTAACAAGGTCAGCCAATGAATAGGCATAGCAACTAAATCAGCCAATTGGGAGCTGAGACAGACTGGAGCCAGGGTGTGTCTTAGTCTGCAGCTTCTGAGTCTGTGCAGAGAATTGAAACTGAAAATAAGCAGTCTGTGCATGCTTGTCTGCTCTGCTGAATGAAAATGAAACTCTGCTAAATGAAACTAACTGTTCTCTCCTGCCTTGTGTTCTGCCTCTAACTTCTACCACGTTGGAAGAATCAACTATTGGTATTGTAAATACTTCATCTGTTATTATGTATATAAAGAAGTTAATGAATCCAGCTGAATCAGTTATCTGTGTGTGCTTTTTGGATTTGATTTCTACTGCAAACTCTGACAGTTTAAGGGCCTAGAGCACACAGAAAGACTGAATTGCAATTAAGCTGAAAGATTGCCAGTGTGAGAAACCAGGCAGAGAAGAAACCTGCTTGCAGGATGGCTGTTGAAATTAAGGAAAGCTCTCTGCCTCAGAAGGGGCAGAAGAACTATATTATTTGGGGTGCAAAGATGGAATGTTTCCTGAAGGCTAAGGAGCTCTGGGATAAATCCACCCCAGGCTTTTGCACAGGAAGCTTGGCCATGCCAGCTTCAGAGTTTTGCAACAGTTTGCAGAAGGGTTGAACTTAAAGGGACGTAAGGTATACTTGGACTGTGCAGTATGCAAATCATCAAAGTCCAAGACGTTCCCAGTAAGCAAGTGTAGCACAAGGCAGACAACAAGAGCTCTAGAACTGGTACATGCAGATTTGGTTGGGCCACTACAAGCCAGTGTGAGAGGAGCAAAGTATGTGCTGGTCATTGTAGATGACTATATGGGTTCTGCTATTTACTAAAGAGTAAAATAGAGATGCTACAGAAATTTAAGTAATGGATAAGCTTTGTGGAAGGAAAATATAAACAACAGGTATGTCAGCTGCAGACTGACAGAGGTTCAGAAGTTTGTCAACAAGTTTTCAACAGTGGTTGGGACAATTAGGAATAAAACAGAGATACACTGATCCATATACAGCAGCTGAGAATGGTGTAGTTGAGAAACAGAATGGAGTCTTACAAATCATGAAGGACTCGCTGCTGGAGGACTCTGGTCAGAGCCGATCATATTGGGATGAAGCCATGTTGACTGCTAATTATTTAATCAATAGGCTGTAGAGTTCATCAATTAATGATACTCCATATGCAGTGCTATATGGGAAGAAAACATATCTTGCACATTTAAGGGTTTTTGGAAGCAATGCATGAGTGCATATTCCAAAAGCAGTTAGAAGAAAGAGACAACCAAAGGCTAGAAAGCTCAGGTTAGTGGTCTATGGGCCAGGCTCAAAAAGCTATCATTTTAGCGATGGAAGCAAAAGAATAGTAATTTCCTGGTCTGCTAGTTTTGCAGAGCAAAATTGGAACAGAATTGATGCAAACTTTTAGAATGATTCACTTAGTGATGGTGATTCACTTAGTGATGGTAACTCACTTAGTGACTGTAACTCACTGAGTGACGGTGTCAGCGTTCAGGGAGGAGAAACTGAAGAGGCTGGAAAAGATATGAAGCAAGAAAGGGTTGAAACACAGCAGCAGTCAATGCCACGCAGGTCAGAGCGATAGAACAAGAGGATTCCACCTGACAGGTATTCTGCTAGTAAAGTAAAAGTGTATAATGTATGGTATGAGCCAAGAAACTATAAGAAAGTACTGGCATTACCTAAAATAGAACAAGTAAAGTGGAAAGAAGCCATGGACAAGGAAATGAAATCCATGGATGAACATAAAATGTTCACATCTATGACTTTGCCACAGGGTAGCAAAGCTGTAGGATGCAAGTGGGTGTACAAGAAAAAAACTGCACAATAATGAGATACAATATAAATCAAGGTTTATACCTTAGTGGCACAAAGTTTTTCACAGTTGAAAAATGTGCACTATGATGAGGTATTCGTGCCAACTGTAGGGTGAAAGCATAAGACTCGCACTAGCATTGGCAGTGGCATATGGCCATAAAATTTGGCATTTTGACATAACCACTGCATTCCTCAATGCAGAGTTAGAGGAAGAAATTTACATGGTTCAAGCACCAGGGTATGAAAGTAAAAAGCCTAACACCATGTACAAGTTGAACAAGGCTATTTATGAGCTGAAGCAGTCAGCCAAGAATTGGAATATATTTTTAGATAATGCATTGAAGGTCTTGGGTTCAAGAGTTGCAAGGCTGATGGTTGCATATACACTGGAAAGTTACAAGGTAGGGATTGTTAATTATCAGCATTTGTGGATGATCTTTGTTTCATTACAAAGGATGTATCACAGTAAAAGGGTTCTCAGGTATTTGAAGGGAACTGTGATTGTGGGTCTTCAAATACAGGTATCTGAAGAATATTAAATTAATATTAATTGAATTTATGTCTCTTCCAGTCATGAAGGTAGGAGTGTTAGAATATTCATGAACTGGCAGAGACATGGTAACAAGTACAGCCAATGAATAGGCATAGCAACTAAGTCAGCCAATTGGGAACGGAGATAGACCGGAGCCAGGGCGTATCTTAGACTGCAACTTCTGAGTCTGTGCAGAGAACTGAAACTGAAACTAAGGAGTCTGTGCATGCTTGTCTGCTCTGCTGAAATGAAACTAATTGTTCTCTCCTGCCTTGTATCCTGCCTCTAACTTCTACCACGTTGGAAGAATCAACTATTGGTATTGTAAATACTTCATCTGTTATTATGTACTGTATATAAAGAAGTTAATGGATCCAGCTGAATCAGTTATCTGTGTGTGCTTTCTGGATTTGATTTCTATTGCAAACTCTGACAGAATTAAAATGTAATTCTAGTAATATGTTTATTTATTATTAGTTTGATTTATATGCTGCTCTTCTCTGGAGACTCAGGGCGGCTTACAATACTTTTAAGCAATAGCCTTCGTACTTTTGTATATACCTGCTTAGTAGGGCTTTTGGCCCCCCCTAAGCGGTGTTCTATTTTATACAAAGTCAGCTTATTGCCCCCACAAAACGGGTCCTCATTTTACCTACCTCGGAAGGATGGAAGGCTGAGTCTATTTTTCATTTTGTGAAACATTTCTTTTCAACAGTTACTTTCAAATCTTCCCCTTACTTATTCCAGACTGAACCAAGTTGTCTGGTATGATTTGAACTCACAGGCCTCCTTTTCTAAAAAGAATGTCCTGATCTGGATGAAAACCTCATGCTGGGAATGGAAAACAGAGAACTGATTCCTGCACAGGCTGTTTTCTCTTTTGGTTAGTGCTATTATCTTAAAATGAGGCCAAAGGATAGTTGTTCCGCTCATCTCATTTCCATTTTTATACAGTTCAAACAAAAACGAGGGCAATCATACTCTGTAAGAAAAGGCATGGTATTTCTAAACACAATTCAAACTTTACCATTCCATAGAAAAAGCACTATCAAAAAATAATAGATGAAAATAACTTCTGAAAATGAATTTAGCTTTCACACGTGCAAATTATAGTTTGATACTGTGGTAATTGGATTATTATGGTTCTGTGAGTTATTGTGCATGTAATAAAATTATACAGACAGGCTAGAGTTTAATCATATACAGTACAGCCATCTATTTTATCTTGGAGACTTCTCTTACCTGTGTAGAGAACCAATCCATGTTTTTATCATGATCAATGTACATAGGAAGATGACTCGTCTGTGATATCCATGTAAATAAGATACTGTCAAGAAGACTGAGAGACAGAAATGAGGCAAAGTGAGGAAGTGAAACTATATCTACACAAACCAGCCATTAAATAGAACAATGGGACAATTATTGGTTTATTTGCTAGGCTTAGAATGCAAGTCATTCACTAGACCACTAGACTGGTACTGGTCTGTCTCACGTTGGGAACCAGACCATGGAAGCGGCAGGTGAGCGTATGATGCTTCATTTGCACATGTGCAGGACTAGGTTGAACATGTGAATCCCCTCTCCCTCTGCCACCACCACCACACACACTACTGCCCCACACCACCATCAGTCTGCACAGCCAAAAAGGTTGGGGACTGCTGCACTAGACCTAATGATGCCTTTCTCTGGAAACCAATACTTGTCCAACTGAAACACCCCCCCCCCCCAACAATGAGTCAGATCCAAGATCAGGAGCCCCAGTTTTTCTGAGTCAGTGGACATACTTGGAAGGTTGATCAGATTCCATGGAAACTTATACAGAATGGAAACTACAGATTGGCTTGGCTATATCCCAAGATGTATAATGACAAATGGGTGACCCTCTTAGAGCGAGACAAATTGGTGAGGTTGTTCTTGCTACTCCCTCTAGCCCCTCATGATGCCCCTTATCATTTCTAAATGACAGCATAAACTCAAAGAATAAAAAGGAATAGAGAGAAGGAGTAAAAAGTTAAAGGAAAAAGAAAGAAAAGTAAGAATATAATAAAGAGAAAAGAAGCATATAAAGAGGTTACTTCCAACCTTCATCACAATAAGTATAAACAAATTTAGTAACTCTTCACACTCTATAAAGTTACAAACATTTATCTCTTCATCCCATATCTTATTTATAAACAAACTCTTAAAACATTATTCTTTTTGTCTTGTGTCAGCAGAAAGTCAAAAAAGAGTCAGAAATAATAACTTATCTTATTTTAACATTGATCAAATAAGCCAACTTTATATTCAATCCTTTTACTTAATCTTTAGCTCATTCAAATATTGTCATAAGATTTTATTTCTCTTCATTTCTTTTTGTCCTATCACACAAAGTTCCTCAAGACTTTAACAAGACTTTTGTTAAATTCCAGTTGAAAAAAAATTATCCACATCACTTTCTTGGTTTGTCATTTGTATTTCATTTTTAAAATTTAAAACCTCAGTCAGTTTCTTTTAAAGTTCCAGTGAAACATCCTTTTCTAACTCATTATTTTGGTCTATCAGGTGTAAATCCAATTTC
Source organism: Pantherophis guttatus (assembly GCF_059756535.1). Lineage (NCBI taxonomy): Eukaryota > Metazoa > Chordata > Lepidosauria > Squamata > Colubridae > Pantherophis > Pantherophis guttatus. The sequence goes on along the minus strand of NC_142063.1, from coordinate 111,987,575 downwards.
AATACCATCTCCATTTTGTCAAAATTTGTTTTAAAAATGACATTTCTTCATGCTTTGGACATAGTTTATCCATTAAAGCATCATCATTACTGACATTGATATTATGGCTACTATTTTCTAATTCTGTTCTTTAAAAGTCTCCTTCAGTGTTTTTATTTTCATAACATTTTGTACTATCCTGCAGTCCTATATATCTTTCCTCTACTTAATATGTTTAGTCCCCTCTTGTATCCAGTTTTTGAAATCATGAAATTACTCATTTGTATTATGTTTTGTAAAAACCAAAACAGGATCTATTTTCCACATGAAGATGCTTGTAGTTTATAATTAATTCTAAAATCTTATTATAAAAGTTTTAACATTTTAGGTCCAATTTTATCTGGACCTTTAGCCCATTAGTTACTTTCTAAGATCAAAATCATATTGAACTTTTTGGTGATTATTTCAGATTCTTTAAATTCTAAGCTTATAATTAAATCTTTCTTTTGTTCAGGATGAAAGGCAAATTTATCCAGCATTTTCAAACTTGTCATTCTAATAGCTTAGAAGTAGTTAATCAGCAATTTCTGAAAGTGATTAGAAAGTGCTGTTTGTAAACTTAGTATCCTTTGAAAAACTCTCCCGCTATTGGGAAAAAGTTGGCTAGTCCCTATTGTCTTCCTGTGCTCAAACCTGTAGAAAAAAACCACTGTCCTGTGAGGCAGGCAATTCAATATGGCACTTAGAACTGAGGACTGCTTCACCTCATGGAGCTACATCAAAGCAGGTGGTTGAATCACATATGCAGATTATAAAATGATGTATGATGCAGTCAATAAGTGATGAATGCATGTGCACCAGTCCTCAACAGAAAGAAAATGAGTTTGGGTGTCCTAAAAATGAGGGGGACTTTTGGGGGTAAGTTCAGAACAGCCTTCCACAGTCTGGGCACTCAACTCAACACCCAGAATTCCCCAGCCAGCAAAGTTATTACTGCCAATGGTAGAGTTGAAGCCCATACATATGGAAGTGGACAAGTTTGGGGCAGAATAATCTAGAGAATAGTCAGAGTCTGTGAAGGACTAGTGAAACACAAAGAAAACAGTACATAAGATGAACAGTACATCACAAGAATGTGGTATCCCAAAACACCCTTGAATCCCAATATGGGGTTGAAGGTAATAAAGAATCGGATATAAAATGCCAGATTCCATGCCATTTCCTGTAGAAAAAAAGAAAAGGAATGGGCATTAGAATAGCATATTTTCTTGCTCCAAGTAGACACCCTACATGGAATCTTACTGAGATCCAGATGTATATTGTCTGGAAACTCTGCTCTGTTTACTGCCCATTTTGACAAAACCATTTCTACCCTGGCTTTTTTTTGGACAGATTTAATGTATTGAAAAGACCCATAGAAAAATTCACTAGACAAGATTAAGTATGCTTGTTTTTTTTTAAAAAAAGTACAATATTTTGAGCTCACATCATTCTAGAAAGTGATGGAGAAGGAGAGAAGTTTCTTTGCATATTGCTATAAGGGTTTTTAAAAATTAATCAGGGAAGACAAGCTTTTTATATAGTGATTATCAATACAAGAGACCATGTGTGGTTGTAAGCAGCAATGTTGCATGTATATAGATCTGTTTGAGCTCATTTAAAAACATTATTTTCAGCTTGCAATAGTGGTAAATATTTGTAGCTCAGGGTGGAGGTTCATTCTCCGAGCTTGTGGGTTGGTTTCTGAACATTTTGTTACCAGGCTAGGTAACATCTTGAGTGGAGTTTAGGGGATATTAAGGTTGGTATTCTTCTACTTATAAGGGTTTCATGTGGTCAGTAGATCTTGTGATACACAAAAGGGGTGTCAAAAATGACAGCCAGAATTCTTCAACTTCTAGGAATAGTAATAGCCTGCAAACCCACAGCCACACTCCACCAGGAATTATCCAGAACCAAAGACAAGATACAGTAGGATGAAACTACAAAATCAACTGTAAAAATTGCAACCAATTCTATGTGGGACAAACATTACATCAATTGAAAACCAGGATCCATGAACACCAGCTGGTAGTTGATCATCACGATCCTAAATCCCTAATCTCTGCCCACACTGACACCAACAGCACCAATTCAATTGGAGCAATGCAAGAATCATTGACCATACTACCATCTTCACACTTGAGTTTATCAAAGCCTGGAACTCCATAAGCAATTCCACCAACAGACACATTGATCTACAACCAGCCTATGAACCCCTGAGAACTCAAATCAAAAGCACAATCAACCAGTGACAGCACTGACTTTCAACCAGCCCGTGCAACCCACCCACAACCAGTACTTCACCTCCCAATGACCTCACCTGATGTGACCCACTCATCACAAGACCCTGACCTGATGTGACCCTGACCTGATGTGATCTCACCATCACGAGACCTTCTGACCACACAAAACCCTTATAAGCAGAACACCGACAATGACATCCCCTAAACTCTGCTGAAGATTATCTAGCCTGATAACAAAATGTTTGGAAACCAACCCACAACTTTGGAGAATGAATCTCCACCCTCATTATTTTATGACATGTTTATGTGATATCAGGTGAGAATATAGAGATTTTGTTAGAGATTTTGAAATTTTATCCCACAAAATTTCAGCCATTTTTAATTAGGGTGCTTGTCTATAGTGCATGGCAGATTATCACTTTAAATAAGGCTGGAAAAGTCTCTTCTGCCATCTTCTTTATTAGAAAAAAATAAGTCCAACCCAGTGGTGGGATTCAGCCAGTTTGCACCCCTTTGGGAGAACCGATTGTTAACTTTCTGAGCAGTTTGGCAAACTGGTTATTGGAAGAAATCATTAGGGCAGAGAACTGGTTGTTAAATTACTTGAATCCCACCACTGGTCCAACCCCATTTCTAATCCCCCTAGTTCTTTTTTAAAAAAGAAATATGAACCATACCTTTATATTTGTATTCCAGCCACCATAAATCATTTCTGAATCAAACCCCTCAAAATCACTGCTTAAGAAAGTTGGATTGTAATTCTTATACATTCTTAGTTCAACCGATGTCATTGTCCAACTTTATGCCTCCAACTTTCCCCATCATGCATTCTACATGTTTGTTTCCTTAGACAAAAATCTAATGCTTTCTTCATAAAAGGCCTTTTAATAGCCAACAATAGTTCATCTGGGAAGCAATTTAGAATTGGGTGGCATTGACTTTTCTATTAACAATATCCCCATGCCAACTTTATATGCTCCTAAAATTGTTTAGCCCAGAGTTGGCAAACCTTTTCGGCACTGAGTGCTGAAACGGGAGCGCACGCCAGAAACCGGAAAAGCAGATGATATTCTGGTTTCCAGCACGTGCATTTGCACCGGCCACCTGGTCTTCCGGTTTCTGGCGTGCATGTGCACGCAAAGACCAGCTGTCCAGTGTGCATGCACTGGCTCTGCCTTGCTTTCGGGCGCCTCCCTGCCCTCCCACTTGCCCACCCCCTGGTCCCCATCAGGGTGGCAGGACATCCCCACCGACGACCCGGTTCCGCAGCCCTGGACAGGGAGAGAAAGTTGGGCAAGGAATGCTTCCTCCCTCCACTGGAAAGCTGGAGCCCCTTCCTGGCCTTGGAGGTAAGGGGCGTTCGCGTTTCCAGGGCTCGACTTGGGGGGTCCAGCAGGTGGGAGAGCTTTTCCCCAACTCTGGCCAGGATGAAGTGCCCTCCTCCCAGCCTGCCACCAAGAACAAGCCAGCACAGCCCCCCTCTTATCCCTCACTGGCGCCTTCCCATCTTCCCAGCAGGCTCGACATGCCTCTTACCCCTCAGAGGCATCTCCATGCTGTGCTCTCCTATGGTCCTGCTGAGGCAGCTTGCCTCCCTGATGGCAGCTCCTCCTCCTTTTTCTCCTGGCTGCTCCAGCATCCCAGCTGGAAGTGGCAGTGCGAGAACTGCCACCGCCCCCTCATCCCTTGCAGGAGCAGGAGCAGAGGATGGGGGCTCTGCCGTCCACCCAGCCAGCAAACGCTGCCCCACTGCCCCGTGCACCTGAGCTGGCCGGGTGCTCCAGACTGTGGACGCGCATCGGTGCAGCAGGCTGGAGGGCTGGGGCCGCACAAGAAGCCTGCTTGGGTGGGGAGGGACAAAAGCCCTGGCCTGCCCATCCTGGCTGGCAGCTCTGCTCCCCTTGCTCTTCTGGGCATGAAGACCAGCTGGCCATTGGGCATACACATGCCGGAAACTGAAAGATTATCTTCCCGGCGCATGCATGCACACCGGACTGCTGCTCTTTTGGTTTCTGGCACTCCCGTGTGCATGAGACCAGTTGGCCAGTGCGCCAGAACCCGAAAGAGCAATGGATAATGGCTCTGCATGCCCAGAGAGATGGCTCTGTTCAGGGGTGAAATGCTCTGAAATCTGCTACCAGTTTGTTTCACGCGCACATGTGTGCCAAACTCGCACTTTGCACACATGCACACCTCAGGCGCTAAGAAGCTTTTTCTGAGTCTGCAAAGGTAAGTAGAAGAGCGGGGTGGGGGACAACTGTGCCCTGCGATTTAGATTCGCTAGAAAGCAGGATTTTCTGCTTTCTAGTGAATATAAATCACGCATCACAGTTGATTGTCGCACAGCTGATCTTCAGAACTTTTTTTTTACTTTTTAAAGCATTTTTAACTACTGTTTCCGAGAACCGGTAGTAAAAAAATGCTTAAAAAGTAAAAAAAAAAAGTTCTGAAGATCGGCTGTGCGACGCGCGATCATCGGAATATTTTTTTACTTTTTAAAGCTTTTATTTTTTAATACTGGTTCGGGCAAACTGGCCCGAACCGGTAGCATTTCACCACTGCTCTGTGTGCCACTTACGGCACATGTGCCATAGGTTCACCATCACAGGTCTAGCCTTTTCATGCCCTCTTAAGGAAATAAAATTATAAATCTAGAAACTTATCATGGGGGTGGGTGGGAATCTTACTATTTTAATATTTGGTATGGATTATTTGAATACTTACCCTCCAGAGTTTGCGTTGGACTATAAAGTAGAATGAGAAAACTTGAAAAAGTGGCATTACAAGCAATGGCAATGCTGCAGAAGGAAACAAGATGCATGTAGCCATTAATTGTCCTTTCTAAACACAAAGGAGATATATAGAAACAGGAAGCATCAGTCACAGTCCTCAAATGTTTTGTATTTAACACTTTGGAAACATTATAATTGTACTTGGGAATTTCATCATCAAAAATAAATCAAACCACAAAACATGTACATGGCAGACACTGCCTGAATTGTGCCACTCAAGCTGTTTGTGTCGGCTCTATTAGAATCAGTTGACTAAAATACATTTGAATGAGTTAAAAGAAGTTTTGTTATTCCTGTTGATAAGTGGATAATACTTTCTTAAATTTATTTAGAAGCAAGCCCTGGTTAATCCAGTGAGACCTGCTTTCAAGTGTTTATGTATTCATTTATAAGGGGCACAGCTGCCCATCTTGTAAAATACTACTCTGGGCAACTTACAACAATATAAAATCTAAAACAAGCTACTAGTATATATAAAGAGAACAAACCGCACTACTTTGTAGCACTGATGATGTTACATAGCTGGGTAATGAAACGTCTGCAAGAAAACTACTGACCTCAGAGAGGTCCAAGGACCGCACAGTCCACCCTGAACTACAAATATTCTCTTATATTGGAATCAGTTGAATAAAAGGTGATTTCTTTTCGGGGGGTGGAGGTGAATAGTCCTGAGGAAAAGAAGCATAGAGGCACAAGAAAAAAAAGTTGCAAGTGCTCTAGTTGTTGACCAAAAACGGAGAAGAAAAAAAAGGAGAGGAAATTCCAGAGAGAGGAATTAAGGCAGAACATTTTATTTGTAAGAAGAAAACATAGTACTATAGAATGTGGTATTGAAATACAGTATAATAATTGCAACCATTACAATAATTGTAATTAATGTAACAATATAGAAATAGCAATAGTATAAAGTATACTATATAAAGTATACTATATAAAATATGCTATATAAAGTAATCTACATAAAGTATACTATACTATACTATATAAAGTATAAAGTATAGTTTATAATATAAAGTATAAAGTAGCAGCAATATAAAACACTCACTTATAAACTTGTAAGTTTCACATTTCACTTTTATATCTCCCTAACCAGGGGTGAAATCCAGCAGGTTCTGACAGGTTCTGGAGAACCGGTAGTGGAAATTTTGAGTAGTTTGGAGAACCAGCAAATATCACCTCTGGCTGGCCCCAGAGTGGGGAGGGAATGGGGATTTTGCAGTATCCTTCCCCTGCCACGTCCACCAAGCCACGCCCACAGAACTGGTAATATGAAAATTTGGATTTCACCACTATCCCTAACCCTTATAGTATTTTTTTTTTTTTAAAAAAAAAACACTTGTTCAGAGTCCAGGTCTTTTACAGTTCTTGAGACTCAGACTTAAGAGTCAATCTAATTGGAGACATTTAAAAAAAATCTTAAAACAGAGGTTCCCTCTGAACTGCTGTAACAGTGGGTGCTGGTGGCCACTAGCTTGGTTGGCTTCAAAAATGGGTTGGACTGATTCATGGAAGTCAATGGCTATTAGCATGGATGGCAGTGTGAATGAAGACCAGTGGGCTGCCTTGGTTTGTTATTGTGAGAATGGACTGCAGGGGTTCAATCCAGCAGGCATCATTTATGCTCTAATGAATAAAGTAGTTTCAAAAAGAAAAACAACTGCTGGTGAAGAGGATGGAGTGTCTTCTCCATTATGTTCTTGTCTCTCTTCCATGGCAATTTTCTTTCACTCTAATTTGTTTATGGATGGTCCTCAGTCATGCCTATAGAGCAGGGGTGTCAAACTCAATTTCATTGAGAGCTACATCAGGGTTGTGTTTGACCTCAAGGGGCCAGTGTGTGTGTGGCCGGGGGTGTGGTCAGGGTGGGTGTGGCCAGCTTGACGTCACTGATCAAGACTCCAGTTTTGGCCACAATGGCCTCCTGCAGTTCTTTTTCCAGTGAAAATGGAGCTCAGGGAGGCCACACATGGTTTACCTAGGCTCCGTTTTCACTGGCAGAGGGTTGCAGAAGGCCGCCACAGCCAAAAACAGAGCCTGGGCTCTGTTTTCACTGGCAGAGGCACCGCAGGGCAGTCCTTCGCTGTTTCCAGGGCAGGCCCGCGGGCCAGATCTAAGCACCCTGTGGGCCAGATCCGGCCCCCAGGCCTTGAGTTTGACACTTCTGCTAGAGAGCATCAAATAATTGAGCAATCACAACAGAAAGTGTAGTACCCTCTCTGGCTTGCCATTTCTCTCTTTGCACTTAGGCATAGTTTGTTTTTGAAGATGTGGACTTAGAATCAGGATGCCTAGCTCCACCTTAAATATGTATGTTAAACTCATGTGTGTTCTGAGAAAGGAAAGAATTCCTCCTCATTCTCTGCTGCCTCTGCTCTTGTTCTCCCCTCCTCCTCTTTATCTTATCATTAATAACAAAGGATGTTATTAATCTGCACTGTGCTGGGCATTATATAGAATGCATATGTAATCTGTCCATGAGCTCATGGTGGAAAAGATAAGAATCCAAAGATGATCCAGAGGTTTTTTGTGAAAGTTGTTTTTTTTTTACACAAGAAAAAGTTCATTTTCACTTAGCAGGAGGTAGGGAAAAAAAATCAGATACTCACTGAAGAAAAAATACCTGTGCTGATAGTTATAAGGCATGTATTTCTTTTTCTGCAAACCCAACTGTAAAAGAAAGTAAGTCATGAAAAAAAACAAATAACTTTCACTAGGTAATTATAACTTAAGGCTCCATTTCTATAACATCCTTTTCAGTTGCTCTGTAAAATAAATACTCAACTGTCACAAGAATAGACTGTAATTATGGTAGTTAAAGTAGATTGCAGTCTTTATTTTCAAAGTTTCAGATGCAGAAACACATGGCAGAGTGCTTTTGAACTAAGTCCTGCAATATAAATTTGGAAAGAGCATTCTTAAAGTTAGATTTTTTTTAGCCAGGAGAGGAAGCTGTCCCTTTTGGTAGCAGAAACACTAGATCAGGGTGTCAAACTCAATTTCATTAAGGGCTGCAGCAGCATTGTGGTTGCCCTTTGGGGACTGGGTGGGTGTGGCTGGGGTGGGCATGGCCAGGTGATCACAGTCCAATGGGTGGGCGTGGTGAGGTTGGGCGTGGCCTGTTCAACATCGCTCGCATCAGGGGTGGGGTGGAGTGCCTCTGGGGGATCAGGCAGGGCTGGGGAGTTTCTGTTTTTGTTCTGAACGCTGATCTGAAAGGAGAATGGTCAGGGTTCAGTAAAATCAGTTGTCACCTAAGCAGTTGCTTCTTACCTCCAAAGAAAGAGGTTCCCCTAATGAGAAAAGAACGGGATGAAATGAAATGTCTGGGTCCTTCTGGAAACAGTTGGGTTTAGCATGATGCTGGGAATGGTGCAAAGACCACCAATGAGCTGAAAGTCCCTGTAGAGGAAGAGTGAAAGAAAACATTCAGGCTCTTTTAAAAGATTGTTTGACTATTTACTACCACAGTATTCTGCTTTGAAGAGGTAATATAGAGGAGATTCCATTGAACCTTTGAATCAGATTTTCAAATAAGTTTGAGGTGTTGAATCAATTGACTTTGAATTATCTTGGAGAGGTTTAAAACAGTTTGAAGATTAAGTGCACTTTCTAGCTTTGAAAAATCTCAGGCATTCATTGCATACGTATATGGATAAAACTGGGGGAAATGTGAGTATTATAATGAGCTCTCTGATATTAACATGAGTAGGTGGCAAATGAGTTTTATCACCTTTCAAAAACCCTGCCTGACAAAGCACTGGAAGAGGTGCTGCTCTGCTATTTGTGTATTTAGAGAGATTCACCTGTGGGGAGAAACAGAAAACAAAATAGAGACCTACATTTATTCTGCTCTGTCTCACTTTTAATGAGTCTTGCTTTTTCTTGCCTCCATACCATTTTATTTTTATTTTTCTTTGACTCACCTGTAGTACAGTCCCTCTTAGCTTTGGGTCCAGTATTTTCCTTCCTTTGTCATTGGTATTTAATCAGCCTTATTGATCAGGCAATTTTATCATTGGCATTTAATCAGCTTATCTTCAGGTGTACTAAAAACAGGTGAAGATAATACCTGGCATCCTAATTCTAATCTTATTTCATTGCTAATGTTGATACAAAGATTTTAATTGCAGTGTTAGCAAATAGATTACAAATAGTTATTAAAACAATCAAGCAGGGTTAATAAAAACTAGGCATGCAGCAGGTAATATAGGATTAATTGGAGATGTAACAGACTTAAAATAAAGATTTGTAATCTCATTATTAGATGCTGAAGAGCTTTTGATATAATATAAAAACAATACATGTTTATTGTATTAAATAGATTTTAAAATCCTTTGGAATTCATAAAATGAATTAAGATATAAAGTAAATTTTAATGACATGTTTTCTCCAACTTTTCCACTATTTAGAGAAACTAGACATGGATGTCCACTTTCACCCTTGCTTTTTAATACCTATATTAATTAATGCTTCAATCAATATTTAATAATAAATTTAATGATTAATATTTAATAATTTGGCTAATGCTATTAGACAACATAACCCAGTTGAATACAAATGCCCACATTCTTTTGTTTATTTCTAAACCTCATACTGTTATTTTAGTATTGATGCAAAATAGCAGAATATTCTATTAACTTGTCCAAATCAGAATTGATTCCAATAGGTGAAAATTGAGTTACCCATCCACTAAATATCAATTCCATATTTGCACCAAATCCATTAAATATATATATCAAAAGATATAACATGTAATATAAATAAAATTGTGGGAGGGATGTTTCGTCAGATATCAATAGATGGGGATCATTAAACCGTACCCTTTGGGAAAAAGGTGAATGCTCTCAAAATGTATGTTATTCCCAGATTAATTTATATTTTAAGAGGAATTCCAGTTTAAAAATCTGTAAAATATTTTCAGAATTCCTTCTTTAGAAAATTTCTATGTGGTTTGATTTTGAGAATCTCTTTACACTTTCCAATTAACAAGAGAGGATTCAGTTTTTAGAATCTGGAACTATCAAGCTTACCTATTGTCAAGCATTAAATACTGAAAGCTAACAATTGGGGTTAATTTTCCAATTTGGGCAACCTTGGAATATACATATACAGCATCTTTGGTTGGATGGACAGTATTAGGATCTAAATATACACAAACTCTGGTGCCTCTGGAAACAATTACATTAGTTAGAAACTCATGGAATGGAATGTCTACTTTAAAAAATTGACTGTTTTTCCCCTGTCAAATTGACTTTATGGGAAAAACCATCTTTAAAAATTAGGGGGGAAAATGATGATATGGAAAATTGGATGAAAACTGTCACATATGAAGAATTAGGACCACACATTAAATTCCATTTATTGCTTTATTGCTCCTGCCTATATATAATCTAATCAACTAATGGTCCACATTAAATTGGCACTGGATAAGAGTTAATGGAATTCAAGGATGGCTGGACTTGGACTGCTTGTGGGAACATAACGACTCCAGGATGATTCCTCTCTTGACTCTGTTCCCCCAACTCTGACTCTCCTTCTCATACAGAAACATTCTTCAGTCTTTTTTTTAAGTGATCACAATAGCACATAACCTGCTTTTTCTAGTTTATTAAATTTGATTAGAGTGTTTTCTGTTTTATTTCAGTATGATTGCTCTATATTGTTGGATAACAGAGAGACTATGCTATTCTTTTTCATTCCTATTATTTCTGCCTTAAAAACAGTAGAAGAGGAATACCTCACATTTTATACCACAATTCTATAGAACCCTTTCAATCTATTCATCTCAAATTTTGCAGTGTTGATGTCCTTATAGAGGTATTTACTATTTCTGTTATTTTCATTTTATTCTGTACCCCAAATAAAACAGCTATAAGCATTTTGATGCTTTCCTATTCAAGTCAAAAACACAACTTTCTTGAATTTATTTGACATGGATCTTGATCTCTGATCTCCTATCACAGGGGTCCCTAAACCCTGGGCTGTGGACCAGTACCGGACTGCGGCTTGTTGGGAACTGGGCCGCATAAGTGGCAGGCAAGAGCGCAAAGCTTCATTTGGGCATGAAGGCGATTAGGTTGGTCATGTGAAACCATCCCCTCCTTCCTCACTGCCGATGCCAGTCCATGGAGCCAGGAAGGTTGGGAACTGCTGTCCTATATGAATCAAATCTTGCCACCTTCAGATCTTAAATGTGGATTGGTTCTCAATTAATTTGCACATTCATCTTGTTTATTATAAGTGAAATTCCATTCTTGGTCTGCAGTTAGTAATGAGGTAGACAAACAAATAGTTTGATTTAACATGAGAACTTTCTGTTTTTTTGAGTGGGAATGGGAAAGTGAGAATCCCATTTGACACCTTTATAAATAACACAACACATTTGATATTTACTGATGAAACGTTTTCATGTATATTTGCAATATTCCATATTCCTTCCCTTCAATTCTGTGGAACATTCTAAGAATAATATACCTTACTTACCTTTAAATGGCACATCACAAATTCCTGAAAAAGGTGGTTCCATTTTAGATTACTGAAGACTGAAAGATGTCCCAAATCATGTTGTAGCCAGCCTGCTTGAGACTAAAAGAAAAGGGTGATTCACAACAGAAGGACCACCTTTTGTGTCACTCTTACAACTCCTGGATTGGAGCTTTCCCACTAAATCCAATGGTGTTTGTAACAGCTATGAAAGAATTGATAGGATAGCTAAAATAAAAGTTCATTCTAGGATTTTTTATTCAGTCAAAGGGGCAGCCACCCAAAGAAACATTCCAAACAGGATGTGCACAAGAAAGCTTTTCTACAATATAATCATAGGTATAAACTACCTCCCATAAACATATCTGGTATTTTGTGATAGACAGTGGGAAGATATGGCTGCTTTTTAATGCTCTGTTCCTGTTTGAGGTATAAGATGAGATGGACCCAATATCCTTCTTTTCTAAAGAATCATTTGTTGGGCAGGCTCCGCCTCCATGACGGCATGCTGAGGAAATGAAATTCTTTTTCTTCCAATGACAAAAAGCTGATTTTGCACCAGAGCTGGTTATTTCATAGCTTTGCTCCCTGTTTTTTGAAGGTGAGATTAAGAAGGACCCAAGATGAACTTCAGACAATTGTGCATTGATGAAGAAGGAGTCTAGACGCCTGCAATTTTTGGTAAGGAATGATTGGAAGGTCTGGTCTCTTGCCACCTTTTCCCTTCACCTGCTCATATTTCATATCCCAGGGTTTTAATTGCAATTTTTGAAGCTTTACAATCTCTTCATTTATGACTAGTTGCCTTCTGGCCTATTTTATAATCCCTTGCTGGATTTTTACAATTTTTTTCTGTTCTTTCATTGTTTATATCAAATTTTAAACTTTTTTTTAACCATAAAGAAGTTATGGTGGGACTTATATTTACACAGGATAATGGTGCTGGTGCAGTCAGCGGTGAAATTCCCCCAGTTCTATCCATCTTGCCGAACCAGTAGCACCAGTGGCGGGAGGCTCTGCCTGCCCGCCGGGACGTCATTATGTCCCTTTTTTACCATCTGTGCATGCGCAGAAGAGGTGCGCACTCCCACACCTCTTTCCCAAACCGGTAGCAAAGGTAAGTGGATTTCACTACTGGGCGCAATGGTTAGAATGCAGTACTGCAGGTTACTTCTGTTGACTGCCGGCTGCCAGCAGTTCAGCAGTTGGAGTCTCACTGGCTCAAGATTGACTCAGCCTTCCATCCTTCCGAGGTGGGTAAAATGAGGGCCCAGATTGTTGGGGGCAAATTATGCTGATTCTGTAAACTGCTTAGAGAGCACTGTAAAGCACTGTGAAGCAGTATGTAAGTCTAAGGTCTATTGCTATTATACTATAAAATTTGTTCCTTCTAGCATTTTTCTTTTTTTTAAAAAAAAGGCCTTGATATTTATTTCTTAAATTTCCCTTTCTTTAAGGGGGGGAGGGGGACTCTTTCCCTGTGGGAAGCTGTTATGATTTATTTACTTTTCTTGTCCTGTGTTTCTCATGCCTCTAAAAGGAGACAAAATATTTTGGGAGGCAACTGAAAAAAGAATGCTCTCTAACTTATAGGCTTTATTTGAAAACATAAAAAATATTTGATGTGTCAGTAGCAGTTTTGCAAACTCAAGATATCCAAAGGCAGGAAATAACAACTGGACCCGATTTCCAATTTGAGGAATTGGAATCTGATCTGTTGCTGTCTGTGAAAAAGAAAGTGTTCAGTTTGAAAAATATAGAATTGCCAGAAAAGATTGAAAAGAATACAAATATAATAAATTCTAAGATAATGGATATGATCAAGGTTGGACTGGACTTTCTTGGCAAGAGGAATTTTGTGTTGTCAAGGAGAATTATTCAACAATAGATGTTGCAGAGTTATTTACAACAGAGAGTTATGAACTTTGGAAATGAGATGTAATTGTTGGGAAAATTCCCAATTAAAAACCAAAGGAAAGGTTTCACTATTAAGAACCAAACAAAGGTATTTGATCCTGGACTCAGAGATAATGATTGTGGCGATTTGTGGTAAATAAGAAACCATGTAGACCAGGGGTGTCAAACTCGATTTCATTGAGGGCCGCATCAGGGATGTGTTTGACCTTGGAGGGCTGGGGTGGTGGTGGCCGGAGTTGGCTGTGGTCATGGTGGGCATGGCTGGGTGGGCGTGGCCATGGTGAGTGTTTGACACAGGCTCAAAATGCATTTTTCTCCCTTCCCTTTTTTCTTTCCACAGTTCTTTACTATAACCATTTTCCTATCTCTTCTACCAGATATTACTGGCAAACATTTATTACTTATTCTTCATATTCCACCAAACTTTTTATTTCTAAATTTATACCCCATTGTTTAATAGTAAATTGCTTTTCCAGGCAGAAACACTGTTTATATTATTGTATTTTTATTATTCAACTAATAATAAAAATACAACAGCATAAAAACATGATAATACAAGATCTAACAGCAGAGGTAAATTTCCAGAGTAGTAAATAGAAATGAATGTCAAATATAGATATAGAATAGAATACAGAATATAGAATATACAAAAAATAAAGGGAACACAAGCAGAAGACATCTGAGATCTGAATGAATGAAATAGCCTTATTAAATACTTTGTTCGTTACATACAGTAGTTTTGTGTTCCCTTTAGTTGTTTGAGCAGTGTGTAAACTACTGTATGTAACGAACAAAGTATTTAATAAGGCTATTTCATTCATTCAGATCTCAGATGTCTTCTGCTTGTGTTCCCTTTATTTTTTTGAGCAGTATAGAATACAGAATAGATAGTTGATTGTAGATTAAATGGACCTACAGTATGTAAAATCTGACATTAAACTGTAGAATTAATATAGAATACTTATTTATTTATTTATTTGTCAACAAATACAAGGAAACAGTATCAGTATAGACATAAATATGGACACATGAAAAATGGCACAAATAAATGGATATAAATAAGCAAAACATAGCCATAAACACATAAAATGAGTACATATAAATGGGGACAGTAGGACAGGGATGGATGTTGCATGTTTTCTATCCAGATCAGGCACTTACTTGAGGCTTGTAATCCAGTCCAAGCCAGTCCTCCTGCAGCACCCCCACCCCCCTGTGGCCCATTTTCGGCCTCCATGGCCTCCTGCAGCACTCTTCCTGGCCAAAAATGGGCCATGGGGGCTGTGCTTGGCCCCCTCGCAGCCCATTTTGGCCAGCAGAGGCACCACGGGGTGGTCCTTTGATATTTCCAAATCAGCCCCATGGGCCAGATCTAAGCATCCCGCAGGCTAAATCCATCCTGCAGCAATGGTGGGTTGCCCCCGGTTTGCACTGGTTCTATAGAACCAGTAGTAAAACCAGCAAGAGGCTCCGCCCACCAACCCTGGTGTCATCAAGATGCTTCTGTGCAAAAGAGTGCACACGTGAGCGAAGCAAGTGTGCGCACGTGGCCCCGTTGTGAACCGGTAGTAAAAGTAAGTAGAACCCATCCCTGTCTTGCGGGCCTTGAGTTTGACACCCTTGGTGTAGATTTTCTATGAGTAAATTACAATAACAGATTGTTAACAGAGTGCTTTGAACTTTAACTTTTCTATTCTTTAACCTGCTAACTATTTTTCTTTCATATATGTAAGGTATGACAGGTCAATTGGACTGCAAATAGATGTAGAAGCTTATAAATTTTGGACCTGCTTTGTAAGGAGGGGAAACTATTATTGTTGGAATAGTTTTGTCAATGTTTAACTAGGGAGAATAATATGTATTTTTATCCTCTTTTAAATTCACATTTGTTTAATGTTTATGTTTAATTTTGTTTTGTCACTGTTTAATTTTCTTTTCTTTTTTCTTTTTTGGATTTTGTTATTTTAACCTTTTGAATAAAATAAAATTGTTGGCAGCTTCATTTGTTGGGCAACTAACTTGCTTAGTTTTCTTCAACCCTTCGTCCTCCAAATAATTCAGAGCAAACTCTTGAAGGCCCATAACAACTGAATATGTGTTATTTTCCTTACAGATAAATTATTTTCTTTTAATTTATTTGATAGACCTTGTACTATAGGAACCCCATCAAATGGAAAATGTAATTTTGCTAAAAATAAAATCAAGAAAATTACCTGAGCAAAGACCAGGAATACTGTGGCAATAACAAAAGATGTTATAGATGTCCCAAAATACCATAACACAAACCAGCCAGCAGCATTCAGTAGTAAAATATGCAGAAGCATCAGGAAAAAGTAGACTTTGTTTGGCTTGAAGAGTCCCATCATTTTAACAGTGGATAGTAGCTCCCGAAAATCTTCTGCTAATAATTTCTATGAAAAACAACACAACAAATTTGCAGATATTTTGTCTCTATGAATACTGAATAGCTAGCTAGTGGCCTCAACAGTTAACATCAAGACCTCTTGATGGAATTGCCCTCCAAACTATCATTTTCTCAGAAGAATTGCCCTCCAAACTACTCATTTTCACACAGAAAAACTGTGTGAACTCAAATTTGATAAATAGATTGGTGGCCTTACCTACAGATTCAAACAAGATATAAAAAAGATTCAGAACAATATGGATTTCAAAACGAGCAACAAGAAATGGACAAAATATTAACAGGGATTGATGAAAAAATGATCACCAAAACATAAAATTGCCTTCTTAAATTTAAAATGGAGGAGGAAACTGTGAAAGAAACAATGATAATTTGAGCTAAAAATTTTGGATATAATATTGAATTGGAGCAATGGGAAAAATTATGGAGAAAAAAATTAGAAAATGATGATGTCGGCCGCACATAAGGAGAACATTTACAAAATATTTTATAGATGGCATTTACCCCCAGCGAGATTGGCAAAAATGTTTCCCAATAGACCACCAAACTGCTGGAAATGTAACCACCAACAAGAGACATACTACCACATGTGGTGGACATGTCCCAAAGCCAGAGAATATTGGACAAAAATTAAAAAATGGTTGGAGGAAATTACTAAACAAAAAATTGATATGAAACCAGAGTTATTTCTTCTGGGTATAATAAAAGGAAATATAAGTAAAGAAATTCAATACATCATGCTCCATATAATTACCGCAGGCAGAATTACATTTGCCCAAAACTGGAAGCAAGAACACACTCCATCAAGTGCAATGATTATAAAAAAGGTACTAGAATGTGCAGAAATGGACAAATTAACAATGGAATTAAGGGACAGAGAGGAAACAGTGTATTATGAGACATGGAATAGGTGGTATAATTGGCTTGAAAAGAAGTCTAAAATCAACTTATAGTGAATGTACAGGAAAGACAATAAAATGAAACAATATATATTTGGAGTGTAGTAGACGTGTAAATATTGTATATATTATATAAATAAGCAACTAAGAAATAAGAATGTATATGTATAAAACATTAGGCCGATGGATAAGTTGAAATTAAGAAAAAATTCCGATAATGGAAAGCTGTAAAAGTGTAATTGTGATTTTAAAGGTTAAAAACATTGAATAAAAATATATTTTTTAAAAAAAGATATCGATATAGATATATAGACTGATAGACAATTTACAACCCACGCATGGAATATATGGATCATCCTTCATTATTCAGTTAACAATTGCTCAAAGTTACTTGTGACTTAAGTGACTTATGACCATTTTTCACACTTATGATTGTTGCAGCATCCTCATGGTCATGTGATCAAAATTAGCAACTGGCTCATATTTATGATGGTTGCAGTGTCTTAGGGTCCTATGATCACCTTTTGCAACTTTCTGACAAGCAAAGTCAATAGGGAAGCCAGATTCACTTAACAACCATGTTACTAATTTAACAACTGCAGTGATTAACTTAATAATTATGGCAAGAAAGGTTGTAAAATTGAGCAAAATTCACTTATGTCAGATTGATATAGCTTCGAGTGTCCACAAAATGGCACCAATTTATAGACTCCTCCAATGCACATACTAATTTGTGATCAAAGTGTTACTAGAAGCCATTTGAAGGTGGTGCAGTGGTTAGAATACATTATTGCAAGCTAACTCTGCCCACAGATAGCAGTTCGATCTTGACTGGCTCAAAGGTTAACTCAGCCTTCATCCTTCTGAGATAGATAAAATGTTGGGGGCAATATGCTGACTCTGTAAACCACTTAGAGAGGTCTGTAAAGCACTATGAAGCAGTATGTAAATCTAATAGTTATTGCTATTATTATTAGTTTAAAAGAATACCAAGTGTTGTGTTATTCAGTGCTATTTTTGTTCATATATTTATTGTAATATATTTGTTCATTAAATTTATTTATATAGTGCATTTGTAATGTATTCTAAATTCACTAAGTAATATGTTCTTAACTGTAGTATTGTCAACTCTCACGTACCGGCTGGCTGGCCTGGAGCTACGATTTGACTGGTGAGCCGCCAGTCAGCGGCCAGGCCAGAGACCACTGCTCGACGATGCCCACCCATTCAAGAGCTGCCTGCCTTGCTGCCTTGCCAGGACTCACCTCCCCAGGCAGTGGAGATGCAGTGGCAGCACGAGTGATAGCCGGAATGGGCCAGCCACCCAAGGAGACACCAAGCATGCCAAACAGCTGAGAAGCAGTCACATGCCGATTACCAATGACAGTGCGGTAGCAGCCAGGAGGCAGCCATTGCTATCACAGGCCATCCTGGATCTCCATTGAGGACTGGCCAAGCAGGTGTTGTGATCCGTCAGCAGCCTGCAGAGCTGGCAGCGGAGTTGGACAGTGAGTCTGGGGAGGAACATGGGCCAGTCCTGGAGTCTGGGGAAGGCCAGGGTGAGGGCTCTACGTCAGAGGCAGAGATGGGGCCATGGCCATCTGGAAGTGATGTGCAGACTCCAGAGCCCACAGAGTCAGAGAGCAGAGAGGCAAAGGAACAGGAGGAGCCTGTTCCTAGTGCACGCATGTGCAGAGCTGTCAGAAGGCAAGAGTAGCTAAAGCAAAAAGGATGACTTGGGAGTAAGGCCAGAAGATGATTGGCTCCTCCCATAAGGCTTAAAAGAGAGACAAAGGCACTTGGGCCTTTTTGCAGGAAAGCAACATTGCTATCTCTGTTTCCAGTTGGCATCTCTTGTTTGTTTCTGAACTTTGTAGGGCTTTGCTAAGTGAGGCCTTTGGCAGAGTATCAAAGAAGATACCCTGTTTTCCCCAAAATAAGACATCCCCTGATAATAAGCCCAATTGGGCTTTTGCGCGCATGGCAATAAGGCCAAGCATTTATTTCAGGGTTCAAAAAAATATAAGACAGGGTCTTATTTTGGGGAAAACATGGTAAAGGTGGTGATTATCCCGAGGGACTTCTTCCAAAGGACTTTTTTGCAACTAATTGGGACTCAGCTGGGAATGAACATAATTCTCAGCTGTTACAATAAAATAGATTTGTTTGGGATTAATAGTATCTTGTAATGACTCAGTAAGCCTAGGTCAGTAGGGAGGCAGCCAGTGGAACAGAGACATGGCCACAAGGACTGAGGACTGAGGAGGCTGAGACTGAGGAGACTGAAATGTCAGGCAGATGGTGGCTTCTTCTCGCTTCTGGGTCACGTGGGAGGGAGCTGTGCACGTGAGTGGATGGAGTGGTGCTTAGTGATTAAAAGGTGGTGGGGAGCACAGGCAAGTAGCCCTAGCAAGAAATTCATTGCGTTTGTGATTGTCAGTTTGTGCCAGAAGTGGAGTAAAAAAATTAACAAACCATGTTTGCCTCTGGAATCGTTTGGTGCTGTGCCAGGGTTGGAGGCTGCTGACTTTGAGGAGTCAGAGCTCCCACAGAGGTCACTGTACTGGAGGCCCTACTGGGTCCAGCAGATGAGGCACCTGTGGACATCTGGCCAAAGGAATGTCTAGGGTGGCAGAAGCCAGTGGATGACCAAAGGCAGGCAGAGACTGGACAAGGTGAAGGTGAAGCAAGGGAATGGTGGTTCGGCAATTCCAGGACTTTGGACTATCAGGCCTTTCCACCCCAGGGTCTGCTACTCACCCCCTCAAGGGCCTATTTCACACAGTGGTGGGAGCGGCAGATCTCTGACGACTGGAGTTACTCCACCACCATGGGTAACCAAATGATCGCAGTGTTGCAGGAGATGTATGGGGTGGCTGGCTTTAGGGAGCAGGGCCATGGCAGTGTCTGGAAGGGGCCTGGGGTGGGCAGTCATCCCTCCCAGGTGCCCCAGCTGCTTGAGGGGGACCCCAGCCATTTCAAGCTGCCTGGCATGGGATGTCCCTATGAGGCCCGGAGGGATGGCCCAGAGGCCAACCCCTGAGATGATGAGAGCAACCAGGTTCCCCTACGATCTTCAGGGGGAAGGCAAGAGACCCCAAGGCTATGGTTGGCCCAGCAGTAAGCCATAGCCCCGTAACCATGGGGCACTGGGACCCGCCGGTGGTGAGGGCATCATTCGATTGAAGCCCTGAGAAAGTGGCCCTGTTCCTTGGGCAGGTGCTGAACCATATAGATAGATATGGCTGGTTATACGTGTCCCAATGGGATATGGTCATGATGGTGGTGGCAGTCATGGAGGGGGAAGCCACCGAGTGGTGGCCGATTTGTACGGCGACCACGCTGCAGAATTAGGGGACATGGGCCCCTTCCTTCCCCCCCCCAGAGAGGTTTGAGGATAACACCAGGGCACAGCAGGCCGAGGGAGACCTATTGAAGATGAAGCAGAGAGGGAGGCCTGTATCCAAGTACATCAAGGAGTTCAGGTGGCTCATTGGAAAGGTACGCAGGTGGCCTGAGAGGTTAGTGGTGTACCACTTGAAGGCTGAGCTTGATCGGACTTCGCGGCAAGTCTGTGCATGCCAAGGACTGGCCCCCAGGCTGGCAGCCTGGTTCCAGGCTATAACGGAGCTGGACGTCGAGTTTCAGGACAAATGACAGAGAAGGGATTGGAGTCCACGAGGCCAGCGACCACCAGTGCTGTCCTGGGAACCCAGCCTTCCTCTGCCCAGGTGCAGCCCATGATGGTATCAGAGAGGGCCCCACCCCAAAGTGCTTCTGCTGTGGGAAGCCAAGACACAGGGCCGCCGAGTGCTCCAAGGGGTGTTCCAAGGCATCCCTGGGCCCTACTAGCATGAAACGAGGATCCACCCGAAAGAGTACAAGAGCCACTCTGGAGAAGTTCCGTGGGGCATGCCAGATGGTCCAGTCAAGCCTGGTGGAAGAGGTATCTGCTCCGATGGACAGCACTGACACCAGCGGGAGCAAAGGGGAGGCTGATCTGATGCTTTGTATGCCCATCAAGCCCTTTGTAGTGCAGATGGTGCTGGAGGCGCACCGACGTTGCCTCATGAGCAAGGCTGTTGCCTCTGAATTGCGGGTGGGACTACAGAGGTTAGTCTGGCCAATCTGAGCAGATGGATGGGTCTTTGTTGGGAGGCCAACCAGCCAGGCACGTTACCAAAAAGGTGGTGTTGGAAATTGGTCAACATAGGGAGGTACTGCGTTTTGTGGTGGTTCCCTGAATAACTGAGGAGATTGTCCTGGGCCTGGCCTGGCTGGAGAAATGGGGCCCTACAATATGGTGGGGGGTGGTTGCTGACATTTAAGGATAGGCCTAAAGCCCAATCCACCATCCCACAAAGGGCTATCCTACACTCCAGGGGTGAACTGTGACAAGGGAAGCATTCCCACCCAGAGCAACTCTGGAGGGGAGTTGGCTTTCCCTAGAGAATATAAAGATTTGCAGGATGTCTTTAGCAAAAGGGAATGTGATATCGTACCTCCCCACCATCCCACCTATTTGTGGCATAGAAATACTCCTTGGGGTGACGCTACCAAAACCCAAGATGTATTCGATGACACCCCCCCCCCCCAAGGAGCTGGCCGAAATGAGAGCCTACATCAAGAAAAATCTAAAAAGGGGCTTCCTTCAGCCAGCTAGGTCCTGAGTGACGGCACCCATCCTATTTAGGTAGAAGAAAGACCGGGGATGGGGGTAGTGTTGTGTTTGTGTGTTGACTTCAGAGGAATCAATGTATGTGTGGAACACCTGTACCCCCACCCTCTGTTAAAGGATATGATGGCCAGGTTGTTGGAAGGGTGGTTTTTCACTAAGTTAGATCTCTGGGAGGCATATTATAGGATCAGAATCAAGGCCAGAGATGACGGCCTTTAATTGCCCTCTGGGGAGCTATTAGTTTTGGGTTATGCCCTTTGGGTTGCAAGAAGCACCACCAGTGTTCATGCAGCTCACTAATGAGGTCCTGCATGAACACTTGTATAAGAGGGTACTCGTTTATTTAGATGATATCCTCATATACACCTGAACCATGGAGGAACATGTTAAACTGCTGAGGCAAGTGCTCCAAAAACTGTTGAACTCACACTTGTACATCAAACTCTCCAAGTGTGAGTTCCATAAAACAACCTTGTACTATCCCCAAATGGCATAGAAATGGACCCAACTAAGGTCAAAGTGGTATTGGACTGGCAAGCCCCCAAAACATGGAAACAGCTGCAGAGTTTTTTGGGGTTCGCTAATTTTTACCGTCAGTTCATCCCGTCCTTTGCCCAAGTGGACTTCCACTAACCAATATATTGAGAACAAAACATCTAACCAAAAAGCCACATCTGAGGTGTCCAGTCATAAGGACAACTGAATGTCAGCAGGCCTTCGAACAGTTGAAGTCCCTGTTTGCAAGCTGAAGCACCCGGATCCATTGAGACCTTTCATGGTGCAGGCAGATGCCAGTGAGGTAGTGGTGGGAGCAGTTCTCTTACAGGTTAATGAGGAGGTGGTCCTCCAACCGTGTGTGTATACATCACAGAAATTAAACAACACCGAATGCAACTGGCCCATATGGGAGAAGGAAGTGTTTGTGATTCGATGGGCCTTATTGACATGGAGACACCTTCTGGAGGGGGAAAGCATCCCCTTTGAGATCTGGATGGACCACAAGAACATGGAGGCCCTCCAGGCCCCATGTTGGCTGGCCCTGAAACAGGTCTGCTGGGCGTTATATTTACAGAGGTTTAACTTTTGCCCAGGAAGCCACAGTATGACAGTGGGCGAGAGGAGGTAGTCCAGGCAATAATACTAGCCAAGTCGATGCAACAAACATCAGCGGCATCCCCACTGTACTCCCCAGCCGAGGATATACCCTGGGCTATCCAAGAAGCCCTTGCCACCGATCCGTGGTTCCAAGGGAACCAAGCATGACTGACACAGAGGGATGGATTTCCTTGGAAGGGGTCCAAGATTTATGTGCCCAGTACTGTGCGGTTGAACGTACTATGGCGTTACCATGACGTTCGGCCGGCTGGCCATTTCGGGTTTCTAAAAACCTTACATTTAATGAATCAACAGTTCTGGTGTCTGCTCATGAAGAAAGATATAGAGGAGTATGTATGTAGCTGTGCTGTGTGTAACACCATGAAAGTCTGGCCTGGGAAACCTCCCAGTCTCCTACAACCCTTGGCAGCTCTGGTCCAACCATGGCAACAGATAGCCATGGACTTAATCAGGGAAATACCATAATATGAATGGTTATCAATCTATTCATTGCCTGCCCTGGCCTTCTGTCAGCTAGGAAGTTGGCAAAGCTTTTTGTTGTGCACATCTATTGGCTCCATAGCATCCCCCAATGGATAATCTCCGACCAGGGAGTACAGTTCACTGCCAAGTTTTGGCACAAATTCCTGGCAATGGTGGGGTCCAAACAGGGCATCAGTTCAGCATTTTATCCAGGTACAAATGGGGTGGTTGAAAGAGCAAACTTGATGGTGGAGCGGTACCTGTGCTGTTATGTTAACCATCAGCAGACTGATTGAGCTGACTTGCTGCCTTTTGCGGAAGTAGCGTACAACAATGTAGTACACAGCAGTACTGGCTTCATCCTGTTCCAGGTGGCCACTGGGAGGGAGTCCGTACCAATACCTGAATGTCCCCAGGAAACCATGGAGGAGCCAGACCTACATGAGTGGATGACTTGGACGCAACAGGGTTTGGATAAGAAATTAGGTCCAAAATACATTGGGCTGTTCTCAGTAGTGAAGGTGATTAACCCCGTTATGGTTCAGCTCCAACTGCCTCGACTGCTGGGGAAAACACACCCTGTTTTCCATTGCAGTCTGCTCCTTCCAGTCCACACCTCCCCCATCAGGGGAACTTTCCCTCAGCCACCCCCACCGCTCATAGTGGATGGTGACCAAGACTATGAAGTGAAAGAAGTAGTAGACACCCAGTGGCATAGTAGAAGGCTGCAGTACCTCATTCTATGGAAGGGATATCCCCTTTCTGACACATCGTGGGTACCCGATATGGATGTCTGAGCCCCTTGACTAGTCGCTAGGTTCCATCAGAAATATCCTGGGAAGCTGGGTAGGACTGTTCCCTTGCCTCCCTCTACTCACCATGTTCTTTGCCTTCCAGACACTGTCTCCATGGTAGGGGGGCTACATGTCAGCTCTGGCGTGCTGGCTGGCCCGGAGCTGCCATTTGACCAGGGAGCCTCCACCCTGATGCTGCCGGCCAGCTGCCAGGCCAGAGACCACTGCTTGACAATGCCCAGGAGCCGCTACTGAGCCACTGAGCCAGGACTCACCTCCCCAGGAGGTGGAGATGCAGTGGCAACACCAGCGATAGCCGAAATGGGCCAGCTGCCCAAGGACACACTGAGCATGGGCCATGCAGCTGCCAAACAGTTGAGAGGTGGTCACATGGTGATTATGTCACCGACGACGGTGCGGCAGCAGCTGGGAGGCAGCTGTAACTATCACAGGCTGTCCTGGATCTCCGTTGAGGACTGGCCAAGCAGGGAGGCAGCCAGTGGAGCAGAGATGTGGCCACAAGTCAAAGGACTGAAGAGACTGTGGAGGCTGAGACTGGGGAGACTGAACTGGCAGGCGGATGGTGGATTCTTCTCACTTCTGGGTCACATGGGAGCAAGCTGCGCGTTTGAATGGGTGGGGTTGCTTAGTGATTAAAGTGATTAAAAGGTGATGGGGAGCATGGGCAAGTAGCTCTAACAAGAAATTCATTGTGTTCATGATTGTCAGTTTATTCCAGAAGGGGAGTAAACAAATTAACAAACCACGTTTGCATTTGTAGTCTTACTTGTCTTTTTGGAACATGGCA
The DNA here is from genome assembly GCF_059756535.1 of Pantherophis guttatus. NCBI lineage: Eukaryota > Metazoa > Chordata > Lepidosauria > Squamata > Colubridae > Pantherophis > Pantherophis guttatus. The sequence continues at coordinate 111,962,940 of NC_142063.1, read as the reverse complement.
AGTATTTTATTACTGTTATAAAATATGTAATTGATACTATGAATTAATATTAATTATTATTTCTGATTAAATATTTATGGAACTGTTATTGGGCTCTATTTACTTACTTTAATCACTTTATATAGCTGCCCATTCAATGACTTCCATCAGGTAACATCAGTAGATACCCATTGGCCAGAAGTCCCACCACAGGTCATTCCCAAGCATGATGAATTCTGTTTCAGTGCCGTGCCCAGGTCTGAAACCTGACTGAAAAGGATCCAGATAAACCATTTTCTCCAGACTCTCTGAGGCTGCACTGCAACCACCTGCTTAATAATCTTGAAAGAGAGGCTGGAATTGATTAAGTGGAAGCTGAGGAAGGCAGCCTGAAAGAACTGAATTTACTTGCCCAATCTTATTGCCCAACTGCATTTTTAAAAGTACCATGGATCTTGTCTGGCAAAATCAGATAGAAAATCATCTGATGGGACATAAAATGAGTTTGTTCTACATCCAGAGGATGAAAAGGGTAAAACTGTGTACATTCACTCTACATTGGACACTAGCTGGATATGTCTTCTTGAGATGACAGAAGCCTCATCTTGTGGGGTTATTTGGGTTCAGTTTGAATCTGTGGAGCCTAAAGAAGCAAACAGGGTTCTCTCCATGTTATTCTCACCTGTGGATCTGAGTCCTGCTTGCTTAGTGAAAGCAAACAGAAAGATGAGAGGAGGCTGAGTGTGAGTGATAGTGAAGATATCCTTTGGATATCTTTAGGAAGAATCAAGTGCAGCTTCAGGGCAAAGAGGTGGAGAGTGGATGGGAATGGAGTGGCAGATACTAAGATCACTTCCTAATTAAAAGTCTGCTGAAGGAAATGGACTTTTACTGTTTTTATAATTGCCAAGAGATTGGAGTGAAATACAAGGATAATGCAGAAAGATTGAGGAGCTCCTTATAAAATCTCTTTTGTCGGCCTAAATAGCAGATCAGTTTTAATGACAAAAGCGATCTTTGAGTCAAGCTCTATAATATTTAAGGGTATACAGTTTAGCACCATAAATCACTATCTCAATTTTCTGTCTCCAAACTTACATTTTTACTGGGTTCAAAGCTGGGCTGATCAGGTGCCAATTCCCCAATCAAAAGAGATGCCATATACTTCCTTACAAGAGTCTTGTCAAGGTGAAAGGCTGTAAAAGGATCCTAAAGGCAAAACATAAAGAAAGAAAAAAGAAAAAAAATTATAATAAAGAACCAAATTAACAGCAACCTGGAAGAAACATGTTTAGGCTGAGTGATTATATTTGAGTCTTACTTTTCTTCTCATATGATTTATCAACCATATGCCAGTCCCAAGCCCCCCAAAATGGGAAGTGTTAGGGAATGCAGTGGTGAACTATCCTGCAAAAAGTCTCACCAAAACACTTTATGGCAATAACTCAACATGACTCAGATTGAATACCAAGCTGGATGATAGCCTACAAGCTACTGGAGAAGAGCAAGAACTAGCTTTTAGAGTTTTTATGATGTTGTTGGAGGAAAGCCTTCAGGAAGCCCATGTGGCCCATGATGAAAGAGTTGCCCACAACTGTACAATGCTATATCGAATTGGATCATGGAATGTTAAAGGCATATCCCTTAGGAAACTCAAAATTGTAAAACGAGAAATGATTAGAGTGAATATAGACATCCTTGGAATCAGTGAGTTATACTGCACAGGGAGTGGTCAGTTCAAATCAGACAAGTTTATGTTTTTTTTTTCTGGAAACAATATCAAATGTAAAGGATTTGGATTCTGTGTAAGCAAACAAGCAGCTAAATGTATTGAGAATTACATAGCATAAGCGATTGCATACTAATTTGAGTTAAGCCACTCAATATCACCATACTACAAATCTATGCTCCAACTATAGACTCAAATGATGAAATTGAACTTTTTTACAGTGAGCTTCAATGTGCTCTCAAGCAAATACCAAAAAGGATCTTTTGTATATTATGGGTGATTTCAGTGCAAAAGTAGGCCAAGGAGAAGTTTCAAGAATAGTAGGCAAGTTCGGGCTAGTGGAATGGAATGAAGCTATTGATTGCCTAGTGCAATTTTGCCAGGAAAATCATCTCAGCATAATGAACACATGGTTTATTCAACACATGCAACATTTATATACGGTATTTTTCAGAGTATAAGATGCTCTGGAGTATAAGACACACCTTAGCTTTTGTGGAGGAAAATAAGAAAAAAAAAAGTCTTCCTCTGCCTACCAGCATACATCAGTATTCATCTGGCTAGCATCCTGTCAGTGTGTGAGAGAACTGAGGGCTGTTTGGAAACTGAAACAGTATTTGCTGTGTGAACAACAAGGAAACAGCAAGGAGCCTGGGCATGGCTTCTGTACTAAAGCTGCATGCTCTGCTGAGCTCTGAAACTAAAACTGAAACTGAAAATCCTCTCCTCTGCTTGTGTTTTGCTTGTATTTACTACCAAGTTGGAAAATCTGCTTTTGGTATTGTATATTTACTTCAATATATAAAGAGAAGTTATTGAATCTTGCTGAGTCAGTTACTTATGTGTGCTTTCTGGATGTGATTGCTGTTGCAAATTCTGACACGTCCTTACAGCAAATAGTGAACAGCCAGGTCAGCTTCAGCACATTATTGCAGCCTGATTCAGCACAAGCAGCTGATTGATGGGTGGATCTCCCTCCCAGAATACCCCCAATCAGCTGTTCCAGGCTGCAGGGATTGCCACAGACCATCGCCGTCTCTGTGCCTCATGTTTTTGGCCTCGTGGGTAGGACTACATTCGGTGTATAAGACTACCCAAATTTTCACCCTCTTTTAGGGGGGAAAAGTGCATCTTATACTCTGAAAAATACGGTAAACGGACAGCACCAAATGGACAACATTAAAAATCAGATAGATTTCATTTTATGCCAACAACACTGGAAAAGTTCAGCTGCATCTGTTAAAACACTTCCTGGTACTGATTGTAGCTCAGACCATCAGCAATTAGTGTCTAAACTGAAGCTCAAATTTTGCAAAGTGAAAAAAGGTATTCTCCCCTCCCAAAAATCAATCTGAACAACATCTTACCTATGCATGTCATAGATGTTAAGAATAGTTTTGAATCATTGAATATAGAAGGGAAAGTGAGCTCCAAATGAACAGTGGTGAGAGATCATTGAAATTGATGGAAAGTACAGTATGTGTCACACTAAAAACCAAAGAGAACAACAAGTGGCTGATGACACCATCAAAATAGCTGGTCAGAGAAGGGCAGCCAAAGACAAAGGTAATAAGGGCGAAATTAAAAAGCTTAATGCAATTTTCCAACATGAAGCCAGGAGAGACAAAAGTAGACAGCGGGAGGAGGAGTGTCAATATCTGGAAGAAGGTAACAGGAAGGGACGTAGCAAGGTCATGTTTGCCATAGTGAAAATGATGTGATCCAGTTTTTCAGCACAGCAAGGACCACAACAGGAATGTACTAAGTAACCAGCAGAAGATCAAGAACAGATGGAAATAACATACAGAATGTCTCTATAGCAATTTGACTTACCATCAAGATGATAATGATGACAGCCCAATTAATAATGAATGAAACATCTTGAAAAAAGAAGTAGAATTGGCTATGGAGAAATTTCCAAACTGGAAAGTCTTGATTATTGATGAATCTGCGGAATTACTAAGACCAGTGCCAGTTAACATCATCACTGCCCTGCGTCAAGAGTTATGGACTATTTGTTAATGGCCTCGGGATTGGAAAAAATATGTTTTTAATCCCACTGGTAAAGAAAAGTGCTGCCGGCAACTGCTCCAACTATTGCAAGATTGCATTGATTTCTCATGCAAGCAAGCGTCTGTTAAAGATCATTAAACAGAGGCTACAGAATATCATCAATCATGAGTTACAAACTGGCTTCGGAAACGGGCACGTCACTCGAGATCACATTGCAGATCAATATTAGATGGATTATGGAAAAAGCACGACTGTCAAAAGGACAATCCAGGGAGCCTGGATAGCTCAACAGAAAGAGCTCTGTAATTTAACACCAGCTGTCTGCAATTAAAAGTAAGATCGAATCTTGACAGGCTCAAGGTTGACTCAGCCTTCCATCCTTTCTAAGGTAGGTAAATTGAGGACCCAGTTTGTGGGGGCAATAAGCTGACTTTGTATAAATATACAAAAGTATGAAGGCTATTGCTTAGCGCATTGTAAGCCGCCCTGAGTCTCCGGAGAAGGGCGGCATATAAATCAAAGGATCTATATATGTGGTTTATTGATTAAGGAAAGCTTTTGACTGTGTAGTACACAATAAGCTATGAGAGGCTTTGTGTGACCTTGATGTCCCAACCCATCCGATCAGACTTATCAGATCATTGTACACTGATCAGGATGCAACAATGAGAAGTCTATGGTGCCACAGATTGGTTCAGCATCAGTAAGGGAGTTAGGCAGGGAAGCATTTTATGACAAATTTTTGTTCAATCTGAAGTAATTATGTGAAAATTAGACCTGGAATTGCCTGATGTTGGAGTGAAGATTGGGGGAAGAACCATAAATAATTAGAGATACGCAGATCATACAACACAATTGGCTGAAAATAAGGAAGACCTGGAAAAAAATTATCTGGAAAAACAGGATAAAAATAAAAAAAAATAGGATTGGATCTTAACATCAGGAAAACAAAGATAATGACAACAGCTACAGATGCATATGAAATGTTTAAAATCAACAAGGAGGAAATTGAATTAACTCGAGAATTATATGCTTCTTAGATCAAAAACTGTTCACCTTGGCAGTTGTACTCCTGAAATCAAACACAGACTAACCTTAGACCACACTGCAATGGTTAACATGAATAAGATCTAGAAAAGCATAAACAATGATATAAATACAAAAAGCAGGCTAGTTAGAGCAATAGTTTTCCCTATAATGATGTATGAGTCTGAGAGTTGGACACTAAAATGGCTCATAGAAGAATTGATGCCTTTGAACTGTGGTGCTGGCATAAATAATTGCGTATACCATGGGCAGCCAGAGCAACCAACAGAGAGATTGTGAATCGTATAAAACCAGACACATCATTAGAAGCCAAAATCACAAGACTATGTCTGATTTACTTTGGTCATGTCATGCATGCAAATTTATTTGAAAAGTCAATGATGTTAGGAATAGTTAGTGGAACAAGAAGAAAGAGGCAAGCAAAAAACAAGCTGGTTTGATACCATCAAAGCTGATACAAAGAAGAACATTCAATAATTGAAAGAAGCTGTGCTTGATAGGGTAGCATGGAGAGCATTTGCTAAGAGTCGGACATGATGGAATGCTTAAAATAATAACAAGTCATTGTCTATACCCATGATGGCGAACCTATGGTAGGCGTGCCCAAGGTGGCACGCAGAGCCATCTTTCTGGGCACGTGAGCTGACGCCCAACTCACATGTGGGCGGGCGCCCCAGCTGGTGTTTAGGCCTCTAGTGCACATGTGCCCAATTCCAGAGACCCAGCTGGTCTTCGGAGATCGCCTGTGCATGCACACTTGTATGCATGTATTGCATGCGCAAAAGCCATGTGCATGCACATATGGTGCAATTGTGCATGCAGTGCATGGGAGAGCCACATGAAAGCCGCACCATGTGCAGAAGGTGCGGTTCAGTTGTGGTATTTATCCAGTTCTGTCCAGCTCACATGAACTAGTAGCGGCAACTGCAGAAGGCTCTGCCCACCTGCCTGGACATAATGCATGACTATTATGCATGCACAGAAGGCCATGCACATGTGCAGCGGTGGCACATGCTCACATTTGCAAACCAGCTGGTCCAGTCTTTGTTTTGTCAGGAATAAATCCTTGAGAGTGTTTTAATTATTGTTTAAAAAATGAATAAAAAGCCCTGCTGATGATGTTACCTAGCCTGTTTGTGAAACGTTCAGGAGCTAAATGGCAAGTTCAGAGAACAAATCACTGCTAAAATGTAAAACCTGAGCTACAAGTATTTTCTATTATTTCAAGGAATAAAAATGTATAAATAAGCAAAAAAAAAAAAACCCTTTAACTTCATTACAGCACTTCAACAACTTTATTTGCTCTAAGATGGGGAAAAAGGGCAGGTGCTGGTCAGAGACAGTGTTTAACTCAGAGTTCCCCAAAGTGATCGGTTCTGATCCACAAGTATTGATGAAATTATCCAAGGGGCCATTGTTATTATTGGTAGTAATGTGAGTCAGAATAGTATTTATTAAATTATTTCCCTACAATAAATGTTTGGGGGATTGATGAATAACATGAAACTTCATGAAGGGGGTGATGAGTTGAAGAGTTTGGGGATTCCTGATTTAGCTAAAAATCCAGGAAAAAAAAGCCTGGTAATGAGATTACACTCCTGTGTAATCTCATTACCATGTACCTGTATATATACTATCATTTCATGTGTCATTGTTAGGGTAGCTAGTTTTGTCATGATTCTCAGCTTCTGACAATTACTGCTTAAATCTGGTAAAGAAACCTATAATTCTATGCATATTTATTCCAACAATGTTGGAATAAAATATGTTTAATATGAATAGGATTGGGTTTTATTATTCATGGTTTTAATTAGTTAAATGTAAATTGCATATAACCAACAGCCTTTTTCTTTATCCTTAACTGTCCAGAAAATTAGTTATGTTTCCATCAAAAATAAAACCTTCCCAAAATGTAGACCAAACCTCAGCATAACCAGTGGAAGAAAATGCTTTTTGGCTGCTCTAAAATTCAACAGAAGATCAGAAATGAAAGATCATTTATTATATATGATAGATTGATTGCTACTGTTTTTCTTTATTCCTTTAATGAAGGGAGGCAAGGGCAAAAAAAAAAGGGGGGGGAATGCTATATTTTATTGAAGCTGCAATTCTCCAGATTCAAACATATTAAGAATATCTTTATGCAAACATCCAGAACCTGACACTCAATACAGTACAGAAGTAACAAAGATGGATAGTTATGTGAATTTGGCTGTATATGTTCAGTTTGAAAGAGGCCTTAGCTGGATGGCAGGTTCACTCTTTATCTTCTCCCAACAGCTGGATGTCTTTTCTGGAGCTGCAGGGATCAGCTGTCAATCAGTGTTGATGAGCAGGGAAGCAGGGGCCATTGAGATGATAACACCAACTCTCAGTATCTCTCAGTTCTGACAACACTGGGTGGAACCTAGAAGTTGCAGGATTCTGGAAAGTTTTAAATTGCCCATCTCTAAAGTAGAACTAGTTAGAATAATAGTGAGATTTGTCATGGCAGCTTGTAATGGGCATGCAAATAAAGTTGATTGCTGCCTTCATTTAGCGTGGGTTGCAATAGAATAAGAGATGGATAGTTATGTCAATTTGGCTGTATATGAAAGAGAGCAAAATATATTTCTTTTTGTTATTTGAAAATGAAGGAGACCAAAGCATTTTCAAAATCAGGTCTTCAGATGTTAGGTGTTCCAAAAGCAGTTTTCCAGGACAAGTATTTTTTTTTTATTGGCCTAGAACAGCTATTGCTTCAAGCTTACCATTTGAATAGTTACGTTTTATTTAAATATCAGTTTTCTCATGTTAAGATTAGTGACAAGCAAATTAGATTTGGTTATTAATGACAGGTTGTCACAAAAGAAACAAGAGGACTTTTGAAATGGTACTGTTGCCATACCCAGTTTGAATTGCAAACCAGCCTCCCCCAGAAAAACACAGGCCTCTTTCTTCAGGCATAGAAGGGATGAAAAAGTAAGCAAGTGACTCTGGCTGTATGATCAAACCCCAATCTATTTTACATACATTGTGACGTATGTAAAAAAAAAGGGGGGGGAGGGCTCTGAATATGCTGTCATGACTATCATCTTGATTCTTGACACTCTACCAGATATCCCTCTTCCTCAGCCCCCTAAAAGAAAGTTCTTCAAGAAATATTTCAGCTACTCATCTCACAAAAATTCCTTTTCATGAAGAAGATTTTTACATTTGCACGTTTTACTGTTGCCCTGTTAAAAGGAAACATGACCATAATTGCAAAAAAAAATAAATAAAAAAAAATGCATATGTGAAGATAACACATACAAATTGCAGAATGATCCATAATCCTTTTACGGGCTTACTTCCAATTGTGCCATCATTCTTAAAAGATTAGCTTGTCATTAAGATGATAAACGTGAGGGGAGGGGAAATCATCTTCATGATGCTGCATGATCCAGATTTCTAGACATCGTTGATTTCTTTCACAACACTTTGCACAACTGTTTTTATCTAGCTACCAATTTATTCTGAGTCACTACTGTTCTACATGTGGATGCATTATTTCTCCTTTTTTTCTTGCTCTTCTATGCTTGCATATGAAAGGGCCCTTGAGACTCCCAAGGCCTCTGGTGCGTATGATTGAAACCCCATTTTATTTATATTTCCCTCCAGGTTTGTTATCTCTGCCATCTTTGTTCTTTTTGTTTATATTTCTGGATGTGCATACATATGTGTGTGTGCAAGTGTGCATGTGAATATACTATTTATATGTAGCAATAGCAACAGCACTTAGACTTATATACCGCTTCATAGTGCTTTACAGCCCACTTTAAGCAGTTTACAGAGTCAGCATATTGGCCCCAACAATCTGGGTCCTCATTTTACCAACCTTGGAAGGATGGAAGGCTGAGTCAACCTTGAGCCAGTCAGGAACGAACTGCTGGCAGTCAGCAGAATTAGTCTGCAACACTGCATTCTAACCACTGCACCACCACAGCTCTTCCTGTAGTGTGTATGTGTAGACTACATATATACTAATACCAGTGCATAAAAGCCTAGCAGTATAAATGAACTAGCTGCTAATAGGAGGCTCCCGTCAAGACTGGCTAACCCAAGGAAAGACAAAACTGATCATGAAAGACCCCACAAGGGACCAGCACCAGCCAACGACCAGCCTCCCCACAACATGGAACGTCCTATCAGGCATTATAGCCACAAAGCTGCAGGACCATTGGGATCGGTACATGAGCACAGCTGAGAAGGGCTTTGGAAACAACACCAAAAGCTCAAAACACCAGTTGCTCACAGATAGAGCAGTAGCTCAAGATTCAAGATCTAGATGGACCAATCTGAGAACAGCCTGAATTGATTACAGGAAAGCCTATGTCTCTGCCTGAAGACATCCAAAAAGGAAGCCTACACCTTTCCTCAATCAATAATTCCATTCTCACACAACACTTGCTTCCTCGACATTAAGCTGGAATCAGCCTTCCTATAACTGAAGCCTGTTTACTGAGTCCCACTTAAGACTGTTCCTCTCTAGGCTAAACAGTTCCCTCTTTCTTTCCTCATAATTCTTTGTTTCCAACTCCTTCAACATCCACATCAGTTCTTTGTGTTCCAACTCTTCTGGACCATTCTTAAAGTGCATCTCCTAATACTGCAATTGGTTGTTGAAGTGCAGTTTCACAAGAGCAAAATAAATGAAACATTCATTTGGACTTTTAAAAAGTTAAAACTTGGAAACTATATTTCTACTGATGCTGCCTAAAATTGCATTATCCTTCTTAGGAGCCATTTTAATTTTCTGATTGATATTCAATATATAATTGTTTATAATTCCAAAATCTTTTTCACATGTATTATCTACATGTGCTTATCTGTGCATTTGATTTCTGTTTTCTAAATGAAACATTTGCATTTGTTTCTATTAAATTCCTTTTTTAAATTCAACTTCTCTAATATTTCAAAATCATTATGATTTTATTTCTAATTTGTAGAATATAATTATCAATTGTGAAATACCTGCAATTGGATAAACATTGCCACCACCTATTCATTCATATAATGAATACAGATTATAAATTTTAGAATGCTTTTGAAGCCAATTCTGGATTTATCAAATAGATACACTCATGTGACAGGTTTCTTGTCATTTTTGCATTGTCTTTAAGGTATTACTTACTAATTATTTTGCAATCTGTTCTAAACAATTTCTACATGTTGCTGTCAAGCTGACTTTTTGTAGTTCCATGGGGTCCTCTCTACCCTTTATCACCATGAAAATCATGACATATTAGCCTTCTCTAGTTATCTAACAAAACTTTCTTTCTCCAGGATTTTTCAGAGTCAAGAGACATTGAGTCATGGTATGGTTTACAGAATTGGCCTGGGCAACCAAATCATCCCTGAAGAAGTTACTTCTGGTTCCCCACTGGAAGCAGCAGTACCAGTTTTCCAGTAGAGATCTGAATGATCATATTTGGAAGGATGTAGAAAACTGAATTGTTCCAGAGGGCATTCTATTCTGACTTAACCATATTTTATTTGTTGTTGTTTTTTTTAAATAAAAGTTTAGTTTATCTGATGTATGTGTGTGTGTGTGAGAGACAGAGGGGGGGGGAGATTATATTGGCTTCTGTTGTAATTGCTTTATTTTAATATTTATATTGAAGGGTTTACAGTTTATACATGTAAACTCTCAAGAATTTTACTTGGATAGTGACATGATACAATTGGAATCAATCAATCTATTTGGCCTGAGGGTTCAGTTTCTCTCTGTTCCTTTCAGTGAAACTAGATTCTTTAACCTGATCTTCTGAATTGCTCAATGAAATAAATATCCTCTTCTCTGAAAACCCTGAGCCAAAAGAGGAGTTGAGAAAATGTTTTTCCTTTATCTTTTTTTCATACCTGTTATCTCTTTACCACCTTTATTGAACAATTAATATACAGGATCCCCCCCTTGCATTGTCTTGAATATATTATTTTAGAACTAATTCATATGCTTTGGTCATATTCACTGGTCATTCCTTTCAGGTTAGATATTATTACAGGGATCATCCAATGCAGATGAAAACCCTACATATAAAAAGAGATGCCAAATGTTCAAGCTAGCTTTAGAAAAGGCTGAGGAATATGAAATATAACTGATGCATAATAGATAATTGAGAAATACTAAGAAGTTAACATGTGCTTCATTTATCATAGAATGACTTTTAATTTTGTCAATCACATCAAGCTGTTGAATAAGCTTACAAAAATGGGAATCCCAGAGCATTTTACTGTTCATATGAGAGAAGCTTACATACTGGTCAAGAAGGCTCAACATGAACAGAACAGGCTGGCTCCAAAGGAGTGCAACAAAGCTATATACTCTCCCCTTAGTTATACAACCTGAATGCTAAGTATATATTAAGAGAAGCTGATTTGGACAAAGTTGTGTGTGGTTGTAAAAATTGGAGGCACAAACATCAATAATCTGGCCTAAGATGATGACACTGTCCTAATAGCTGAAAATGCAGAGGATCTGCAAACTTTAATAATAAAAGCCAAGTTGTACAATGGAAAAAAATGAGACTAAAATGCAATATAAAGAAGACCAAATGAAGGACAACAGATAGAAGAACCAGCCTTAGAACTGATAATGAAGATAGTGAAGTGTTAGACATTTTCTGCCTTTTAGTAACAACCATCAACAGAACAGAAACAAGCGGTCAAGAAATATACCACACAGCACTTAGAGTAGCCATGAAGGTCTTTGAAAAGATACTCAAATGCTATGATATGTCTATATCTATAAGTAGCGGAATTGTGCAATACCAGCCATGGTATTCCCTGTGGTACTTTATGGAAATGAAAGTTGAAGAAGCAGAAGAGTATTGATGGTTTTGAACGTTGATGTTGGACTCCTGAATTGTATGATTTTATGTACACTGACAGCATATGCACCAAGACAAATTCCTTGTGTGTCCAATCACACTTGGCCAATAAAAAATCTATTCTATTCTATTCTATTCTATTCTATTCTATTCTATTCTATTCTATTCTATTCTATTCTATTCTATTCTATTCTATTCTATTCTATTCTATTCTATTCTATTAATACCATGGCCAGCCAAGAAAACAAACCAATGGATCATTGGACAACTAAACCCAGAGTTCTCACTTCAGGACAAATAACCAGGCTAAAGTTATCCTACTCTGAACACATTGTGCAGACCCTGCTCTCTGGAGAAAGTTCTAATACTGGGAAAGGTGAAAGGAACGAGAACATGACCAGCAGCAATCTTCTAGTTATGTTGGAAGATCTGAAGCATCAGGTTAGGGACAGAATGTCACGGAGAAAATCTGTGATTAGATTAGATTGAATTAGAGTATGTTAGAAAGAAGGAATTGGGGGGAAAAGTCTGTTTCCAAAAAGAAAGGAAGAAATCCATGTCTGGCATCATAGATGGATTTACCCTTACAGATATCTTAGTGCAACCTAAATGAAATGAGCTAAAAAAAAGAAGAGGTGGCAACAGCAAGAAAAAGGAATCCAGCTTTGACATGAAGAGTGAAAGATTCGCGGTTGCAAGGAACTGGAAACACCGGAGTCTTTGTCTTGCCACCTGCCGCGCGCCTTACCGTGGCGTCCTGCCCTGCGTAGGAGCAGATGGTCCGAGAGCCCCCCGGGTGCCTCTTGTGGAACCGGCTGATGTCATAGACTTTCCTGTCAATCACCAGCCAGCGCTCCCGTGGCGGGTCTCCCTGGCCGGTGCGCAGCCCGATCTCTTCCCAGGTAAACAACCGCGAAGGACCGGACTGATCGGCCGCGGGATCCGTTTCCCTCATCCCAGTTTCTCCTTGCTGGGAAGCCATCTCCCCGCGACTGAGGCTTCGAGGAACTTGGCACTGTCCTTTTCAGCACCACGGGAGCGCGGACTGGGCGGGTCCTGGCGAGGGAGTTCCCCCCCCCACCCCCTTTTCCGTCTCCGATTGGCCAAGGGCGTCATTGACGCTGCTCCCCTGGAGAACAAACGCGGAGAGGGAAGCACCGAAAGCGCCAACTCGGCTGAGCCTGGGATGTTCAGCTTTTCAAGTACGAAAGAGGAGTTGGAGGCTGGCAGCGTTTTTGCAGTAAGCGGAGCAAACTCCTTTTCTTGGTTCCACAAAAATCCTATTTCTCCGCAAGCAAAACGATAAGAATGAAGGACCCTGAGGTCGATTTCGTGCAGGGCAAGCAAATTGGCAAACAAGTTTCGGAGTCTCTCTGTGGAGGCTCTATTCTGACCGGTTTCACTAAGAAGCAAGATCTCCCCACTTCTTTAGCCCCGCAGTCACGGGAAGCAGTTCGATCACAGACCGATCTGCGATTCTGTCTGAAGTTAAGCTCTTCCTGAATGTCATCAGGACATAAATGTTATTTATTTTGCATGTTATCGCCACAGACAGACGATTCGCGCACTATTTCCTAGAAAAGTGAAAAGTCTGGGACGGAGAAGAGTGAAAGAAGATCCAGATCCTCTCTCCCTCCCTCCCTCCCTCTCTCTCTCTCTCTCTCTCTCCCTCCCTCCCTCCCTCCCTCCCTCCCCCCTCCCTCTCTCTCTCTCTGTGTGTGTGTGTGTGTGTGTGTGTGTGTGTGTGATTGTGTGCGTGTGTGTGTGTGTCTGTGTGTCTGTGTGTCTGTGTCTAAAGCTTGAGTTCCCCAAGTGGTAGTGATGGGACCGAAATCAGTTTTGCCAGTATTTGTTCATTTTGGCGAATAGGCTGAGTTGTGATTCAAAAGATTCGGAGTTGGTTTTTCTCTTTCCTCCTCCTCTCCATCCCTGGAATGCCACCGGTTGAGAATTTCTACCTGCTACACAAAAAGGAGACTGGCACAATCCGAAACAGCTTTTCATTTGTCAAAGCATTACAGCGACAAATCTCACGTCCTACTGGTATTGTTCGCCTGTCATGGGGGATTGACAGGGATGGATCACTAATAAATGGATTGAACTTAATAGCTTTACACATTCCAAACAGATTTTTAATTACATTGTACAAAGAAGATATAATGCTTTTTTTTGTGCCATTCAGTGTTGGATCCTGGTGACTGACTGGACAAATTTTATTGGCAATATTTCAGAAATGATTTCCCATTGCTTTTTTCCTAGCACTGGGATAGAGTGACTGTCCCAAGGTTACTCAGCTGGCTTTGTATCTAAGGCAGAAATAGAACTGAAACTCTCCTGGTTTCTAGTCTGGTGTCTTAACTGTTATACCAAACTGGCTCTACACCAAAAGGTCCCTTAACTATTACACCAAATTTATACCAAACTATTCATAGTGAATAGCTTACACTATGAAATAATCTCAGTTGAAAAAAAAATAGCATCTGTTAGTTATTTGAAAAGGATAAAGTAGGCTATCTATAGCATTATTAGTTTGGACCAATTCAGTTTGGAGAAAACATTTTTAAAAGCATTTGTAGAAGTGCAAAAATGCCTTAGAGTGGTTTTTTGTTTTGATTATTCTACTTGAGAATTAAATATTTGATGTATTGAATGTTGAAGAATGTTGATTCAATTAGTTATGTACAGAATATCTGGAATAATAAGCTTGAATATTTTATCTTGGCAAATCAAAGGAAAGTCACTTAAATATGTGAAATTTGTTCCCTGTGTTCTTCAAATGAAATCAATACAATTAAAATTTTCAATGTTTCATGTATGCTGGACACCTTAGAAAATACTTTATATAGAAGGTTATAATTGTTTTGCAGTTGGAGATGCAACTAAAAAGTTAAAAGATTATCCCATATGGTTTGGACTTGTTCTAGTTTCATCACATTTTGGGCTGACATCAGAAAGACTGTTAAGAGCCTTGGTAGTACAGGGGTTTAAGGCACCCTGTTATTAAGCTGGTTATTAAGACCAGCTGCCTGCAATTACTGCAGGGTTCGAATCTCGCCAAGGCTCAAGGTTGACTCAGCCTTCCATCCTTTCTAAGGTAGGTTAAATGAGGACCCAGTTTGTGGGGGCAATAAGCTGACTTTGTATAAATATACAAAAGGATGAAGGCTATTGCTGAGCACATTGTAAGCCGCCCTGAGTCTTCGGAGAAGGGCGGCATATAAATCAAATTAAAAAAAAAAAAAAAGACTGTTAACATGAATTTGGTTCAATTGCTGCATGTTAATGATTCATACATAGTTTTTAAGTACACCTCCATTATGTGGAATCTATCAAGAATTGTGGATTTGCAGGACATAAAGATTGGTTAATTTTCAAAACTGGATTGTTGATATATTTCTTTGTCAACATTTAAATTATATTTTTTTAAACAAGAGGGCAAGGAGGAAAACATTTTAATAATATGTCAACACCAGAGTTATATTATTTAAAGTACAATTAGCCTGCCTATGCCTTTATATTTTTATTTTTATTTTTATTTTCTGTTTACCATGCAACTATCCTTAGGAAATTATTTGGCTTCTCATTAAAATAACAACATAGAACAGCATTAAAAAAGTTAATTATATATCAAGAGTAGTTAGCAAGAGTTAAAAATAATCTGCAAGATCATTTATAAACATGAAACATTGCGTTTAGCACATCTAATTCATTAAGAGTTTAAAGATGCTATCAAAAGATTTCTGTGTACTTAAAAGATTAAAACAACAAGCTTATAAGCGTATACATGAAAAATAATGGAAAGTGTCCACTGGAGAGGCACTTTCAAATCTGAACAATAGGAAAGAAGGTATAAGTAATAAGTAAAGAATTCAAAGGCAAGAAATATGCTTCAAAGAATGTGGGAAAATATACCCCACTCCTGCTAATATTTACTTGGCCTGTTATTTAGTTGCCTGGCCTGTTGCATAATACATGCATGTTCATACACATTCATTCAATTGTATCACAAACTCCATCTCTCATGTAACAATCTTGTACAAGCCTATTGCAAAGTAAGCCATAATAAGCTTAATAGCGGGAGTTCTTCCAACTTTTCAAGGTCAGTGAACACATGTGAACACTTTCAAAGTGTCATGAGCAGCATCACAAAGCAAATATTATAGTAAAGATGAACAAAATGGCAAGAAACTGAATATAAGGCATTTTGGAATGAAGTACCAAAGCATTTCTGATTCTATGAAATCACTATATTTTTCATTTTTTTCAAATTTACTTCCAGGCTGCTCTCTAATGTTCTTATATACTGACATCTCTTTTGTAAACAGACATGCCTAGATCCTTGCCCAATCTTCTCCCCCAAATAGCACTCTATAGAATGCCGGTAAAGTCAATGTGCATTCTCTCAACCTGTCTTATATGTCCCTGATATCATGCAGCAGAAATTTAATTGTAACCCACCTAACAATGACTGCACTATTTATTGCTTTTCGGGGAGAAAACAACAACATTGGATAGGCTTAACCAAGCATAAGTAACTGCCCCCTGGCTCAAATACAACTGAAAAATGTTTAATAAATTAGGAACATCTTCACATCACTGCTGTCACACAGTACTCTCTTGGCCTTTGAAAAAACGTTTGAATGCACTCTCCACCTGCCAACCCAGTATTCCTATCTGTAGATCCTCTATAGCAACATTGGTTCCCCCCATTTATGTTTACCTTGGTCTCTTCATTTTATTTTATTCTGTAGGAAGTTAGCACCCACCCCTTTCCTAGAAGAATGAAATATTTTAGGAAATATTAAAAAGGCAGAATATTATATTTCCCTGGTTGAGAAATGGAGAAACATGTTTTATGGACCATCATCTGCAACACAATAGGATCCATCTAGCAACAGAAACTAACACAATAGGACCCATCTAGCAACAGAAACTCACCACATGGCACCTGGGAAGATTACATCAGCCAGCAAGGCTAGCTAAGACCCCCACCCCCTGGGAGTCTGACAACCAATCAGGATACTCTTTCGGGGGCCCAGGAAGTTCAAAGCCAGAGAGGGCATAAAACCAAAGCACGCTCAGCATCTCTCCCCGTTTTCTGTTCAGGAACTCAAACCATATGATCTTGTCCACCATTAAACCATCTTTCCAAGCAGTCTCCATGATTCCAGTGTTTTTTTCCCCACTTGGAGCTGAACCCAGAAGGATATTTCTTCTAACAATTCTCCCTCACCATTAGAAGTCCCCCCCCATAAGCACATGGATACTTTTTCTTCCTTTTATTCCTTACAATATAACTAGAACTATTTCAAAGCAAAGAACAGAGAAGAAATCTCCAACCACACATCATCTTTATCCTTGTGATTCTACACATCACCCAGAAGAATGAGATCTTGACCACCATGCAATTATGACTTGACTACGGATATTTTTCTCTTTATTCCTCAGCTGTAGCCCAGGACTGAGATAGTTTTAAGCACCAATAGAAGAGAATATTTGTAGCTCAGAGTTGAAATATGGGGTCCTTCATCCTCTCTAACTTGGTTGGGTTTTTTTGCAGACATTTCATTACTCAATTAGGTAACATCATCAGTGCTAGAAGGGAATTAATATTCTCTTTGTTTATATACAGGTGGTTTGCCCTGTCAGTGTTGGTGGAAGTGGTGTTGGTAGTTCCTTGACTAGGCTGTTATTTACTATTTGTCTGAGTCAATAGTTCCTTGACTGGGGCATTGTTTGCTGTTTGATAGTAGTATTAATCTGTTTATCTAAATGTTGATTGCTGGCAAGGAAGTTCTAGGATCTTTTTGCTTTTTGCTTATCTCTTTTGAATGGTATGTAGATGATGTTTATCTCAGTGTTCCTATTGTTAGCTGATTTCTCTGAATGCCAGGCTTCCAGGAATTCTCTAGAGCAGTGATTCCCAACCTTTTTTTGGCCATGCCCCACCTAAGCATCTCTAAAATTCTGATGCCCCCCCTCCCCGTGACATATTATTCTTACTATTCAAAAAGTGAACTTCTACCCTGCAGAAGAAGCCTAAAAGGCCATTAACTTGGTTTAAACAAGGTTCCAAAGAACATGGCATCCATGAAAGAGAAATATAAAAGAATGAAAGACAGTAGAAGTACCGAGGAACTTAAAAAATAATAGTATGAAGGGATATGAAAAAACAGCAAATAACATTTCAAAACATATAATAGAGAACTGAAATGCATAAATATAAAATAATTTTAATGAAAGCTTTTTCTGTAATACTTTAATCATATTAATTACTATACATATTAAAATAAAGGTACCTAACAAATTCAAAATACAATTTGAGCTCACCTCAAGATCATATTTACAATGCAATCCTATTCATGTCTACTCAGAAGTAAGTACCATTGTCTTCAATGGGACTTACTCCTGGGAAAATGTGGTAGGATTGCAGCTTTAATCTACTTAAATTAGTGAGATCCTGGTGCTTGATGCCTGCTACAGAGAGATTTTATATTAGGCTCCAATTTAGTCAGCTTCATTCTCACGTCTCCTCGTTCAGTGATATCCAGTCGATTTCTTTTCTTCAATAGCAAATAATTGGAATCTTTGTTGAGTAAAAAATGTGGGTTGGATAAAATAAAGGGAATTAAAATTAGGCAGTATGACTACAGATTACGAGCATTTGCAGACGACTTGGTTGTTACTTTAACCCAACCATTACAGTCGGTTGTAGGTTTAATGGATATAATTAATCAATATGGACAAGTATCTGGATTTAAAATAAATGCAGGGAAAACGAAGATAATAACTAAAAACATGACTACAAATCAAAAAGAAGAATTAGAAAGACTAACAGGATTTGAAATAGTAAAAAAAGTTAAGTATTTAGGGGTTTATATTATGACATCAAATGCAAAATTATTTAAGCATAATTATGATCCGTTGTGACAAAAAATACAGAGAGAGATAGAAAATTGGAAAAAATTACAATTACCTTTGTTGGGAAGAATAGCAGCAGTAAAAATGAATGTTTTGCCTAAGTTTTTATTTCTTTTTCAAATGATACCAATACTTAAAAAAGATGAAAATCTGAAGATATGGCAGAAGGGTATTAATAATTTTGTTTGGGCAGGAAAGAGACCGAGAATAAAGCAAAAAATAATGCAGGATATACGTGAAAGAGGAGGTCTCAAAATGCCCAATTTAAGATTATATTATGAGGCAGCTGCCCTATCAGCAATTAGTGACTGGATGAATTCAACAGAAGAAAGAATACTGAATATTGAGGGATATGATTTGGTTTACGGTTGGCATGCTTATTTATTATATGATAAGAAAGTGGATAAGACTTTTAAAAGTCACATATTAAGGAATGTTTTATTGTGTGTTTGGAAAAAATATCAGTATAAATTAAACGATAAGTTACCAATGTGGGCAATACCCAGACACGCAATAGAGAACATAAGTGTAGAGCAAAAACAAGATGTGACTACTTATAAGGAGCTTCTTAATAAGGAAAGAGGTATACTACAATTAAAATCTTTGAATCAATTAAGAGAAGAAAAGATAATTCAAACATGGTTTCAGTATGGACAGCTGCAAGCTAGATGGAGAGAAGATCAGAAAATTGGTATCTTGCAGAATGAGGAGAACATGGTAAAACAAATTAGAGACCAAAGTCAAATGCATATAAAAAGGTTGTATAATGCATTGGTAGAAATAAATTCAGAAACGGAGCTAGTTAAGGACTGTATGATAAAATGGGCACAAAATATTGAAGAACCAATAATGATGGAAACGTGGGAAAAAATATGGGTTAGAAATGTAAAGTTTATGCAAGCCCAAAACTTAAGAGAGAATTTTTATAAAATGTTTTATAGATGGCATCTAGATCCTATAAAGCTAGCCTGTATGTATCCAAGTTTGCAACCTAAGTGTTGGAGATGCGAATGTGATGATGCCACATATTATCATATATGGTGGACATGTAAAAAAATTAAGGCATTCTGGATAAAAATATGGTGGATTATCCAAAATATTCTCAAGAAGAAGATAAAATTTACTCCACAGTTCTTTCTGTTGGCTATAATTACAGATTGTACGGTTATAGAGACTAAATTGATTTTAAATTTAATAACAGCAGCCAGACTTTTGGTGGCGCAGTATTGGAAGAAGGAAGACTTACCTACTATTGAAGAATGGACATTAAAAGTAGTGAATTTAGCAGAGATGGCAAAAATTTCAGCATACTTGAAGGACCATTCAAATGAAAGATATATTTTGGAATGGAGACGATGGATTGACTATATTCAAAACAAATATCGGACTAAAAAGTTTCAAATAGCTTATGAATGAAAAAAAAGAAAGAATTATTTTTTCTTTTTGAATTATGTTTTGTTAGTTGAAAGGGGAGTTAAAGAGCAAGAGGGAGTTTGGAGTCTATAGAAAGTTAGCATATTTTAGTTTATGTTTGTTAAATGTTATACCCTGTATTTGCTCTGGGAAGTCTGGGATGAGAAAGGGTGGAGGAGGGATGGGGGGTGGGTGGAGGAGGGATGGGAAAAATTGTTGTACTATTTGATGAAACTTTTTAATAAAAAAAATGGCAAATCATTTACAGCACTAAAACCACATTCAGCTAAATATGAAGATGGGAATGGTAACAGCAGTTTTCTTGCAAAGTAGGTTGAATTTGGGTATTTAGTTTCTGTCTCATCACAAAGCCATGCCATCGCTCCTTTTATATTGAATAAAGTTTTAAATGACTCATCATTTTGCATTTCTGAGAGTTCTTCTTGGTATTGCATTGAAACATCAGATAGATCCACCAGCACTGGCTGTACTACTGATGTTGGAAAATCAATTTGTTTTAAATCAGAAAATCTTTCTTTCAAATCAGAGGCCAATATTTTCAGATGATCCACAATGATAAGTACAGCAGCATCAGTCACCTCACATTTTTTTAGCCAATGAAACATGTCAAAATTTTTGTCAGAAATATGTTTTTGACATAATCCTATAAATGTAATATAGCCAAATATCTTCGCCTTTGCATCAACAAAAGTTTTATTTGTTTCTTTTTAAAAAATTTATATGCCGCCTTTCTCCAGAGACTCAGGGCAGCTTACAATGTGTTAAGCAATAGCCTTCATACTTTTTGTATATTTATACAAAGTCAGCTTATTGCCCCCACAAACTGGGTCCTCAATTTATCTACCTTAAAAAGGATGGAAGGCTGAGTCAACCTTGAGCCTGGTGAGATTCGAACTTACAGTAATTGCAGACAGCTGGTGTTAATCACAATGCTATCAGTCTGCTGAGCCACCAGGTTCCTTGAAGTTGTTTATTCAACATATTCAGTTTTTCAAAGATATCCACTAAATAACTCACAAATGCTTTACCATCAACAGTTAGCAGGTGCTTCATTTCAGGCTTCTCACTTAAAAAGTCACTAAGAACATCAAATAGTTCCATGAATCTTTTCAAACAATTTCCCTTTGAGAGCCACAGTTTAGTGGGGAAATGCTTTGGTAGTTCAGTAGGTGGAGGTCAATCACACAGGTCTGGCAAAGCCTATGCATGCGTGTCCCAGCCCGATTGCTCTGAGAGGAAAAGTCTTGTAAAACATGGCCTGGGAAAACACAGACTAAAAATAACTGTAAATCTAACAATTTCTTACTTAAATTTGGGTCCTGGTTTTGTATCCTCACTGCTGGGCTTCCCTCAGCAGCCATCCACTCTGTCTCCCCACAGAGCGGCTCTCCCTGCAACCCCCCAGCAGCAAAGCCCACAGGAAAGAGAGGGAGAGAGAGACTCTGCCAGTCCCGTGATCCTTAGTGGGAACATATCTGATTGCCTGGCAGTTGCTCCCTCCTCCCCCCAGCTGGGATATCCTTTTCAGACCAGACCCTAGGAAATGCACTTTAACAAAGACAACAATAGGTAAATGAAACACAGCTGTTTCATCACAAATATATAAGAACAATTAGCGGGCTTTCAAAAATTCAGTTACTACCTCATTTTTTAATTGCCCCCATTAAAAATCAAATTGCCCCCCAGTGGGGCAGTGGGAACCAATGCTCTAGAGTGTCAATGTGTTGTCACTCAAAAGCTGAGGAATCACCTCTCAACAAATGAACCAGCAAATGTGTGGAAAACCCTTAAAAACATCACTAGTTACAGCTAGCCTCCTTCCCTTGCTGAAGGGAATCAACAACTGACAGATGACCTGAATGTGTTTTATTGCAGATTTGAGAGGAAACTATTGTCAACTATCTCTATCCTCTCCATTTCAGATACACCAACAACAGCCATATCTCTTACAACTGACTCCATCCCTCTGGGCCCCCCACCTCTGATGATCACAGAAAAAGATGTGCAAGGTCTATTTCACAGACAAAAGCCTGGAAAAACACCAGGCCCAGACAGGGTAACTCCTTGCTTGAAAGTCTGTGCTGACCAATTGGCCCCCATCTTCACCTGCATCTTTAATACATCACTAGAGATGTGTTATGTTTCTTGTTTCAAACACTCTATCATCCCAGTACCTAAGAAACCCTCCATCAAGGAGCTGAACAGCTACATACCAGTTGCTCTGACATCTGTAGTTATGAAAACCTTCAAAAGGTTTTGCATAGGAGGACAAACTCATTATTACTTGAAATTTATTTTTAAAAAGAGGAACAGCTGTACTAGGCAGATTTAGCAAATTGCAACAAATGTGAAAAATAGCTGAACATCTCCCACAATTGCTGTTCAGTAATTAATATTCAGTATGGTATAAAGACCAGAGATGGAACTGCAGCACCCATACAGCCTCTATGTAGTATTGTGGTCTGAAAGGTTTGCAAGCATTTCCCCCCCCCCCATTTTATTGGAATTTTGATGACATTTGGCTTAAATTTGGCAGAAAGTAAAAACACTTATCAAAGATTCCCAAGAGTCATGTTTGAGTTTTGGTGACTATATGGACACATCCATGGCATTTTCTCAGCAACATCATGGAAGTGGTTTGCCCATGCTGTCTTCTGGGATTTTTTTTAACTTTCCACTATCTATATCTAATTGTCTCCTATTCCAATCCTAACCAGATCTTGCTATGCTTTCTGATGGCTCCAGGCAAGACACAAAGTAATGTCCATACCCATGTGGACTGTGTAGAAAAATAAATAAATTATTGATATACACTTTATTTATTTATTTATTAAATTTTTATACTGCCCCTCTCCTGAAGGACTCGGGGCAGTGAACAGCCAGGATTAAAAAACATACAATATAAACATTAAAATACTTTAAAACATAATTAAATCTATATTGGCTTCCCCCAATTTAAAACCCCTTACCCATAAAATTAACCAATTAAAATTTTTTAAGCCAGCTCGAAATAAAAAAAGTCTTCAGAGCCCGGTGAAAGGTACGGGGGTCTGGGATCAGTCGTATCCCTGGGGTAGCTCATTCCAGAGGGCGGGTGCCCCCCACATGATAAAGAAAGAAGTACTTTAATTTGATATGTACTTGAGCTTTGCATTTAGATGCACAGAATCTGATTCAGACTAATGCGTGTATTTGATTTCTATTTGTACTAGATAGAGAACTGTAGGTTTTAAAATGTCAGGGATTACAACTCCCCCATGGTTTGATAATTAAATGTTCTTTCAACCATATGAAAATTGCTCAGAGTACAAAGGCTCTGATACAATTAGGAGGACTTAACAAATAGGGCTGGGCTGGATAAACATTCAGATTGCCATTTATTTTAATTTAATTAAAATAAATTTAATTTATTTTAATTTTATTGCAACACAGAAGATTCAGAATTAGTAATCGGAGCCTGTTGCTAATGACATACCTATTAGGGCTGAAGAATTCTGAGCCCAAGAATTTTTGTTCTGCCCTGCTACATAATTTAGGGTTTAAGAGGGATCATAGCTGTAACTATTAATCAATCTTTATCCAAGGATAATTTCATGAAACAGACAAAAGGCATAACAAGGTTCAGAGGCAAAATTAAGTGCAAACACAAATAGATTTGTTGGATAAAAGATTTTTGTCTACAGAGTAAGCTGTACAGTCCTAGGGCTGTTCTCATTCTTCATAGTTTTTACCCAGAAACTGTGGCAGACTGTGGGTTCTAGTTCTAATTTGGACACAAAGCCAGTTGAGTGACCTTAGGACAGTCATTCTCTTTCAATCCTAAGAAGCAGAGAATGGCAAATATTTTACAAAATCTTGCCAAGAAAACTGCAGGACTAGTCCAAGCAGTCGCCAGAAATCAACAATGACTTGAAGAAACCATAAATAAATGTACACTATGTTTGTATGTCATTTTTTTCTTCCAGTCAATTATGTCAATTCTTGGAGTCTGCCTAGACAGATCCTTGCAGATTTTCAGAAGTGGTTTGCCATTGTCTCCTTCCAAGGGCTGAGAGAGAATGACTAATCCAAGGTTGTCCAGCTGGCTTTGTGTCTAAAGTGGGATTGGACACCCAGATTCCTGGTTTTTAGGTTGGTGCCTTATGACCAGTACATCAAACTGACCCCATGTGTCTAGTTTGCTTCATAAAAAAACTGAGATAATTGACAGAAATTATTACCTGGTGAGATCCAGAGGATTATTTATCTAGTACTGCAATGCTTCTCTCAGATTTATTTATTTACTAAATTTCTATGCTGACCATCTTGCCAAGTGGCGATTCTAGGTGGCTTACAATCAAGTAAAAACAACAAGATAAAACATTAAATCAAATTTGTAGCTGATATCAAGTTGGGGGAGTGAATAGCCAAACTTTAGAAGATAGACTCAAGATACAGAAGGATCTTGATAGACTTGAACACTGGGCTCTATCCAATGAAATGCAATTCAGTATTCAGAAAAGTAAGGTCTTACATTTAGGCAAGTAAAACCAAACACACAGATATAGAATAGGTGGTGCCTGACTCAACAGATGTAATTCTGATAGAGAATTAGATGTCCTCGTGGACATGTCCTCTTTCACACGCAGGGGACCATTCAAAAGGGTCAGAATCCTTACCTTGGTTGGCTTCATGTAGTAGCTTAACAATCACTCCAAAGCTTTTGTTACCAGATACGATAAAACCCAGCCATTCCCCAAACTCCACATTGTTGTTTCTGATTTTGGGGGGAAGCTAAGTGACAAATGGCCTCCTTTTGCTCTGATCAAAGCCACCTTTTCCCTTGTTTTTTGATGAAACCTAGATATGTAACATTGTTGAGCAATTTGAGCCTTACCTTTGAACATTATATATTCTGCTTGAGCTAAAAAGTTGAGTAAGTCTATGATGGTTTAAATACAATCTTCTTTAGTCAATGTACAAAGTAATAGGTCATCAGCATATTGAAGGAGAGTATAGAGAGAGGTTTTTGGTGGCCGCCAAGGACAAAAATCTGTCACAAGAGCAATTCTAAATAAGGTGAAGCTGTTCTTAGATCCTTGAGGTAAAACACACCAACACATTTGAATTTTATATCCCTCTAAATTTTCCCATTCAAAAGCAAAGATTTCCTGACTATCTTCATCTAATGGAATGCAATAGAAAGCAACGTTTAAGTCCATCACAGAGAACCAAGATCCTTCAGGCACTAGAGTAGTGAACAAAGAGTAATGTTAGGTACAGTAGGATGAATCATTATAATAACTCTGTTCACAAATTTGCACGAAATGCTATTCAGGTGACTTTGGTTTTTTTCACAGATAAAATGGGTATTAAATGCAGATAGGCATTTCTGTATTAGCCTAAATTGTAAAACATTTTCAACAAATGGTGCCAATTCTATTCTGGCTTTTTGTTTGCTTTTTGTCTTACCGAATTCAAGTAGTGTGAACCCAAGAATACAGCAGGGGTGAAATCTAAAATTTGTTACTACCGGTTCTGTGGGCGTGGCTTGGTGAAGGTGGTGGTAATGTGACTGGGTGGGCATGGCCAACTTTTTTTTTTTTTTACTTTTAAAAGCATTTCTTCTACAACCTCTTCGGCTGAGGTGGTTGCAAAATAAAATGCTTTTAGAAGCCTCTGACAATCAGGCAACTCAGCTGGGATCGTCAGAGGCTTTTAAAAGCATTTTTTCTAAAACCTCTTTGGCCAATCATCAAAGGCTTTTTTTTTTTACTTTTAAAAGCATTTTTTCGGCCAAAGAGGTTGTAGAAAAAATGCTTTTAAAAGTAAAAAAACAGCCTCTGATGATTGCGTGGCTCAGCTGGGATTTGGCGGGGGGGGGGCACGGCGCAGGGATTTTTGCTACCAATTCTCCGAACCATGTGCTGCCATTGCTACCAGATCAGGAGATCCAGTCCGAACTGGGAGCATTTCACCCCTGGTCTACAGGTGTTGCATTCTTTGATCTTTCAGGTATGTGTGTTTTCCAAATCCATGGTGTCCCCAAGGTGCTTTTCCAAAAGGCAAGCGGGCTTTGTTTTTTCTTGAAGATGCTTCACTTCTTATCCAAGAAGCTTCTTCAGTTCTGACTGAATCGGGGAGGATTTATATTCCTTGCAGTAGTCTAGTCATTAGCACTCTTTCTGAGCATCACTGAGGCCACTTGGGGGTTTATTTACCTCAGGGTCCCTGAATCAGAATGCAAATGGGTGTAGAACCTTCTTGGAACCGCTGAAGGGGCTGTGTTTTAAACAGGAGATAGGTGGAGAGAAGAACTCTGTTGAGAGAAGGCTGTTCATTCTTAATGTAGATGGCCTCTTTGACCCCTATTTCAAACCAGGAGTCCTCTCTGTCCAGAATATGGACTTTGCTGTCTTCAAAAGAGTGACCTTTGTCTTTCAAATGCAGATAGATTGTTGACTCTTGTCCTGAAGGGTTTGTTCTATGTTTGTGCATTTGTGAAGTAGTTGTTTTGTTCCTCCAATGTACAGATCTATACACATCTCATTGTATTGTACTGCATATATCACATTGCTCAGGTTGTGTCTGGGTGTTTTTATACTTGGGGTGGAAAAGCTTCTGTCTTAGTGTATTTTTGGGTTTAAAGTATGTATGTATATTGTGTTGGTTGAAGATCCTCCTGAGTTTTTCAGATATTCCTGCAACATATGAAATGACATGTTGCTTTGTTTGTTGTTCTCTTCTTTGTCTGTTATGGAGGAGCTCCTGCTGGGTCCTTTTTTGGATTTGATGAAGGCCCAATTGGGATAGCCACAAGTACTGAGCCTCGGAGGGCTTACTTGATGTGTTTTAATTATTTTTCTTTTCCATCTTTGCTGGTGGGCAAACTTTCAGCCCAGTGGTAAAGGGTTCTGATCACTCCCATTTTGTGTTTTGGTTGGTGGAGAGAATCAAAATGTAGATACTGATTTCTCTTTGTGTGTTTTCTGTAAACTTAAGAGTTAATACATTGAATATCATCATTAAAAATCTTAGGTTGTTTTGGCACCCTTTGAACAATCATTATTTTATACAATTTTTGCAGTTCTTTATCTTTTCACAATGTCATAAAAGCATCTACATATAAAAGTTCATCTATTTTTCCATTCCTCTTGAAAATTTATTTTTCCATTCCTCTTGCAATATATTCTGGTAGTCTAAACTTCTCTTTGGGTCCTATGTAGCCCCATTGTCTAACTGATACATAGGCCATGTATTTTGACTGTAAAACTTCATCTGACTTTTCATCATGGGATCTCCACCAAATATCTTCCAAATTCTTTAAAATACAGCCTAAGGGAGTGCATTCTGGAATATTACTCTGACAAGTTCCCATCAGGGCTGCAAACCAATAGTACAACAATAACAATTTAATGAAAAAATGACTGACAATGAAGAATACCGGAAGTTTCAATAATAAACTGGAGCATGTTGAACACTGCAAAACCATAAGAAAATGTATCCAGGGAGAAACACATCAGTTTAATATGAAGCTTGTGAAAAAGGCAATTGAAGAAAACAAAGGGATTAATAGAGCAAAATGCAAGTTTATAAATACAAGAAAGAAGGTTTTTTGCACTAAAACATGAAGATGACTTTTTGTGTAGAACAAGACAGAAAATGTTAGAAATAATTGGAAAATTCTATTCAGAGCAGTGGTAGAATTCACTTTTTTTTACTACTGGTTCTGTGGGCATGGCTTGGTGGGCGTGGTGGGTTCGCAGGGGAAGGATATTGCAAAATCTCCATTCCCATCCCACTCCAGGGAAAGGATACTGCAAAATCCCCATTCTCTCCCCACTCCTGGGGGAAGGATATTGCAAAATCTTCATTCCCACCCCACTCTGGGGCCAGGCAGAGGTAGTATTTGTTGGTTCTCCGAACTACTCAAATTTTCCGCTACTGGTTCTCCAGAACCTGTCAGAACCTGCTGAATAGCACCCCTGATTCAGAGCTATACAAAGTTCAAAAGTAACAACACCCACGAAAGAGGAAATGCCAGATATCCTAGTGAAGGAAGTATCGAGTGCCATAAAATCAATCAAAAATAGTAACGCTTCAGGAAATGACTGTTACAGTTGAAATGCTGAAAGCCGGTGGTCATAGTTTGCACAAGATATCAGCAAAACTATACTCAAGATTCCTCAGAGAAGAAAATATACCCAATTCATGGAAAAATGCTGAAGTGATTCTTATACACAGAAAGTGCCCCAAGTGATTTAAAGAACTATTGCCCAATAAGCCTTCTTTCAGTCATCTTCAAGATTTTCACCAAGATAATAGCAAAAAGAATATTGAGAACATTAAATGATGCACAGTCAAAAGAGGAGGCAGGGTTCAGAAGCGGCTACAGCACAATGGATGCACAACGAGTACACTATCTGTCTGGGCATGGCGTTCATTGGCTACAAAAAGGCATTTGATTCAATATTCCAGCAAGCAATAATTAAGGCATTGCTCAACCAAGGCATAGACACTGCTTACAAAAACTTACTGCAATCAATATATGAAAAAACAATGGCAACAATTTGCCTTAATGATCTTAAAATGGAAATCAAAATAGAATGAGGTATATGACAAGGCGATACCTATCCTTTTCTCAGCCTGCCTTGAAGAAGTATTTCACAAACTAGATTCAGCAAAAGATGGAATAAAAATCAGTGATGCCTATTTAAATCACTTAAGATTTGCAGATGATGTTGTTCTCTTCTCACAAGACCCAGAAGTGCTACAAAGACACATACAAGAGCTGCCTAAAGCAGAAGAATCATTTGGCTTAAAAATAAACCTGAAAAAGAGCAAGATTATGTTTAACAAGTTCACTAAAGAAAGAAAAAAAATATCTGGAGAAGAATTAGACATAGTAGACCACTACGTATACCTTGCCTAATACATCTTAATGGAAGGTGATACAATAAAGGAAATTGAATGGCATGTTAAATGTGGTTGGCAGGCATTAGGCAAGAACCATATTGATTGGAAACATGTGGAAGAGGCCTTTGTCCTGCAGTGGATAGACAATATCTAAATGGAGGGAAAGCACGAAGCAGTTTCCTTCTCGCCGGCTGACCAGATAACTTTTTGGTGTTGTTGTCGCCGAGCTCCTGGAGAGCCATGCTTATGCTAGCCCACATGAGCATGGAGCCAGACGGGGGTGAGCCGGACAGGCCAGGGGCAATGGCAATGGCAGAATCTGGCATTCGGGGAGGGCAAGGTTAGTATGCTCCCAGCCGTGTCCTGTGCGGCCTCCACTTGCTCAGGGCAGTGGACTCACCTGCAGCCCAGACAAGCCTAGGAACTGTGGGGAGCCTCCTGCATGTTGTACCCCCCCTCCCAGCCTTCGCCCTGCACCTCCGCACTGTTTTCAGGTGTCCAGCTTACTGGGCTGCCCCCATCCCTGTCGCGGCTCCAACAGCGGTGGCTTCGGGAGACGTTGGAGGTACAGAGGTGCAGGCGCAGGCTGGGAGGTGGGTGCAACACACGGGAGGCTTCCTGCAGTTCCTGTGTGTAGACAAAGGCACCCCTCCCAGCCTGATCTTTCCGGATTTGACTTGGAGGAAAGCATAGCTCATGGCTGCTACATTTCGCTGTGCTGCACTAGCAAAGGGGAAGAAACAGCCAGTGGAGAACACACAGAGCTGCTCCAGTCCACAAGTTCTCCAGGTCAGTGGCTGTTTCTCTCCGTTGCTCTTTATGGGAAAGTGTTTGGCTCAGCACAGTGAAATTTAGCAGCCATGAACTGTACTTTCCTCTAAGCGCTGTGGGCAGCAGAGGGAAACAGGTGCTTCTCTCTGCACAGAGCTTTTTGGATGAGACTTGGAGGAAAGCACAGCTCATGGCTGCCACATTTTGCTCCAAAAATGAATTTGGCAGAGATCTAAGGAAACGTCTTCCAGCTCTTCACAATTGACTGAAGGGCTGCCCACCCACCCACTGGCCGGGCTGGAAGGCAGGAAAGCATGGCAGGGCCACAGGGAAGGGAGCTAGCTAGTTGGGCGGCCCCAACATACTTGCCTGCCTTCCAGGCAGTCCCTGTGGCCACGCCTGCTTGCCTGCCTTCCTCCCCACCACCGCCACTTTGTTCGGCTGCTTACCTTCCAAGATAGCTGGTCCAGAGTCGGGAAGGCAAGCTGACCCAAGTCAGCTTCCACCGCTACTGGAAAGTGACTGGCCAGGAAGCCTCCAAAAAGGCTTCTTTGCCAACCACTTTCTCCTCAGGCCACCAAAAAGTACTGGCGGGAAAAGCTGCTGCCGTCATCACCATGTTCTTCGTGCATGCGCATCCCATTGGACTTACAAGGCAATAGGATGCGCGTGCGTGAAAAACATGGCAGTGATGAACATGGCGGCTGGGGCGAACGAGCGGCGACCAGGGGACTGGTTTGGGGGCGTGGCCAGCCAGCCATTACCACCGGTTCTGCGAGAGATGACAGATTTTTACTACCGGTTCTCCTGAACCAGTGCAAACCAGGAGCAACCCACCACTGGTCAGCACCAAGCACTCACAATAACTCAAATCCAATCACATCATACAAAGTCAGGAACATAGCTGCACTGCACTAAAAGCTGTGTTCTCAGTGAGAAAACCCCTGTACACTCTGAGTACTCTACAGCCAGAACCCTTCTGGCCCCCAGTGGTGTGGTTCTTTTGCCAGTTAAACCAGACATATAAGGCAGTATATACTAGGCCTGGCACCTGGGTCCAGGCAAATGGGGGTACATCCTCTACACCAATTACTCCCACTGTAACTCTCACCTTCCACAAAAGGATGGCCATAAGGCAGAGGTGGCACCTATTCACTAGAACCGGTAGTTAATTTTTTAAGCAGTTCGGAGAACCGGTTATTAGAAGAAATCTCCTTCCCTCCCCCACTTTACAAGGTTAATCCTGTAAGAATTACAGCATCCTGGTGTTGTTTCTAGCCTAATCTTTATTGCCCTGCTTTCAGAAACTGCCTCTCCATTAACCCTTACTACATTCTTGGCAGTATGCCTAGACTTACTGTTGCCTGAGCTTCTCCGGAGTTTTTCTTTTCTTTTCTTTGCTGGCACTTTTTTTTCTTTGCTGGTACTTTGCTTGACTTTCTTAAAGGGAAAGGGTTGTTTTAAGCTTTTTACACTGCTGTTGGGAGGAAATACTCCCCTGTTGCAACAATCAGCACTTTGAAGAAATAATTGAATAACGAAGCAGAGCTGCCGGAAAGATGCTTTTAATGACAAGGAACCAAGATGAGTGACATTAAGCAAGGCTTCTTGGCTAGCTAGAAAGATTGACATTCAAACATGAGTTTACATACCCTTTCTGATTTTTGGTCTAAAACTTTTTTTTGGTGAAGTTTAATTCTGTGCTTGGTGATGTTTAATCCTGTGTTTATTGATAGGATAATTTTCCCTATTCATCTTTGTTTGGAAGGAAAAATGTTAATCTCTGTTCCTGAAAAGAAGCAGCTTCAGAAATCTGGCTAGTTTCTGTGTCTATTTGTTCTGGTAATTGGTTTAACAAGCAACAGCCACTATGTTTGCTTTTTTGCTACATTCTAGTGCTAATTGCTTTCTTTGTAGTTAGGCTTATTTCAAGTGCTTTTTCTATCTGGGGAGGGGGTCTTCCTTCACTGCTTTAGTGGTTCTAAAAATGTCCTTTTGGGGTCTACTTCCAAGAGGCAGGATGCAAGCTTGGCACTGATTTTTTTACTGCCTTTCCGGGGGTCATGTGATCTTTCCTTAACCTGGATGATTTCCTTAGGATATTTTATGAGGTGAGTGAGACCAGCTGGTGGTGGTCTAAGACCAGCTGGTGGTGTAAATGGATCTAAGGATTGCTTCTCCTGGGTGTGTTCTTTCTGGAGACTTAAATGACCTCTCTGCTAAAGGGTTTCACTTTATGAGCAAGAGCTGGCTGCTGATAATTATCATTGCATTTTAACTATTTTAATTCCTCCAAGTGCTCTGGCACCCTGCCAGATTTGTAACTCCGGTTTCCAGGCATTTCTAATCTGTTGATTGGTATTTAGGGCAGATTTTTGCAAGCAAAGAAGCTTTCTGTATTTTTGTACAGGTAATCCTCAATTTATAATAGTTCATTCAGTGACCATTCAAAGTTACAATGACACTGAAAAAAGTGACATGACTATTTTTCACACTTACAACTGTTGCAGCATCCCCATGGTCACGAGAGGGCAAGCGAAGCACCTCTCGACATAAGTGACATCAAGTTGGCCATGCCAACCCAGTCACATGACCACCAAGCCACACCCACCAAGCCACGCCTACAGAACCAGTAGTAAAAAAATTTGAATCTCACCACTGTCATAGGGTACTTACCCACCTGTTAGTTGCTTAAGTGTAATTCTCACTCCAACCACCTACCACCTTCAGGACTGCCACCTGAAGTAAATCACCTAACTGGAGCAATATTTAACCCACATGAAAATGAAAAACGAAAAATGTGTTTTAAACCCTGAGGGGCTTAGCATCATACAAATATTGCAAAGAAATCTCCACTTACTAGGCATTCCACCTTTGTGTCTCCTGCCAGAATTCCCACTCACCTGAGGAGCCAAGACTGGCCCAAACATCAGTGAGCATAATCCCACTCATCAGGGCAGCAGGGGTTACTGCCCTAAAGAACTGGGCAAGGCCTGATGATCAGGTCCTGTTGTGGTTGCCAAATCCCATTGTGGTGAAACAGTTCCTCAGGTAACATGGAACCATGCCATAAAGGGCTTTCAAAGTGATAGCCAGCATCTTGAATTGAACCCAGAAACAAATTTAGTTTTAGTTTAGTTTTATTATATTTGCATACCAACCTTCTCCCGAAGGACTCAGGGCGGTGAACAGCCATGATAAAACAACATACAAGGCAAAATTTAAAAAACATATTAAAACAATTCAATCTTTGGCCAAAATTAAAACTTCCAATTAAAACCATTTTAAACCACTTTTAAAACCCAATTTAAAATCATTTATCCCGTCAGACCGGCTTGCTGAAATAATAGGGTCTTCAGAGCACGACAGAAGGCGCGGAGGTCGGGGATCCTTCGTATGTCCAGGGGCAATTCATTCCATAGGGCAGGAGCCCCCACAGAGAAGGCTCTCCCCCTGGGGGTTGCCAGTTAACATTGTTTGGCCGACGGCACCCTGAGGAGGCCCTCTCTGTGGGAGCGTGTCAGTCGGTGGGAGGAAAACGGTGGCAGAAAGTGGTCCTGTAAGTAACCAGGTCCTAAGCCAGAATTGACAACCTATGCAGCTCATGCAACAGTAATGTAAGATAGGCCATCCTAGTATCCCAAGAACTGTTTGTGTGGCTACATTCTATGCCAGTTGAAGCTTCCAAAACTTCCAACTCTTCAAGGGTAGCTCCACATAGAGCATATTGCAATAGTCCAGATGTTAGATGGCCAGGGCTTGAGTGACTGAGTGCAGGGACTCACTATCCAGGAAAGGGAGCCACTGGCACACAACATGAAGTTCCATAAAAGCTCTCCTAGCCATGATTGCCACCTGCTCTTTGAGTAGGACTCTTAAATCCAAGAGAACCCCAAGTTGTACCATACGTCTGTCAGGTGCAGTACAACCCCACTCAGAACTAAAGATGTCAAAATCCTGGTTCTCAAAGTTACACACTCCCCAAAACACTTGGTCTTACTAGCATTTGGTCAAAGTCTGTTTTCCCCAACCCAAACCCCACAGGCACCAGGCATCATGACAGGGCTGTTACAGCCTCACTTGCTGTAACATTTTGCTTCTCATCCAAGAAGCCTCTTCAGCTCTCTTTGAAGAAACGTCTTCAAAGAAAAAGACCCAAAAAGCATGGGTTGGCATGTATGGGAAAAATAAAATACATGGTTACTTTCAAAGACATTACATAAGAAATGCATTAATGTTAGTATGGGAGAAAATTAGAGAGCAACATTATTTGAGGATACCAGTTTGGCTTTCAACAAGGAGGCACTGACACCCAAATGTTATTAATATGGGAAATATTGTTAGATATAAAGATATTTTGAATGAAAAGGGGGAATTCAAAACTAAGCAAGAACTGAGTGAACAAGGGATCAATATGGCATGGTATTCACAAGTGCAGATAGATTCTAGATATGAGAAAGATGTTAAATTATATGGTTTCTATAAAGAATTAACAGAACTAGACAAGATATTAACAGGGACAGAACAAAGATTGATAAAGAAATTGTACAGCAACTTATTGGGCATAAAACTGGAAGATGAACAAGTGAAGGAGACAATGATAGCATTGGCAAGAAAATTTGGTCATACAATAAAATTAGATAAATGGCAGAAATTGTGGGACAGGAACAACAAATTAACGATTTCAACTGCATATAAAGAAAATTTGTATAAGATGTTTTATAGATGGCACCTTGCATCAGCAAGGTTGGCAAAGATGTTCAAAGATAAGTCAGCCAAATGTTGGAAGTGCCACCAGATACCTGGGTTCTATTATCATATGTGGTGGACATGTGTAGAAGCAAAAAAAATACTGGACAAAAATACATACATGGCTGGAAAAGATAATAAAGCAGCACATTTATTTAAAACCAGAAATATTTTTGTTGGGGATTTTACCTGAAACTTATAGTAAAGAGAATGTGTCAGAATATTTATGACTGGGAAGACATGGTAACAAGGTCAGCCAACGAATAGGCATATCAATTATTTCAGCCAATGGGAATACTGAAATTGGAAGGAGCCAACAAATAGGCATATCAGCTATTTCAGCCAATTGGAAACTGAAACTGGAAGGAGTCTGGGCATTTTTTTTTTTTTTTGCTTTAATTTATATTAAAGTTTAATTTATATTAAAGTTTAGCTCTGTGCTCAGCTCTAAAATGAAACTAGTCTGAACAAGTCTGCAACTCTCCTCTGCTTGTGAACTCTGCTATTGGTATTGTAAATTTACTTCATGTGTTATGTATATAAAGAAGTTAATGAATCCTGCTGAATCAGTTCATCTGTGTGCTTTCTGGATTTGATTTCTACTGCAAACTCTGAAATATTGCATATTTAAATATATATATATTAACTGGAGCTACCAAGGAGCCTTGGTAGTACAGTGGTCTAAAACACCCTGTTATTAAGACCAGCTGCCTGCAATTACTGCAGGTTCGAATCTCACCAGACTCAAGGTTGACTCAGCCTTCCATCCTTTCTAAGGTAGGTAAATTGAGGACCCAGTTGTGGGGGCAATAAGCTGACTTTGTATAAATATACAAAAGGATGAAGGCTATTGCTTAGCACATTGTAAGCTGCCCTGAGTCTCTGGAGAAAGGCGGCATATAAATCAAAAATTTAAAAAAACACAACCTGCAGCTAGAATTGTATTTGCACAAAATTGGAAAAGTGAAGAGATCCCTATTGATGAGAAGGTGATTAGGAAAATATTAGAATGTGCAGAAATGAACAGATTAACACTTGCAATTAAGGAGAACGAACAAACGGAATATTATATGATATGGGAATTATTTTATCAGTGGTTAGAGAATAAAAATGGTAATAAAAGAAGGAGATTAAAGAAGAGTAGAAAATTTATTTTATTTATTTTTATTTTATTACATTTATATACCGCCCTACTCCTGCAGGACTCAGGGTGGTGAACAACCAGATAAAACACATAAATTACAAAATTTAAAAACAGTATAAAATCTGATTAAATAATTTAGCCCGTGACAATTTAAACAACTAATGTTTTTAAGACAAATTTAAAATTCATCATTTGAATTAAAAAGGGAAAAGAAAAAGTTAGGCCAGGCCGGCCTGTTGAAATAGGAACGTCTTGAGAGCGCGGCGAAAGGTGCGTAGATCCAGGATCCTCCGTATCTCCGGGGGGAGCTCGTTCCAGATAGCAGGTGCTCCCACAGAGAAGGCTCTCCCCCAGGGGCCGCCAGTCGACACTGTTTGGCCGACGGCACCCAGAGGAGCCCCTCTCTATGAGAGCTTACTGGCCGGTGGGAGGCTATTGGTGACAGCAGGCAGTCCCATAAATATCATAAGATAGAGATGTAAACAATATGATGATTGTTATTATTATGATTATTAAGCTTATTAGGCTTAATATTATTATTAGATTCTTATTAGAAGATATATTAAGAGTGAAAAATGAATAGGTTTACTATTTTCAATATTACAATTAACAATTAAGAGCAGAGAATTAATATCAATGTAACGAATGCTGTTGTAAATGTTGATGGTTATTGCGCAGAGATATTTGTACCCAGACAACACACTGTTTAAGGGAAGATGGAATGTTTATATTAAAAAAAAAAATTAAATAAAAACAAAAACAAAAGCAAAAATGTCCAGTTGCCTCTTGAAAAAGTATCTTTGGGACAACCATGACCTGGATGACTAAGAATCTTCATAGATTTTCATCTTCTGAGTTCTCACAGGAACTTGGGAGGGAAAAGAGTGATGCAGGTTGAATGGAATCCTCCATCCATTCATACCGCATTTAAAGATTAGACTTTTTAGATCAGGAGCCAACTACAGCTCTTTCTGGGGAAAACAATGGGAAAGGTATGGGTCTATTTTGAATAAGAGGTCTTTGGGGCATAGCCCTATGGAAAAAGAACCTTTCTAGGTTAAGGTTATTTGTCCCAGATAAAAATTCATATTTTGGTCAACAATCACTTTCCAACCAGCCAAATCAATCAAATCCATCAAATCCATAAGTAAAATAAGGAAACCCTGATGCAGTAAGGTCTACAACATTCACACAATTTATATTCTTGGGAGTCAGAAAGAAATGTTTTTCCAGAGAGAATTGCAGCTGCCACGTGCAATATAAAATCCAGCCTTTGGAGACATTGTGTTCTGTTCTGATTGCCTTGTGTTATTTTGTATATGTCTAGCTTCAAAGAGTTTATCACAGGGGCCGGATATTTAGGAAATCCTCCATTAAAAATTACTCAATAGTTAGAGAGGCAATTAGATACATTTAATTTCTCTTTAATTTATCTTTTACAGATAAATTTAATAATGAACTAAATTAAATAAAAAAAGATGTGAACACCAAGCTTCAGAGCAGTTGAAAATCACAATTTAGTTTACCAGAGGTTTATAACCTGGTAGGAACAGGTCCACCTGTTTCCTTTGGATGGGAAAAAAAGATAGAACTGTATTTTCACTATTGAAACTGAGATCTAGGTTTTCATTCAATTCCAGTTGTAGACAATAAAGTAATGTATGGCCACTAGATTCCAAAAATATTTGTTAACTTCAACAAACCTCATTATCTGAAATTATCAGATGGGTTTATAAAGAAACACATATATTACTATATTACATTTCTGCTACTTTTGGCATTTAAATACATTTTTCTGAGAAATGGTACGTAGGTTTCACCAGATTCTCAGTAGGGTCCATGGCACAGGACCCTACCTTTTTTCCTTGCCATTTCTTTATGTCTCATTCCCATATTCAGCAACAAGTATCTGTTTTAAACTGAGAAGATCTTCATTTGCATTTCTACTGGATTTGAGTCCACTAAACTTTTAATTTGCTCTTGCTACAAAGTGGCAAACTTACCATATTCAGAACTGAATGAAAGATACTGGAATTGTGTAAATTAAGTTTCTAGTTCAATAGAGGATCCGTTGGTGACGTCAGCATGATAGGAACCGAGGGGACAGTGCTCCGTTCCTAGGTCCCAATTTTCGGTCTGAAAGCTGAATTTTTTAGCTCTATTGACCACGAAGAGGTCAATAGATAAAAGGGAAAATCCTGAGGACCTCGGGAGTATCAAAAATTGCCCCGAAGGTTCAAGGAAAGTCCCTTAATTCAGCCCGGAAAAAAACCAACCTCTTGTCGGTTGGCCAGAACGCTGACGGTTGCTTTTAAAAAAGGGAAGCGAGGATCGAGCAAACAGCATCAATAAGAATAACTAATTACTCTTATTCTGAAACATTTAAATATTTAAAACATCGGATACATAACTAAAAAGAGAAACTGATCGGCAAAGCAGAATTGTTAAGAAGAAACGGAGTGAAAATATAACGGAGTGAGTTAACGAGGCTAATTGAAGTGTGAGGGGGCGAAACTGACAGGCAACGGAGCTGAGGTGATTTTGAGGAAGTGCAACGGAGAGGTGTGGATTGGAAATAAAACACATAGTTATAGATTTACCAGACAGAAATTGGGAAATAGACAAAGATTATTCATTTGGGGAAAGAAATACAGATCCAAGTGTTGGACTTATTTTAAAAAAAAGAAGGTGGTGCGGAGACAATAAAGAAGAGACGAAGAAGAAACAGTATCTAGTTTCGGGAGTGACTGTGAGGGATTTAAAAACTTTGTAACGGTGGCAGAGCTTCAGTGAACAGATACTGTAACTATATTAGAGTATTAACTTGCAAATAAATAAAAAACATTGAGGCTCTGGAAGAGGTGTTTAAAATATTTTTAGAAGGCAAATTGAAGGACTTTGGAAACAATTGCAAACTAGACGACTGAAAAGACACAAAACCAAGTGAGGATTGCAAAGACTTCAATTCTGGAACCTAATACAACGAAAGAAATTTATTTTATTGTTTGAAAGACTTAATTTATTTGAATTATTTTAATTGAATTATTTTAATAATATTTTAAGTACTTTTAAGTACTTTTATCTATTTATTTGTTTATTTATGTAATACTTAATGTTTTAATATAGAATATAGTATATAATATTATAGTCCAAATAGCATAAGGTTTAGGATTACTTAAGTTTAAATGTTAAATATATACTTTTTAATATATTCTGGAACCTAATATAACGAAAGAAATTTATTTTATTGTTTGAGAGACTTAATTTATTTGAATTATTTTAATTGAATTATTTTAATAATATTTTAAATACTTTTAAGTACTTTTATCTATTTATTTGTTTATTTATGTAATACTTAA
Organism: Pantherophis guttatus; assembly: GCF_059756535.1. Lineage (NCBI taxonomy): Eukaryota > Metazoa > Chordata > Lepidosauria > Squamata > Colubridae > Pantherophis > Pantherophis guttatus. Next base: position 111,924,051 of record NC_142063.1, on the reverse strand, counting down.
TGTTTTAATATAGAATATAGTATATAATATTATAGCCCAAATAGCATAAGGTTTAGGATTACTTAAGCTTAAATGTTAAATATATACTTTCTAATATAAGTAAGAAAAGTTGGAATATATAAGTTTTAAATAGATATAATAATATAACACATAGCATATCTGTTTTTTCTTATTTCTGTTTTATCTTGTTTTCCTATTCTAATAGTTTTTTATGTGACACAATTTAATATTAATTTAAAAATTGATATGGTGTTAAAAGAATGAATTGAAAATTGATTATTAATATTGATATATATTGATTTAAATAAGAATAAATTTATTAAAATTGATAAAATTTATTAGAGATATAACTAAAGATTTAATAGAACTTATTAGAATTAATAATATATTTAAATAGAATATTTAGTTTAGAAACTGAAATATGACTTGCTGAGATATCATATTTTATCCCTGCTCCTTATTTAAATTTAATTAATCCCTCATATAATGATATTATAGTTTGAAATTTGACTGTATTTGAAAACTAAACAAGTGATATTGGCTTCTGTAATTATCAGAAGGAAAATCTTACTATATACTATAGACAGTGCATGAAAATTTGGGAACTATTAAATTAGAAAATTAAGACGACAACTACTGGCTTATTAATAATGACAAAACCAGGTAAAAAGGCAATAGCCAACCAAGCAATGTCTATTACGTCATCAACACAACAGAAAACAATAGACACAATGTTACTTTCAGAAAAAGAGAAATCTCCTCAATCAATTAACATCAAAAACATTCACTCAGTATTATCAATGATACAAGAGAGTATGAACAAAACACAGGAATCAATTGCTGATAACCAACAAGAAAGTAGGAAAAACCATGAGGATTTGAAAATGGACATAGGTGAAATTAAGGATAATCTAAAAAAAATGGATAATAAGATGGAGAAAATTCAACAAAATATTGCTAAAAATGAACAAAGGATCCAAAATATTGAAGATAAGATGGGCAAAGTAGAAAAAAAGATAGAAGAGTCAGAATGTGCTCAAACAATAATAAACAAAGAACTGGAAAATTCAATTTCATTTTTAGAAATGGAAAATGCGTTATTTTACCTAAGATTTCAAAATATAGTGGAAAACAGAGAGGAAGATTTGAGAGATGTAATGGTGGGAATTCTGTCTGAAGCAACGTTAAAGAATAAAGAAGAAATTAATAAGGAAATTGATGAAATTTATAGAGTATTCACAAATTACGCCCGAAGAAACAGGTTACCAAAAGAGGTTCATATTAGATTTGTAAGGAAGTTGGTGAAAGAGGAAATATACAAAAAAATGAGAGAAAAACCAATTATATATAAGGGAAAAGAAATAATTACATTAAAACAAATACCAAGAAGAATAAGAGAAACAAGGAAAAATTATAACTTTCTGACAACAGAATTACACAAACATAAAATAATGTTCCGGTGGTTAACGCCAGAGGGACTGCTTGTTTCATGGCAGGATAAAAAATATAAACTTGATACACCAGAGAAAGCACAGCAATTTTTTGATAGCAACTTTTTTCCTGAGGAAGAACAAGAATCTGAACCACAGCAAGAAATTGCAAATCAGGAGAACAAACCGAGAAAAATACAGCAAGAAGAAAGGAAAAGAGGGGAGAAAGAAAGAATGGAAAGAGAAGGAGCAAGGGATAAAATACAAATTACAGGAAAAAAAAGACACTAGGAAAATAAGAACATCAAGAAAATAGAAATTTGAAATGGAGAAAGATTTAAAATTGATATCGATTAACATAAATGGACTAAACATTCCATCAAAGAGATCATGTACTTTTAGAAATTTACAAAAATTGAAGACAGATATTATAACATTACAAGAAGTTCATATTAAAAAACAACAACGCAGTTTATTAGAGAACAAAAGATTAGGAAAACTTTATACGGCACTAACAGAACAAAAAAAGAGAGGTATAGCAATGTACATCCGGAATCATATACAATCAAAGCAATTATTTGCAGATGAGGAGGGTAGGATGCTGATGGTTGAAATTGAAACAGAAAAGAAGAAGATATTACTAGTATCACTTTATGCACCAAATGGAACCCAAATTGATTATTTTAAAAAGATGCACAACAAAATTAAGGAATTGGAATACCAAAACATATGCATAATTGGAGATTTTAATGCAATTGTAAACATAGAGAAGGACTATAGGAGTTGTAAACATAATAAATCCAGGAAAAAAAACACTTCCAGAAACATTTTATGATATAGTAGAAGAATTTCAATTACAAGATGCTTGGAGGGAACTCAATTATGATAAACAACAATACACATTCTATTCAAATCCACATCAATCGTGGTCCAGAATTGACATGGCTTGGATGACAGCAGAGCTTATAGCAGACATTAAACAAATAGAAATTACAACAAACACATGGGCTGATCATAGCCCCATTGAAATAACATGGAAGGGACACCAAAAGCGTAAAAGATGGATGATGGATAGAGATATTATAAATGACAAACAATATGTGGATATGATCCAAAAAGAATTGAAAATATTTCTACAAATTAATGTGAAAGAGCACACCAGTCTACAAAATCTATGGGACACAACCAAGGCATATATCAGAGGCTTAACAATTGCCTATACTGCACAAAAAAATAAAAACAAACAACAAATAAAACAAAATTTACAGACAATATTACATCAATATGAATTAGATCTACAGAAACAGCCATATAATCAAGAAATTAAGGAGAAAATAAATTTAACAAGGCATAAATTAAATTTGATCACAACAACAGAAATAGCAAGAAAAATAAAAATCGCTAAACAAAACCAATTTGAACATGCAAACAAAACTGGACGGTGGTTAGCATATAAATTGAAAATAGAAAAACAGAGGAATATTATAATACAGTTAAAAGATGTAGATGGTTGTTTATACCAGAATATTGAAGACAAAAAACGAATTGCAAAGGAATTTTTCAAAAACTTATACGCAAAGGAAGAGATTAGAGAAGAAAATATCATAGAATATTTAAATAAAATAAAAATTCAAGAATTAGAAGAAGAACATATAGAATTATTGAACAGACCAATCTCAATGTTAGAATTAATAGAAGCGAGAAAGAAACAAAAAAATAACAAGACACCGGGAACAGACGGTATACCGGCAGAGTTTTATAAGACATTCCAACAACCATTAGATGATATATTAATACAAGTTTTCAATGATGCATTAATGGAAGCTGAAATTCCGAAGTCATGGAATGAAACAATAATCACATTAATACCAAAACAAGATTCGGATCCCACGGAAATTAAAAATTATAGACCAATTTCTCTTCTCAATGTAGATTATAAACTATTCACATCAATTATAACACAGAGATTGAAAAACCTAGTCAAATACTATATACATCCTGATCAAAATGGTTTTATTCCTGGAAGACAAATTCATAACAATACAAGAACAATTATTGACACTCTGGAATTCTATGAGCAAAGATCGGAAAAACAGTTAGCTCTAATTTTCCTAGATGCGCAAAAAGCGTTTGATAATCTCAACTGGACATTTCTATTAGCACAATTAGAAAAAATGAAATTTGGAGAAAGATTTATAAAAATGATTAAAAAGATATACAACACCCAAACAGCAAAAATACAAATTAATGGAGATACAACTGAACAATTTGATATAAAGAAAGGAGTGAGACAAGGATGCCCATTATCTCCTATATTGTTTATATTAACATTGGAAATATTACTAGAAGAAATCAGGAAAGATACAGAAATAACTGGACTAAAAATAAAAAATCAAGAATATAAACTGCAAGCCTTTGCAGATGATATAGTATTCATTTTAGATAAACCCATACAATCTGGACCAAAATTAATGATAAAAGTACAACAATATGGAGAAGTAGCGGGACTGAAAATTAATAAACAAAAAACTAAAATTATAACAAAGAATCTTAACAAGTATCAAAAAGAAGAATTGGAAAATATATTAGGGATACAAATAGCAAAGAAAGTTAAATACTTAGGAATATGGATTACAAACAAAATATCAACTTTGAAGGAAGACAATTATATTAAATTGGCTAAACAAATAGAAAAGGATTTGGAAAAATGGGCAAAACTCCAATTGTCTCTTTTAGGCAAAATTGCTACCATTAAAATGAATATTCTGCCAAGAGTGTTATACTTATTTAGGGTAATACCAGTAAACCCAGGAAGAACATATTTTAAAGATTTAGACAGAATGATATTAAAATTTATTTGGCAGGGAAAAAAAGCAAGAATCAAATTAAAACATCTACAAGACAAAAGAGAGAGGGGGGGAATGGGACTCCCTGATTGGCAGAGTTATTACAAAGCCTCAGCGTTAATATGGATAAAAGATTGGATCGAACTCAAAAACATAAGAACATTAATATTGGAAGGTTTTGACTTAACAAGAGGTTGGCATGCATATCTTTGGGGAGAGAAAATTACAAAACAAGAACAATTTCGCAAACATATTGTAAGAGATAATTTGCTTAAAATATGGAATGAAATCAGAAAATATCACTATGATAGGATTCCTAGGTGGACTTCCATAATGGAAGCACATATTTATCCAAATACAATAGATACAAATAAATTAAAAACATATAAGGACATCTTAAATGAAGAAGGAAAACTAAAAACAAGAGAAGAATTGAGAATGCAAAATGTGGAAATAGAGTGGTGGTCATATTTGCAATTAAAATCCAGATATAAATCTGATATGGAAAAAACTGGAATTCAAATGGAACCAAATCAGTTGGATAAAATTTTATTAGGCCCCAATGAGAAATTAATAACCAAAATTTATAATTTTCTATTGGAATATAAACTTGCAGAGGAAGTAGTTAAAGAGAATATGATCACATGGGCGACGAATTTTGGGTATGCAATAGAATTAAATAAGTGGGAAAATTTGTGGAAAAATATTAATAAATTAACATTATCCGTACCATACAAAGAAAATGCTTATAAATTGTTCTATAGGTGGCATCTACCACCGGCGCGAATTTCTAAAATGTTTCCCGGCACATCTCCACTCTGTTGGAAATGTAAAGCGCATAAAGGGACATATTATCATATATGGTGGTCATGTTCCAAAGCTAAAAAATTCTGGAAAAATATAAAAATGCAACTGGAACAAATAATAACTCAAAAGGTGCCATTAAAGCCAGAAACTTATTTATTAGGAATACCTACAAGCAAATATGAAAAAGAAATAATATATTTAATAACACACATTTTGACTGCAGCAAGAATTATATACGCACAAAATTGGAAACAAGAAGAGGTCCCGACTCAAGAGAAATTAATATCCAAAATTATGGAATGCGCTGAGATGGATAAACTTACCAAGGAGATCCAAGGAAAAGAAGAATCTGAATATTATCTGGTCTGGCAAAAATGGTATAAATGGTTAGAGGGAAGTGAAAAAAGAAGAGAAGAAGAAAGAAAGAAAAATTGAATAAAAGAAAAGATATCAATAGAGTAAAATAAAGTTTTAAATCAAATGAAATTTAAGAAAGAGACACGAGATATTATTATTATTTTTATTATTATTTATTAGATTTCTATACCGCCCTACTCCCGAAGGACTCAGGGCGGTGCACAGCCAAACAATAAAAACACATACAATACAAAATTTAAAAAATGGAATAAAATCAAATTAAATAATTTTGGCCCCGACAAATTTAAAACCCCAAACTTTTAAAACCAATTTAAAATTGAATATATAAATACTAAAAAATATTTAAAATTTTAAAAATCTTTTATAAAAGAGGGGGAAAATTAGGCCAGGCCGGCCTGGTGAAATAGTAAGGTCTTTAAGGCGCGGCGGAAGGTGCGCAGATCCGGGATCCTCCGTATCTCTGGGGGGAGCTCGTTCCAGATAGTAGGTGCCCCCACAGAGAAGGCTCTCCCCCTGGGGGCCGCCAGTCGGCATTGTTTGGCTGACGGCACCCGGAGGAGCCCCTCTCTATGGGAGCGTACCGGCCGGTGGGAGGCTATTGGTGGTAGTAGGCGGTCCCGCAAGTACCCGGGTCCTAAGCCATGGAGCGCTTTAAAGGTGGTAACCAAAACCTTGAAGCGCACCCGGAAGACCACCGGGAGCCAGTGCAGCTCGCGCAGGAGAGGTGTTACATGGGAACGCCATGTCGCTCCCATTACCACCCGCGCGGCCGCACTCTGCGCCAGTTGGAGCCTCCGGGTGCTCCTCAAGGGGAGCCCCATGTAGAGAGCGTTGCAATAGTCCAGGCGGGAGGTGACAAGGGCATGAGTGACCGTGCGTAAAGAGTCCCGATCCAGAAAGGGACGCAACTGGCGAATCAGGCGAACCTGATGAAAAATCCTCCCGGTCACGGCCGTCAAGTGCTCTTCTAAAGACAGCCGTGAGTCCAGGAGGACGCCCAAGTTGCGAGCCCTCTCCATGGGGACCAATGATTCGCCCCCAATAGTCAGTGATGGCGTCAACTGACTATATCGGGACGTCGGAAACCACAGCCACTCGGTCTTGGATGGGTTGAGCCTGAGCCTGTTCCTCCCCATCCAGATCCGTACGGCCTCCAGGCACCGGGACATCACTTCAAGGGCATCGTTGGGGTGATCCGGGGTGGAGATGTACAGCTGGGTGTCGTCAGCGTACTGATGGTACTCCACCCCGAAACCACGGATGATCTCGCCCAGCGGCTTCACATAAATGTTGAACAGGAGAGGCGAGAGGACCGACCCTTGCGGCACCCCACATATGAGGGGCCTCGGGGTCGACCTCTGTCCCCCTGTCAACACAGACTGCGACCGGTCAGAGAGAAAGGAGGAGAACCACCGCAACACAGTGCCTCCCACCCCCAACTCTTCCAACCGGTGCAGCATGATACCATGGTCGATGGTATCAAAAGCCGCTGAGAGATCTAACAGGACCAGGACAGAGGAGCACCCCCTGTCCCGAGCCCTCCAGAGATCATCAACCAACGCGACCAATGCCGTTTCCGTGCTGTACCCGGGCCTGAAGCCCGACTGGAACGGATCCAGATACGTCGTTTCATCCAGGTGCTGGGGGAGCTGTTGCGCGACCACACTCTCAACAACCTTCGCAACAAAGCGAAGATTGGAGACCGGACGATAATTTACCAACATTGCCGGGTCCAGGGAAGGCTTCTTGAGGAGAGGCCTCACCACCGCCTCTTTCAAGGCGGCGGGAAAGTCACCCTCACTCAGCGAAGCGTTTATAATCCCCTGGAGCCAGCCTCGTGTCACTTCCCGGGAAGCCAGTACTAACCAGGAAGGACACGGGTCCAATAAACAAGTGGTTGCGTTCAGTCTACCCAGAATCCTGTCCACGTCCTCAGGGGTCACAGGATCAAACTCATCCCAGATAACATTCTCAAGACCTGCCCCTGTCTCTCCCCCTGAGACTACCCAGTTGGAGTCCAAATCTTCCCGAATCTGAGTGATTTTGTCATACAGATACTGAACAAAATCCTCGGCTCTACCCTCCAAGGGGTCCTCCCGCGCTTCCTGGTGGAGCAGGGAGCGGGTCACCCTAAAGAGGGCGGCCGGGCGATTATCTGATGACGCAATAAGAGCAGCAAAATAACTACATTTCGCTGCTTTTATCGCCACTAAGTAATTCCTAATGTGGGATCTTACTAGTGTCCGGTCAGATTCAAGAAGACTGGCCCTCCAACTACTCTCTAGGCGTCTTTTCCGGCGCTTCAACTCCCTCAGCTCCTCGGTAAACCAAGGAGCCAATTGAGATCGGCGCCGGGTCAGAGGCCGCAAAGGCACGACCCGATCCAGAGCACCAGCAGCCGCCCTATCCCAGGCGGCCACCAGGTCTCCAGTCGAGGCGTGTGCCAGAACCTCAGGAAATGGCCCAAGCTCCGTCTGGAATCTGTCAGGTTCCATCAGGCGCCTGGGGCGGAACCATCTGACCGGCTCCGCCTCCCTGCGGCGGGGTGCAGCGGTTCGAAAGTCGAGACGAAGGAGAGAGTGATCTGACCATGACAAGGGTTCAGTAACTATATCCCCTATATCAAGATCCCTCAACCACTGTCCAGAGACAAAAACCAGATCCAGCGTGTTTCCCCCTGTGTGGGTAGGGCCATGAATTAACTGGGTCAGGTCCATAGCTGTCATGGAAGCCATGAACTCCCGAGCCATCTCTGACGTCTCACGGCAGGTTGAAATCCCCCATAACCATAAGCTTAGGGGTATCAACCGCCACCGCGGCGATGACGTTGAGTAGCTCGGGCAGGGCTGTTGCCACGTGGCAGGGAGCCAGGTACGTGATCAGCAAACCCATCTGAACCCCATGACCCCATTTCACAAAAAGGGATTCACAGCCGGCCGTCTGAGGAACAGTGGCCTCCCTCGGTCTCAGACCTTCTTTAATGATAACCGCTACCCCCCCGCCCCTCCCCTGTGACCTCGGCTGATGGAATGCTTGGAAACCTGGTGGGCACATTTCAACGAGGGGAACCCCCCCCTCCTGGCCCAACCAGGTCTCCGTAATACCTGCCAGGTCCGCACCCCCCTCCTGAACAAGATCACAGATGAGGGGGGCTTTATTTACTACGGACCTGGCATTGCACAGCATCAGCCGAAGGCCTGGGTCCTGAGGGTCTATGCAACCTGAGGAGCGAGTAGAGCCTTGGGGGCCGGAGCACGCCACCGCTCGTAGACAGCGAGTGCGCACTCCCCTAACACGATATGGCCCCCTGCTCCCGCCATATCTACCCCTCCCACCTACAGTACTGATGTTCAAAAAACTATCCGGACAAGCTCTAACCCCCCCCTCGATCCCGATCCTGATCCTGAGATATCAATAAAATAATATCATTATATAAGGTGAGAGAAATATTGTATATTGAAGAATATAGGATATTGATATTGTAACAATTCAGATATTATAGGTAGATGTTATAAAGATGATGTTTGTTGTAAATTGTTTTACTTGCATTTATAAATGTATTATGTGGTTTCTTAAATTAATAAAAATTAAAAAAAAAAAAGATTATAAAATTCCAGAGAACTTCAGGAGGTTCCTAGTTCTTACGTTCACTGCTCAGTCACAATGACAGCTATATAAATCACTATAAGAAATAAACAAATATAAATTTTTACAGCGCTAACTTTTCCCAAAACAAAAAGAAAATCTGCTTCTTTTTCATATTGCCATTGCAATTCAATTGATAGAGATAAGTATTAAAACTTGAGTTTAGTTTTTTCCATTATTAGATAAGTGTTATACCACATTAATCAGCTATTATTTTTCCATTGCTAACAAAGAACTAACAAAGGTTTATTAAACAGCTCAGTTAATGAGGAACATTTCAAATTAAAAAAAAAAAAGTTTCTAGTTCAATAGAATTCAGATAGCAGGATCCAAGGGATCTTGCTCTTTTAATGACAAACAGTATCACATCATCATGACCTTGTGAAAATGCATGCAAAGTTGCAATAAGCATAGAAATGATGTGGAGCTTATGTTAATAATGCAACTCTGGTTTTCATCATTCTGACCACCCACCCTACCCCTCCTGAGGACTCTGTTGAATTCAAATCTGTTTATCCTGAGAACAGAGCACACCGTAACACCCAAATGTGGTCAGCAGGAAGAACAAGTTACTGGTACTCACTGTAATTATTGTGTGTAGATGTTAGCAGCACTGTTCTCATTGTATATTCATTGAACAGTGATGCAACACAATAGAATGTGCCTTTATGTTCTAGATTTAATTATCTGTTAAAAGAGTGACCTACTTTTATATTAATATTATTTAGATTTTTTACTTCTTCCCCTCTTAAAATCTAATTTATTTTAGTCACTATTGTATTGTATTGTGTGTGTGTGTCTCTCTCTGTGTGTGTATGTATTATTGCACTACCAGTGTTTTATTAAGTTTTTCTTGTTAATTTGTTAAATTACACTAGCACATTTCAACAGAACAGAATAACAGAGTTGGAAGAGGCCTTGGAGGTCTTCTAGTCCAAACCCCTGCTTAGGCAGGAAACGCTACACCTCTTAAAATAAATAAATAAAAATACCTTACAGGAATTTCGAATGGTCATTTCTGAATTCACAGATATAGATTGTGCATCTGCACAGTAGCCAGTGAAAACGTTCCCAAGGATTTCCGTATTGCAGGAATAAAGAATCAGACTATAATCAGACCCCTGACAGCCAATACAGGAAAAGAATGGAGTTCTGTCAAGTTTTGGCGGGAAGAGTTTTGGGTGGCTTTTTGAGGGAGTTAGTGGGAGTTCTGAGTGAGGGCTTACCTTGGAAGTTATTTAGCAATAGCAATAGCACTTAGACTTCTATACCACTTCACAGTGCTTTACAGCCTTCTCTAAGCATTTTATAGAGTCAGCCTATTGCCCCCAACAATCTGGATCCTCATTTTACTGACCTCGGAAGGATGGAAGGCTGAGTCAACTTTGAGCCTGATGAGATTCGATCTGCCAAATTGCAGGCAGCTGGCAGTCAGCAGAACTGCATTCTAACCACTGTGCCACAGCATCTCATATCTTTAGCTCTAGTTCTAATTAGAATTGTGTTAGGCTTCTTTGTGTCTAAACCACATGTTGGTTTGTGTGTTGTGGGTGTATTGTGGGTGTATAGAACGGTATTCTTTTTTTTTATCAAGTTGATTTTTCTTTAAATTCTGCAATTGACCAGTGACTTGCCACAGCTGGCAGGTCACTGGTCTATCACCTGCCACAGCTTGACTGAGCTAGGGACTCCCAAAGTTTTTCTTTCATTTTCCTTTTTTGTATTTAGCCGGACCCAGGGCAGGGTAAGGGCAATCTTTTCCTGAGTTCCTAGAGAGCTGGTGCAGAGAAACCAGTATTGAGTGGGGTGAGGGTGGAAGCAAGGAGATTGAGTTGGCCATTTGCTATTCAGCAAGCTACCATTACCTCAGAATTAGGGCCACAGAGGAGATTGGCCCTGAGGGTGCCTTTTATTTATTACTGCAGGGCACCCAGGGTGGGTTACTGCAGAGATAAAGAGAAATGTGAAAGAGTCATTGCAGGATAGATTTATTCAGTCAAACAAACAAACAGATAAACAGCTGATATAAAAATAACAATATCTTTAAAATGAGCTGCATTTTTAAGATGGCCCATCTGCAGTTCACCCTGTTGAGTTCAGGGTGTGAGATATTTAGTTAAAATATTGACTGTTCACAATAAAAATTATCTTTATGGCAGGGGACTGGGAATTGTTCCCTACCACCCCAGAGGTGGGTTTCAGCAGGTTCTGACCAGTTCTGGAGAACCAATAGTGGAAATTTTGAGTAGTTCGGAAAACCGGTAGTAAAAATTCTGACTGGCCCCGCCCCCATCTATTCTCTGCCTCCCAGCTGATCGGGAAGAAATGGAGATTTTGCAGTAACTTTCCCCTGGATTGGGGAGGGAATGGAGATTTTACAGTATCCTTCCCCTGCCACGCCTGCCACGCCACGCCCACAGAACCGGTAGTAAAAAAATTTGAAACCCACCACTGTACCACCCCCTCCTCCTTAGTGATCACCTGGCAAGAAGCAGCTGTCTAGAACACTTGTCAGGAGAGGAATTATCAAAGAGCTGGTCTACTTGCCAGCTTTTCATTTTATAGTGAACATCAGCTCCGTTTTTCAGAACTGATTTCAGTTTTCCATTTCTCCTCTGGAACTCCTGGAGGGAATAATATTGCATAGGGTAAAATTAACAAAAAAGAACTTAGAGAAAAGGAAGATACGAAATATTATGTAATATGGAGCAGATGGTACAACTGGCTGGAGACCAGAAATAGTGAACAATAAGGACAGGGGAGAAGTTATAAATGTAAAATGTTTATAGGACAATGTATAAAATCTACAAAATTAATATTATGTTTGTTAGGAATTATAGTGTAAATAAGAGAGAAAGGGACAAGAAGAAAATGAATAGTATAAAGGGAATTGGGGGAAAATGTAAATATTAGAAGATGGCCGTTATGAAACAGTTGTAAAAAGGGAATATATATTATGTGTTTTGTGCTTTGTGTTTGTTATATTGTGTTGTGTTATAAATAAAAACAATTTTAAAAAAGTGTAATACAAAAAAAATATTGCACAGGGTGGGTCAGTGGTGAAATCCATTTTTTTTACTACTGGTCCTGTGGGCATGGCTTGGTGGGCATGGCAGGGGAAGGATACTGCAAAATCCCCATTCCCTCCCTGCTTTTGGGGGAAGGATATTGCAAAATCTCCATTCCCACCCCACTCTGGGGCCAGCCAGAGGTGGTATTTGCTGGTTCTCCAAACCACTCAAAATTTCCACTACCAGTTCTCCGAACTACTCAAAATTTCCGCTACCTGGAACCTTTCAGAACCTGCTGGATTTCACCCCTGGGGGGGGGGGGGTGCAGCAGCAGAAAATAACTTCCTCCTTGGCTCCTGCCAGATGACAGCCTCTGGTGGATGGAACTCAGACCAAGCTTCTTTCATTGAACCTGGTTGGATATGTAGATGTCACTGGGGAGAGGCACTACCTCAAATAACCCAACCTCATGCCATGTAGGACTTTATAGGTTATCACCAGCATCTTGAACTGAACCCAGAAACCATTTGGTAACTAATAAATTTACATAGCAGAGATGTAAATGCACAGATTTAGGCATGCCCCAAACTGTCCATACCACTGTATTTTGCATCAGCTGAAACTTCCAATTACTCTTTAAGGACAGTCTTATGGTAAAGCACATTACAATAATCTATATGGGAGGGGGCAAGTGCATAAATGACTTAATATAGAGCCTTGTGATTCAGGACTGGGTGCAACTGTCATGCAACCTGAAACTGTGCAACCTCCTAGTCACAAGTAGCTCTTACTCTTTGAGCAAGAATCCTGGGTTCAGAAAGTCCTCCAGATTGAGTACTGGTTTGTCTCAGACTGGTTTGTCTGAGGAAAGACAATTCCACCCAGAACCAAAAATAGTAAATTACGAGACCTAACTGCCCCCCACAACCCAAAGCCATCCAATGTTATCACTAATTTTTGGTAAACTGTATATATAAGGCATTTCTTTTTTGAAGCAGAGTTCAACTGTGTGTTCCATGAAGCAAGTGTACTCGAACAAACGGAATTCAAAGAACAGATTATTGAAACGTTTTTCTTAGTCTGCAATGAAAATACTTCTACAATATGTTAAGAAGTGAACATGAATATACCATAAGGTATATTATTAGTCTATAGTACAGTTATAATTAGTAGGTCTAATCTTTGAGTCAAAAACTGTAGAAAGAAAAGTATAAATATATCTTATGGTTTTTCCTTGAGATTTTTGTCATTTGCCCTTGCATAACAGCCTTAGCTGTTAACTCCCCATCAGACTGTAAACTCTTCACACACATTGGCATGACCAAATGATCTAGTTGTAAATAAATCTGTAATCAGATTCTTAGAGTTGAAGTCCTTCATTAAGCTGAAGTCCTGTTTTCAGTCAAGTTTTTAACCTTGTTTCAGGATCCTAGGAAGATTCCTCAAGGTGCCCATTAACTTTGCAATATCCTGAAACTGTCCATTCTGTGGAGTCCTTGATACACCTTGAACTTGGTTGTTTGCATGCATAAATGTTTCATTATCTGACTAAGTAACATCATCAGTGCATACGAGTGTGATATTTACTTTCTGTTTATATACAGTAGTATTATGACTTCAGAACCAGGCTCTAAGAGGCAGGACAGAGCCCCTCAGCCTAAGAGTCCTGCACCCTAGCAGCATAGGCATCTTGCAAAATGCTGATTCTACAAGCTTAGTGCCTCATTAGCAACCACTGAGCAAGCAAAGCCTCACTTATGTTCACTACATGGAAAAAGCATTTAAATTGTGCATGGACTATCCTCCATTGTTGGAAGCAAAGTTTGCATCTCACTTTGTGCATTATGAAATCCTGATTTTGTTTCCTGCTTCATTTTGACTTTGGCATGTTCCTGACCAAATTTCTGTGTTGTCTTTTTTAAGTTATTGTACAGTATTGGATTATGAACTGTCTACTTGGATGATGCCTTTTCCTCAGCCTTTGGTAAACCCTTTTGCTCACCCATGCTCTTTTCTTTTGCTTCAACAAGCTCCTCTTCTATTGCCTCCCACCTGCTGGGCTTCTGCTATCTCTCCGGACAAATCTCCTGCAGTTTACAAGACATACTGCTCCTAAATGGCTGGCTCTTTTCCTCTCAGCACTTCTGCAAGTCTTGTCCCAATCACCTATACCAGTGATCGCTAACCTTTTTGCCGTCGTGTGCCAAAAGCGGGGAGAGTGTGGGGGGGTTGCGCGTGCAAGTGCCCACACCCATAATTCAATGTGCCCCGGGCCATTTCCGGACTCCGGGTGTTGGGGAAGGACGTTTTCACCCTCCCCAGGCTCCTAGAAAGCCTCTGGAGCCTGGGGAGGGCGAAAAATGGGCCTTTCTCACCCCCCCCCCCGAGGGCCTCCAGAGTCCCAGAAACAGCCTGTTACCCGACTTCTGGTGGGCCCAGAAGGCCCGAAAATCAGCTGGCTGGCACGCACAGGTTCGCCATCACAGACTTATACCTTGCTTGACAATTGTATTAATGTTTTCTCTTTTCACCGAAGTCAGGACATGAAAAGTAGCTTGCCCAGTCATTTTGGTGGGGGTGAAGGGTTTTTTCTCTCTCAGTAGTTCCTTGATTAGTGTATTGTTTTCTACGTCGTTGTTTGCCTGTTGCCTGTTAAGTCCATTCTGATGTGCAAAGGTCATATTATCATTCAGAGACTCTGAAATCTATTTGCTTTGGGGTTTTTTTTCATTTACTGCAAAAATGGTCATAGCCCTTTCAGCAAGGTCTTCATATATTAATGTAGGAAACTGACCTACTCAGTTCCAAAATTAAACTCTCATGTGCTATTCCTGCATAGTCAAAAGTAGACTGTGCCTGGGATAATTACAAAAAAGAAGAAATATATCTTATGGTACACATATTAAGGGCAGCGAGGTTGATATTCGCACAAAATTGGAAATGCAGAGAGAACCCACAGGAGGCAGAAATAATCAACAAAATATTGACCTGTGCAGAAATGGACAGGTTAACAATGGAGCTCAAAGATAAAGATGAATCCGAATTCTATGTAATCTGGAATACATTTTATAAATGGCTAGAGAAAAGGAGGAATGTAGGGATAGAGAATTAGAAACAAAGAGAAGAAAAGGGGAGAAAAATAAATAAAATAATAAAAGATTTATTGGATTTGAATAGATACAAAGGGAATATGTATGTAACTGGAGTGTGACTGAATGTACAAAAAGTATATATGGAATATGCATGATGTTATATTGTAATATACATGAAAGAAAAAGTGTTAGAAAAGTATGTACCAGCCAAGTCGCACCAAGTCTAATATTTTTAAATTGTATATTTAATAAAATGTTTTTTTTAAAAAAGTAGACTGTGCCTGAAACTCATTCTATGGAATCCTGGATCAGCACACAAGATGTTTAGAAGGTAATTAGGAAATCAATACTCCCTTGATTATTTTCCTGGGAGTCATATCTGGAACAGTCTTAATGTTATCACACCTCTGATTGAAATGTTTCAAGAGATATGGAAAATGAAGTAAGCCCTGACAAAATATCATTCAAAACTTCTAACGTTTTTTGATATTTTAGATATTATCTTTTTGTGAGAGTATTTTAACTTAATTTTAAAGAAGAAAGATTACAAACAAATCCATTTCCCAAATATCAAGATCTCTAAAGCTTAAATAAAGAGCAACCATATTTCAATCAAAAAAGCTGGATGAATGTATAGAACAACTCCACCAAAATATAGAATAATACCTGTTTAACCTTATGACATATTCATATATTATGAGATCCAGTTTACCATTATGGATCTGTTTGCTTCTACTGTTGAGATGGCAGCCTTTCTGGAGAATTTTCATGGGGGAAAAAGTGAGAAGATCCATGGAAATCAGATTATTTAAACCATCACCACCATCATATGGTTGTTAAGCAAATCACATCATTGTTAAGAGAATCCAGATTCCCCAATGGACTTTTTCTTCCAAAAACAGCCAAAAAAGCTCACAAATTGTGATTGTGTGGCTCCAAGGATGCAGCAACCAGTCATAAATGTGAGCTTGTTGCCAAACATATGAACTGAAATGATGTGATGCCCAGGGTTGGTGTGATGGTTATAACTGTGATTACAAGTTGCAAAGTACTCTTTCTGAAGTCATTGTAACTTTGAACCATTGTTAAATGAACATTCATAAATTGAAGGCTACCAGTAGACTCTATGATGGGTAGGATTGGGACCCTGTAAGGGAAATTGGACTGTTGCATTCATGTCAGGAAGGGCACCTGATGAGTAAATGCTCAGCTCTGTCCAGTCACTCCAACTCTACTCTGGATATAGAATATAGCGTCATAAAAAGGGAGGGTTTTTTTTCGGTGACTAAACTGGGTTTTTTTAAATTAAAGAATTACTCTTTGAAGAATCTGCATCTCCGATATTTGTGGACCTCTCCCCTCCTCTCCCCTCCCTTCCCCCCTCCCCTCCCCACCCCTCCTCTCCTCTCAACCTTCCTTGGGACTGTGGTTTGGTTTTTATTTAGCTCTGTGCTGATTGGTTCAGATCTATCAACTAATATAATTGGAGGAGCTCTCTCTGTTTGGCTTCTTCCCTGTTTTTTTCTGAGAAATTATGAAATGTAATTATTCCCTTCAGCCACCAGAGTGTGCTGGGAAGAAGGCCATCTTATAAATGTATCTTATATTTTAAGTGACTCCATGATTTAATCAAAAGAAAAAAATACAGGAATAAGTTTCTTATGATTATTCTTATTTAAGATTAACTGTGAGTTCAAACTTTGATCCTATGCAATGGTCATAAGTGTGAAAAATGGTCCTAAGTCACTTTTTTCAGTGCCATTGTAACTTTGAATAGTCACCAAATGAAGTGTTGGAAGTCGAGGACTACCTGTAGTATGGTTCATGTACCTATATATTGTTGGAAGGATAAAAATTGGCTTCAAAAACCTGGGAGCCATCTTGGAAAAAATGTCAGAATTTGAAATACCCATACAGAATCCAAACCATTTATTAGAATTTTTATATAAACTGTTACTTAGATATTACATGGAGATAGTACAAATTAAAAATTGAATGATAAAATAGATGCAAAACATCAAAGAAACAGTCACAATAGAACAGTGGGAAGAACTAAGGAATAAATCAATAAAATTCATCCTAAGTATAGCACGGCCCGAAAGGGTCGCTGGAGTTGGGATTCTCCTCGCCCTCTTTTCCAACCAACCGGGTGCCTTCCCCTGCTACAGTCTGTTGATATAGGTGCCAGTCCACACTGGTCCCTTGCTCAGGCAGCTCCACTTGCCAGTGTCAGCTGGACTATGCTGTCCCTTGAGCAGTCTCCTCCCAGCAGGCAAGTCACATGGTGGGGTGATGGTCAGATGGCTGATCAGCCCTTCTTCTCCTCTCCCATGGCTTGCTGGTCTCTTCTTCCACTGCCTGTGCTCCTTCATTGATTCCTCTGTTTGCCTCCCTTTTTCTTGATCTCTCTCTTTCCCCTTCCTCCTCCTCCTTTCTCTACTTTCCCTCACACTCCTTTCTTTACCTCTCCTCAACCCATCCTCCTGCTTTGCTTCCCCCTTCACTCAGTGAGGTGGAAGCCCTGTGAGCTGGTAGACTCTGCTTCCCTTCTCTCTTTTTTTTTTTAAAGTTTTTTTTTTATTTTTTACACAAACACACAAACAAACATACAATGTATTTTTTCTGGACAGAGTATTGGCCGATTCACAAATTTAAGCAGTTTTTACTCATTTCAACTAAATTTACAATTCATATATTCACTTTTTGCCATAATATTTATTTTCCCTATTTTTTAAAAAAAACCAATATTACCCTTCATCCTAACCTCTAATCCTAGCCAAATTCAGTTTTTCCCTTCATCTCTATATTAAACCCCTCGAATTTAAAATCTCACATAATATAATTCCTAGTATTTCCTTATATTCCCTTAATATAATCATTAATGTTTTCCATTGTCAGCTATTTCAATATCCAAGATCTGAATACAAATCAATTAATTATGTGGTATTACAATCATTCATTTCTTATAAAAATAATAAACCCAATTGTTTTATATCATACATTCCTTAAATCTTGTTCCAAATAATACAATCCAACATCTTAATAAAAAATCAATTAATTATATAGCCATCTTTTCTCTTTATATAATAATAAACCAAATAAGTTTCACCATATATTTCCTTGAGTCTTCTCTAATTTTCAATTATTTTATCAAACATATGTATTTATACCTTTTCAAACAACAATTCAATCATTTCTACTTTCACCACAGTCTAATTAATTCATAATACAATATCATTTCAACTTTTTCCTTTTTCAATTAGGTTCTAAATATACAATTAAAAATATTCCAATTGTTACAATTTCCCTAATTAAATTTAAAGATATTCTAGCTGTTCAAATAAGGATATTCCAATTGTTACAATTTCCATAATTTTAATTAAAAGTATTCCAACTATTACGTATTCAATTCATTCATACATCATATAGTTTTCACATTCTCAACTTTTTCTTAATATTCATTACATCTATAAATCTTACTTCAATTCATATTTCAATTCTAAATGTATATAACATAACCTTCTTTCATTTCTTTCTCCTTTCCTCCCTTTCTGTTTTTATTTTTTTTCCTTTTTCTTTCCCCCCTTTTTTTCTTTTGTGCTTTAAAATCCTGAACTCTCCTATTTTGCCCTATATTTCCCATTATTTTCCATCTCTTTTCCCTTTTTCTTATTTTTCCACTGTTAATCCCAGTGTAATCATTTTGTATCTCAAAGTCATGGACTCTTCTATTTCCTGTTATTTTCCATCCCTTTTCCTTCTGTCTTGTCTTTCCACTGTTAATCCCAATGTAATCATTTAAGTTTTTAATATTCTTTCTATTCCACCCTTTTTTCCCTCTTTGTCTCTTTCCACCCTTTCCGTTTTTTCCATTATTAATCCCAATGTAATCTTTAAAATTCTCATTTTTATTGTTACTATCCACATAATCATTTAATTTTCCATAGTCAATCTCGTTGTCTTTGTCTTCTTCTTTATTTTCAATCTCTATGTCTTTTTTTTTTTTTTTTTTTTTTTTTTTTAATTTGATTTATATGCCGCCCTTCTCCGGAGACTCAGGGCGGCTTACAGTGCGTTAAGCAATAGCCTTCATACTTTTGTATATTTATACAAAGTCAGCTTATTGCCCCCACAAACTGGGTCCTCATTTAACCTACCTTAGAAAGGATGGAAGGCTGAGTCAACCTTGAGCCTTGGAGAGATTCGAACCAGCAGTAAATTGCAGGCAGCTGTGTTAATAACAGGGTGCTTTAAACCACTGTAGTACCAAGTCTTGCTTCTCATTCGTTGTTTCCTTGTCAGCTTGAGTATACTCTAACACAGTTTTTGAATCATCAGGTTTCAGTTCTTCATGTAACATTATAATTTATTTATTTATTTATTTATTTATTTATTTATTTATTTATTTATTAATTAATTATTTAAATTTGTATACCGCCCTTCTCCCGAAGGACTCAGGGCGGTGAACAGCCAAAATTAAAATACATACAATATAAAATTTAAAATAATTTAAAAGCAGAATTAAATTGAATTGGCTTCCCCAAAATTAAAACCCATTACCCTTAAAATAACCCATTAAAATTTTTGTTAAAATTAAAATAATTGTTTCCCTTATTTCCATTTTCAGTGACAGATACATCATTTTCATCATTTCCCTAATTTCCTGTGCCATTTTATTCTTTCCAAATTGATATTGTTCCAATTAAAAGTTTCATTGTATTCCTCTTTTTTTAAAATCAAAGTCAAGCCGTTTGCAGACAAACAAATCCTGCAAATTTGTTTGCAGACAAACAAATTAGAAATTCTCACGACTATTATCAAAAATTCAAGGTTTTTCCCAAAGCAAAAGTTCAGTGTTGTAATGGTCTTATTTCTCCTGAAGGTGTCTCTCTAGAATCCACAATTCCTGGAAGACACAAGGTGATTATTGTTTGGAAGAATGGTATAAGGAAGTATGGGATATTGCCATAAATGATAAATTGAGTTGTAATATTAAAGTAAGGAGGGGCATAATGAAAGTAAACAAATTCAATGGAATCTGGAAACAGTTCCTAATATATGTGTTTTCTGGAGGAAGGGGGATACCACCACCAGAAGAAGCTTTAAGATTTTGGAAGCAGGAATGATCCCGAGGGGAGGGGGAGCACTTGTTGATTATTTGTATTGTGTATATTGTTATATATTATATATTATGATTCATGTATGTTATGTATGTTAATTTTTTTTATATGTTAATAATAAAAAAATATATGAAAAAAAATAGAATCCACAATTCCAATCAGCAGCATGAAAAAGTATCCATTTTGTTTCAATCCACGTTAACAGTCTTTACTAGTTTTTTTTCTTTTCTTCTTTTTACTTTTAAATGTGCCAAATCAATTTTAGAGTCCAATCCAAATTACACAGTCCATTTTCCCCCTCTTTTTTTTCTTTTTTTGGGGTACAAAGCTTCTATTACAGGGCTTAATTTCCAAGTTCTCATTAGTTTTTCTCTAACATTCAAAAAAGGATCTGCTTACTTTCTTTCCAATCCTTTACCCAGTTATGGGGTTCTATTTCTTCTAGTTTTTAAAGTTTTCCAAATATTCTTATTCGAAAGTCAATTTTCTTTTCGGGTTTTTGTCAATTCAAATTTCCACTTCAACCATCTTCTTTCCTTTCCCCCATGCCCATTAGCCACTGTTATTCCGCTGGGGCTCTTTCAAATTTAAAAATCTTTTTCTTTCTTTCTTTCTTTCTTTCTTTCTTTCTTTCTTTCTTTCTTTCTTTCTTTCTTTCTTTCTTTCTTTCTTTCTTTCTTTCTTTTTGCCTATGAGTTGGCTGTCACTCACCCAGCTTCAAAACTCCGTACCAGTCACCACTCCTGCTCCATGCTTAGCCTGGATGCCCCAGCTTCTTTTTTTTTGCAAAAAGTTTTTTTATTTT
This sequence comes from Pantherophis guttatus, assembly GCF_059756535.1. Classification (NCBI taxonomy): domain Eukaryota; kingdom Metazoa; phylum Chordata; class Lepidosauria; order Squamata; family Colubridae; genus Pantherophis; species Pantherophis guttatus. The sequence continues at coordinate 111,902,917 of NC_142063.1, read as the reverse complement.
TTAAAACAAAAACAACATAAAAATATCACCCTTCCAAACAATTACAGACAGTGTTTTGATCGGTTAAAATCATTTCATGCTCTCAAAATTTTCAAAACCTCAATATATGACAAATGTTCTTTCCTCTAACAAAAAACAAGTGTTAACCTATTTTATCCAAACATTTCATATATAATATTTCATCTCCATGCTTTATTATCTATCCGTTGATAAAATAGCTCCCATATCAAATAATATTGTTTATTTTCCTGTTCTCTTATTTCAAATGTCAATCTACTCATTTCAGCACAGTCCAACATTTTCTTAATAATTTCTTCATCAGTAATTATCTTTTCTCCTTTCCAATTTTTTGCAAATACAATTCTAACTGCTGTTAAAATATTAACAATTAAATATTGCAATTCTTTATTAAATGTCTCTGGTAAGATCCCTAATAAAAATATCTCTGGTTTAAGGTCAATATGTCTCTTTGTCATTTTTTTCAACCACGTGTGTATATTAGTCCAAAATCTCCTTGCTTCTACGCATGTCCACTACATATGGTAACAAGATCCTGGAGTCTGATGACACTTCCAAAACTTCTCCGATTTGTTCTTGAACATTCTGGCTATCCTTGTTGAGGGTAAATGCCACCTGTAAAACATCTTATACAAATTCTCTTTATATACTGTAGACATTGTCATTTTATAATTATGTGACCACAATTTTTGCCATTTCTCTAAATCAATACCATAACCAAAATTTCCCCCCATGCTATCATTGATTCTTTAACTTGTTCTTCTTCCAATTTTACCTCTAGCAAGTATCCATATAACTTTTTAATTACATGGTCATCAGAGCCCATTAATATCTTATCTAAAATAGTCAAAGCATCATAAAAACCTTTTTGTTTGAGATCTTCTCGATATCTAGAAAATATTTGCATATATGAAAACCAATCCATCTTAAATCCCTGATCTTCTAGATCTTGTTTTAATTTAAGTTCACCCTTTTCATCCAATAATTCACTATATCTAACAATTTGTTCCCCTTTAAATGTCACTGGATAAGAAAAAGCTTCAATTGTAGATACCCAGACTGGAATCTTCAAATAGTGATATTTTTTAATCCACTCCCAATTCAGAAGTAAAGCTTCACATATCTGGTGTCATCTAAAATACCCCTGTATTTTAGTTCCTTTGTACCATAAAAAGGCATGCCACCCCATCAGCAAATCATGTCCCTCCAAATTCAGTAATCTAGCATTTTTCAATGTTATCCATTCTTTAATCCACATTAAACTAGTTGCTTGATAATAAAGTTCAAAATTAGGTAGACCAAAACCACCCTCATTTTAGCATCTTGTAGCAGCTTAAGTTTTATTCTTGCCTTCTTTCCCTGCCAAATATATTTCAGCATCATTTTATTCAAATCTGCAAAGAATTCCTTATCCAACTTTATTGGAATTGTCTGAAATAAGTACAAAATTCTAGGCAAAATATTCATTTTAATAGTTGCAATCCTACCAATCAAAGATAACTGCAAATTTCCCCATTTCACCAAATCTTGTCCTATCTGTTGCTTAAGCTTGTTATAATTATTTTCTTTAAGTGAACTACACCTTGCTGTCAGTTGTATCCCCAAATATTTTACCTTGTTTGTGACTTGCATTTTTTAAATCTCCATCAATTCTTCTTTTTGCTTTTTCAGCATGTTTTTGGTCATTATCTTTGTCTTTTTTTAAAATTAATTTTCAAGCCAGCTACTTTTCCAAATTCTCCAATATTTTCTATCAATTTATTTATTGATGTAAATGGTTCTTCAATAATAAAGACCAGGTCATTTGCAGAGGCTTGCAATTTATATTCTTCTTTTCAAATTTTCATACTTTTTATCTCCTTTTCTTCTCTAATATTTCTATTTAAAACTTCCAGCGTCAATATAAACAACAATGGGGACAGTGGGCATCCTTGTCTAGTGCCTTTTTCTATCTCAATAAAGTCAGTCAATTCTCCATTTATCATTACCTTGGCCTTTTGTTTGGTGTATATGGCTTCAATTGCCTGAAGAAACTTCTTACCAAAGCTCATCTCTTCCATTTGTAAGCTCATAAATCGCCAATTCACATTATCAAAAGCTTTTTGTGCATCTAGAAATACCAAGGCCATCTGCTTTTCAGGGTGTGCTTCATAATATTCTAAAGTATCCAAAATTATTCTTATATTGTCTCTAATTTGTCTTTTTGGCAGAAATCCATTTTGATCAGAATGTATGAAGTTATTCAAATATCTCTTAAATTTTTCTGCCAATATTGTAGCAAAGATTTTATAATCTGAATTTAGCAGGGATATAGGCCTATAGTTTTTGATTAGTTGTGGGTCTGTCTCTTCTTTATGGATTAATGTAATATAAGCCTCAGTCCATGTTTTGGGTATTTCCTGTTTTGTCATTGCTTCATTCATAACCTCCAATAGCAGATAAAGATTCTTGTAGCGTCCTGTAGTATTCAGCTGGCAGTCTGTCTGAACCCGGTGCCTTTCTGTTCTTCTGTTTCTTAATTGCCTCAGTTAATTCCATCATCGTTATGTTTACATCCAACATCTCTTCAACATCCTTGGGAATCTGTGGCAATTTTGCTTTTTGTAGATACCTTGCCACTTTATCCTCTTCTATTATATCTTTCTTATATAGTTGTGTATAATATTCTTGTATTATTTTCCCCATCTCTTTATTTCCAAATCTACTTTGTCCTTGATGATCAATTAATTGCATTATTTTCCTTGATTCTCTTTCTTTTTTCAATTTATATGCTAGCCATCTTCCTGGTTTGTTGGCATTTTCAAAATAATTCTGTTCAGCAATTCTTATTTTTTGAGCTAATTCTTCCTTCTCCAGTAGATCCATTTTGTGCTTTATAATATCCATTTTAATTTTTACATCTTTCTTATATCTTATATCTTACATCTGTATATCTTACATCTTTCTGGAGATCCTTTTCAAGTCTTTTATAATCATCTGACAATGTTTTAAGGGTTTGTCTTTTCTTCACATTTCTCTTCCTTGTATAGTCCATAATTAAGCCTCTGGCAAAGGCCTTCATTGTATCCCAATGATTTTGTGTCGATGTTTCTTTCTTATTTTCCTTAAAGAAAAAATCCAACTCTCGATTCATTTTCTGTATAAAGTCTTTCTCTTTTAATATTGTGTTATTTAATGTCCATCTAGATCTACCTTTCTGCCCTTTCCAAATAGCAATCATCGGATTGTGATCCGCCCATAAGTTAGCTTCTATTTTTACCTGTTCAATATTCAAAGTCAATTCCATTGTTGTCCATATCATATCTAGTCTGGACCAGGATGAATGTCTATCAGAGTAGAAAGTATATTGTCTATTTTCCCCATTTCTCTCCCTCCAAATGTCTTTCAAGTTTATTTCCTCTATCATTTTAAAGAAGGTTCTCGGTAATACCTTTCTACTATGTCTTGTTATTTTATTTATTTATTTATTTATTTATTTATTTATTTATTTATTTATTTATAAAATTTGTATGCCGCCCTATCTCCAAGGACTCAGGGCAGCTCACAATGACAATCGACCAAGCGACTGTTAAAAACAACAAAAATACACAAAAAAATAAAAAAGTTTTTTTTAAAAAATTAAAATATACTACCCCGTCAGTCCAGACCGGGGGGCATAAAAAGCCAGGTTTTCAATTCATGGCAGAAGGTGCGAAGGCCAGGGGCCAACCGGAGCCTCAAGGGAAGTTGATTCCAAAGGGTGGGGTGCTCACAGAGAAGGCTCTACCCCTGGGGGTCGCCAGCCGACATTGTCTAGCCAACGGCACCCTGAGTAGGCCCTCTTTGTGAGAGCGCACCGGGCAATGGGAAGTTGACACTGGTTGCAGGTGGTCCGACAAATAGCCTGGGCCTAAGCCATTTTATAGTCCAATTTTTCATCCACAATTCCATTGAAATTTCCCATCATGCAAACATTTTCATACTCCATTTCAATTATTTTATTATGTAATTTTCTATAAAAGTCACTTTGATTGTTATTCGGAGCATAAATTGCCACTAGTAGTAATTTTGTGTTATTGTCAATTATTTCCACCATCAGAATTTTACCTTCCGGATCAGCGTATTTCTGCTCTGCAGTTATTGCATTTCTAATATATACAGCAACTCCTCTTTTTTTACTTTGCGACAATGATAGAAAAGTTTTGCCTAATTTTGGTTGAATCAATAGATATTCATGTTGTTTTTAATATGTACTTCCTGTAGACAGATTATATAGAATTTTAATTTTTCTAATTTATGAAATACTATTCTTCTTTTGTTAGCCGAATTAAGTCCATTTACATTTATTGAAATTAATTTTCTTTCTTCCATGTTCAAACTTTATAAATAGGTTTTGTTGCTCTAGTCGATCTAGCTTCATGTTGTTCCTTGTATTCTACAACTCCGTCAACCGCTCCTTCTGTTGTTTCTAGCATTATCAATTCTTCTTCTATAAATTTTATTGGAGCTACTAATGCTTGGGTTTCAACTTCCATGTCTACTTCTTTCTCTTTAAGGACTTCTCATAAAAGGCTCTTGCTTTATCAATTGTATTTAGTCTGTATCTTTGAAATTGCCATGTTAAACCTACTCCTTCCGGGAATAACCATCTGTAGTTAATCCCTTTTTGCAGCAGAACTTTGGTTCATCTTGATATCAAGGAATTGATATCCTCTTCTTAATTCTCTCACTTTTCTTGGAATTTGTCTCAAAACTGTCACTTCTTTTCCTTTATATTTCAAAGCTTTGTCATGGACAGCCTGGAGAATTTGTGCTTTAATTGATTTTTTAGTAAATCTTATATGTACTTCTCTTGGCAACTTATTACGCATTACATAATCTGTACAAACTCGATAGATTTCGTCAATCCCTTCCATCATCTTCTCTTTAGTAACTTCTAGGGCTAGAATCCCATTCATGATATCAGCTAAATTTTCCCCCTTTTCTTCTTCCACATTTTGAAATCTTAAATAAAATTCTGCTTTGTCCATTTCCCATCTGATTAAGCCAGTTGTTCCTTGTTCAACCTCTCCCAATCTATTCTCTATTTCCTTCATTTTTTCTTCTTTTTGATCATCTTTTTCCTCTAGTTTAATCAGTCTTTCTTCATATTTTGACATTGTTTGTTGAATATTAACTACCTTTTCATCTGTTTTAAGCAGCTGTTGCTCCATCCTCTGCACTTTTTCATCTGTCTTCAATAGTTGTTGTTCCATCCTTTGTTGTTGCTGTTCCATTCTTTGAAGTGTTTGTAAAATCATTTGTGTCGATGATTCTTTCTCTTTCTCTTGTTGTAACATTGCCTGGATAGAGCGCTGACCTCCGGATGGTGATGAGGATGGCGTGGTCGCTGCTGCTCTAACTGTAGCCACTTTTCTACTCATTTTATTCAATATTCAGTCAAAATTATTTTCAAAAAACAAATGGGAAGTGGGGAGAAGTCAAAAAAGAAAAAAAAGGGAAGGGAAAAAGAGAAGAAACAGATTCCTTAAGATCTTTGGGTTCTTCCAAGACCCTAATCCACAGAAGGAAAAAAGAAAAAAAAGAAAAAATGCAAAAATAAAATAAAAATAAAAATAAAAAAGGAAAAAAGAAAAAGAAAAAGAAAAAAAATAATCAATATTAAATCAATAAATCTTCAGGCTCTTGTTTGCCTTAATCCAATAAAAGTATGTAGAAGTCCCAAATCAGCAGGTGAAAAATGTTGACCAAAAAAGGAAAAGAAAAAATAGAAAGAAGAAAAAATCAAACAGCCCTTCAAACTCCAGAGAGCTTACAGAGAGTGGTTTCTTTTCTTTTCTTTCCCCTTTTCCAAACCACAAATAATAAAGAGAAGGAAATAATTACTCAAGAGAGACCAAAAGCCTTCCAGTTTCTTTCCAAACTTCTCAACTGGGTCTAACAAGAGCACCTGAGTAAACAACTTCAGTAGCTCTTCAGTCTTATCATGCCAGCCAGATATTTATTATGGCTACAATATTTCTTTCTTCTGCTATTTAAAAACATAGAAACAAAGTTTCTCTCCCAGCAGATGGCAGCACTACACACTCTCCTGGCTCTCCTGTTCTAGTCAGGCCACATAATTGCAAGCAGGGAAGATATTTTGAAACTCTGGAATGCCAGTTATGGGCTGGGAATGATGTTATCTAGTCCTGCCTTTCTAAAATAGTAAGTGGCCTGTTCATATGCTGGAGCAACCAGGAAGCATGGCTGAGTCCTATGACTGATATTATTCCCACAATTTTACCTAAGCATTAAAGGAAGCAGTAAAGTGAAAATGGGCTGCAGTGTAACTAGAGATAATGAACCCTGCACACCGAGAGACACTTAGGCTTCTCCCACAGAGCAGCACTTAAGGGCCAGTCTCAAGTGCCAGCTGACTTCACTCCCAATTCTTATGTTCTAACAGAACAATTAATCAGTGGAATGACTTGCCTCCAGAAGTTGTGGGTGCTTTAACACTGGAAGTTTCAAACAAGATATTGGACAACCATTTGTCTGAAACGGCATAGGGTTTGCTGCATGAAAAAGGGGTTGAACTAAAAGACCTTCAAGGTCCCTTCCAACTCTGTTATCCTTTTATTCTTTTCTGTTATTCTGTTATTCTATTCTGTTCTGGCAACAAGGCAGAGTCAAAGTTCTGTTCACTCCCAAAGCTGGAGGAGGAGAAAGATAGGGTGGAAAATGTTTCATTTAATGCAAATTACCACCACAAGCAAAGAAGCCAATTATATTTGGCAGTTTCTTAATCCTATGAGATTACAGAGGTGGAAAGAGAGAGGGCTCCTTGGAGTTCTCTAAGCTTGTTTGTTTTCTTGCAAAGAGCACCAAGGACCCCTCATTTCAACCCAAATATTCTCCTTTATTGGAAAAAGAGAACCTGTTGTGTAACATGTATTTTTGCCCCCCCTCCTCTTGTCATGGGTCTGATCACTCTGTGAACACAAGATTGGCACTAAAGAATCTATTCTGTGCTACTTCTCTTGCACATATAATGAGAAAATGAGCAAATGTTGGCTTTCTGATCCCATTCAGGAATTTCTTGTGTGATTGAAGAAATGGCAGCAGAAAATTGAGAAGTTGTCTTCTTTAAGTTTAGCTTTACTCCTGATTATTTGCTATTCTCTTCTTCCAGGACGATGCTTTATTTTTATTTTAAAATATTCTCCAGTGATCTCTCATCCAAGCAAGACAGCTCTGCTTAACTCTTTAGCCCAGAAAAACAAATTGGTATTTTTGGAGTCCAGGAATGATATCTCCCAGAGCCAGGGGTGAAATGATCCCGGTTCGGACTGGATCGCCTGATCCAGTAGCAATGGTGGTGGGTGGTTCAGAGAACTGGTAGCAAACATCCCTCCCCCCCCCGCCCATGCCCAGCTGAGCCACGCAATCATCAGAGGCTTTAAAAAAAATTTTAAAAGCATTTTTTCTACAACCTCTTCAAAATGCTTTAAAAGTAAAAAAAAAAAAAAGCCTCTGATGATCACACGGCTCAGCTGGGATCGTCAGAGGCTTTTAAAAACATTTTTTTAAACAACTTCTTCGGCCGAACAGGTTGTAGAAAAAATGTTTTTGAAAGAAAAAAAAAGCCTCTGATGATCAGGCAACTCAGCTGGGATCGTCAGAGGCTTTTAAAAGAAAAAAAAAGCCTCTGATGATCAGGCAACTCAGCTGGGATCATCAGAGGCTTTTAAAAGCTTTTTTAAAGAACCGCTTTGGCCAAAGAGGTTGTAGAAAAAATGGTTTTAAAAGTAAAAAAAAAAAAGTTGGCCACGCTCACCCAGTCACATTACCCCCCCACCAAATCACACCCACAGAACCAGTAGTAACAAATTTTACATTTCATCACTGCCCAAAGCTCCTCTGTCTGAAATATTACTGTTACAGCATACTAGATATTCTGTTAGGGAGTAACTGTGTTGCTGTAAAGCAAAACTGCAATCATTATTACACTCCCACTGTGAGATACATTTTGGAAAAATGGGAAACAATCAAACAGTGGTAGATGGCCTAGGTGGCGAAATTTACTACTCTGGGGTAACTATATAAGAAAATTTAAATCAATCATCATCATCGTTTCATCTTCATCATCAACATCATAATCATCAATCACAACACTATTATGCAACTTTACTAAGATGTGGTACAGATCAGTGAGACAATAATTAAAAAGTAATTGTAAACCCAATTTAACAACCAAATCAAAAGCAGTTTTTACAATTAAGGCAAGGTCAAACACATGAATCATAGAATCACACAGCTGGAAGGAAGAGGCCATCAAATCCAATCCCTTGCTCACTGCAGGATTCTTTATCCCATCCCTAACAGAGGATTTATCCAGCCTCTGGATACTATCCAGTTCTTATTATCAAGAAGTTCTCCTTAATGTCTTATCTGTATATACATCCTTGAAGCTTCAACTTCAAGGACAGCCCTTCAGATACATGAAGGCAGACAACATGTCACCTCCAGACATGTGGTGGTATTCAGCAGGTTCTGACCAGTTCTGGAGAACCAGCAGTGGAAATTTTGAGTAGTTCGGAGAACCAGAGAACCCCCTTTGACTGGCCCCACCCCATCTATTCTCTGCCTCCTGAGTCCCAGCTGATTGAGAGGAAATGGGGATTTTGCAGTAATCTTCCCCTGGAGTGGGGAGGGAATGGAGATTTTACAATATCTTTCTCCTGCCACGCCCAAGCCACAGCCACCAAGCCAAGCCCACAGAACCGGTAGTAAAAAATATTCAATCCCACCACTGGTCACCTCTCAACTTTCTTTTCTGCAAAATAAACATACCTAAATCATTTAACTGTTCCTTTTAGGGCTTGGTTCCAGTCCTTTCACAATCTTGATAGTTCTTTTCTAGGCTTGCTCCAATTTATTATCTTTTTAAATGGGGTGTACAATGTTCTAAGTAAGATCTGATGAAGGCACTGACTTCAGCCATTGTCTCAAATCAAGAAGTCTACCAATTTGATGTCCAAACTGCATACCTCCATGCACCATTAGAGGAGGAAATTTATGTCAATGGGGCACCAGGATTCCAAGTTGAATTCGGCAAAACATGGAGGCTATACAAAGGGTTATACAGCTTAAAACAATCGCGCAAACTCTGGTTTGACTGTCTTACCAAAACTTTAAAATCAATGGGGTATAATCAAATTCGATCTGACCAGTGCGTAATGACAAAACCTTATGAAGGGGGAAAATAAATTATTTTAATCTATGTTGATGATTTGATTTATATCGGGCCCAACATACAATCCAGCGAACAATTTGCAAACAAATTAAGAGAACATGCTAATTTAAAGACCTAGGTCATATAGACCAATATCTGGGCGTACAAATTTTTAAAACTGATAGAGGTTTTTGCTTCTCACAAAAGGATAAGATTGAAGACCTGTTACAAAGATGTGGCATGGAAGACTGCAACCCCACAGATACACCCATGCACACTGACTATAATAAAATTGCTTATCTAGACGGTAACAAGCATCACGATAAAACTCAATATCAATCCATCATAGGATCACTCCTTTATATCAGCAGATGGAGTAGACCCGATATATCATTAAGTACAAATCTCTTATCTAGACAAGTAGATGAGCCTAAAGAACAACATTGGGTTGCTATGAAAAGGTTACTCAGATATTTGCATAATACAAAAGATATGATCTTATTATTAGAACCTGATGAAGGAGTCACCCCAGAACTTATCTGTTATTCAGATGCCAATTGGGCAGGGGATGAAAAATCAAGAAAAAGCACATCAGGCTTTATATACTTCCTCAACGGTTGTCCCATAGACTGGCGCGTTTGTCGCCAAAACTTCATTGCTAATTCCACAGCCGAAGCTGAATATGCCAGTGCTTCTGACACTTGCACACTTCTCACATGGATATACGAATTAGTTTCAGATATTTGGACACAACCTTCACTACCTATCACTCTCCATGAGGACAATGAGTCCATCATAGCCTCTTCGGTCAGGGATGATGTCAGCTTCAGATCTCGCCATATTGATATACGTTATAAAAATGTGAGAGACCTAGTTAAAAAGGGTTTTGTTGAATTTGTTCATTGCGATACCAAGGACCAAATTGTCAATTTCTTAACTAAACCTGTATCTTGTGAAATACATTGGAACCACTGCAAATCAGTTGGACTGTACTTATAATTTATTTTTCATATACTTGTGTTTATTATTATTTTTGAACACTGTTCCATCACACTTGGCAATAGAAGGGGTCTGTCAGATATTGCCTGCGTATGATGCACCAGAGACTAGAAGGGGTTAAATCTTTACAGGCATCACATGTGACTATATCAGCCAATGAACTCTCTAATTGGACTCTTACCTAGAAACCACTTGGATATCTCCCCTTTTTTCTTCTCTCTCTCTCTCATCTATCTCTCAGCGAGACAACGCGTGAACTTCTCTCTCCTCTCAACATCTGAGTCATACAGTTAGGGTAAAAATGTAACAGAACACCCTGTTCATTATCGTATGCATGTATATATTTGTAAATAATAAAAACAACCTTTTGAACCTGAAGCTGTATTGACCAAATAACTTCCTCATAGAACCAAATGAGCACGACCATCAATATATATCTGATACTCTTTGCCGAAGAGGTTGTAGAAAAAATGGTTTTAAAAGTAAAAAAAAAAAAAAAATGGCCATGCCCACCCAGTCACATTACCCCCCCAAGCCACACCCACAGAACCGGTAGTAACAAAATTTAGATTTCACCACTGTACAAAATTGGAAATCAAAGAGAGTGATTTTTCTTTTCTTTTCCAATATTCCTCACATCATCTCATCTTCCCGGAAAAAGCCTCTCTGGTTGTCTTTTGATAAATTTAGTTCAATGTGTTACAAATTTGCTTGTTATTGGTTCTAGTTCTGCAATTTCCTAAGGCCAACAATTTGGCACTCATCCATCTATTCAGTTTGAGCTACTTAACCAAGGAGAAATGAATGACTTAGAACCTGAATGATCTAGGCCAGACGGATTATGTCTAAAGACTGAAATGCTAAACTGCTTTTTTTCCTTGGATTTCTTGTTGGTCCAAGTAAGATAACTGTTATGAGTAAATGCGTAACTCTGTATATATCAATGCATGGGTTGACCCCTCCTCCCTCACCTAGCCCTTCCCATGGCCCCTCCTTACCTTGACTCCGCCCTCGCAGTACATAAGCCCGTGCATAGGGACCCACCAAGTCAGTTCCAGATGTGTACCTGAAAGAAAAAGAAATGGTGTAAATAAATACCTTTGAAACAAAGACAAACCGTGTCTGTGGTTATTGGGCAAGATCCTTGGAAAATAATTCACAAGATGGTAGCAGAGGATGGTTATGCCCAATAACCAGGAATAATACCTAAGATGGAAGGAAGGATGAACATAAGGTCCATCACCAGACTAATGGCAGAGCTGCAGGAATCCGAAGGCGCCACAGCCAGAATTCCAACTGCCATGGAAGTGGGAGACCTGGACCAGATGAACAGAAGCGTGAGGCCAAGAGAAAATGCAGCCAGGCACACCAGGAATGAATCGCCTGAGAGATATGAGCTGAAAGAGACCATACAAAAAATGATGGAGGCCTCCATCAGCAAGAGGGAGCTTCTCGCGAAACTCCAGGACCTGCAAGATGACCACGGAGCAGCGATGAGCCCCCAGGAACAAGACTACGAGACTGCCAGACCGGTAAGGGAAAGATACCCCCTGGCAGGAACCCAGGACTTAAACAACTCCAGTTTCACGCCATGCTCCTGGCGGCCATCTTGGGACAGCCACCGACCAATGGGGAGCCAGGATTCAAATTTAATGGTGTGAAATGAAAGAAACCCCAAGACAAATGGGGGAACAACCAAAAACATCCCAGAAGGGAGATACCAAGGCATCAGGAGCTCGCCTGCCAAGCTCGAAGCCAGAAAGACACCTGAGACCCCAGCAACAGCAATCGGCCCAGCATGCGACCCCCTCGCGCCAACCACAAACCGCAGGGAGACAACCGCGAGCCGAGGGGACTATGAGGGGGCCATCGATGATGATACATCACCCTAGCTCCTCCACCCGAGGACCACACACCGCGAGGGTGATCGCCAAGCACCGATTGCACACGAGACATGACAATGGCAGGACTCAAACTCACCACCCACCGCACCGGCAACATGAGACCCGAGGGAAGGGGAGCGCACCGGCTTCTCACCCTCCATGCAACCTCTGCCAGGCTTCCTCACACATCCAGGGACCAGCGACCATGGATCGGGATCTCTCGCTGCCACCGCTGTGGCGCCACCGAATTCCAGAAGTCCTCTACTTACGACCTCCTTGCCTCCTCGCCTCTCCCCAGCTTCCAGCAGGGATCCAGCCGCCCATTGATGGATGCCTGCCTCCAGGGACGAAGCCGGATACCCCAGGGGTGAGTCCGGACCCCAACTGTAGGCCTAGGCTGAGGCCTAAGAGCAGCAACAGCCAGCTACTCACCCATCGACTACAGATGCGAAATAGGCTTCGCGCATGCTCAATCAGCTCCTGTAAGAAGAGAAGAGGAGAACATAAACACAAGTCAGTACAGAGTCGCAAACAGCATCCCCAAGCCATATTGTGAGTTCCCTCACCTGAGATACCATGGACAGCAACAGACTGTGAGTAATTTGCCACACAGCTCAGTAAATTTACCAACTGACTTTCCCACTCTTAAATTAGATGGATCAAACCTTATGCAGTGGAATCATCAACTCCAGATTTTATTTTTAAGGGAGAACGTGTTGTTTTTAATTGATGACCCCCCCCCCCCCCACAAAACCTTGGACTTTAGAAATAGACTGCTTGCACCACAGGGCTTACTATATAGTCATAGCAAGTATTTCACCAAGCATATACCCCAGCCTTAGCCATTACCTGACTGTATCCGAAATACAGCAGAAAATATTTAACTTGTTCTACAGTAAGAGCGCTGCCACCACAGCCAAGATATCCAGGGAATTCCACTCAGCTAGACATAAGGCAGGGACTCCCATGGGTGAACACATATTAAACCTGAATGCCACAAGGGCTGAGTTGATACAAAGGGGGGAGGATATATCAGAGGAGAGTATGAAGAGCATTGTCATCAACTCCCTGGACTCCAGCTGGGATAACTTCATAATGCAGCTGGATAGCATAAGCCTAGGCCACCTCACACTTGAGTCACTGACAAACAGAATAATTGCAGAAGACAGTTTAAGGAGGGACCGCTCCATCAGCCGCAGGGACAGCAAACCAACAAAGAGGGTTGAGTTCCAAACCAGGAACCAAGACTACCCAGAATGTTACACCTGTGGTTCCAAGAACCACTATAAATGGGATTGTCCCAAAAATTCAAGGGGGAGGGACCACATCTACCACAGGGAAAGGGAAGGCAGGAAGCCAGGGCTCCCCGATAGATCCCCATCTAAAAACAGATATAGGCGCAGAGACTCCCCCAACCCAAGGGACAGAAGGGGAAATAGGGACAGCTCCAGGGAGAGCCGATCAGGATCCATGTATGGGATCAGGGAAAACACACCCACACACCCACAAACAAGAGAGGGAGAAGCATGGCTCATTGATTCGGGAGCCACCAACCACACTTCCCATGACAGAAAGATACTGACTTCATTTACAGAGGAGAACTACCACATTAAGGTGGCCAATCAAAACAACGTCCTAGTAACAGGGAAAGGAAATACGTTCATAAGCGGGATAGGCAAGATAGAGGGGGTATTGCTCATACCCGAAATACCCCACAATATTTTAGCAGTGCTTAAACTCAGCAAGGACATGGGTATAGAGACCACCTTCAAGGAAGGAAAGGCCTACATGACCAAGGGCAGGGAAAGCATCGGCAACATAGTCATTGGAGGAGGACTAACATACCTCCATCCTAAGAGGAATAGCCAGACCCGCATAATCGCCCAACTAGAAAACACAGAGAACAAAGCCAATGCCCAAGCCAAGATAGAGGGGGACAGGGAAGATGACTCCACCGAAGACAAACACAACCGCAACACAACACACAGAGGGAAGTTGTTAATCGGCAAACCCATTCACGATGGCTGTGCCCACTTGCTACATAGAAAGTTGGGCCATGCCAGCTTCCCAGTCATCCAAAAAATGACAGAATGTACCAATGACTTGAAAATAAAAAGTTGTAAAAACTACTTAGAGTGCTCCGTATGTAAATCCTCTAAGCTAAAGACCAAACCTAGACCTAGGAAGGCCATCCGCACCACCAACTCTATCTTCCACCTGGTACACATGGACATTGTGGGCCCCATGAAGCCCTCTATAAAATACAAAAAGAGGTGTTTTCTGACAATAGTAGATGACTACAGCCGCTATGGCTTTGTGTATACCATTAACCATAAGAGCGAGGTATTTCAAAAATTTAAGGAATTTTACAAGAGGGTGGAGATGCAATACAATACAAAAATAAGACAAATAATGACGGATGGGGGTCTGAGTTCCTGTCAAGGGACTTCTCAAACTGGTTAAAGATGCACGGGATAATACATTACACGACTTCTCCTTTTTCCGCGTTCCAGAACGGAGTCGTAGAAAAAAGGAACGGGGTCCTACAAACAATGGTGAGATGCTCTCTAGAGGATGCAGGGTTGGGACAGCCATTCTGGGCAGAAGCACTCACCTACTCAAACTACACGCTGAATAGGCTCTGGTCTAGCGTAGTAGAGAAAACACCTTACGAGGTGATGTACAACCGAAAGCCAAAAATTACACACTTGCATATATTTGGGGTCACGGCGGATATACATATCCCCAGACAGCTGAGGCGAAAAGGAGACAAGGTCTCAAAGAGATTAAGGTTCATGGGGTATGAACCAGGCACAAAGGGGTACAGATTCACAGACAGGGACAATAGGTTCATCATATCCAGAACCGTGGTGTTCCACAAGAACACCAACTGGTCAAAGATACATCTCAACGAGACACTCATCAGACAAGAAGACACAGACAAATTAAGGGATGAGAACAAACATACCACATTAGAAACAGATACACAAGAAAGGCAAAAACCGAGACACTATGAGATAGTCACCAAAGGGTGGAAGGAAGACCATCCCATCATTAAGGTAGATGCAGTCACAGAGAAAGAAGCCAAATACATGCACGACACTGACACACGACCAAACAGGCCCATAAGACACAACAGAAATAGAATGCCAAAGAGATTTGAGGATTATGTCATGTCCATATACCCAAATAAAATGACCCACAACTCATACGAGGAAATAATCAGTCTGCCACAAGAAGAGAGAAATAGGTGGGAACAGGCTATGGAAAGGGAGATGGCTAGCCTAAGGGAACTAAACGTGTACACCCCCTCTAAGGTCCCAGCCGACAAAACACTCATAGGTACAAAATGGGTTTTCAAAATTAAGGAACTCGAAGACAACAAGACTCTCTACAAGGCTAGGCTAGTGGCTCAGGGGTTCGCACAGAGGTATCCAGATGACTACACGGATACCTATTCACCTACAGTTAGGGCAGAAAGTGTCAAAAGTGCCCTAGTAATAGCATCCGTCTTAGGCCTAGAAGACTATCAATTCGACATTCAAACCGCCTACCTCCATGCAAAGCTAGACAAAGAAATATATGTCAGGGCACCCTCAGGGAAGGACACGAAAGAGGGAGACACTTGGTTACTAAACAAAAGCCTGTACGGGTTAAGGCAGTCAGGAAAAAGATGGTACGAGTGTCTAGCCAAAACACTCAGGGACATGGGTTTCACCGCCACCTCAGCGGACCTCTGCCTCTTCGTCAAGAGGGAGAGCACATCAGTCGAGTACGCACTCATTTACGTAGACGACATTCTATACTTAGGACAACACAAACGAAAATGTGATGAATTTGCCAAAGAACTGGGGAAACACTTCACACTCAAGACCCTAGGGAGAGTCAACAAATATCTAGGGGTGCAAATCGAGAAAACAGAGAATGGGTTCAGGGTATCACAAAAGGAAAAAAATATTAGAACTTATACACAGGTGTAACATGAAGGATGCTAAACCATGTGAAACACCCATGCAAACAGACTTCCTGAAACATATGCACGAAGAGGGGGAGCCATTTAAGGACAACACTTAAGATCCGTCATTGGATCCCTCCTATATATTGCCAATTGGACAAGGCCAGATATCAGCTTAGCAGTTAACCTGTTATCCAGACACATCAGTGAACCCAAAGTATACCACTGGGAAGGTGTGAAACGAATAATTAGGTACCTGAAATATAGCATAGACACATATCTATGTCTGGAACCGTCCAAGTCCAAAAAACCCGTGCTGACCTGCTATGCGGATGCTGACTGGGCAGGTGACACCAAGAGCAGAAAAAGCACCTCTGGTTACATATTTCTCATCAATAATTGCCCAGTACATTGGTACACCGGTAAACAGAATCTGGTTGCCACATCCACAGTGGAAGCAGAGTACATCTGCCTGTCAAAAGCGGCTAACAATTTAGTGTGGTTCAATGATCTGTTTTCCGACATATGGACCGAACCAGTTTATCCAATAACAATTCATGAGGACAATAAAGCAGCCATAGACATTTCCAACGTGGACACAGTAGGTCAAAGATCCAGACACATCGACATCAAGCACAAGCACGTCAGACAGTTATTGGACGTAGGTTTCATCAGAGCCGTACATTGTGAAACTTCTGAACAGGCCGCAGACATTCTGACAAAACCATTACCAAGCAAACAACACAATACCTGACATCAAAACTAGGAGTAGCTATGCCTTATACGGAATCAACTCCAAAACGTTAGTCATTTAGAGGGGGATTTGTTATGAGTAAATGCTTAACTCTGTATATATCAATGCATGGGTTGACCCCTCCTCCCTCACCTAGCCCTTCCCATGACCCCTCCTTACCTTGACTCCGCCCTCGCAGTACATAAGCCCGTGCACAGGGACCCACCAAGCCAGTTCTAGATGTGTACCTGAAAGAAAAAGAAATGGTGTAAATAAATACCTTTGAAACAAAGACAAACCGTGTCTGTGGTTATTGGGCAAGATCCTTGGAAAATAATTCACAATAACATTCCTGTGGAGTAGAGGAAAAAATTCCTGTTTTTTTTCCCGAGACAGAGCCATAGCTCACTTCTGATTAAGACGGCAATATGAGAAGCTAATAGCTTATCTGAGAAAAAAACTTATCTTCTTCTAACCAATTTCATATCAAAGGAAGTGATTAAAGGCTATGCTAACACTAATTCCCAAAAAAGTGTCATAACTGCAATAAATATTAAGGTATACTTTCAAAATGCCAATTAAACATTTAAAAAGGTTCTGACAACTGATAATGTCTACAGGCCTTTAAATCTCTAAGCTAATCAGCCTGCTTTCTCCTTTATATGTATAAGCTAAAACAAGTCGAAAGAATGAGCTGTTACAATTTATCATCCATTCCCACGATTGAGGCTTTGTATAACTTACTTTGCCACCTTTAGGACAGGAAGTTGGTAATGTAATTCTCAACAGAAACAACTATTACTGATATTTTTAATCTCCCAGGAGCTTACAAATAGTCAAGATTTGATCAAGGATACAAAGGTCATATTTAGATCTCCTGACTGGTTATTACACCCTAGTCCAATTTTTCAGCCCCGCCCCCTCAAAAAGTAAAAATACAAATCAGTGAAAACACTGTGAGAGCCAGTTTGGTCTAACAGTTAAGATGTTGGCATAGAAACCAGGAGACAGTGACTTCTAGTCCCACCTTAGGCAAGTGGCTGGATGACTTTGGGTCGGTCACTTTTTTTAGCTCAACTCAGCTCACAGGGTGATAGTTGTGGGGAAAATAGGAGGAAGAAAGAGTCGTAGATATGTTCACTGCTCTATTTATGAAAAAACAGTAAAAGTGAGGTAAAAAAAAATCTAAAATAAATCTTTTTGAAGAACTCACTCATGTTGATAATCAAGGCCATGAGAACTCACAAACAGATTCCCCTTTAGACATGATGGAATCTATTATTTGGGCAGATGATGGCCTGAAAATATTTTTTTTAAAAAGACCTTTTGACAATGTAACTTGCCTAGTATATTTATTATAAGACTTTGCAGCTGATAACACACAGCCCCACCTCAACTTTGGATATTTTAGAGTAACAGCGGCACTATGTTAATAAATTAGGATGAAATAGAATGCAGAACATTCCTTAATCAAAGTTGTTTTAAACTAAATTTCGAAGTCTTTTTGTTTACTTTTGCTGAATTAATTCCAAAACTTCAAATGGTGAGACACAGGACATAGCAAAATCTGTTTTTGACAAACCCATGTTGGCTACTGCTTATAACTTTGCTTACTTCTAAGTGTTCTCAGATCTGTTGCTTGATTATCTTTTACAGGATCTACCCAGGTATTGATGTCAGGCTATTGCTCTATAATTCCCTGGATCTATTTTCCCCCTTTTTTTGAAGATGGGAACCACATCAGCTCTTTTCCAGTCCTCTGGTATTTCCCTGGTGCTCCAGGATCTTTGAAAGATATGGTTCAGTGGTTCTGAGATCATGTCTGCTAGCTCCTTCAGAACTCTGGGATGTAATCCATCATGACTTGAGCTCTTCTAGACTGGACAGATGTTCTCTTACAATTTTTTTGTTTATTCTAATTTGTATTCCTAGTCTGTTTTTTTTACAGTTCTGTTTCTGATAGTTTGGGCTATTTTTTCTTTTTTGCGTGAAGACAGATGCAAAGAAGGAATTAAGCAGCTCTGTTTTCTCTCTACTGCCTGTCACTTCCTTGCCATCATCTCCCACTAGTTGACCGGTTGTTTTCTTGACTTTTTTTCTTGTTTTTTATACATTGAAAGAAACTTTTAAAATTATTTTTGATATTTGTTGCAAGTCTTAATTCATTCTGAGCTCCATTTTATCATTCTAAATTCTTAATTCATTCTAAATTCATTCATAAAATGGAATTTTATCCATGGAATTCTTCCTAAGATCTTTCTAAGTCTATAGAAATCAGCTGTGTCAAAGTTTAAGACATGGTTTGATTATGTTCTATTGCTTGTGTCTGCATTATACTGAATTCCAGTATGACATGGTTACTCTCCCCCAAAATTTCTGCAATTTCAACCCTCTCTATCATTTCTTCTCTGTTAGTAAAAATGAGGACCATATAGCTGTCCCTCTAATTTCCCCCCACCTACCTTTTGGATGAGTTGTCAGCTAGGTTAGTCAGGAACCTACCTGATCTCTCACTTGATGCAAAGTTTGTCTCCCAGTTGATATCAGGATAGTTAAAGTCCTCCATTACTACTGTATGTGTACAGTGTGATGTATTTCCTACATACATTGTTAACTGACAACAAAAAGTTCATCTATTTTTTCTGCTTGGTTGGGTGCCCCTATGTGGCCTATTTAGCTCCTATATATCTATAGCACTATCATTCTTTTTTCCTTTTATATTATGCATTCTAGGAGGCTTTCATTCTTTTTTTTATGCATTTCTGTAGAGATGTAGTGATCTTTTACATACAGTATAACTCTACCTCCTCTTTTCTTAGGCCTGTTCTTTTGAACAGTTTATATCCTTCCATCACTACTGTACATTCCAGTCATGAGTTTCATGCCATCAAATTTCAGTAATGGCAACTACTGTATATCATACCTGCCCTCATGTACTGGTTAACCTAAAACTTCTAAAAGATCATTTTAAAATGTCAAAAAAAATTGGGTTTTTCAATTTTTCAAATTCTGGAAGTTATTCTAAAAATTAAAATATTTTAACATTCTCAAATTTCCCCCCAAATTTAGAAGAATTAGGTTGCCTCTAGGTATAGTTTGTAATCTACAGATATATAAAAATGATAGATGAATTGATCTGAATTGATATTAAGGATAGAAAAGGAGAAAAAGAAAAGAAAAAAAAGCAGTTTATATTGAAAAGTTGAAAGCATACAGTTGTTATGATACAAAGGAAGAGATAAATGGCGAGTTGGTATGGTTTGTCTCCTCTCTCTTCAGCTTATCAGAGCTTCAAAGGGAAGGCATGCTTTCTCCCCACAAAAAAATGCTGAACAGGAACCTGGGATTAGCAGCAGAAGGATCACACTTGTTTTTGCAGGAAATCTCAGAATGTTTTTAGGGCCTTCTCCCTGCCTGGAAAATTTATCCTTTTCCTCCCTGCCTTGAAGTGTTTTATACTTATCCCTTTGCTCCCTGTCTTCTTGCCCACTGGTTGTTTCAGGAACAATGTGCTGCTCTGTGCGCTTTGCTTCACTGCTGTTTAGCTCTGTGTCTCAGCTGCTCTTCTACTCCCAGCTACTGGTCCACTGCTGCCACTGCAGCTCAGCTGTTCCCAGCCACTGCTCCTGGTCTGCTGCCACCCAGCTCCATTCTGCCCCCACTCAGGTTGTCCGCAGGGCCACATCGCCTCTCAGTTGGATCGGGCCATCTCTCAGCTGGGTCATTGGGTGCTTCTTAGCTGGGCCTCCGGGCTGGTGGGCAGCCAGACTCTTCTCAGCCTATTATGTGGGTCTTTAGAGAGTATGTAGTCTTTCAGTCTTGTAGAATAATGTAACTTTTCAATAAAGATGGTGCTGGTAGTGCTTCTTATCTGGACCAATTTGAAGGACTAACATCAGTGTTCTGTCATTGCTATATGTTGTCCTGTGTGCAGCTTGACATGCAGCTAAACCACTGTATCCTACAATAAAAGAAACCATATGTGTAGATCTGGATATTTTATTAAAGGAACAGGATGGATGAAACTGGGAAAATTAGAAATATATACAATAAGAACTCAAATACAAAATAAGCAGTGTTGAGTTGCTGTTGAGCATAACAATTAACAAATACAGATAAATCTAAATCTCACCAGAAATGCTGTGTGTATGGGATGTGGATTTTTATACTCAGATAACATGTGCCGTGGATTAGGCTGGATTCTTCCGTGCTTCTGTTTCCTCAGAAGGCTAAAGAGAATGGAGTCTGGCTTCCAAGGATGCACTTCTTTTTGGAATGAGGCATGCCAAGAAGATAACCCTTAAAGGGCCGGGTCCAAGGGTGGGCTGCTGGGGATTTGCAGGGGTTTGGGAGAGCCTCTAGCTAAGATTCTGTGCAGTTCAGAGAACCCTGAAATCCCACTCCTGGCTGCCCCCCCTCCCAGGAGTCCTCACACAGCCCGTTTTGTATGCAGGTAAGTGCAGGGTTAGGGTTAGGTGGAGGCATGGGGAGGGCGAAAAATGGGCCTACCGGAAGTTCGGGAAGAATGTGTTAGGATATTAAATTTAGTAGCTGGAACAGTAAAGTGTACAGTGTCCAGAGCACACAGTTGATTGGTTGGAGAGCTCATGCATGATGCAATCTACATTATGATTGGTTGCTGTGGGTATAAAGGGGAAGTTTCCCTCCCTCCATTTCTTTCTTCTGTGTGTTTGTATGCTTTTTGATTTACCTCATGATGTTCTTGTTTTCCTGACTATCTTGTCTGCTGTAAATATAAATGTTAAATATATTTATTTATATAAAACTACAAGTTTCTGTCAGTGTCTCCTACTTCATCTGGACAGCTTGCTGCCCAATTCCTTGACAGAATTGGACATATACTGCCCCCAATGGTCAATTTATTTGCAAAAGTTTTTTTTTTTTTTAATGATGTCTTCTGAGGCTCCATTCTATCTCCAGTACATGGAGTTTTGGGGGTGGGGTGTTGGGTAGATATTTTCGAGAGATTTGAAACTGGGGGTCATCACTATGCTGATGACTCCCAAATCTATTTCTTTATAATATCTCCAGGTAATAATGTTTTCTCCTGCTTGCAGAGGATAACATGTTGGGTGAGGGATAATAAATTGAGGCTGAATCCAGACAAACCTGAAGTGCTCATTGTGAGTAATGACAGTTCCAGAAAGTGGTAGATCTGCCACTAGATGTAGCAGTAGATCTATGCAGTTTCTGGGTGCTTCTGAAACCAGACGTTTGCATGGCTTCATAAGTTGAAGTGAGAGTCAGGAGCACCTTCTAGCAATATGATCAATGAACCAATTGCAACCTTTCTATGAAGAAAATCACCTAAATCCTTGCATGCAAATCCTTGTCTCAGTTTGATTTCATAATGCATTTCATACAGCTATCTTTGTGTTTGCACTAGAAACATCTCTAGGAACCTCTATTAAAATACAGCAGTCAAGCTGATCTCTTGACAAGACCTGGTGGCCTCGAGGTGGAGCTCTTGTATCACAATCAGGAGACCGTGAGTTTGATCCTAGGTAGAGACAGATGTAGAGTTTCCTGCTTGGGCAGGGGGTTGGACTTGATGACTTGCAAGGTCCCTTCCAACTCTGTTAATCTGTTAATCTTGGCAGAATTTGGAGAGATCAAATTATCCTTTACTGAAGATTTCACACACACTTTTGTTTCTAGAAAGTTCAAAGCACTGGTTGTTATTTTTAAAGCTTTGGGCAGAGTTTGGATCTGATTTATGTCATCCCCTGCACTTTGACATCATTGGATAGCTCTGCCAACAGTTTCTGCAGGTCTGTCTCATGCCAGGTTGGGATTAAACCTTCTCTGTAGCTGCTCCAGTTTTTCCTAAAGTCCCCCCAGCACAGTTCAGGGTTCTAATCATTTATTTGCTTTCAAAAAGTCTTGAAAACATCTTTCTTTGGATAGCTTTTTGTTATTGTTATGATTTATCTTGGCTTTATTTTTTGGTCTATGATATTATTTCCCCAGTGTATAGTGCCAAGAGAACTAAGTAATCAGGTAAAGTTAATTTAAAAAGAGAATACAAGAATAATGCTGCCACTGTCTTCTGGGATGATTACAAGAACTGGATTTTGTGGATATACTGTACCATTAATTGATATGGATGGCAATAGAAAAAAAAGATGGTGCCCAATTTTCTCTCCACTCTCCATTCCAAAGGTGATATGCATTGGGTGTCTGAAAACTGTAGTAAACAAAATCAAGTTTGTTGTCCACAGCAGAGCAATCAAAGGACCTACATAAAAACTAGACATCCTCACTTTTTGGACCATACCATGTGAACATCCCTGACACACATGCATTCATTGACTTTCAGATCATTTTTGGGTTTTCATTTTAGGTAGCCCTGCCCCAGATCCTGAGAAAAGAGCTTGATCAGAAGTTAGGATAGGCATACTTTAGAAAACTCTGGTATAAAACAAGAAATTCAATCATAGCAAGCCTTTTGTTTTCTAACCAGTAATACAATGCCCAACAGCTAATAAACCTAAATGTGAAATTAAACAATAATTCCCAGAAAATAATTGGCTCAGTAGAATGTGTTAAGTTGGGTGAATGAGGAGACAGAAGCTAGGTTGTCAGTAACAACAGCTCTTTAATTCACGGTGTGACTCCAGCGAAAGATACAGTGGAACAGCTCCCTTTATAAGTCCTGATTTTTCATTCTGCCTCCTGAGTCCCGGCTGCCTCCTGAGTCCCCGCTGATGGCTAGAGGGAAAAAGCCTGTTTAAACTCTTGCCGCGGGGCTTCAAAGGGCCGCCCTATGTTGATTAGCTCGGCTTCCCCCTCTCAGCTGATTTGCGCAGGGCTCTGCTCTTGCTAAATTGCTCAGCAGTTTTTTTTTCTCTTTGTGCAAACCAAGCTCAAAACGAAACTGAAAGTAAAACAGGCTGTTGGCTTTGCTGTTTGCTTGCAACGTTGGAAAATTAGGCAGCAGATTTATTTTCCTTTTCCTCACCAAAAAAGGTAGGTGCAAACAATGGGAAATTATTTAGGGCAAAAGAGGAGAGTTCAAGATTTTAAAACACAAAAGAAAAAAAAGCTCTTTTTAACTAGGGAATTGTAATAATTGAGATACTATTAATTGTATACTGTGTTGAAAGCAGAAATGGTTAAGTTGTGGTTTGGAGGAATATATGGGGGAAATTATTTGGTTTATTATTATTGGTAAATATAATTAATTGATTTGTAAGAAATTGGATTGCATGGAAATAATTGGAATATTCATGTTCATATTGATTAATATACAAAAAAGATAGTTATATAACTAATTGATTTATATTAAAATGTTGAATTTGTATTAAACAACTCATATTACATAATTAACCAATGTGAGGATGGATATAAAAATAGATGACAATGGGAAGGGGTATAATATAGAATAGAAGGGAAAAATTGAATTTGATTAAGATTAGAGATGAGGATGAAGGGTAATATTGTTTTTTTTAAAAAAAATAGATGAGGAATAAATATGGCAAAAAGGAAATATAGAAATTGTAAATTAAATTGAAATGACTAAACACTGTTTAAATTTGTGAACCAGCCAAATATTCTGTTCAAAGAAAATACATTGTATGTTTGTATGTGTGTTTCTAATTATTGCTATTTATTCATATTTGTTCTCTTTAATTCTTTAAAGTTTAACAATTCATTCTTTATCTTAATATCTTTATATTTGTTTGGGGTTGGCTTTCTTCCCTTTCATCTTTTTTATTGTACAGCAATCTTTCTCCTCAAACCTACCACCTCTCTTTTCTTTCCTTCTTACTTTCTCTTCCCCCCACCCTCTTCTTCTCCTCCCTATTTCCTCTTCCTTTCTCCTTCTCCTCCTCTCTTCCTCCCTCTCTTACCGTCACTCCTACTCTAATTTCCCTTCCCGTCCTTCATCCCTCTCTATTACTGTATCCTTTTATGCATATGGACTACTCAGAGGGCTGAAAAAGTTATTTTTGACTGGTCCTCACACTTTTGACCAGTCCTCGAACTTACGACTGTCCTCACATTTTACGTTTTTGCCCTATCTTGTCACCATGGTGAAGAGAAGCAGTTGTGAAATGAGTGACATGGTTGTTAAGAATGCTGCACGGGCATAAATGTGAGGATGGTCATAAGTGTGAGGACCAGTCAAAAGTGTGAGGACCTGTCAGAAATGACTTTTCAGCCCTCTGAGTAGTCTCTATACACATAGCCATGGCCACCCGGTCACATGACCAGCTAGCCACGCCCACCCAGTCACATGGCCTCCAAGCCATGCCCACAAAATAAGCCACGCCCACAATGGTGTCCTTCTTACCAATGTTAAAATCTGTTCACCTTACCCTATACACATAGCCATGGCCACCCAGTCACATGACCAGCTAGCCACGCCCACCCAGTCACATGACCAGCTAGCCACACCCACAAAATAAGCCACGCCCACAATGTCCCTCTTTACCAATGTTAAAATCTGGTCACCTTATCTTTGGCTCTTCTTACGAACCTTTCAGCCAGCCCATTACTGGCCAGATGGAAAGGTGCAGAAAGGGCATGCCTGATCCCCAGCTCCGCCAGGTACCCCTTGGGTGTCCGTAAACTGGGATCTGTTGTCAGATACAATGGTGTCGGGTAACCCGTATGTGGCAAAGAGTTTTTTAAGTACCTTGATGACCGCTTCGGAGTTAGTGGACTGCATTAAAATGACTTTGAGCCATTTGGAATATGCGTCTACGATGACCAGGAACTTTTGGCCATGGAAAGGGCCAGCGAAGTCAATGTGGATTCTAGACCAGGGGCCCTGGGGTCATTCCCACTCCCTCACCAGTGCTGTAGGGGGGGTCTGGTCTGGACTCTTGGCAGGGCCGACACTTCCCCACCCACTCAGTAATGTTGTTGTCCATTTTGGGCCACCAGACGTAGCTCCTAGCTAGCCCTTTCATTCTTATGATTTCGGGGTGCCCCATGTGCAACATGCTTAAAACCTTTTTCCTTAGACCTAAAGGTACAATGACACGGTCGCCCCACAAGAGACAACCCCCTTGCATAGACAGTTCCGTTCGTTTGTTTACAAAAGATTTAAATTCCCCACCTTCCGTCTTTTCCGGCCACCCCCTTGCAACCCAGCTCATTACAGTTTTTAGTACATTGTCTTTAGCAGAGGCTCTCACCACTTCAGCAGAAGTGAGGGCCCCCGAGTTCAGAACATCAATTAATAAAACTGGTCTTCCCGGGGTTGGATCTTCCAGGATGTCTGTTAGTGGGCACTGGCTGAGGGCATCTGCATGCCCCAGAGTCTTGCTGGGTCGGTGTACAAGGCAGTAAGAGTATGCCGCTAGTAGAATGGCCCATCTAATAATTGTGGCTGCCCAAAAGCAGCTGATGGTCCATAACTAGTTCAAAAGTTCACCCAAACAAGTATTCATGAAACTTCTACACTCCCAAGATGGCTGCCAGGGCCTCCCTATCCAGCTGGCTGTAGTTCCGCTCAGTGCTGGACAGGGCACAGGAATAGTAAGCAATGGGCACCTCTAGTCTGTAGCTCAATATGGCCCCGACGCCAAAAGGGAACGCGTCACAGACCAATACAAGGGGAAGTGTTGCGTTGTATTGGATTAAGAGGCTGTCTGCAGACAAAAGTCTCTTCACCGCAACAAAAGCGACAGCCTCACCCTTACCGCAAACCCAGAGTGAATTCTTAGCCAGTAACTGGTGGAGGGGTTCTGCTACTGTTGCCTTGTCCCGCAGAAAGATTGAATAGAAATTCAGGAGACCCAGGAAAGCTTGCAGTTCTGCTTTCTTTTTGGGGGTTGGCGCGTTTCTAATGGCCCTAATCGTGCTTTCAGTAGGGTGAATGTCAGTTCTGTCTATCTTATACCCCAGGAATTCAACAGACAGTACTGCTATCATGCATTTGTTTCTTTTGACCCGGAGGCCAGCACTCCTGAATTTTTCTAGTACTTGTCTTAGGCGGTCCCCTAGTTATCTGCTGCAGTAATGAGGACATCATCAAAGTAGGGGACTACCCCGGAAGTCCTTGCAACAGATGCTCCATTGTGCTCTGGAATAGGCCGGGGGCTACGCTGACTCAGAATTGCAATATAGTGCATTTAAAGGCACTTCTGTGAGTTACGATAGTCTGTGCCTCAGCAGTAGCACCATCTACCGCCTGTGCAAGATCGAGTTTTGCAAAAATCTTGCCAGGCCCCAGAGAATGGAGTAGTTGGTGTACAATTGGAACTGGATAGGCGCTCTGTTGGAATGCCTTGTTAATTGTACAATTGTAGTCACCGCAGATGTGCACTAATCCATCTGGCTTGATAGGTGTCACGATTGGGGTTTCCCATTTAGCGTGATCTACAGGAACTAAGGCCCCTTGTTTGATGAGTTTATCCAGTTCCAGATCAATCTTTGGTTTTAGTGCGGAGGGCACTCTTCTAGCCTTTAGTCTAATGGGAGCTACATTAGGGTCTAGATTAAAAGAAATAGGGGTCTCCACATACTTGCCCAGGTGGTCGTCGAACACATCCTGGAACTCCTGCATCAGGTTGTCCTGCCACTCGTAAGGTTGATGCTGGTGACTCCCATTCCCAGGGCCTTGAACCAGTCTAGGCCCAGGAGGCTCGGAAGGCATCCACAGACCACGGTGAGGGGTAGCTTCTTCTGGTGCTGGGCAAACTCGACTTGGAACGTGCCGACGCCTTCTACGGGAATGCGGTTCCCTTGATAATCCCGTAGCCGCAGTCGCGGGGGTTGTAGTTGACACTTTTTCAGGCCAGGTATCACTGTCTTCAGGCTGGTCCAGGACATGATGGATAGAGATAAGCCGGTGTCAATTTCCATCTTGCACAGACTTCCTTCGATCTCCACCACAATGTTTAGTTTCTTTTCAGGAACTGTGCTCGCTTTGCTTACTCTGGTGCTGCAGGTCTCTGGGCCTTTGAAATTTGCGCCTTTTTTCGGGTGGCCATAGTTGTCTGTTTTCTTGTGTTGCTACGGTTCGGGTTGGCTCATTGCAGTTCTTTGTTTCTGGTTGGCGGGCTGGCTTGCCCAGCACATCCTTGCCAAATGTCCCTTTCTGTCGCAGCATCTACAGATGGTGTCTCTGAAACGGCATGCCTGCTGTTGGTGGGACCCTCCATAGCTCGCACAGACCTCCCAATGATCCTTTGGGTGATGTCTGTGTTTTTCTGTTTTGAAGAAGTCTTCGTCTGACTCTTCTTCGCTGTCTGTCTGGGTCACCTCGCTGTGTACCGGGACTGACTTTTGCATGGCTTGAGATGGCGCCGGTCCTTGCAGAGTCTCCACAGCCTTAGTGGATGACTTGTGTGATCTTGCCTCGTCAAATGCGATATGCAGGGTTAGATTTGACTTGGCTAGAAGTCTTCTTTGTAAGTGAATATCTCTAACACCACAGATTAGTTGCTCTAGGAGCATGTCATCGAGGTCTCGGTATTCACAGTGCATAGCGATCTTGCGCAGGGCGGCCATGTAAGCGCTGATCGGTTCCCCCTCTCATTGTAGCCGCTGCCGGAATTCATATCTCTGCATGAATTTGGAGGGTACCGGGGCATAGTGTGCCCTTAATGTGGCCTGTAAGATCTGCCATGGTACGACTGAACCGGGGTTGGCTCAGATAGTGACTCAGCCATGTTGAAGACTTCGGGGCCACAGTAGCTCAGGAAGAGAGCTCTCTTTCAGTTATTAGAGAGGCCTTGCAGGTCGTTGGCCTCAAGGCCTCTTGAACTGAGTCATGTACGACTCCCACTTCTCTCTGACTGGGTTGAACGGTGTTGGCGGTGCGAAAGCAGACATTGTGGTTGTCTTGCTCTCACTGTAGGCTCGTCTGCCGGGCTGGATTCATCACGGTTAGCTCTTTTTGGTTTGCTTCTTGTCTACCTCGATCCCACCTTCATCGCCAACGTTAAGTTGGGTGAATGAGGAGACAGAAGCTAGGTCGTCAGTAACAATAGCTCTTTAATTCACAGTGTGACTCCAGTGAAAGATTCAGTGGAACAGCTCCCTTTATATACCTTTCTGGCTAGGGAGCTAGCCAATCACCAATGTGCATTTACCTTTAAACTTCCCGCTGAAACTTGATACATCACAGAATGGATGTTTAATTATCCACAATTCTTGTAACATTACTTGTAGGAGTGTTTTATTCATTTCCTTTCAAGACCAGACTGACTTATCCAAATCAAAAAGTTCAGTAAAATTCAATTTTGGAATTGGCATTAATGTTCCATATTTTGGCAACTGTCAAAACCCCAAGTCACAATCAGTTGATGCCTGGCTTCTTTTGCCTAATCTCAGATATACTCAGCAAGCTGGAACCTGTTTGTTATCTGGCTGAGAGTTCATTTGGGCATCCCAGGGCTGCAGACTCATCTGGGAAGTCCCAACCCTCTTCCATTAGGAAGTCAGGAATGAAGTTCTACTCTATGTGAAGAGTGCTAACCTACAACCAGATTTAGAGCTCTTCATTTACTCCAACCTCTCATTTCTGTAACCGTCTTTCTGGCCTCAATTTCCCAGTGCCACTTGGAGCAGCATTGCCACTGCTATATAAATCCATTGGGACATAGACTGAGAAATTTCAAAATAAGGTGGCTCTAAGAGGTTTGCTCCAATTGAATTTTGAATTATTTTCTTTCAATTTCCTTGATCAAAGCAGGATATCCTTTTTCTTAAGAATATGCTCTCCAGTTCTATAAGGAGTGATGCTTACAGATTTTACATCATGATTATTATAGTTAGAGGATGATTTCTCTACTAGTTTCATAGATTTTGAGATACCCACATGTCCCCACATAGAACATTTATGCTGAGAAAGGAAATGCCTAAGAGGACTTATCAGAACCAATTCTCCTTTTAGCCTGCAAAAACTGTCTGGAATTTGGTGACTACTTCCGCTCCAATCCACAGCCAAGACATATTGGGCAGATGGGAGAGAAACAGGAACATGATAAAAAAAATATGATTGGATTAATTTGCATTCTCCCAAGCTAAAAACACAAGTCCTGGCAGTCCTGAACAAGGTCTCTTCATGCATATTCACGTACTTGTGAATATCACACCTGTTTGTGTTGCTATTTTTGCTGTTGTAAACCTGCAAACATACTCTCCACCCTCATAGGATTAGTTTCCCTTTAAATGGGGGCATCAAATCCATGAAGCTTCACTTTGAATATTGTGCCATAATAATGAAACGTATGGCAATGAAGTGTCCTGTCAACAATGCAGATGAGATGCTACTTTCAAACAGCAAGATTAATCCTCCTACATAATCCATCCTCCACTGACAATTCTGCTGATCTGTATCTCCAAAATGATGTACATCATATTCGTACATCGTACTTGTACTATGTGCTCTGGATTCAGTTTAGAGGAGGTTCTTCAAAATGCTGCACCTGCCTGTAACTTATTAAAGCAACTACGTAATGGAAAAAAGGCTGGCTGTTACATTTTCTGAAGCATGTTTTCAGAATTGATCCTGAAACACAGCCCAGTCCTAATCTATAGCTCTTCTACCCCTTTGTCAACTTCGTTTAATTTGTAATGATGCAAAACTTAGGACAGATCCTCCTTTACTCTCATGCTCACTGCACCATGATTGTATGGTTGAAAAACACAGTTTAAAAAAACACACACTCTTATTGCTTTTGTTGTCTGCCACTAAATGTTAAAATGTCATGTCTGAAAGCTCGAATGGGACAGTTTGCCACAGCGAACTTGCCATGGCCAACTCACCTCAGCCAACTTACCACAGCCAACACACTGTGGCTAGCTCGCCACAGGCAACTGACCACAGGACAATTCGCTGAGGCCAATTGGCCATGGGAAAACTCAGCACAGCCCAATTCAACAATTTTATTTAATTATTTAAAATAATCTTGGCCATAGTGTTGGCTGTGGTGAATTTTGTAGCTCATGGTTGAAATGAGGGGTCCTTGGTGCTCTCTGAGCTTGGTTGTTTTCTTGCAGATGTTTCATTACCCAAACTAGGTAACATCATCAGTGCTAGTAAGGAGTGGGGTTGCTCTCAGCTTATATTCTAGTGACAGGGCCAGCCACTATAATATAAACTGAGAATAAACCCCACTCCATATTAGCATTTATGATGTTACCTAATTTGGTTAATGAAACATCTGCAAGAAAACAACCAAGCTCAGAGAGCACCAAGGACCCCTCACAAAGTTCTTGCCTGATGCAGACATAACTAATTGTTTCAATACCTCTGTGGTTATGGCATGGTACATAAGTTCACAAAATTAACTGTCAATCACTAATCAATAAATTTAACCCTAAACTATCAGGCAGAAAAAAAGGGCAAGACAGTCAAGATAAGTGGACCAGTGGTGGGTTTCAAATATTTTTATTACCAGTTCTGTGGGAATGGCTTGGTGGGCGTGGTGTGGCTTGGTGGGTGTGGCTTGGTGGGCGTGGCAGGGGAAGGATACTGTAAAATCTCCATTCCCACCCCCACTCCGGGGGAAGTATACTGCAAAATCCCCATTTCCTCCGGATGAGCTGGGACTTGGGAGGCAGAGAATAGATGGGGGCGGGGCCAGTCAGGATTTTTACTACCGGTTCTCCAAACTACTCAAAATTTCCGCTACTGGTTCTCCAGAACTGGTCAGAACCTGCTGAAATCCATCTCTGAAGTGGACACAATCAATTGGTGCATGAAACCTGGGGGGAGGAGGCTAAAATGTTTTGGTTTTAGCTAGCCAAAAAGGAACAAGATCTGTTTCGTCCTAGTTTGCTGTTATATCAGGGTAATGTTGTTGCTACATTTCAGGATATTCTTTTTGCATTCGGAAGCTGACCTCTTATCCATCGACTCCAGTTTCTCCAAACTGCTTAGACAAATGTCAAATACATGGAGTGTTGGCATTATATGTCACTTTTATGGTGGGGACAAAGGGATTTTTTTGGTGAATTCATAGAATCATTGGGTTGGAAGGGACTTAGTGGTCACTGAGTACAACCCTCTGCTCAGCATGGGATCCTGAGATGAACAATCCTGAACATCAATCCGCCATTGGACTATTTCTTGTGAATAACATACCACTTGTCCATCTGTTCTACTGACAGAAAAGTACTTTTTGGAGTCTTGCCTGAACTTCTTTCTATGTAATTTTACTCTATTAGTTCTGATCCTGTCCTCTGGGGCGATGGCATATGTCCACTATTCTTCCATATGACAGTCCTTCAAATATTTAAAGAGGGCTATCACATCGTCTGTAAGTATCTAGACTGAAGATACTCAGATCTTTTAAACATTCCCCATAATGCTTGGTTTCCTGATTCTTCCCCAACTTGCTAGCCCTTCTCTGCACTTGCTTCAGTTGTCGTTGCCCTTTTTGAATTGAACTGGACACACTACTCCAATGACATGATTATGGAAAAATCAGTGGAGGATATACTTGGATCTCGGTTAGTTTCAAGCAGCTAGGAAATGTTTCTTGCATCAGCCAAAAAATAATTGAAAATTATACTACACGGGCATCTATTGGATAATCTGTATTACACCCATATAAAGTATTTGCAATAAAATACCTTGCAATCCATCCACCTAATAATTAAAATCATGAGTATGCTCAGTACTCATGTAATAACACAGATCAACTTATGTTGTAAGATAAGCTCTGAAAATAATAAAAGTAATAGTATGAGGAGATTATGGTATTGAACATAATTGCTAGGGATAGTAGCTTGAGGTATCCATCTATTAGGATGTAGCCTTGAAGAAGATTATTAGCTGTAAAATTCTATTCCTGTACAAATTTAGGATAATATATTCAGACAAGTATGAGCAAGCAGTATTATGGAGATCTAGAAAAGAATAATCTTGGGCTGCACTAACTGAAGTATTGTTTTACATCAGAAAGTAATGATTTCAAAGTACCATATTTCAGTTATATGCTTTTTCCCTTGATGAATGTAATTGCTAAGGTTTTACTGTATTTGAGTCCATGGTTTACAGGTTTACAGGTAGCTTTTTCAAAATTATGCATCCAATTCAGGCTGGATTCATATGGTGCCATCAAAATGCCACAAGAGGACTCTTAATTAAGCTTTCATTATAATTCAAAATAAACAGAATCTAGCTGTTACTGAGAAAAGATTTAATATGGTTAGGAAGAAATTTGTGAAATGGATTATGATTCCTTTGAATTTCCCAAAAAAGTTGTAGTTTCTACGCCATTTCCAGATCAGGAATGTTTATAAATGGTGTGGTGCATGGCTTCACTTTAGTCATTGGGAATGTAACACCATAAGATTCTGCTTTCCCTTCAAAAATTCCTTTTACTCATAAATTAAATTCATGTTTAACAAATGTGTATTAATTACTAATCATAAACGAACCACTATGTAGCATTTGAAAAAAAATATCATAGACATCTACTCATTTTCATTGCACGTGTCTACTAGGAACATATATTAGAATAAGATTACTAGATATGGTATAACATACTTATGAATTCAGGCTTTTGTTCTCTCTAAGACAGGGGTGTCTGTGGGCCAGATGCATCATGTGCTGGCCACACCCACCCCTGGTTTAGCAAAGGGGAAAAAGTTGTGATAAGTTGTAGCGTGATGATGACGTGACATGAGTTTGACACCCCTGCTCTAAGATGAAGGGCTGAGCTACTAATCAATGACTTGAAGACACTATTTTGTGTTTTGCACCCTAATAAGTACAAAGATATTATAATTAGCTCTGTTCTCTACATATGCATCCAAATATTTCTCTGACATTTAATTATTAGACTAATTATTATTAGTCCCCCACTTCCAGACGGACCGGCTCGGTTACTTGGGTCGCTGACCTGCCCCCCAATAACGACCCATCCATCTGTTCAAACCGTATGGGGACCCTTAAGGGCACCATTCATAAACCCAGTTCTAAGGCCACACATTTCTGCAGGAGACATCGAGTACATCCAGAATTAATAAGGGCATCCCGTTCCACCCTTCCTGTGTAACTGTTTTAGGACCACAGGTATCACAAAAGGTCGTATCGGGCCACTCACCATGGGGTCTCCAATTGCGTCCTCTTCACTGCTATCTGAGGCCACTGGAGTACTCCCTTGGAGAGGAAGGGGTCTCGATTCTGACGCCGTGCCATGAGTAGATACCGATGCCGGTGTGGGTGTGGCCCCTTTGGACCAGTCCGATGAAGAGCAGACTCGTTCTCGACCTTTCCCTGCGGACGATGGCGTCTTGGAGGCAACAGCCGACACAGGAGGTATAGGACAATCAGCGGCGTGATGACCGAGTTGGTTGCACCTGAAACATCGGATTGCACCCCTCCCAACGGGGAGGAGAGAGCGAGGGGGGGAAGACCCCACCCCCGTGCCCCCACAAACCTATCACCGCTGCGTCGTGTGGCTGTGGAGAAACCAGCCACCCCTCGGGGTCTAAACTCCCGTAAACCTACATCAAGGTCCACTGCAGCCTTAAACCATTCTATTAGAAGGCGAGTTGGTGGCGTTGAAACAAGGGGGCCGGCCTGCCAGGCAATACGTTCATCATAGGGATTAAGTTCTGGGTTCCACCCGAGTACCAATGGGGCAGTGGAACGAGCGAATGCTATGATAGAACGCTATTTACGGTGTTATGTCTCATACCAACAGACAGATTGGTCAGAGTTACTCCCTTTCGCCGAAGTTGCTTACAATAATACGGTTCATGGGAGTAGAGGGGTTACCCCGTTCCAGGCAGTCTCTGGTAAAGAATTTTCCGCCATCCCAGAACTCGATGTGCAATCCCAAGACCAGCTGGCACCTGGTACCTGGGCCGGCCACATCGGGAGGGGGTGGCCTCATATAAAAAAGGCTCTGGAGAAATCAACACTAGTGCAAAAACACCAAGCTGACAGGCGGAGAGCGGACCATAAGCCGTTTGTCGTTGGAGACAGAGTATACCTTTCCACCAAATACCTAAAACTATGAACACCGAGTCGTAAATTGAGTCCTAAATACTTAGGCCCATTCCCTGTTATAAAGGTCATTAATCCAGTCACAGTGGAGCTAAAATTGCCACCGTTACTCGGTAAGGTCCACCCTGTGTTCCATAGTAGCCTATTGAAGCCCGTAGATGTAGTTCGGGAACCAGTGAGCAAGCCCGGCCCAGTAAGGGACAACCGGTATGAGGTGGAACAAGTCCTCGATTCCAAACTGAGTAGGGGGAAGCTTAAATATTTGCTTAAGTGGAAGGGATATCCTTTTGAAGAGGCGTCGTGGGTAGCCGCTACCGATATAGAGGCTAATCGCTTGCTCAATCAGTTCCATAGAAAGTATCCCCATAAGCCGGGGCCCTGGAGTGCAGACCTAAAACCCTGACCTACAACTAACATGTCTCTTTGTGTCTTCCAGGAGGGCCCCTGGTAGGGGGAGCCGCCTGTCGCGATCCACTCGACACCTCACCTCGCTGCTACGATCGAGGATTCAGCCGCTACGGTCAACAGCAACCGGGAGGGTTTTAGCGATGGGAGTGTCGGAGACTGTCTACGCTGCTACACGGTGGTGGGGGTGATTTATGTAACATAGGTGTTCGGACACGGTGGCGGCCGGGGAGAGGGATTACTGTTTGCCTTCTCGCTGAAATGGGTTCAAGGACGGCAGCCCGGCGGCGCATGCACAGTAGACCCAGAAGGGCGGTGGTCCTTAATACCTCGCTAGCGCGCTATTTAAAAGGCGTTGGGAGGCAGCCGCTCCCAACGCCGACTTTGTGTATCCGCATACCGTCAGCTTTGCCATGCAGCGTGTGAAGGATTGTGCCAATAAAGAAGTTGCAGCAAGCCGTGGCTACGCGTGCTCCTTTCTCCTTTTCCACACGGACACGCAATGCATAGTTGACAAACAAATGCTACATACAGCTCTGTAATGAGAAAAAATATTTCTTAATTGGCTTCATACAGAGAAATCTAAGGATGACAAAAGGGAGGATTGA
Source organism: Pantherophis guttatus (assembly GCF_059756535.1). Classification (NCBI taxonomy): domain Eukaryota; kingdom Metazoa; phylum Chordata; class Lepidosauria; order Squamata; family Colubridae; genus Pantherophis; species Pantherophis guttatus. Next base: position 111,867,173 of record NC_142063.1, on the reverse strand, counting down.
TTGTGGAATCAGAAAATGAGGCCACTTGCAAGATTACAAATTGGGTGGCTCTAAAAAGGCTGCAATGTGTTCACCTGTCCTTTGAAAGCTGGTACAAGGTGATGCAATGTATTTGCTGTTGGATGCCATGTCCTCATATCATCTTCAAACATTAAACACCACAGCATATACAGATTATAAGGAATGAGAGGACAAACAGAAACAAGAGCAAGCCATATATGATGAGCAGGACATGGGTTTTTCTTCCTCTTCTTTGTTCGAAGATTTAATCTCTGTTTGGTTATCTCCTTCAAAACCAACACACAAACAAGAAAATATGCCCACATTGTTCCTCATGAGCAACTAAAATTCCTTATGAGGAAAATTTGTCTCTTACCAAAATCCCTGTAGGCCAAATATTTTTCATGGTCATCTCAGCAAGCAGATAACAATCTATAACAGAATCTCCCATTTTGTGCTGTCTCGGGACTTTTCCTGATTTCCACTTAGCTACAGCACAAACTTGCTCTGCCATCATCTTCCTTCTGCTGTCTGCCTGTTCTGCAGGCCATGAATGAAGCAGCCACAAGTCACATGCCAGTGTTAAAGTAGTATTTCCCCCCTTGTTTTAAAACTAACTGAGGACAGCATCAAAGTGTATAAAAACTATCAGGCTTTATCAGCAGTACCTTGGGAGGAGGCTTGGTGCCTGCTGTGATGAAAATGTTAAGGATGTCCAAGGATCGTGCCCAATAACTCCATCACACAGGTACTCCTTAAATCAGTAGTCTTTATTAACAAGGCATCTTATCATTGCAGGTACAACACTGGAACTGAGCCAGGACCGCATGGCTGGACCTTAAGTATCCCCGGGGCGTGGCTAAGGTAAGGAGGGGTCAATGGGTTAGGGTGGACCCTGGGGGTTGGCTTGTCCAGCCCCCCTGCCTCCAGCCCTGGATCTGAGGCAAGGCATTTATCTCTGACAAAACCCCCTCTAAATGCCTGGCCGAGGTACCCTTGGAATGTGTGTACCTGGGATGTTGTTTCTGGGAGGACACCCAATTTGGATGTTAGATATGTATGCTGTTTATTTTGCAATGGTTTCGTTAAAATGTCTGCTGTCTGCTCTTCTGTATCGCAGTGTATGACCTTTATGAATCCTATGCTTGAGAACTGTCTAACGTGTTTATGTTTTATATCGATATGTCTCGACCTCTGACCAACTGCTTCAGCCTTTGATATTTCCACTACAGCTTTATTGTCCTCATGTATGGTTATTGGGTAGTTGGGTTCCGCCCATATGTTTGTGAGCAGGTCATCGAACCAGACAGGTTGTTGGCGGCTTTGGACAGGCATATGTATTCGGCCTCTGTTGTGGATGTGGCTACCAGGTTCTGTTTACCTGTGTACCAATGTACTGGGCTGTTGTTGAGGAAGAATATGTAGCCTGAGGTGCTCTTCCTACTTTTCACGTCCCCGCCCAGTCAACATCAGCGTAGCATGTGAGTGTGGGTCTTGTGGCGTTCTCGGGTTCTAATGATAGGCAGGCGTTGGTGACCAATTCTATTGCCCTGTTGACCTCGGGCTCGGTAGGCGAGCTCGTAGGATTTGGCTTAGGGTTTTCTTGTTCGTCGCGGTAGTTTTGGGTGGTCACCTTCGAGTAGGGCCCGATTCCCGCCATGAGATTTAAATCTTGGGAATCTATTGGTGGTTGGTCGGCCATCTTTGGTGATGTCACCTCCCAAGATGGCTGCCGCGAAAAGGGCGCAAATTCTTTTTCGGCCTTTTCGGTGGGTTTCTGGTGGGGGCAGTTTACCCTTACCGCGTCTTCGTCGCTGTAGTCCGACTCGTCTTCAGCTTCCTCACTCGCTGCTTCGCAGACTTTGACCAGGCTTCGGAGTTCCACGATGAGGTTGGTGTTGCTTTGTGCCGAGTCTATTAGCTTTATGAGTTTTTCTTTTAGGTCGTGTTTCTCGCTTGTTGGGCTCTCGGGTTCTTTCCACCCCTCGTCGTGTCTGGTTGGGGTGCATGGGTGGTGGAGTAGGCCGCTCATCTCGGGTGCCTCTCCTTGCATAGCTTCAGGGTGGGCAGGCCGTTCTGCCATCTTCTTGGTGAATGCCCTGGTATTCACCCTGTTCGTCATAGTTCTCTGCATGGAGTCCTCTGGCATATCTTGGAGTATTAGGGTTGGGCTATTTAACCATCCTCTGCTACCATTTTGTTAAGGATGTCCAAGGATCATGCCCAATAACCCCATCACACAGGTACTCCTTAAATCAGTAGTCTTTATTAACAAGGCATCTTATCATTGCAGGTACAACTCTGGAACTGAGCCAGGACCGCATGGCTGGACCTTAAGTATCCCCGGGGCGTGGCTAAGGTAAGGAGGGGTCAATGGGTTAGGGTGGACCCTGGGGGTTGGCTTGTCCAGCCCCCCTGCCTCCAGCCCTGGATATGAGGCAAGGCATTTATCCCTGACAGAAAAGGGCAGAGGAAAAGGCCTTGAAGGTAGGAGAAGGAGCTGCTGACACGGCCAGATAGTTGGGGGCTTGAGCCCAGGCCAAAAAACAAAGTTAAGAAAATGCCTTGGAGAAGCCTCTTCCTGGTTCACATAAAAATAAAGAGAGGCAGGGCGAAGCACATTCTGACTTAAAACTGTTCCAATAAAAATAGTTCTTGATTTCTATAGGATTAGTTTTTAGTCTAATCTACATTATAGTCCTGAAACATGTCTGAAATATGAAGCAAGAGAGTCAATAGAGTCAGAATAAGGATCACCTATGGCAGGAGTCAGTAACCTTAAACATTCAAAGAGCCACAAAGGTCCTAACCAGAAGCCCCCATTCAATTCTGGAGCTGACCGGAAGTCCGTTCCCCACCATAGAGTCCCCTCTTAGCATGCATCCTTTTTCCTCTACCTGTCCTAACCGAAAGCCCTATCAATTGTGGAGCTGACCAGGAACAGGGAGCCGCAGCAGAGCCACATGTGGCTCCAGAGCCGCGGGTTGCTGACCCCTGACCTATAGGGACAATATGTTTCATGCCAATATAGTCTTCCACCTATTCAAATGTAGGTGATTGGCACAGCCATTGAAAGAGTCACTTAGCAATTGTGACAGCAATAATCCAGATTAAAACTGAACTATTGATTTAGGGCAGCATATATACTTAATTACCTTTAAATAATAGATGCAGATTTATAATTTATATAAGTTTATTTACTTTGATAACTTTTAAAAAGAAACTAACAAGCAAATAGGATGCAATTTATTGTAAATTATTCTTGTATATTTAAATGAGCAGCATGATGGCCTAGTGGTGAAGACGTCTGTCTCCCACTCTGAAGGTTGAGAGTTTAATCCTAGGTAGTGGTTTCTCTCCTAGGGTGCAAAGAAAAAAATATCTGCTATGAATTCTGTCTGGTGTTAGGAAGGGCATCCAGGCAGTAAATGCTCAGCTCCATCCAGTCACCACACCTCTACCCTGAATAGGGACTACAGGGTCATAAAAAGGGAGGTTTTTTTATTTTTGTACATTTAAATCCTTATTATTGGAGAAAAACCTGTATGTTTTTTCTCCAGTAATAAGATCCATCAGAAATAATGTTCTGTTCTCACTATATGTTACCCCGTGTGCAGCTTTACATGCAGCTAAACCCACCTATCCTCCAATAAAACAGACTGTATGTATAGTTCTGGTTGCTTTAATAAAGGGACAGGATGGGTGAAACTGGAAAAAAATAGAAATACATACAATATTTATTTATTTATTTATATGTATATTGCCACCTACTCACCCATGGCGACTCAAGGTGAGAATTCTCAATAAGAACTCAAATACAAAATAAGCAGTGTTGAGTTGCTGGTGAGCATAACAATTAATAAATACAGATAAATCTAAATCTCACCAGCAGTGCTGTGTGTATGGGATGTGGATTTTTGTCTTCAGGTGAATGTGTGTCATGGGTTAGGCTGGATTCTTCCTGGTGCTTCAATTTCCTCAGAATGCTAAAGGAAATGGAGTCTGGCTTCCCTGGATGGACTTGTTTTTGGAGTGAGGGTTGATGGGAAGATGACTTCCCCCAGAAGGGTCTGGTCAACTTCCAATCAATCAATCAACTTCTAATCCATGTTTGTCCACTGGATGGAGAAGTAAATAGTAACAGTGAAATATATCACTGTCAAAGATGCCTATGTCAAATAGTAAATTGAAGTTGTATGGATGTTTTCTTTTTTTGTAAACTACTGAGGTTGTTAATTCCACCCTAGTTTCCCTTTTCTGTTGCATTCTGTCTCATTCTCATCTTTTGCCTTGAATTAAGCTTTCCCAGAATGGTAGTTTTTAGGGTTCTTTGAAAGTGGAGAGATTTCAATGAACTGAAAGATTCTGAAATAAAATTTGAAATGGAAACTGAAGGATTCTGAAATAGTTCAGAGTGACTATACAATTCTGACCTCTGACCTTTTATTGTGATTTGTATATTTGAATATATTGTTGTTGTTAATTGCGAAGTCGTGTCCGACCCATCACGACCCCATGGACAATGTTCCTCCAGGCTTTATTTGAAGATATATTCCTTTAAAATTCTTTTATTTACAGGTATTCCTCAATTTACAAACACAATTGGGACTGAATCTTGGTCATTGAGTAAAACAGTAGTTAAGTGTGATGTCAAATGAACACTTTACTCAATGACTACAGTCCCGACACTCCTGGTTGCAGTCGTTAAGCAAGGATTGTGGGTTATTAAGTGGGCAAATCCCATGTAAGAAATACGAGGTGCTTCAGGATGGTGGAAGAAGTCCTGGGCTGCCAAGCACAGACTGAGTTAGAGGTGTGCTGCAGTACATTGCACAGCTTCATTTCAATTTAAAATCAGAAACTTATGCATAAATTAATTGAGGTCAGCAAAGAGTTAATCTTTTGCTCTTTGCTGACCTCTTGTGTTCAATATAAGGATTTGATGAGAACAAAGAGCTAAATTGCTATTGCAATTCCAAAATGAAATCTCATATTTTTAAACTCTTAAAGAGCCACATTGATTAAAACACAGGGATCTGATTTCAAAAATCTAAATGTGAAATGATTATCAATCACCTGAAATGAGATCATGTGCCATCTCAGGGATGTGCAACATTTTGCAATGGTTGGAAATCCTGTACCGATATTTCTTGATTTACAACAGTTCATTTAGTAACCGTTCAAAGTTACAATGGCACTGATAAGGATGACTTATGACCGGGTTTCACACAACCATTGTAGCATTCCCATGGTCATGTGATCAAAATCCAGATGCTTGGCAACTGATTCATATTTATGATGGTTGCAGTGTCCTGGGTTTAAGTGATTCCCTTTTGTTACCTTCTGATGAGCAAAAATCAATGGGGAAGCCGGATTCACATAACTAACTTAACATCTGTAGTGATTCACTTAACATCTGTGGCAAGAAAGGTGGTAAAATTCACTTAACGTAATTAGGACATAATTCACTTAACAACTGTCTCGCTTAGCAACATAAATTTTAGACTCAATTGTGGTCCTAGGTTGAGGACTATTTATACAGGCAGTAGCTTCAAATAGTCATTAAGTGACTGGTCATATGTCAAGGACTATCTGTATGTGAAACACACTTCAGACTCTTCTTATTCAGAACTAAACCTCTTCAAGTTCAACTGTAATTATTATCTAGGAAACCTTCTGCAGTGCTGTGCTCATCAGATGTTTGGGATTTTGATTCCCACAATCAGGAGGATAAAGGAATGAGATTAGGGCAGCAGCAATTCAGTACATCTGAAAGCTGGGCAAGTTTTTCCTAGGAAATATATTTAGAATTGCAAGTTTCACTGAATTGTGCTACTTTTGTATACATGTTTAGGAATGTGCATTTAACTATTTCTGATTGTCCATTTTAATAACTGTTACCCTTGTTAGGTTCAGCTTGTAGCTTACTCCTACAAGCTGAAGTAACACACCCTAACAACCCTGTTTCCCCCCAAATAAGACATCCCCTGATAATAAGCCCAATCGGGCTTTTGAGCACATGGCAATAAGGCCAAGCACTTATTTCAGGGTTCAAAAAAATATAAGACAGGGTCTTATTTTTGGTAAAACATGGTAGTTAATTTAATGTTTTGTTTTTTGTTTAATTTAATTTTTGTGTTCCAGATGGATATACAAAGCACACATTTTAGGTCTCTGTTTGATCTCTTACTTTAGTAATTTACTCATAATCCAGAGTGAGTTATTCACCCTGCCACTATCTTAAAGGGTTAAATCATGGCAACTGGACCAAGTTATTAAAACTGAGACATTTCATTACTCATCCAAGTAATTTCTTTAGTCAAAATGAGAATTTGGATAGGCAGAGAGTCATTGGAAAGAGCCAATTCTTGCTATACAGACCATCTATCCCAATTCTCATTTTGACCGAAGAAGTTACTTGGATGAGTAATGAAACGTCTCAGTTTTAATAAACTTTGCTTCAGTTGCCATGATTTAACCTTTTAAGATACTTTTGGCCTGGATGATTGAATCTTCATTTATATAAACCCTGGCACTACTTCTCAGATTAAATTGATTTCATATTTTTCTTGTTTTCTTTTCTTACTTCTAAAGTACCATTTTTCTGGTTCTGGCTGGGCATTAAAAAAACATTATCCTGTGTTTATTATAGGCCTTTCACCACCAAGGTTATACCATGCATTTGCTGTTGGACATATTGCTGGCCATATCATGATGCCGGCTTTGAAGGCCCAAAAGGGGGCATGGGAGTACAGCACCGCCCCACGGCCCGTTTTCACTCCCAGGAGGCTTCAGGGAGGCCTACTAGACCCAAAATGGGGGCACCAGGGGCGTGCCCCCCCACTGCAGCTCGTTTTTGCTCACAGGGGGTTGCAGGAGGCCGAGTGCTGCCTGTCACACCCCCTGGCCATGCCCACTATGGCCAACTCACCCAGCCGGTCATTACAGCAGAGAACCGGTTGTTAAATTATTTGAATCCCACCACTGACTGGAAGTTCTGGGTGAGAAAGATATATGGAATCTCCAAATGGTGAAGACAAAATAGGTGACATATGGATTAGCTTCTCAGCTATGTTTTGTATCTGCTGATGTGGCCTAGGCTCATTCTGTAATCCAGGATCCATTTCAACAGCTGTTAAATTTATTTCCATGACTACTGTAAAAGAGGCATCAAGCGTAAAAAATAGCAACAAAGCAGTTCAATGAAAATTTTTGAGAAACTTTTCTACATCTTTATGATGCACCCAGAAGCAGAAAAGAGAGAATGTGTCACTTGCAGTGCTTATATTCATTAGGAAACATGCTAAAAGTTCAGCTGAAGTCGAAAGTCTCTCTAGCATTCTGTTTCATCCATAAATTAGTTTAGTTTTCCTATGCTGAAACCTTTCAGGTCCATCTCAGATCTCTTGTGCAGTTGTGAAATCCAAAATTTTTTACTACTGGTTCTGTGGGTGTGGTTTGGTGGGCGTGGTGTGGTGTGGCTTGGTGGGCATGGCAGGGGAAGGATATTGTAAAATCTCCATTCCCACCCCACTTTGGGGCCAGCCAGAGGTGGTATTTGCCGGTTCTCCAAACTACTCAAAATTTCTGCTGCCGATTCTTCGAACTGCTCAAAATTTCCACTGCCGGTTCTCCAGAACCTGTCAGAACCTGCTGGATTTCACCCCTGCTCTCATGTCTCTTCACCCTTCTTCCCTTGCTGAAGGCATATTTTAGGATTTTGTATTTCTTATTCACAATGGTAAGCTTTGAACCAGATTTCACCCACAATGTTCACGGAACTGAAAAGAATGGAAAAGAAGATCCTGAGTCATTTCCATGAGAGTTAATTCCTATTCAGCAAAAGCATGCATCTGATTCAAATAGAGGAATGAATTCAGAGCAAGTGCTGTAATAGAGAAGTGACGGAACAGCCCAAAGGACTCTGAGTGATTGCTACTTCTCCTTTGAGGCATGGCCCAAGGGTGACCCAAAGCAGATTAAAATGTAATTGAGCAATATTTTAGAAAATAATATAAAATATAACCAAACATAGATAATATTACATCTAGAAACTAAATACAGTAATTCCAGTAGTTTTCAATGAGCAATTGCCCTGGATAACATTTGCAAATATGATAGTTAAAAGCAGTCAGAAGTCTGGGGGTTTACTGGTAGCCTTTCATTTGGACTGCTACAGATTTTCCACAGTTTCATGCTTTAGAATGTTTTCTAAGGTAAAAGATACTTTCCTGGGAAAGGGAAGTTCTGGAAATCAACTGTTTTGCTCCCCTGGATAGCTGGATACTCTCAGAAAGCTTCTTGAAGAAGAAGAGGTAATTGGGTGAGTCTCTGGCTGGGAGCTGGGTAAGCAAGAAATATGTTTACTGTGGAAGAAGCAGTCATTTTAAATGGACAATGAAGTCTGCCACTGCTTCTTAGACATTAGCTTTTGAATATTTAACTTTTATTCTAAATGAGGCTTCCTTTGACTGCAGTTTGCCTTTTCCTTTTTGTGGAAACATCATCATTTCCGAGGCTCTGGGACAGTGGTGAAATTCAATTTTTTATACTACCGGTTCTGTGTGCATGGCTTGGTGGGTATGGAGTAACTTGGTGGGTGTGACTTGGCAGGCTTGGCAAGGGAAGGATACTGTAAAATCTCCATTTCCATCCCACTCCAGGAGAAGGATACTGCAAAATCCCCATCCCTGGGGGAAGGATATTGCAAAATCTCCATTCCCACCCCACTCTGGGATCAGTCAGAGGTGGTATTTGCCGGTTCTCCGAACTACTCAAAATTTCCACTACTGGTTCTCCAGAACCTGTCAGAACCTGCTGGATTTCACCCCTGCTCCGGGACTTTAAAATGGTGAGGAGGGGAGGAGGGGAGGAGGGGAGGAGTTGGTGTATCCAAACCAAAATAAAGAAACTGGAAATCACTGTGGGAACTATTTCTGAAATTTTGAATTTAAACTTCTTAGAGGATTTTATATTTTCAGTAGACTCTGCTGAACGTTTCCATTTTTAAAATAAAGACTGCCTAAATTGTGTTCTGCTCTTGCTGGTAGAAATAGCTTTGATTTTATTCACCTATGATTGGTCTATCAGTGTGGGCTATTATACAAAGAGGCAGAGATCAGGTTTATTTCTGTCTCTTTTACTACAGTAGCGTTGTTTGACCACAGGACGGAGCCAAAGACTGTACAATTGTGAATCCTTTTCAACTCTTCAGTAGCATTATCCAAACTATTGGATTTAATGTTTTTGGGTTTGACTTCATTAAAAATGAATTGAAAATCCTAATGGGTGATAGTGAAGAACATATTATTGCTTAATTATTGAATTTAAATCTGGAAAGTGAACATGTATGATTCAGTGGGCAAGGAACTTTGGATATAATGTAATGCTTGAACAAAGGGAGAATATGTGGGAGAAATGTTTAAAATGTACATTAAATTCAGTGGTGGGATTCAGCCAGTTTGCACCACTTCTGGAGAACCGGTTGTTAACTTTCTGAGCAGTTTAGTGAATTGGTTGTTGGAAGAAATCATTAGGGCAGAGAACCAGTTGTTAAATTATTTGAATCTCACCACTGATTAAATTATAACTTAAAAGAAAAATTCTATAAGATGATGTATCACTGGTATTTAACTCCAGAAAAGTTGTCAAGAATGTATAAAGGTATTTCCAATTAATGTTGGAAATTCACATGTAAAGAAGGGACTTTTTATCATTTATGGTGGATGTGTGATAAAGCAAAGAAATATTGGAGTAGGATTCATATATTAATACAGAAAATTATTAAAGTGAATATAAAGAGAAAACCAAAGACTTTACTTTTGGGTTTAAAAGTCTTGGAATTTGTTTTTTGAACTTTGATGTTATATATGTTGACTGCAGCAAGACTACTCTATGCACAGAAATGGAAGGACAGTTTGATCCCCACAATGGATGAAATTGATGGAGTTAGCCGAAATTGACTGTTTTGGTCAAAGAAAAAAATACAAATACTTTTATTTCTACCTTGAAACCACTTCTGGATTTTGTTTTTGAGGTGGAAAACAATGAAACTTTGATTTTAGGTTTTATCAATTTGTTGTTATAGAAATGGCTAGGTTAAACTATTATCTAAAAGTAAAATGTTGAGGTTTGATGTTAATGCTTTATTCTACTGCACAAAAGGGAGTCAGAAGTCAATGCCTTTTCTTTCTTTCCCCACCTTCTTTTCCTCACTTTTCCCTTTCCCTTTATGTTCCCTGTTTTTCCTATTATTTGCTTTTGCATTTTCTTTGTATGTTATAACATAAACTAATTAAACTGTTAAACTGATAGTCAAAAACAGTCATAAACTATAATAAAATCATTTTCTGACCAATATGTACACTTATTCCCAAATTTCCACACCTGAGAACAACATACCCTGGAGTGAGAGTAAAGCTGGTGTTTCTGCACGAGACAATTTTATCTGAATATGGTGGCAACAACCAGCTATCTGGCAGCATCTCTTTCTCTCTCTCTCTGTCATATGGTTCATTCAGTGATTGTGCCACTTAACAAGTGTTTCATTTAGCGACAGTTTCTCTGGAACCAATTGCAGTTACTAAACAAAGGACTACTTGTGGTAATCCCGAAAATTACTGGCCTTGTAATTTATAATAAATCCTGCACAAGTTTGCTGCTTCAACTTAATTGCCACTCACTCTCCAGGCAGCAGCACCAAGTGCCAGGGCAATGAAGCTGAGGCAGTGAGCATGGGGCCTTTTCCTTAGATGACAGGGAGCAGCCTTGCTCAGGCTCCAGACTCCAGAGCCTTCAGAGCATGACAGAGCACCTCTCTCCTAAAATGGTTGAATTAACTTCTCCTGCCAAAAAAAGTTTAATTTCTTTCCTTCAACCAAAATTGAAAGTTGAATTCATTTCTCCTACACACACACACCTTCCCAAAAGGTTTAATTAATATCCGTTAAGTTTCAAGCTGCACAAGGTCCACTGCTATAAAAATAATTATTTTATTTTATTTAAAAAAAAAAGTTCTAAATTCATAAAGTTTAAACAAGTTCAGCATACATCCAGAGAAAAAGGAAAAATGGTGGATGGATGAAAGAGAAAGGGCAATTCACATGTTTTTTGTTTAATGTTTTTTCTTTTTAATTGCAGTTAGCAGTGACTAGTGAGGTGTTTGATGTAGTGATTATTGTGTCAGAGTAGAAACCAGGAGATGGTGAGTTCTAATCCTGCCTTGGACAGAGTGCCAGCTGGGTGACCTTGGCCTTGTCACTTTTCTCAGAGAAATTGCCCAGTGACTTCTGAAAAATGCTGCCAGGAAAAGTGTAGGGGGACAGTTGCAGGAGTCCCCAATGACTGAAAGCTGGTATATCGTATACTATTTAACTTTCTAGTGTCTACACTTTAATACTTCAACATGTTACTGTTACATGTATTTGCAATTTACATACATTTTGAATGGTATCACACAAAAGTGAATTTAATTTGGGAAAAACCACACAAAACATTTTTTCCACATGTGGGGTTCGCACCTATTCGCTAGTACCGGTTGTTAACTTTCTAAGCAGTTTGGAGAACCGGTTGTTAGAAGAAATCTCCTTTTGTTTTTTTCCACTTTACAGGGTTAATCCTGTAAGGAATTACAACATTCTAGTGGTGTTTCTAGCCTAATCTTTATTGCCCTGCTTACAGAAATTGCCTCTCCCTTAACCTTTATTACATTCTTGGCAGTATGCCTAGACTTACTGTCGCCTGAGCTTCTCCAGTTTTTTTCCCCTTTGCTGGTACTTTGCTTGACTTTCTTAAAGGGGAAGAGTTGTTTTAAGCTTTTTACAGTGCTGTTGGGAGGAAATACTCCCCTGTTGGAGTTCTTTTAGCCAGAATACAATGATCAACACTTTGAAGAAATAATTGAATAATGAAGCAGAGCTGCCAGAAAGAAGCTTTTAATGACAACCAAGATGAATGACATTCAGCAAGGCTTCTTGGCTAGCTAGAAAGATTGACATTCAAACATGAGTTTACATACCCTTTCTGACTTTTGGTCTAAAACTGATTTTTGGTGAAGTTTAATTCTGTGCTTGGTGATGTTTAATCTTGTGTTTATTGATGGGATAATTTTCCCTATTCAGCTTTGTTTGGAAGGAAAAATGTTAATCTCTATTCCTGAAAAGAGCGGCTTCAGAAATCTGGCTAGTTCCTGTGTCTATTTGTTCTGATAATTGGTTTAACAGGAAAAAGCTGCTGTGTTTGCTCTTTTGCTTCATTCTAGTGTTAATTGCTTTCTTTGTAGTTAGGCTTATCTCAAGTGATTTTTCTATTTGGGGAGGGAGTCTTCCTTCACTGCTTTAGTGGTTCTTGGCACTGTCCTTTTGGGGTCTACTTCCAAGACGCAGGATGCAAGCTTGGCACTGATTTTTTTACTGCCTTTCGGGGGGGGGGGGGCATGTGATCTTTCCTTAAATCTGGATGATTTCCTTAGGATATCTTATGAGGTGAGTGAGACCACCTGGTATCTTTAAGTGGTGCAAATGGATCTAAGGATTGCTTCTCCTGGGTATGCTCTTTCTGGAGAGCTTAAATGACTTCTCTGCTAAAGGGTTTCACTTTATGAGCAAGAGTTGGCTGTTGATAGTTATCATTGCATTTTAACTATTTTAATTCCTCAAGGTACTCTGGCACCCTGCCTGATTTATAACTTTGGCTTGCAGGTATTTCTAATCTAGTGATTGGTATTTAGGGCAGCCTTTTGCAAGCAAAGAAACTGTATTTTTGTACAGGTAATCCTTGACTTATAATAGTTCATTCAGTGACCATTCAAAGTTACAATGGCACTGAAAAAAGTGACTTATGACTGTTTTTCACACTTACGACCATTGCAGCATCCCCATGGTTATGAGAGGCAAGGCGAGGCAAAGTGCTCCTTGACATGAGTGACATCGAGTTGGCCCCAGCCATCCAGTCACATGACCACCAAGCCATGCCCACCAAGCCACGCCCATAGAACCCGTAGTAAAAAAAAATAAATCCCACCAATGGATATAAGAAATTAGAGGGAACATTGCAGGAAGACAATAACTGGAAGTAGAAGATGGGAAGTAGTTTGCAGGATAATTTGGTGTAGGCTGGGAGGAAGCTCAGAGTGGAATGAGCATGTGTGTGTTTATACAGTATACTCACAAAAAAATACACAAAATTGAGAGTTAACAGGCCAGGGGGTCAATCCAGCAGGCACTGTTTATGCTCTTATGAATACTTTCAAAGAGAAAAGCAACTGCTGGCAAAGAAGATGAGGTATATTTCAATTATTTTCCTGTCTCTCTTCCCCTGGCAATTTCCTTCTGTTCTAACTTGACTCCTCAGCCAATTGCAGGCAGCCGCTTTGTTCTCCATCTTGGAACTGGCAAGAAGTCACAGCCTTTGTCAGCCCCATGAGATGGATCAGACCAAAAAATTAGAAAGGCTAAAGCTACTTTGATTATGATTGGTTATAATTTTGCAAGTCTGAATGTGCTGTCCACTTTCCCTTCTTATGCTCCAGTGAATTAGCACAGTGTATGCCTGAGCCAGTTCCAAATGCTGTCTTTTGCTTTGGACTGAAAGAAAAACGTTTCAGCTCCTTTTTTGCCTAGATAATGGTACTTACATATTTTGGTCACAAGCACTGTCTTCACAGTGATTTCCCTGAGCTGAGAAGGCAGGAGAAACATTTATGGGCTTCTCAGTATCTCAGGAGATTGCTGCTACCAGTTGGAAGTAGGTAGATTTTCGTTAAGACAATCAGCATCTTTTCTTTTTTTTTTTTAAATTGCAAAAGTTTTACAATTACATTTTCACCCCTTTCCCCCCCCCACCTCCCCCCCCAGACTTCCCAACCTCCCTAACCCTCCCTAACCCTCCCCTCCCCCCAGACTTCCCTATAATATACTCATACTCATAAAAAACCCTTAATATAACACTTATATATAAACTTGAACCCCTCCCTCCCCTGTATAATTTTTCTCTTTACCTCATTACATTAAAATATTTCCAATACATTATTTTCAAATAAAAGCTATTTGATACTTTCTAGTTTGATATTTGTTCTGAACATATTCTATCCACCTTTTCCATTCCCATTCATAAGTCTCTTGTGAACAATCTTTTAAATATGCTGAAATCTTTGCCATCTCTGCAAAACTGGCCATCTTCAAAGTCCATTCCTCGATAGTGGGCAAAGCTTCATTCTTCCAGTATTTACCTATCAACAATCTTGCTGCTGTTATCATATACAATATCAATTTTGTTTCACCCAATGTAAAACCCTTAACTATACCCAATAAAAACAATTGTGGAGAGAATTGAATTTTTTTCTTCAAAACATTCTGCATGACCCACCAAATTTTTATCCAAAAAGCCTTAACTTTCCTACAGGTCCACCAAACATGATAATACGTAGCATCCAAACATTCACATCTCCAACATTTTGGCTGAACATTAGGGTACATACATGACAACTTTTTGGGATCTAAATGCCATCTGTAAAACATCTTATAAAAATTTTCCCTCAAATTCTGCGATTGCGTAAATTTAACATTCTGAACCCAAATTTTTTCCCATGTTTCCAACATCACTGGTTCTTCAAAATTTTGTGCCCACTTAATCATACAATCTTTAACTAATTCAGTTTCGGAGTCCCTTTCTAGCAAAACATTATAAAGCCTCTTGATATGCATTGGACCTTTCTCTCTTATATGTCTAACCAATTCTTCCTCATGCAACATAATACCAGTTTTTTGGTCCTCTTTCCATCTCAATTGTAATTGATTATATTGTAACCAAGTTAAATTAATCCCTTTGTCCAACAGTGTCTGCAATGTCTTCAGCTGCCATCTGCCCGCATCTGTAAAAAGAACCTCTTTGTATAAACCCCCCCCGAGTGACATTATATTTGTATTCCACAAAGTATGACCAAGATCCAGCCATAACGGTATTTTATAATCCCATTTGAGTCGGTGCTTCTTCCAAACTCTCATCAAAGAGTCTCTAAGTATATGACTTTTAAATACTTTATCAACTTTGTCATCATAAAATAAGTAGGCATGCCATCCAAATTCAAGATCAAAACTTTCTGCATTCAATATTGCAACCTTTTTACTTCCAAACCAATCACTTGTTAAAGTTAAAGCTGCTGCATCATAATATAGCTGTAGGTTTGGAAGTTTAAGACCTCCTCTTTCTGGAACATCTTGCATAATTTTCAATTTCACTCTCGGCTTCTTCTCGTTCCAGACGAACTTATTCACTCCAGATTGCCAAACTTTCAATTGTTTATCACTTTTAAGCACCGGAATCATTTGAAACAAAAAAAGAAATCTTGGCAAAATATTCATCTTAACTGCTGCTATTCTTCCAAGTAGAGACAGCTGCAGTTTTTTCCAAGTCTCCATATCTTTCTGCACCTCTCGCCACAACACCTCATAGTTATTTTGAAACAATTTCATGTTTGATTCTGCAACCTGAACTCCTAGATATTTTACCTTAGGTACAGTCTCAAAACCTGCCCTCCTTTCAAGCTCATGTTTACGATCTTGTGTCATGTTTTTAGCTATCATTTTAGTCTTTTTTGGATTCAGTCTAAAACCTGAAACTTTACCATAGTCTTGTATAATGTCCTTCATCAAGATTATTGATTCCATTGGTTGTGATAGGGTAACAACCAGATCATCTGCAAATGCCTTTATTCTGTAATCCTCTTGCCTAATCTTTATACCTTTCAAGATATTAGAGTCCCGTATTGTATTTAGCAAGACTTCTAGTGTTAAAATAAATAAAAGTGGGGACAACGGACATCCCTGTCTTGTTCCTTTTTCAATTTTAAACTCTGTTGTCAGACTTCCATTAATAATGATCTGTGCCTTTTGCTCTTGATAAATTGCTGAAATCGCCTGTATAAATTGATCCCCAAAGTCCATCTTTTTTAAAGTCTTTAGTAGAAAATTCCAATCCACTCTATCAAAGGCCTTCTCTGCGTCCAAAAAGACCAGCACTGCAGGAATCTGTTTATTCTTCTCAAGATATTCCAATAAATCTATTACTTGCCTTACATTGTCCTTCATGTATCTGCCCTCGATAAATCCCGCTTGATCATCATGAATCACCTTTTGAATTACTGGCATCAACCTGTTGGCTAGTACTTTCGCAAAGATTTTATAATCTGTATTCAAAAGAGATATTGGTCTATAGTTCTCTGGTTTTTTAGGACCGATTTGTTCTTTTGGTATCAAAGATATGTAAGCTGTTGTCCATGATGGGGGTATTTTACCCCCTTGCTGAATATTGCAAAATAAATCTCTAAGTTGTTCCACCATTTCAGCTTGCAAAGTTTTGTAATACACTGCATCTTTTCAATGACTGTAGGCGAGAAGAACTTGCAATCATGTTTTGCTATCATGCCAGTTATTGTTTGGGTAACCACTTAAGGGAGTAATTGAGTTCTCATAAATAAAGGTGCACAAAACCATTTCTTTAAAAAATGAGACAGATGTTTTTCTCTCCAGTTTCCATCTACTGTTTTTCTCTCCGTTTTCCATCTGCTGCTTTAGTACATTGTAACCATGTTAATGTTTTTCTCTCTCCTTTTATTAATAGTAACAGCAATAGTACTTAGATTTATATACCACTTCACAGTGCTTTACAGCCCTCTATAAACAGTTTACAGAGTCAGCATATTGCCTCCAACAATCTGGATCCTCATTTTACCGACTTCAGAAGGATGGAAGGCTGAGTCAACCTTGAGTCGGTGAGACTCAAATTGTCAAACTTCTGGCAGTTAGCAGTCAGCACCATCATGTCTCTTAAGGTTTAGGAAAATAAACATTTTAAAAAGGAGGGAAGTTCAAAAAAGGGGGGAAGAAAGAAAAGAAAAAATGTTGACTTCCAACTCTTTCCAACACAGTAAAATACTAATAGTTACACAACATCTACTTTTTAGATTAACTGTCAATATTGAAAACCAGTTCTATAAATGCACAATTATTAAATATTCAAACTGAATTCTAAAATTCACTTTTTCTATTTTGAGCATAACAACAAGAAGCAATACCCTAAAAGAAATAAGAACAAATATAATATCTTTGTTTCAAACAGTTTACTTTGCCATCTTAACAAAATCCATTTTCCCCTGTTGTGGGGAATGATATATTTCTATTTACACATATTAATCTTACTGAACTATCAGCATCTAAATTAACAAAAATCACTGTATTCTTTTAAATGCTTTGACCTTAAAGGAAGAACACTTTTGTATTCATTTAAAATTCTAAACATTTCTTTAAAAAATATCATCTTTATATCTAAAATCAATTAATTCTTGTATGTTTTCTTAAATTTCCTTTTAGCATATATACTGTCAAGTTCACTTTCAATAATATTTTGCAAACTTTAAGAATTACACATACAAGTTGTAGAATGGACAATAATCCTTTTACAGGCTTACTTCCAGTTGTGCCATCATTCTTAAATGATTAACTTGATATTAAGATAAACCTGAGAGGGAAAAAAGCATTGAGAAATCATCTTCATGAGGCCGAGTTCCTCAACCTGCATGATCGAGATTTCTGAACATTGTTGATTTCTTTTACAACACTTTGCACAATTGTGTTTTATCTACCTAGCAATTTATTCTGAATTGCTACTTTACAAGCTTACAAAAATAGGACTCCCAGAACATCTCACTGTTCTTATGAGAAGCTTATATACTGGTCGAGAAGGCTCAACACGAACAGAGTAGGCTGGTTCCAGGATGGCAAAGGACGGCAACAAGGCTATATACTCTCCCTTATTTATTCAACCTCTATGCTGAATATACTGTATATTGAGGGAAACTGATTTGGAAGAAGATGTACATGGTTGTAAAACTGGAGGAACAAACATCAATAATCTGGGCTGAGCTGATGACGCTATCCTAATAGCTGAAAATGCAGAGGATTTGCAAGCTCTAATAATAAAAGCCAAGGAGTACAATGGGGAAAAAAATGAGACTAAAATACAATATAAAGAAGACCAAATGAATGGCAACAGATAGAAGAGCCAGCCTTAGAACTGATAATGAAGATAGTGAAGTGTTAGATAGTTTCTGCCTTTTAGGATCAACCATCAACAGTACAGGAACAAGCGGTCAAGAAATATGCCACACAACACTTAGTAGAGTAGCCATGAAGGTCTTGGAAAAGATACTCAAATGCTATGATATGTCTATATCTATAAATAGCAGAATTGTGTAAGCAATGGTACTTCCTGTGACACTTTATGGAGATGAAAATTGAAGAAGCAGGATAAGAAGAGTATTGATGGTTTTTAACGTTGGTGTTGGAGAAGATTCCTGAGAATACCATGGCCAGCCAAGAAAACAAACCAATGGTTCATTGGACAACTAAACCCAGAGTTCTCACTTCAGGACAAATAACCAGGCTAAAGTTATCCTACTCTGAACATATTGTGCAGACCCTGCTCTCTGGAGAAAGTTCCAATGCTGGGAAAGGTGGAAAAAACAAGAACATTGGAAGATCTAAAGCATCAGATTAGGGACAGAATGCCATGGAGAAAATCTGTGATTAGATGTGATGTGATGAGATGAGATGACATTAGATTAGATTAGATAGAACTGAAAAAAAGTGTTTCTGAAAAGGAAGGAAGAAATCCATGCCTGGCATCATATTTACCCATACACATATCTTAGTGCAATGTAAATGAAAGAAGCTAGATAAGAGGTAGCTACTGCAAGAAAAAGGAATCCAGCTTTGACATGAAGAGTGAAAGATTCGCGGTTGCAAGGAACTGGAAACACCGGAGTCTTTGTCTCGCCACCTGCAGCGCGCCTTACAGTGGCGTCCTGCCCTGCGTAGCAGCAGATGGCTTGAGATACCCCGGGGTGCCTCCTGTGGAACCGGCTGAGGTCATATACTTTCCTGTCAATCACCAGCCAGAGTTCTCGTGGCGGGCTCCGTGCGCAGCCCGATCTCTTCCCAGGTGAACCGCCCCGAAGGGCCAGACTGATTGGCCGAGGAATCAGCCTCCCTCCTCCGCCTGGGAAGCCATCTCCCCCCGACTGAGGCTTCGGGGAACTTGGCACTGTCCTTTTCAGCACCACGGGAGAGCGGACTGGGCGGGTCCTGGCGAGGGAGTTTCCCCCTCACCCCCTTTCCCATCTCCGATTGGCCAAGAGCGTCATTGACGCTGCTCCCCTGGAGAACAAACGCGGAGAGGGAAGCACCGAAAGCGCCAACTCGGCTGAGCCTGGGATGTTCAGCTTTTCAAGTACGAAAGAGGAGTTGGAGGCTGGCAGCGTTTTTGCAGTAAGCGGAGCAAACTCCTTTTCTTGGTTCCATAAAAATCCTATTTCTCCGCAAGCAAAACGATAAGAATGAAGGACCCTGAGGTCGATTTCGTGCAGGGCAAGTAAATTGGCAAACAAGATTTGGAGTCTCTCTGTGGAGGCTCTATTCTGACCGGTTTCACTAAGAAGCAAGATCTCCCCACTTCTTTAGCCCCGCAGTCACGGGAAGCAGTTCGATCACAGACCGATCTGCGATTCTGTCTGAAGTTAAGCTCTTCCTGAATGTCATCGTTATTTATTTTGCATGTTCTCACCACAGACGGACGATGCGCGCACTACTTCCTAGAAAAGTGAAAAGTCTGGGACGGAGAAGAGTGAAAGAAATAATCCCGCGATCCAGATCCGGGGGAGGGGAGGGGTGTCTGTAAAGCTTGACCTCTACAACTGGTAGTGATGGGACTGAAATCAGTTTTGCCAGTATTTGTTCATTTTAGAGAATAGGCTGATTTGTGAAATTTAGAGTTGGTTTTTTTCTTTCCTCCTCCTCTCCATCCCTAGAATACCACAGGTTGAGAATTTCTACCCGCTACACAAAAAGGAGACTGGCACAATCCGAAACAGCTTTTCATTTGTCAACAAATTACAGTGACAAATCCTCTGTCACGTCCTACTGGTATTGTTCGACTGTCATGGGGGATTGACAGGGCCGTATCAGTAATAATCTATATCCACATCTTGCAGTTGCTCAAATGCCTACATTGAGATCCAGTTTGTTTGTGCCTTTATTTTAGGTTTAGGAATTATGTACTCTAGGGTCTTAAAGTCCTTATTTCTCTTATTTTTTATTCTAACTGAATAATTGCATTGCGACAGGCCAAGAAAATGGCTTCAGAAACCTAGAATCAAGCTTTCCAGTACAACTGAGTGAATGTTGTGGGCCACAGCTGGGTCTCAACTAATGGAATTTATAAGAGATGTTTTGCTAAATTGTAAAACAAAATGCTGAAACACCCATGAAAATTTGCTGTAGTCCAAATACAATTAATGGATATGGTGAGAAAATTTTACATAGTTAAGAGTTTTCCCAAAGAGTAGCATAAAAATTTATAAACATTTTCAACAATAAGGCAGTGAGAAGGATAAAACAAAGAATTAGGCAATAAGCATTCTGTTAAAGCTGAAATGAGCAACTCTGAAGGGCATGGTTCAAAGATGATTTGTGAGTTTCCTTAGCTGTGTAATTATAACATGCTTATTTTAGGAGTGAGTTGACAGTTTCCATCTGTTTCCCAGATGGGAAAGATGAGAAAATCTGCTAACAGTTCGCAATAATTATGATCAGAAAAGCTCTAATAATTAGATGATATAAACATTATATCATTATCAAATGATATAATGTCCTAAGTAGTATTTGGAGAAAGAAAATCTATCAATTAGAGCAGTGGTTCTCAATCTTCCTAATGCTGCGACCCTTTAATACAGTTCCTCCTGTTGTGGTGACCCCCAACCATAAAATTATTCCTAAAACCATTGAAAATATGTGTTTTCCGATGGTCTTAGGCGACCCCTGTGAAAGGGTCATTCGACCCCCAAAGGGGTCCCGACCCACAGGTTGAGAACCACTGAATTAGAGGGAAGGAGGAAGAAAAAAAAGAGGGTGGCTACCTGAATGGCATAGATAAAGAAGTATATATACAATCTATTTTGCTCTATACTTTTTTTCCTCCTTTTCTCTCTCTCTTTCCCTCCCTCCCTCTTTGATCTGGCTTATTCCTCCAATACCCCTTGAGTTAATTGTACTGTTATTTCCAGGAGGAGGAGGAGGAGGAGGAGGAGAGGGGGAGGGGGAGGGGGAGGGGGAGAAAGAGGACATTCCTCTTGCTCCGGCATTTGACTTGTGGAAATAACAGTATGACTAGCTCACTCACAGTGAGCTGTTCCACTGGGTGAGTTGCTTGCAGGCAGTTATCAGCAAGTCACTTGGGGCGAGTTAGAGGGGTGAGTCTGCCAGGGTGAGCAAACTGGGGTAAGCTGGCGGTGGTGAGTTGGCCAGGATGAGCCAGCCAGGATGAACCAGCCAATGTGAGTTGGCAGCAGTGAGCCAGTGGCGGTGACCAGCAGATTGTCTCATTCCGCCTTGTACAATGCAATAATTATCCAAAGTAAGTATGGTTTTGTAATTACAAGTCTTGCCAGAATAACTTTATTTCATCATTCCAGGAGCAGGCTCATTTTTTAATGGGCCTGCTCTTGGAAAAATATGGAAAGCTACAACATTTCAAAATCCTCCTGAGTACTAATGAGTTTAGGATCCAATCACACAACTCAGTAAAGGACAAAACTGCTTCCACAGGGAGCAAAGCTGGACAGTATTTTCGGACAATGAACTAACTAAGAAATCTATATATAGATCTCTCTATGGTAGACAAGGGATGAGGTGGCTCAGTGGCTAAGAAACTGAGCTTGTTGATTGAAAGGTCGGCAGTTCAACGGTTTGAATCCCTAGTGCCGCGTAATGGATGGAGCTCCCATTACTTGTCCCAGCGTCTGCCAACCTAGCAGTTTGAAAGCATGTAAAAAATGCAAGTAGAAAAATAGGGACCACCTTTGGTAACAGCGTTACATGCACTTTTGGCATTTAGTCATGCTGGCCACATGACCACGGAGACATCTTTGGACAGCACTGGCTCTTCGGCTTTGAAACGGAGATGAGCACCACCCCCTAGAGTCAGGAACGACTAGCACCTTTACCTTTACCTATGGTAGACAACTGAGCTGCAGCATTAGTAAAGAATCATAAGTATCATTCAAAAGCAATGCTTAGAAATTTCTGACAAACTAGAGAAAAACTTCCCATTGAATATAAATGGCAGTTCTGGTGAAAATATATTCTTTCAAGTAATCACCATTTTTAATTACTTTTAATCCTCAGTTAGAATTTACTTTCTGGATATGCAATACCGAATATATTTCAAAGATTATTGAAAACTATCTCTGATTTAGGACTCGGCCCAGATGAACACATAACACTGTCTAAGCGCCTATATAATGACTGGTAAGTAGCAGTTTGGGGTCTACACCTCCTACAGAAGAAAGAAAGCAGAAAGAAAATGCATGGGATTAGCTATTAGCACATCTAGCAAGAAAAGACGGAGAAAGAAATTTACTTTATTTCATTCTCATTTTATAGTGAGATTATCATTTATAATTCAATTTTTTTCCAAACATACTATACTGCAGTGATTAATCACATCTTATCTACTTAAAAAGGTAAAACTCTTATGAGTTTGAACCTGAGTTCCATTAAGTACCATTTCATATCATATTATGGTGATGATAATCGGTCTGTCCCACCAAAGTCCCACAAAGCAGGAAGAATGGATCTGACACCTGGAATACAGTAACAAATATATTTGTGTTAAATATATAGTTTTTAAAATTGTGTATTTGGCTTCTGCATGCAAATGTATCTCAATTTAAGAAGAAGTTGCTTAAGTATGACTACAGCTAACTAGAAAACACTATTAAAACATCTTTTAGTGTTCTGACCCAGCCTTAGCAGAAACAAGAAACAGACTCTTTGTCACGAAAAACCCCTCTTTATTTACATCTTGTGAATTAATTGCATTCACCCACAAAAAGTCCAGGCAATAGTCCTTCAAGGAGTTAACTGCAGTACAGACCTTATCAGTTCCTTGTGATAATTGCAAGGCTGTGAGCTCCCAGCCGGAAATTAAGTTCTTTGTGGCATGAAACACCATGAGCAAAACCTTCAGAAATATGAACAGTTGTCTCCTACGACAACTTTTCTTTTCCTTCTATTTATTCCCCAGCCAGGGAGGGGCCATTCAGCGTCCATGTGTGCTTTGCTTCCTGAGTTGACTTCTTGTCCTCTGTTGCTCACCTCTTCTAACTAATGTATTCTGTGCATACATGCATCTGGAACAGGTCCCAGCTGTTCTTCCTCCTCACTCATATCAGCCTCTAAAGGCAGCTGCCTCTCTGGTGGCTGGGAAATGTTGGACAGCCCTGGCTCTATCTCTGCATCTGATGCAGAGCATCCATCAGAGCCTTCCCCAAACTCCAGCACCAGCCCAAGATCCTTCCCAACCTCCTCATCGTCTGAGTCTGCTGCCAGGTCTACTGGCAGCTGGCGGGCCACAACTTTTAGTAAAGTCAAGTCTTCCTTGAATAGAGTTTGACTCTTAGTGATTTCCTGCCCCTGCAGTTATTGAGGCAACAATATTGAAGTAAACTTGATTTTATTATTAGAAGGTTTTGTGGTTTTAAATGAAAAATGAGTATGTATAAGGCATACAGGTTACTGTGGCCTAATGTTAAGAGGCTGAGCTTGTTGACTAGCAGGTTGGCAGTTTGAGAGCCAAGTACTGTGTGATAGGGTGAGCTTCCAGCTCCTGCCCACCTAGCAGGTCAAAAGATAACAGCATTCCATGCACCTCAGTGTATATTCATGTGGGCCACATGACCATGGAAGCATCTTTGGATAACATTGGCTCCCTCTGCTAGGAAGCAGAGATGAGCACTGCCTCCTAGAGTCAGACATGACTGACTTTTACTTTTTTTTTTTTAATGTAAAAGGAGCTGTTATAGGAAATTTTGACTCCCCATTGTCTGTTGTATCAGGAATAGTACCTTGTTCAGCATGGCCACCTCCGGGCTTCCCCCCAGAGGTGGGGGGTGTCTTCCCTTTGCCCTATACCCAGAGACCATCTGGGCCTGATATGCTTCTCATTGAGGTCCAGCTCCTCTCGCCATTTTGCCTCATCTCAAGCCCGGTGTGGGCTAGAGGGGATGCTCATCATAGCTCTGGTTTCTTCCAGCTCACTCCTATGGTTGGTTATTGGATACTTAGTGTCGAGGTGTAAATAAATTGTTATTCAGATGCAGATTGGGCAGGGGACATCAAGTCCAGGAAGAGTACTTCGGTGTATGTAATATTACTGAATGGAAGCCCTCTCCACTGGTATTCAGGAAACAGAAGTTGATTGCCACTTCTACTACTGAGGCAGAATATGTCTATCTGTCCAAGGCTTCAAACAATTTAGTCTGGTTTGATGACCTTTTAATGAATCTATGGAAAGAACCTGTGTATCCTGTAAGAATTTACGAGGATAATATGGCAGCAATCAACATATCAAAGGGCAATGGGGCAAAGGTCACACCATATTGATATAAAATGCAAGCATGTAAGACAGCTATCAAAATTGGGTTTTATTGAAACTACCTTTTGTGAGACTAAAGAACAGATAGCAGATATACTCACTAAACCATTGCCCCGGGAACAACACAGATACCTCTTAGGTAAAATACATTTAGTAATGTAAAGGATGTATTTTTGTATGGTATATTGTATGTGACGAATGTATAAATGGCATCAATAGACACAGAGAAGAGGATTGTGAGAGAAAAGTTATTTCTCAATTGCTGTGCCTATTAATGGCTTTTGGAATGGACAAGTGGGTGAGCCAATCAGGAGGCAGCTGATGGGTTTGAATATTCAGGGCTTTTATGTTCCCTCCCCTAACTGTCACAGTTGACAGTATAAAAGGAGATTCTTGACAGAAAACCGTTGGCAGTCCAGAAGGCAGTCCAGAAAGCAGTTCAGAAGGCAGTTGGCAGTTAGGAGTGTTCTGTTCAGCTCTTCTATTATTCAGCTCTTCTTCTATATATATACACACACACACACACACACACACACATACAGATATATATATATCTGACAGGATATTTAAGCAAAGTAATGAAATATTATTTAATATTTGAATATATATTGTTTTTATTTTTATGTAAATAAAAACATTTATTGTTAACTGCTTCAGAGGCTCATTTGTTAAAGTAGATCTTAATAGAGGTAAAAGTTTACAATACATTGATTTATTTACACCTCAACACTTAGTCCCCATGGTAGATTGCTGTCTGTGGGTTGACCATTAAAGCAGATTTTGCCTAATGTCAGGGCTTCCTCCATCTACTGCCTAGGAAAGAAAAACCCTTGGCTTCATAGATTCAGAGAAAAGATACTTTTACTAGGAGAGAACTGAAGGCAACAGGTTTCAGCCAAGATCTGAGGCAAAAGTGGGAGAAGCATCAAATTGAAACAAACCATAGAACCCAACCCCCTTGTATCTAGGCAACCAGAGGGCAAGCACCAGACAGGAAATGTTTTGAGAAAGTCTTTGATTCAAATGCATTGTGACTGCTGCATACAAAGCTAGAAGAAATGACTGTGGAGAGATAAGCAAAACTAAGGCTGGTAGCTGCAAAGCTGCAAAGAACAATTCTCCACTGAGCGCCCCCCCACCCACACCTTTTCCATGGCAGCAAGCAGCAGGCTGGCTGACAGGTAGCTTTCATGTTACTATGGTGTTGCACTGCAGTTGGGAGTACATCTTGGATGGTTCTTTGTGGAATAGGTCATTTATTATCTTGGCCTCTTCTTCTCTAATCTGTCTGTCTGTTCGTCCGTCTTTCCATCTATCCAACCATCCATCCAGAATAGAATACCACAAGATTCCTTTTCAATATTATTTATTTATTCATCAACTGTACATGGCTGCCCATCTCATGAAAAACTGACTGGGTGGCAACAACATTATAAAACAATAGATTAAAAACTATTATTATTAAAATTATTTTAAAATCACAAAGACTAAGAGAGAACAGCAGGTGTTAATAATAATGGAGCCATCCCAATTCCTCACTGGTATTGATTTTATTCCTGGTAATAAGCATTGTGCCAGACCTTTCCTGATTCCTTCAGAGAGCTGCAGGGGGGAAAGAACAGGGAACACATCAGTCAAAAGCACATTTGCACACCAGTGAGTTCTTTCATGCTACTGTTTACTTGAGATATTCTCTTGATGACATGCCTGCAAATGCCCTTTTTCCTGTTGGCTCATACTTACCGGAATACATCCACAAAAGCAGTGAGCATGGGCTTGCACTCATACTTAATGTTATGCTTGGCACAGAGGGATTTCACCAGGGGAGCCACTTTGTAATAATTATGTCGAGGCATGGTTGGAAAAAGACTATGGAAAGAGAGGGAATATATCAAGAGGACACAGTAGAAGATACTTCTGTAATTTGGATCCTGCTGTTATTACTGCCCTTCCCATCTCAATGCTGGAGAGTTCTCCTTTCCTACTCAGTACTGCATACAGGCAGGTTGATACAGAAGGGGATAACTTTCACCTGTCTGGTTCTCAAAGAGTTTTGGGTAGGGATGAACAAGCTGAGATCCTTCTGATTATTTATTTATTTA
Source organism: Pantherophis guttatus (assembly GCF_059756535.1). Classification (NCBI taxonomy): domain Eukaryota; kingdom Metazoa; phylum Chordata; class Lepidosauria; order Squamata; family Colubridae; genus Pantherophis; species Pantherophis guttatus. Next base: position 111,840,585 of record NC_142063.1, on the reverse strand, counting down.
TTTTCATTTATTTATTTGTCAAACATGTATAAGGTAACAGATATAGATATAAACATGATTATGAATACAGGATATGGATACGAATAAATGGGGACAGTAGGACAGGGAGGGTAGGCACGTTGGCATGCTTATGCATGCCCCTTACAGACCTTACAGTGGTGACAAAAGCTGTACAAAAACTGCATTATATACTGTATATAGCTTGTACTTACTGATGTTCAATTTGGAAATTCAAGTGCCCAGTGTACCAGTCATTGAATAGAGATTCATCCACGTTACATGTTGCTGAGAGCTAAGGGGGAAATAAAAAACATGTAGAGTTCCAATGATTTCCTTCATGTTTCTTCCTAGTTTCTATCAATGGTGCAAATAATTCTATCAGTTTACAGTATTGTAAACCATCATTCATTTTACATTTATAATATGGTCACTGCCCAGAAGGACATTAGAAATATTCCTGAATCTAGGCCAGGCAATCCAGGGCAGGAAACTACTGCACTGGTACTATGTGCATACGATGAAATCCAATGATATATATGTATGGGGAGAAATTTGCACAGACTAGGACAGTGTTGGTGAACCTTTTTGGCACTGAATGCTGAAATGGGAGCCCGTACCCACGGATAGGGGAGCATCAGAAACCAGAACAGCAGCTGCTCTTCCAGTTTCCAGTGCTCCCATGTGTGCGAAAACCAGTTGGCCAGTATGCATGCGCATGCCAAAACTCAGAAGACCAACAGGCAACAGCTGGCGTGCCCAGAGAGATGGCTCTGTGTGCCACTTCTGACAAGCATGCCAGAGGTGCGCCATCACGGGACTAGGATATTGGTGACATTTCAGATTCAATGGCTTATTCTGCTTAACAGGCTAGCTTCTTTTCAGGAGAAATGTAATTCTCTTTTGGAGTGAATCAACCAACCTGTGAATCTAAAGTTGGATTCTCTGAGTCAACCTTATTGAACTATTTCTTTAGAAGTAGACATGGAAATATTATGTAATTACTTCTGTGAAAGTTATGACATTAGGTTTGGATCAAGAAGAGCAGCATCCAAATCTCCATTCAGCCATCAGCAAACAGATTTAGACCAATAATTTTTCTATTTTCAAAAGAAGGTACCATTCTAAAATAATTTATGAATTATTATTGTGTTTTAATTAAATAAAACAGAAAACAGAAACAATTTTTAAAATGTTTACTTGGTTAGAAAAAAATAGCTTTTTTAAAAAAAATGTTACATTTTCTTGAATCCAGTCCTTAATATCCAGAAATAGAGTTTTCCCAGTCTTTCAATACCATTTACTTGGTTCACTATAATTTAATTGAATGCATAATTCCAGATAATAGCTAGAAGAGATAAGAATACATTCTTAAATGAACAGTGCAAAGAAATAGAAGAAAACCATAGAATAGGGAGGACCAGAGATCTCTTCAAGAAAATTGGAGATTTGAAGGGAACGTTTCATGCAAAGATGGGCATGATAAAGGACCAAAATGGCAGGGACCTAACAGAGGCAGAAGAGATTAAGAAGAGGTGGCAAAATTACACAGAAGAACTATACAAGAACGAACTTAATGTCCCTGATAACCAAGATGGGGTGGTCATTGTCCTCGAGCCAGACATCCTAGAATGTGAAGTCAAATGGGCCTTAGGAAATCTGAGCAACAACAAAGCTAGTGGAGGTGACAGTATACCAGCTGAGCTATTTAAAATCTTAAAAGACGGTGCAGTAAAAGTGCTACACTCAATTTGCCAGCAAATTTGGAAAACCCAACAATGGCCACAGGATTGGAAAACGTCAGTTTACATTCCAATTCCAAAGAAAGGCAATGCCAAAGAATGTTCAAACTATCACACCATTGCACTCATTTCACATGCTAGTAAAGTTATGCTTAAAAGCCTACAAGCTAGGCTCCAGCAGTATGTGGATTGAGAACTACCAGAAGTACAGGCAGGATTTCAAAGAGGCAGAGGAACTAGAGATCAAATTGCCAACATACGCTGGATCGTGGAGAAAGCTAGGGAATTCCAGAAAAATATCTACTTCTGCTTCATTGACTATACTAAAGCCTTTGATTGTGTGGATCACAACAAATTGTGGCAAGTTCTTAAAGAGATGGGAGTTCCACACCATCTTATTTGTCTCTTGAGAAACCTATATGCGAGTCAAGAAGCAACAGTGAGAACTGGACATGGAACCACTGATTGGTTCAAAATTGGGAAAGGAGTTTGGCAAGGCTGTATACTGTCACCCTGCCTATTTAACTTATATGCAGAGCACATCATGAGAAAGGCGGGGCTAGATGAATCAAAAGTTAGAATTAAGATTGTTGGGAGAAATATCAACAATCTCAGATATACAGATGATACCACTCTAATGGCAGAAAGTGAAGGGGAACTAAAGAGCCTCTTGATGCTGGTGAAGAAGGAGAGTGCAAAAGTTGCCTTGAAACTCAATATTAAGAAAACTAAGATCATGGCACCCAGCCCTCTCAATTCCTGGCAAATAGATGGGGAAGAAATGGAGGAAGTGACAGATTTTATTTTCCTGGGCTCCAAGATCACTGCAGATGAGGACTGCAGCCAAGAAATTAAAAAACACTTGCTCCTGGGGAGGAAAGCTATGGCAAATCTAGACAGCATTCTAAAAAGCAACAACATCACCCTGCCAACAAAAGTGCGTATAGTCAAGGCTATGGTTTTCCCAGTTGCAATGTATGGCTGTGACAGTTGGACCATAAGAAAGGCTGAGGACGACAGAGAATGAGGTGGCTGTATGGATTCACTGAAGCAGTAGGCGTGAGCTTTAAATGACTCTAGAGCAGTGGTCCCCAACCTTTTTATCGCCGCGGCCCGCTGAGCGCGCGCAGGGGTGGGGGCACGGCCCAGGAGCTTTTGCGCATGGCCCATTGCGCACGGCCCAGGAGCCTTTGCGCTGCAGCGTTCATGTCCCCCGGCCGCTGTGCGGCCCGGTGCCAGGTACTCCACGGCCCGGCACCGGTCCGCGGACCGGGGGTTGGGGACCACTGCTCTAGAGGATGGTAGAGGACAGGAAGGCCTGGAGGAACATTGTCCATGGGGTTGCGGACACGACTTTGCAACTAACAACAACAAAATAATTCATAATTCATGTAATTCCTTTAAAAAGCAGCTTGCATGATTTTGGAATATATTCAAAATAACATTTATATAAACATTTGTTCATAAATCTACTTTTATGGGCTTTAATTTTATTCCAAACAGAAATCAAAACTGGATATAACTAAATCATATGAATTAATGTACCCTCCAATTTTAATAAAAATAATAATATAAATATACATTAGCAGTTAACCATTTCCCATCCCCGGGAGTTATATCATGCTACTATAAAAATAAAACAAAAGAGAAATTAGAACAGGAAAACTGTGCATGAATAAACCAATCTTTAGAACTACCTTAAAAACTGGCTGCAAGTTCCATAAAGAAAAGGTAGAATCCAAATGAAATATATACATGGGTAACATATATGTGGTTGGTAAGGCTGTACCAACAGTAATGATATAATACAGGATGACACTAACTTACATTTGGAGGACATAAAAGATGATATAGAACTAGTCATTGTACATTTGTATTTAGGATTTACTGTTAAAAAAAGAGAAAACCTATCTTGTCTCTCATCATCTTTCATTCTCTCTTTGTGATAGGTCAGGTTATCTATGCAGAAATCATCTGTTATTAATGTCACAACAACCTTATGCTGTTTCTCTTGTTAACTTGCATCACTGTGATCAGGTTTCAGGTATCAACTTTAAATTGCCTAATGCTAGCCAGAGGCCTATTCACATAATCTATTCATTTAGTCTCATCCCTTAATTATATTGTCTAAACCACAGTTTGAAATTGAGTGTATCCAATCCAATCTCTACTCCCATAATATCTGGTAAAAAGCCCTAAAGGAAAATGGCACCAATAAAGCATGAAAAAACATGCTTTTAAAAAAATGAATCATTGGATAGGGTTTTTTTTCACATGTACACAGTCACTCTACCCTTCCTGGGGAGATTGCTGTAACTACCATCAGGAGAATTAGACTCCCTCCATGTTAGAAATTCTGCTGATATATAGCACCACAGATCAAATAAAGAGTACAGTCACCATGTGCTTTACTGCTTAATTGCTGAACTGTAACAGGAATCTCTACTTAGTACAAAAAACATAGAATATATACTATAGATCCAAACTTCTAAACACTGCTATCTACTGGCTGCATACTACTGTTATTGTTGTTAGTTGCAAAGTCGTGTCTGACCCATTGCGACCCCATGGATAGCTTTCCTCCAGGCCTTCCTGTCCCCTACCATCCTCTGGAGATGTGAATTGGACTCCACATGTGGGAATGTGGAATTATATAATGTCCTTTTGGATGGAGGATGAATAGCATTGGTGCTGTTCCTGCTTTACTGAAGAAGCAAGGGAGATTAACAGGCAATGTACTACATTGTTTACCATCTCATCATCTACTGTTCATCTACTGTTAATGAGTTTATTGTTGGTCCCTGTAACTTTTCTCCATGAGATGAGAAAGGGCATCACTGTGCAATTGTAATTTTCCCAGAAACTGCAATATGGGAATGAGTTCTAGCTGCCAGCATAGGCATTCCATTTGTATTACCTGCTCTTTATAAGACCATGTTTCCATGTAGATAAGGGCATGAAATATTTAAGAAAACAGCAGCATGATCTGGCCCTGTGTTTCAGAATTGAGGACCCAACATTTCTGAATAAGATTATCCAAAGAAAGAAAATTTCCTCTTTAAATAGAAACTATCTCACCTGGACAGAGAACCAATCTAAATTCTGATCATAGTCAATATTCATTGGAATGTGGTTCATCTGTGAGACCCAGATAAACCATGCAGCTTCTAAGTACCTGTGTAGACATACAAACAATAACAAGAGTGATTCAAACAAATTCTTTAAATGGTTCACTCACTAATAAAACTACTTTGGTTTTCTCAGCCCAAAACATAACATGATAATTACTATTACCACATCATTGCACTAACAGATTATACAGAAGCATAATTTTTATAGGTAAAATCAGGGAGTTAAAGCTATGGTATTTTGTAATAAACTTGTACAATCTGTCAACTTTAAGCCCTCATACCTAGTTAGAAGTTTCAGGTATTCTAAAATTCATGTTCTTCAGAGTTCTCAATTAAGCAAGTAGTACTATTAGTTACACAACTTGATGAACTGCGCACATTTGGATTACCTATTGGGCAAGAAAGGTGGATAAAAGTGCTTAAATTCAGCTTAGTGTCTAAAGAAGGGGGAAAGTGCTTAAGATATGTCTGTAATTGCCTTCACAGCTCCTTTTCCATAATCACTTCCCATTTTCTCAATTCTCAATATACTTTAAAACCAGCCTGATTTCTCCATTGTGTCCTCACTATCAATTGATCAAAACACTTTTAGCTCAATGTTAGTTATATAGTTGTGATTTTGGGCTTCACACATCACCCTGAGCCAATTGTTGCTCAGTTTAAACTGGCCAACAGCTACACCAAGAATCCCAGCCCCTGAACAGAATAGTGATCTTCTTCTAGCTTGAATATCACTACAGGCATTGTCTCCAGAGCTTTTAATGACATATGAGTTACAAACAGCTCCTTCCTCTAACTTGACAAAAAATCTCAAAGGGGGTTGAACGGCCATTTCACAGGGGTCGCCAAAGCCCTCTCTCCCTCCCCCCACACCTTCACTCACCCTCACCCTCTACCTCTGTTGGATCGCAGTTCGCCGTTCGCTTACCCCGCCCACTCCCAATCTGTTGCTGCCTCCTGAGTCCCAGCTGATGGCTAGAGGGAAAAAAAATTTAAATTCTTGCCGCGGGGCTTCAAAGGGCCGCCCTACAGCTGATCAGTGTTAAAAGAAAACAAATGAGTAGACCGATGCCTGCAAAAATAGAAAAAACAGCCCCTTTCAGCTTCAGTATAGGTTAATTACCATAAGTTGATTTGATCAGCCTCCCGACTATCAGCTGATTTGCTCTCAGCTGTTTTGCAGAGGGCTTTGTTGCTAGCTAGCTGCAAAGAGGTAAATTGCTGGAGCAGATTTTTTTTCCCCTAGTTATGCTGAAAAAGCGAAACTGAAAGTAAAGCAGGGTCTTTGTTCCAACATGACAAAATGAGGCAGAGAGATTTTTCTTTTTCTTTTTCTTTTTCCTCACCAAAAAAGGTAGATGCAAAACTGCAAACAATGGGAAATTTAGGGCAAAAGAGGAGATTCAAGATTTTAAAACACAAAAGAAAAAAAGTTCTATTTAACTAGGGAATTGTAATAATTGAGATACTATTAATTGTATATTGTGTTGAAAGCAGAAATGGTTAAGTTGTGGTTTGGAGGAATATATGGGGGAAATTATTTGGCTTATTATTATTATTATTATTATGTAAATATAATTAATTGATTTGTAAGAAATTGGATTGCATGGAAATAATTGGAATATTCATGTTCATATTGATTAATATACAAAAAAGATAGTTATATAACTAATTGATTTATATTAAAATGTTGAATTTGTATTAAACAACTGCATTACATAATTACATAATTAACCAATGTGAGGATGGATATAAATATAGATGACAATGCGAAGGGGTTTAATATAGAATAGAAGGGAAAAATTGAATTTGATTAAGATTAGAGATGAGGATGAAGGGTAATATTGGTTTTTAAAAAAAATAGATGAGGAATAAATATGACTAAACACTGTTTAAATTTGTGAACCGGCCAAATACTCTGTTCAAAGAAAATACATTGTATGTTTGTATGTGTGTTTCTAATTATTGCTATTTATTCATATTTGTTCTCTTTTATTCTTTAAAGTTTAACAATTCATTCTTTATCTTAATATCTTTATATTTGTTTGGGGTTGGTTTTCTTCCCTTTCATCTTTTTTTTATTGTACAGCAATCTTTCTCTTCAAACCTACCACCTCTCTCTTTTCTTTCCTTCTTACTTTCTCTTCCCCCCTCTTCTTCTCCTCCCTATTTCCTCTTCCTTTCTCCTTCTCCTCCTCTCTTCCTCCCTCTCTTACCCTCACCCTTACTCTAATTTCCCTTCCCTTCCTTCATCCCTCTCTATTGCTGTATCCTTTTATGCATATGGACTACTCAGAGGGCTGAAAAAGTTATTTTTGACTGGTCCTCACACTTTTGACCAGTCCTCGAATTTACGACTGTCCTCACATTTTACGTTTTTTGCCCTATCTTATCACCATAGTGAAGAGAAGCAGTTGTGAAATGAGTGACATGGTTGTTAAGAATGCTGCACGGGCATAAATGTGAGGATGGTCATAAGTGTGAGGACCAGTCAAAAGCGCGAGGACCTGTCAGAAATGACTTTTTTCAGCCCTCTGAGTAGTCCCTATACACATAGTCATGACCACCCGATCACACGCCCATCCAGTCATATGACCTCCAAGCCACACCCACAAAATAAGCCACGCCCACAGAACCGGTAGTAAAAAATTTTAGAACCCACCCCTGGTTGGGGGTCACCACAACATGAGGAACTGTATTAAAGGGTCGCAGCATTAGGAAGGTTGAGAACCACTGATCTAGGCATTTTGCAGCATGCATTTGTGTGTTTGTCAGTTTGTTTAGGAAACAATCTTTCAGGTAGATTGCTAGCCAGATTGTAACAGAGGACTGATTTGTGAAAACATTGAAGAAGTTTAAAATTCCTTCATTTCACTGGTGTAGGATCAGCTTTATAGCTAATTGTTCCAACAACTTCTGAGAGGGTTTTAGGGCTACAAAATGGCATGTTAGCAAAACTACATTTGAGGCCTTTTGCCGTGAGGTAGATTGGATAAAACACAAGTTGGGAGACAGGCTGTATATGTATATGGAAGCAGCTCTCCAAATGCCCTCATTCCCTGGATGAAGCCACTGAGATGCAGTTTTTATCCAACTGTGAAGAGCAGGACAAATAAATAACAATATATTTTTTTCTGAGGATAAAAGTACCAGACCAATCCTTAAAGAAATACCAACCTGCTCATAGTGTAAGATCAAGCTTTTAAACACCAATCTCTGTTTTCAGATGAAGCTACCGGTATTTGGCAATTAGTGAAGAACATTTGAGACTGATAATTGGTGGCTGTAGAGGTATTGGTAAATAATACTATGATAATTGGTGATGACCAAACAATAACAAGAGTTTGATCAAGATCATTGTGGTGAACCATGCTCTTTTCAAGAGCATGGTTGTTTTTAGTTTGAGGTGACCTTGAGGAAGGATGACATATCATTTTTTAAGTTAAAAAGCCCAAACAATATAGTCATATATACAGATATTACTTGTTGCCCTTTTATGGCATGCACCTTATGAAAGATTTTTATTGTATTTCTCAAATCAGTAATAGTGATCGGTAACAGTGTATACTAATTTTAACAGGAGTTTATTTGTTTAGATCCCCATATTAAGTCAACAAGAAATGGAGACCTCATTATTTTTTTCAGAGTGGTAAACAAAGCTAGCTATGTACATATTGAAGGTCGCCTTTTGACTTTACAGTGTTTAAAAGCATTAGTTGGCATTAGATAGCAGCAGGGTAGAGTTTTACATAATCATTATTACCTGGTTAACCAGTAGTAAGCCATAAAGCTCTTAAATCCCATTAAAGGAACATACATGAGGCAGACACGGAAGTTATAGAAAAGAGAGTTAAACAGCTCCTGTCAAAGAACAGAGTGTTAAATAAGCACAATAGTAACGTGGATCATTATCATAGTTCCTTTGTCAATGTCAGATTAATTACAGTAGCAGCAATATGGCAAATAGAGATGCTAAAGGCTATAATGCAATAACATGCAGAGATTAATAGGCAGTGTAGTGCCTATAGGTGTAGTGCTGAAGGACTTTCAGGGTCTCTTCATTTGTGCATCTAGTAAAACTCCCACAATGATAAAAAAGAGTGATGGTGGAGCATACTAGCATCAGTTGTGCAGAAACCTTGCTCTACATCAAAATGGAAAGAATTTCTCTACGACAGAAATGGAATTCTTGAAGCTGCTAAAGGTTTCAATGTCTTTTGCAGTGGCTGAGAATTGCAATGGATAGTGGCATGACTCAACCTGAGTAGTGGGTTTTTTTGCACCCATGGGGAGGAATGAAGTTTTATAACCATGATATAAATTCTAACTGGAAGCACTGTTATTATTATTAAACTGTATCTGTACTCCCCATATCAGTGCCCAGATAATCTCTCCCCATCCCTCTGCAAATGCACCCCAATATCCATGGCAGTTAGAAATGCAATCTTCTGGCAATCTCTTCCTCTGCTCCTCATCACTTTCTGCTCCGCTGTTGCCACTATCTCTGCCTGGAGGAGTGTATGCTTGTTTTCTGACTTTCAGGTTGGCTTGGGAAAGATTCATAGTCTAGGAGATTACTTCACTAATGCCTGATGTAACCCAGTGGAACAGGTTCATTGTTAACATCATTATTAACATCAGGGTAGATTCTGTGGTTAGCTCTTTGCAGCTGTGACAAGCATTCCTTGGCTTTCCTTGTACCATTTGCCTATTGTTTACCCTTCCCTTCCCAAGCAAACCAGTTATATTTTCTGTTCCATGGTGCTGACAAGAGGGAAGGCCAATGAAATCATGAATGGCAGGGAACGTTCCCATGATATTGTGGGGGATTAAGGAAAGAAAGCAACTTGCATTTTGTAATGCATCTCCTGTAGCTCATTAGAAAGAAGGAGGATTCAGGCCTTTATGTGTTACATTTGACCACACATCAATCTCCTAAAATAAAGAGGTGTTATGACTTACCAACCATTTTTTTCTTTGAAATAAATAGCGATAGCAAACCACTTGGGCACCAATTGTAAACATCAATGGGGCAAAGACTAATATAAAAATACAAAAGGAGAATACAAAAATGAGTGTGTGACTAAAGTAAAGTAGAATATATCCTAGAGGGAAAAAACATCTGCCTCTGAATCCCATTTGGCATTAAATTAACCACCTTATTCCCTGACCTATTTCCCCAATGCTCATCAGGCTATTTCTGTAGTGATTGAGAGAACTGATGGAGAGGGAATAGGGAATGGCCTTGAAAGCTAGGAAGAATAGTTGCTATCAAAGCAATGAGTCCTTGCCAAGAAAGTAATTTGAGCAAATATCTCAGGCAACTCCCTGGTTCACATAAAGGAAGAACACATCCATATTCACAAGATCCTGTTACTCTAGGTCAGGGGTGTCAAACTCATGGCATCATGTTGTCGTCACGTGACATATCACGACTTTCTCCTCTTCACTAAAATGTGGTGGGCGTGGCCAGTGTGTGACACATCTGGCCCGTGAGCTGCGAGTTTGACACGCCTTCTCTAGGTATTCCAATAAAAATAATCCCAACCTGTGTGACATTGGTTTCTCATAGTCTGTTCTGCTTTATAGTTTTGATACTGTATATGACTTCATTGGTTATTCTCCTCCACATTTAGGCACCTGTAAACATGGTAAAACACTTACAGGCAAAGTAATATTGTTGGTACTGATAAGGCATATACTTCCTTTTCTTCTTTCCGAGCTGCACAAGGAGAAAGAGAGCAAACAGTTAAATTGACAACTATGTAAATTTCACATCAGTCAAGTTGTCAGGGCCCATTCTTCTGTTAAGACAGGAACAACTTTCTAATCATGGGCCTTCTCTTCTTTAAGTGCCAAATAGTCCGGAGAAACTGAAATGTAACAACAGGCTCTGATGTTATCCAAAAGAAGAAAAGAAGTTTGACAGATTCATTACAGAAACAGAGACTAGAAAATAAAGCAGTGCCTGAACCAATCCAACCGCAGTGAGAGTTGCTATAAAGAAATATGAGAGATAGAAAGAATCCTTTCTTTCTACTTTCCTAGATTGCTCATCAGACATATGGTGGTGGTGTTTTTTTTTCTTCTTTTAGTACTGCTAATATTTTTTCAGAGTCTTTTGTCTGCCTAAGACTTTCTATTTATTTACCTCCAAGGAAAGTTTCTTCCCCAGGCTGAAAATGAATGGGTGCGTGTTGAGATCAGGGTCCTTGCGGAAGCAGTTGGGTTTGGCGTGATGCTGGTTATGCATGTGGTTCCATTGGCTCACTGGTCCTCCCTTGATAAGTACAGAAGAACAAACATGAATTCCATCTATTTGTCAATAATGCTGTATCCTATGTATTCCCACTGACTATCTATGAACAAAATAAAACAAAAACCAGTTCTGTTGGTTTACACTTCCTCCCATCTAATAGGAATTGAATTGTGTACAGTGGCAGGACTCTTGACCTCCATCATTTTTGTGCAAACTAGCTTCATTTCTTCTCCTTCCTATTAAGCATCTGAAAAGGATTTCATCCCAAGACTGGCTATTGAAAATTGCAGTTTTGATGCTAAATGTGTTTGTGTGAAACAAAAATAGACTAGAAACATTCTGTTACTTTCTCTTCAGTAGTGAAAAAACAAAGCAAGTATAGTGCAGTATTGTTAAAAATGATTCATAGCTATGAAATGTAGACTGACTATATTTCTCTTAATGCCATCTCCCTTTTCTGTAAGGAAGCACTAATAATACTATCAGTCTTTACAGAGATATTGCAAAAAGATGATCTTATATTTTCAGCCCTTCAGTGTTTAAAGGGTTCTATAAAAGTGTTCATTATACTTATCCTATTTTTCAAAACCCTAGAGACAGAAAATAAAGATGGATAGGCACGCCTAATTTCAAATATATAAATCATCACAAATCATCACTTAAATTTTCCCTTCTCTTGGATGGATTCTGACCTTAAGAATGCCAAACACCACGAAGTGAGCTACTCTGTTCCACTTGAGCTTTTCAAAGACTGACACATGGCCAAAATCATGCTGGAGAAAACCATACTGGATCTGGAAGTAAAAATCAACAAACATGACACATATGTATATAATTTCTCCACATTTTTTCTGCATGAATTAATTGGTAGAGGAACACCACTAAAGCATTTTTCTTAATATGTGTGTGTAGTTGAATTGCTATGTTCAGATTCAACAGCTCAAAGAATTGAAAACTGAGATAAGTGCACAAGGTGTTAAATTACGAAAGCAATTAAATTGTTCTAAATATGTTGAAGACTGTTCTACAACACTACTATGCTCTGCAACACAAAGAGGTTACCTGTCCAACGGTGAACATTGCTACTCCAAGGAGGAAAGGCACCCAGGATTTTCCAAAATACCAGATAGTAAACCAAGATGCAATGTCTAGTATGAAAGCATGCAGAAACATGAAAGCAAAAAAGCTGAATCTTGACTTCAAGAGCCCCATCTTCTCCACTGTTGCACGCAGTTCATGAAAATCCTTTACCAGCATTTCCTACAAGAAGTGATGACAGGTTTGTTTATTTGCTTCAGAACATTAGAACCCTTTTGGTAGATCAGACCAAAAGCTCATCTTGAGTTTTATGTATTAAACCTAAGGTTGGATTTGCACCAGGATGAACCACTTGACCATGCAGCTTATTGAGTGACTTAGGATCAGTTGCTCTTTCTCAGACCAAGTTGTAACACAACTTGCTGAGATAAATTAAGGAAACCCCCATTTATGTCATCTGGAGATTCAAAGAAAGTGCATGATGTAAATGCAATACATAACTAAATAATGGTCTATCATCTTGATTCCACAGCCCAGAGGTTTTGGGATTCTCACATGTGGGACCTAATATTTTCTCCTCAGAATGGGGAGAAAAGCAGAGTGCTTTCAAAAATTACTATGCATTTTCCTTTCAATTAAATAATAAAGGGAATGAAGTCAATACCCAAAGATTTATTTCAATGATACTACTTGATGACCAGAAAATATTATCTAAGTCATTGACTAAGTCAATGTCTCATCTGGAAAATGCTTCCTACTGCCCTTCTGTCTTTACATTAAACAGGACATCCAGATCTTAAAACAAAGAACCAAGAACTATAATAATATAGCAGTAATAGTAAAAATCTCTAATAGGAATGAGGTACTGAAAAGTAGTAAAAGAAATAGATAGGGTTAAAAGATCCTAAGTGAAGTTTATTAAATACAAAAGTGAGTGACTGTATGAAATAAATATGTAGAGGTGATTTGATCAGTGAAAAAGAATGAATGAGGATCGACCTGTAAAACAAATTAGTAAGAGGTGAATGGGTCAAGGGGAAGACTGAGAAAGTTGTGACTGGATATCCTTAAAATGAGAGAGAGAGAAGTTAAAAGTGCAATAGATAATGAATGAAATGATAAATAGACATAGATGAAACAATTAAAGTTTGTAAGAATATCTCTTGATTGTCTATCTGTCTATCACATTTCTGGTGGCCACTCATCTTCACTTTCTAATAGAAAAATATGAAGAGAAAAAGTGGATAGTATGGATGTAAATTAGATTTAGCTGTCCTTTACCTATTTTTTTACCACACACACACACACACACACACACACACACACACACACACACGTATGCCTAACTATCTAAAATAAAGGTTCTGCAAAAGGAATCCAACAGCTGAGATCACCCAATACTCACATTTTTGTTGGGCTCACAACATGGTTGATCTGGGGCAAGCTCTCCAATTAGGAGGGAATTCAAATATTTCTTTACCAGGTCCTTATCCTTGTGGAAAGCTGTAAAGGCATCCTAAAAGCATACATACATACACACACACACACACAAATAAGGTTAGGGTTTATTGCTCTCACCAATAAACCCAAGTCACAATCATCATTTAAAGAAAAAGCTCCTTACACAATTTATTTACAAATTTTATATAGCCGTCTACTCGTTCATAGTGACTCTAGGAGGCTTACAAATAATAAAAACATAATCTATAGAATTTTTTTTAAAAAAATAACCCCACTGTCAGTTGTCACCTTATACTTGCTGTGCTTCACTGTTATGTGGTGACAGACTGCCATGAACTGCGATACCATCTAAGGTTTTAAGAACAACAATATTTTTATAATTAAACAAGCTGACAAATGAGGAATAGTTGTCATTATGAATGTGTTTGATTAAGTGTATGAAACTAAAAGGCAACCCTCCAATATTGTACCGCACTGACTACCACATAATTCATCACAATGAATTGCGCAATCACATGGAAGAATTTCCTAAGGACATACAGGATTGAATCTATGTGCAGACATTGCAGAAACACTTATCAGGCATCTTCTGCCTTTTACCCAAAATATATAAACATGCAATCCTATCCAGGGGTTGGCTGCTGGGGGTTCACAGGGGTTCGGGAGAACCTCTAGCTAAGATTCTATGAAGTTTGGAGAATCCTCAAATCCCACTTCTAGCTGGCCCTGCCCCTCCCACTCTGCCCAGGAGTCCCCACGTGGCCCATTTTGGATGCAGGTGAGTGCAGGGCACGTGCAGAGGCTCAGGAGGGTGAAAAACGGGCCTACCAGAAGTTCAGGAGTTCGGAAGTTTCTGGCCTCCAGAGGGCCTCCAGAGCCTGGGGAGGCCATTTTTGCCCTCCCAGAGGCTCAAGGAAAACCTCTAGAATCCAGGGAGAGTAAAAGCGCCCCCATCCGCCATGGTGCAGGAGGCCGACTAGGCCATGCCCACCATGGCCACATCCACCCAGCAACCAGGAAGAGAATCCTTTGTTAAAATTTTTGGACCCCACCCCTGATCCTATCCCATCTTTCAAACATTGGAAACATTACATCTAGAAGACTATGTTTCAGGAACCTTATTCTACCAGTGCTCCCATCCCACTATGCAAGAGAGACTACATACTTCCTGATAATAAAAAAAGTTTCTTTCAACATACAAATAACAAGAAAAGAAAATGAAGGAAACAGTTGGTCCACTAAGAGAGAAAGTGGCAAAGACGTAATAAGCAGCAGAGAGAAAGCAGAGCTGCTTAACTCATTCTTTGCATTGGTCTTCATACAAAAAGAAACTATAGCCCAACCTACCAAGAACACAACTGTAAAAGACAGACTAGAAATAAAAGTTAAAATAAACAAAAAAAAATGGTAAGAGAACACCTGTCTGATCTTGATGAATATAAATCACCAGACCTGATGGATTACATCCCAGAGTTCTAAAGGAGTTGGCAGATGTCATCTCAGAACCACTGTACCATATCTTTCAAAAATTCTGGAACACTGTCAACTACCAGAGGACTGGAGAACAACTGATGTGGTTCCCATCTTCAAAAAAGGAAGAAAAAAAACCAGACCCAGGAAACTACAGATCAATCTGCGTAACATCAATACCTGGGAAGATACTGAAAAAGATAATCAAAAAACAGATCTGCGAACATCTAGAGACATCCCACTGGTCCCACCAGAAGTTGGGAAATGGGCTGTTTTCACCCTCCCCAGGCTCCGAGAAAACCTCTGGAGCCTGGGGAGAGCAAAAAACAGGCCTTCTGGTCCCACCGGAAATCGGGAAATGGCTGTTTCTGGTCCCCCCCCCGGGAGTGGGGGAGGCTGTTTTCACTCACCCCAGGCTCCTAGAAAGCCGCTTTAGCTTGGGGACGGGGAGAAACGGTCCTTCTGGTCCCACCGGAAGTTAGAAATCTGGCCGTTTCTGGCCTCCAGAGGGCCTCAGGTGGGGGGAGGCTGCTTTCGCCCTCCCTAAGTTCCTAGAAAGCCTCTGAGGCCTATGGAGAGTGAAAAACGGGCCTACCGGGCCCATCGTGCCATGCCAAAAGTGGGGGGAGAGCAGGAGGGTCGCACGTGCCCATGCGGGGGTGGGGTACATTAAATTATGGATGTAGGCACGTGCGCGACCCCACCCACTCCCCCTGCTTTTGTCATGCAACGGCAAAAAGGTTAGCCACCACTGTCCTAGATGATAGGCTCAAGATCTAGATGGATCTTGACAGACTTGAACACTGGGCCCTAACTAACAAAATGAAATTCAATGTAGAGAAAAATAGTCTTACTCTTAAGCAAGAAAAACCAAAAGTACACATATAGATTGAAAAAAAACAGGCTTAACAGCAGTAACTGTGAGAGGGATCTTGGAGACTTAGTAGCCAACCAATTAAATATGAGCCTATAGTGTGCCAATGCAATCCTAAATTGCATTAACAGGGGGATTCAATCAAGATCACATGAGGTACTAATACCACTCTATAAAACCTTAGTAAGACCACACCTAGAATAGTGCATCCAGTTTTGGTCACCATACTATAAAAAAGATGTTGAGACTCTAGAAAGAGTGCAGAGAAGAACAACCAAGATGATTAGGGGACTGGAGGCTAAAACATATGAAAAACAATTACAGGATTTGGCCATGGCTAGACTAGTGAAGAGAAGGACTGGGGAGACATGATAGCAGTTTTCCAATATTTGACAGGCTGTCACAGAGAGGAGTGGGTCAACCTATTTTCCAAAGCATCCGAAGGCCAGACAAGGAATAATGGATGGAAGCTGATCAAGGAGAGACTCAACCTAGAAATAAGGAGAAATTCAAGACTTTGATCTCATTCATCACTATTTTTACATTGGCAACAGATATAACTGCACATGAATGGCACACTTATGTGTACATATATGGTTCTGCAATATGGCAATGCGTGGAAGATTTCAAATGTTCTCAACTCTTAACTCCTGAATTTATATGAAATTTACTGATGACATTTTCATCATCCGTACCCATGAAAGTCCCTATATTAAATTTCATCAGACTTCAACACTTCCAATACTTCAATCCCATTATCAACCTAAGCCTAGATGTATCCAACAAGTCCACTTTTCTGATAATAGACACATGATGAACACATAAACACCAGGAAGCTTATAAATCACCATGCATACCAACATGCTTCCAGTTTCCATCCAGAATATACCATCAAATGCTCAGTTTATATTGAAATAGACCCCAAAAAACCTTCACCAGCAGAACAAAATATGAGACAGCTGAACCTACATATAGCAAGAAATATCACACTACGTCAGAAGGCCTTAACAGAGACAGTGGGGTTGTAACCCATCATGATTATCTAACCTGCTTCAAGGACCCCTCATCCCAGTTTTCCCTTTCCTTTCCCATTCCCTTTCCTTCCCTTTGCCATCTCCTATGCACATGAATTCCCAGAAGATATTCACATTCTTAGAGTGTCTGCATATGGATTCTTCCATTCAGTATAATTCTTTTTCATATAGCCAAAAGCATTATGATTTAATGGCAATGTAGATGTTTCAATAATATCAGTGCTAGACTTGGTCTCAAGTATGCCATCAATGCCTGAATGTCCCATAATGGATGGTTTAATTTAAAGAGAGCCTTCAGTGAGAGGTTAATCTGAGGGCAGAATATATCAGGTATTTATCAGATATGTCTAGAACAGAATGTCTGTAAAAAGTGTGATCCTTTTTCACCTGCTGCCGATATTTATTTGTTTGTTTGTTTGTCAACAATTACAAGGAAACAAGTAACTGTATAGACATAGACATGGACACATGAAAAAAGTTGGCACAAATAAAAGGATATAGATAGGGAAAATATAGCCATAAACATATAGAATGATTACATATAAATGGGGACAGTAGGACAGGGACGGTAGGCACGCTAGTGCGCTTATGCACACCCGCTTAGGGACTTTCCAAGATTGAAAGTCCTGATAGATATGTAGGAACACAGAAGATCTTTCTGAGCCTCAACTACTGATCCTTGTATATGCAAATTACAACAGGTAAATAGAAAAAGTCCATCTCTGTTCTGATAATTTTTCATTTAGCTTATATTTATATTTTCTTCATACACTGAAGCAATAATAACATAGGCTTATATATACATGTATGTGTGTGTATATATGTGTGTGTTCATTTAAACATTTAATCAAAATGTTAATCAAATTCTGGGTCTATAAACTATTGTATTATGAAATATACAATAGAGTCTACAGACTCTAAACTTAACTTGAATTCAGTCCTCACTGTATTTACTAAAAAAAGCTAAAATCCTGCCATACTTGGTAGAGGTCACACTTCTATGCTACCAATATTACTCATATATTCTCAGTGAGAAAGTCTGCCAGACTGAATTTTGCTTAGGCAAAATATAAACTGTGTCCATGCTTTTGCACAAACACCTTCTGATCAGATCCTCAAACCTAAACTGTATTTTGTTCACATTGTCTAGAAGTCAATAAAGTTAAGTAACTTAACTGCAGTCAAACATTGACCCAAAACTGGAAAAAAGAAAGGCTGCAAATCACATCAACTTGTACATCTGTACATTAGCTGCCTGGCCTCTTCCCTGAACTTTTTTCAATTACGTTTTTAAATTTTGGTCAAATTTTGCTACTCAATACTACAAAATTGGCAAGCGATACAACCACCACCTGGAGCTTTCTTGCATTGTGTTACAGCATTGGACCGTCCAACCCAGAATGACTGTTCTGTAATGTCAGAATTCCCTACAGCTTCAGACAAGAAAGATTCCTCCCCCCCATTCTGCTATTTGAGACCCTTGGAGAAAGATACGGCCTCAGCTAGGAGTGTGTGCATACAAAGCCAGTGTTTTATGGCAGCCTTCAGGTCATTCCAAGGCCGTCTTTCCCCTTAGCAAGGACTCACCGTGGCATCTTGTCCAGAATAGTGTCTGATGAGACGAGGCCCACCTGGATGCCGCAAATAGAACTGACTAACATCATAAACCTTTCGGTCAATGACCAGCCATCTCTCTTCCTTCAAGTCTCCCTTGCCTGTGCGGAGCCCCACCTCCTCCCAGGTGAAGAGCCGTGGGACCCCTGGCTCAATCTCTGGCTTTCCTGCACTGGCCTCTGACTGAGGGGGCATCCTGGCTGGAAAAACTGAGAGTTACTGTTCCACTAACTCCTGAGGTGTTATTTTTTTACCCTGTGGAAAGTTGAAGTGATTCTGTTAAATGTTGCAGCTAACTTTATATACAGTTCTATCAACCACCCACACTGCCACTAACCTTCTGTTGCTCCAGATTTAGTCTTGCAAGGCTTCCTTCTCCTCCCCTCTGTAGGAGGCATCTCTTATTTCAGAAAGCATAAACCTGGAGAGTATTAGAGTATCAAGCTGGATTAATGAGGATATTGTTGTTGAGGGTTTTTTAAAAATACAAAACAGAATAATAAAGAACTGTGTAAAATATTCTAGGTAAGAACTGAATAAATTCCATAACAGTTCTCCATAGGAGTTTAGCAGCCTCATCACGAACAGTTACTTTAAAGATCTTCCTTCTGTAAACACCAAAAGCAGAAAAGCAGAGAATTGGGAAATCCATTCAGGAAGAGAAGCATTGCATAAGGCTGCTTCCAAAACTCTAAATCCTGCTAGGCATGGGAATGCTCCAACCACTCACTTTTTCAAGCACATTATCACCTCTAATTTAATTCCTGATGCCAGTGCATTTTCAAAATGGTAGAGACACTTACGTCAATATAGTTGTGAATTTAAGAAAAGAGATACAAATGTGAGGAGAAGATGCAACCATCTGCCTTCTTGAAGCTTTGTGTTATGAATGTCTATTCCAACCATCAGAGCTAATAGCCAGGGATTAAAAGAGCTATAGTCTAAAATGTCTAGAAGACTGCTAACATGCTGTGAACTTGTCTGAAAGTTTAATTTTAGATCCCGACTATCTCCCCATCTCAGTCCTGTTCTGCTGCCTCATTGTGATGGTGAGGTGCAGGACTCCAGTGTTTCTTGAATGAATAATTGAAGAACCCTGGAAGTATATAGGATTAGATTCTCTTACCAAAATCAACAAAAGTTATGAATGTTGTCTCAGCTGCCCAGTTAAACAAGGAGGTACCTATATCAGGGAACAGTAATATAATATACAGAAGGTAGATTATCATTTAGTAACAAGGACAAAGCAAAAACTTCATTCTTAGAGAATACAATGAAAAATCACATGGATATATAAGATAAAGTGATTGAGAAAATAATGATAGATAATAGGCACCTCGAGTCAAATAATGAACATAATATGGAGAAAGAGTGTATATCTTGCAGACTACTTAATGCTTATGAGGCAACTAGATTAAAAGATTATAAATATTTAGTTGCTACTCTTGCCATGCAGTGAAAGAAATTCCAAAGATGCAAAGATAATTATATTTGGAACATGAAAAAAAAAAAGCATCAGTGTGGGAAAGTTCAAAACAGTGAAAAATGGAATGAATTCGTTTAATATATGAGGCATCAGCTAACTGAAAGAGACTCAAATTGAATGCTCGCCCTTATAACCAGGCAAGAAACAGCAAGGGCTGTACTTGGGTACAATGCAGTCAAGAACTGAATAAGGATGATTCGACTTCATAGACAACATTTTAAAATGACAGAGATCCAGGTTTATGATCTAACTCCTGATGCAGAAAAGGTGGCTGACAAGTTTTGTGGTGATCTTCGGTCCTTACAGAAACTGGAAACTGGAAGTGTTACCTATAGTTGGGGATTAGAATGTCAAAATTGTATTTTGCATTGTATTGTAACAGCAAGGATTGAAATATATCATCTAGAAAATAGAAATGAAGTAATATAATAGTTCATCATTTTCTTCCAATCCAGTTATTTCTCTGGATTTCTCTTGAATTCTTTGGATTTCCCCAATCTCCAAATCATCAAAACAATGCCTGTATACATGCCCATCACCAGATGAAGTACACAGAAATAATATTGATTATATTATTGTCTCTGCTTTTTAGTATGCTAGTATACTAAAAAGCAAAGACATCACCCTGCCAACAAAAGTGTGTATAGTCCAAGCTATGGTTTTCCCAGTTGCAATGTATGGCTGTGAAAGTTGGACCATAAGAAAGACTGAGCACCGAAGAATTGAGGCCCTTGAACTATGGTGCTGGAGAAGACTATTGCGAGTCCCTTGGATTGCAAGGCGATCAAACCTGTCAGTCCTAGAGGAGATCAACCCAGACTGCTCTTTAGAAAGCCAGGTCCTGAAGATGAAACTCAAATACTTTGGCCACCTAATGAGAAGGAAGGACTCATTGGAGAAGAGCTAATGCTGGGAAAGATTGAGGGCAAAAAAGAAGATGGGGACGACAGAGAATGAGGTGGCTGGATGGAGTCACTGAAGCGGGTAGGTGTGAACTTAAAGGGACTCCAGAGGATGGTAGAGGACACGAAGGCCTGGAGGAATGTTGTCCATGGGGTCGCAATGGATCAGACATGACTTTGCAACTAACAACAACAACAAATATTATTGTACAAAGAGGTGGAAGAGCTCAGTTATAACAATAAAGACATAGCTAGAGACTGAGGATAAACAGACCATGAATTTCAAGTTCATGCTCATGTGTAATTTCCAAGTCAAGCTAAAGAGGAAAAATGGTGATAGCTATTTGCCGTCATCTCTTGAGAATATATCACCATTTTTAAGGATAACATCAGAAACTGCTTGGAAGCCTCCTCATTGATAAAAACCAGAGGAACTATGGACTTAAATCAAAGAGGTTGTTAAGAATATATGTAAAAGAGACAGCCAACAACCAAGGAGCAGAAGAAAGCAAATGGGATATTCAAATTAATTGTAGAAATTATCAAGAAGAGAAATTGTTAAGAAGCCAAAGGCAAGAAAGATAAAGATCTCAAGAAGCAACTTAATTAAGGATTTCAGAAAGTTTTTAGAAGAGATAGCAAACAGGAACACAATGTCTTATGTAAAAACATCAGTCTTAATCTTAATTATGGAGTTACAGCCAGAAAACACAAAATATATCGTGTGTGTGTATCTCTCTGTGTGTATGTTTGTGTGTGTGTGTGTGTATACACATATATACCAACACAAAAGATAGAAACACACCCAGAAAAATAATGAAAGAATTTCAAAAGATCACTGAACTCTGAAATTTCTAACACTAAATTGGTATACTAGACAGATTAGCAATTGATTCAAAAATGATTAAACAAAAATAGGAGCATACTGAAGTTTTGTATACTAGGAATGGCAGCATCCACAATACTTCAGAAGTTATTTCTTTACATATCAGAGCCTCAAGTAGTAGAAGTGACAATAAATCAGCATTCCAATTGCTACTAAGTCAGGGGGTTAATGGTATTGATGGAATGTCTTCAGAAAAATGGGAACCAACAGAAGAATCCATAAAGATTTTAACTGAACCCATCAGCAAATATGGGGAATACAATGATCTAGAGATTGGAAGAGGTAGCTCCATGTATTGATATTGAAGAAAGGAGATGTAAGAAAGTGAACAAACTATTATACAATATTTTTAAATTCACATACTACAGAAATAATGCTTAGGATTGTCTAATGCAGATGTTTACATGCCTAATGCTGACACTGAGGAGTGCCTAATGCTGACACATAAGATCCTCCTGTGGGACAGCAGGTTGGACTTCAGTCTGAGGAAGCTTCTAGGATTCAATCAGCTGAAGCTAATCAACATGATCAGGAATTTTGCTGATCAACAGTCACTAGAAGCAGCTGTGCCTGCTGTCAGACAGTGAGGCATTGCAATTGGAAAGACCATTCAACCTCAGAGCACACAGTATACAATGGCGAGCAGAGCAATGGCATTCAGTGCCTCTCCTTGCACACCTTGAAAGCTCATAGCCTTTCAAATAATTTTATCAAATTTCAAAAGAACGATAAAATACAAAATCACAATGGGGAAAAATAGAAGAGGTGGGGAAAAAGAAGGAAACATTTCTTAGAAAAATACATAAAAGAAATATATAAAGAGTGGTTTCTGATTTCTCCCCACCCCCGGTACTGATAGAATATATAATATAGTAGCCTTTTGCTCTGGGTTTCAATACATAAAAGCTATATAACAATAATACAATACAAACACTACAAACACTCTTTTATTTCTCTCTCTCTCTCTCTCTCTCTCTCTCTCTCTCTCTCTCTCTCTCTCTCTCTCTCTCTCCCTCCTTCCCTCTCTCTCTCTCTCTCTCTCCCTCCCTCCCTCCCTCCCTCCTTCCCTCCCTCTCTCTCTTTCCCCTCCCTCTCTCCCTCTCACCTGGGGCACTGCTTTACATGGAAAGCAGTGATGGGTTTCACTTACCTTTGCTACCGGTTCTCTCCGGTGAACATGCGCAGAGCGTATTTGATGAAGTTCAGGCAGGTGGGCGGAGCCTCCCGCCGCCGCTACAGATTCACCCGAACCAGGGCAAACCGGTAGCAACCCACCACTGATGGAAAGGGAGATGGCAGAAATTCAAGTTAATTTCAGAAAAATCTGAGGAACAAAAGACATTTTGAAGTATTCTGACAATTGAGAATATCAAAGAGTAACAAAAAATAAATCAATTGTTTCATTGCTTATTATGTCAGCCAGGTGCTATGAGATGTGCTTAGAAAAATGGCAATCCCACAATATCTGATTGTTCTCATAAGGAACATATACACAGGACCAGGAAATCACAGTCCAAATAAAATATGTCAAAGCAATCAGTGAAGGAGTAAAATCCAAAACTGATGTCATTTCCTCTGACAGACAGTATAGCCCCTTCATTCATCCAGGAGAAATTCCAGTCTTGTGATCAATTTAATCCGTCTCCATATATTGGGGATTACAAATGATTATCTGGAAGACCATTTGACCGCTAAGGTCTCCATCCTGCCTAGGGACTATCTCTCCATGAACAACATTTTTGTGAGCTCCCATAAATGAGTCATAACTTAACATTACATGTTTCAACTTAGCAATTATCTTCACTCACCCCACAGTGCATATACTTTTCTCTATAGAGTAATATAAATAT
Organism: Pantherophis guttatus; assembly: GCF_059756535.1. NCBI lineage: Eukaryota > Metazoa > Chordata > Lepidosauria > Squamata > Colubridae > Pantherophis > Pantherophis guttatus. The sequence goes on along the minus strand of NC_142063.1, from coordinate 111,816,841 downwards.
GCTTTGCATTAAAGCCCAATTTCAACCTCATTCTTTTCATAATAATAGAGTTGGAAGGGACCTTGGAGGTCTTCTAGTCCAACCCTCTGCTCAAGCAGGAAACTCTATACCATTTCAGACAAATGGTTGTCCAATCTCTTCTTAAAAACCTCCAGTGCTGGAGCATCCACAACTTCTGGAGGCAAGTCGCTCCACTGATCTAAATGTTCTGTCAGGAATTCCATCAGGAACCTTAGTTCTAGGTTGGTTCTCTTCTTGATTAGTTTCTGTTAAGATATTTAATTAAATATACTGGAACAGTAAAGTGTATATGGGCCAGAACATACAGTTGCAGTTGATTGGTTGGATAGTGCTGGCTCCTGCATGAGGCAATATATTCTGTGATTGGTTGCTGTATGTAAGAAGGGGGAATCTCCCCTTTTCCTGCCTTTTTTCTTCTGTGTGCTTTGTATGCTGTTCTGTGATTTACCTCATGATGTAGTGATGTGCCTGACTATCTTCTTTGCTGTATATATAGATGTAAAATATATTTATTTATATAAAACTACAAGTTTGTGTCAGCATCTCTGACTCCATTTGGACACTGGCTGTGCAATTCCCTGATAGGTTGCAGGCTCAGAAGTGGCCTGAAATGCCAGTAATAATTTTTCTTGAGGTAAAAGTTTCTTCGTGAGCCTGAGGGAGGTTGAGGATGATTAGCTTCTAAGAACAACACAATGCTACTTGTTATAGGAATGGAAGGAGGATTTCCTTTGGCTCGTCTTAATGAGACAAATTATAGGTAATCCATTCAAGTTACGAATGTAATGGAGTTTGCCAATTACATTTATAACCCGAGGATTCATAGGAGTGAATCATGTAACTTGAATGTGATCATTCCTTGCTTTTGCCCACGCATTCGCTAATCAAATGCGCAGGTCATTAAGTTCACCAGATATCTCTGGGTGGGGAAGTCCATGGAGGGGCCTAATGCTTCTGACCACCCAAGGCCTCCCCTGACCCACTGAGATATCTTAGGCTTTCACACACATCACATCCTGACTGGGTCACTTACCTTACATAGATCTCAATGATACAAGGGAGCTGTCTCCTCTCCAGCCTCTCTATTGTGGTTTTGCCTTGAGCAAAGACTTTCCAAGACCTGCAGGGATGAGAAATTGCATTCCTATAGGGTCCGGTCATTTTTGCAAAAAGCCTTTGCCCCCAAGAACATAGGTCAGGAGGGGCGCACGTGTCCCTCCAGGCCTCCGTTTATGGTGGCAAAGGCCTTTCCTCCATTTGCAAAATCTTTTGCCGCAGATCACATCCAGGCCTCTGTTTGTAGAGAAGTGTTATGATCTAGGCTTACTGAGTCATTAAAACACACGAGTAGCCCCAAAACCTCTTTTATTGCAACAGCTATTAATTACTTTCATTCACAGCTGAATCCCAATTAGTTGCAAAACTTCTGTCCTTCGGGAGAAGTCCTCTGGGATAATCACCAACCTTTATCTCCTTTGACACGCTGCCAAAGACCTACTTGGCAAAGTCACATGGAGTCCAAAATCAAACAGAGATGCACCACTGATCCATAGGTCCAGTACCTATGCAGACCCGGCAGGGGGATGGGGGAAATAGGCAGGGTGAATGTTGGAGTGCATCTGTGGTCTTTTGTAAGGGTGAACAACTGCTGTGGTGCTGCAACATTCGTAACTTCGGGACTGTGTCATAAGTACTTGAAGGGGGGTAATGGCATAACTTTGAATAGTTGTTAAGTGAACTGTCATAACTCGAGGATTACCTGTATCTCTCATGGAACCTAAAAATAGAGATGTTTCTGCAGAGGAAGGATTTGTGGACAGTTATAAGCAATCCTCCAGTAGATCTCAATGAGGAACAGCAAAGGCAAAATGAAAAAACACTAGCCAGCATAATTTTGTGTTTGGGAGATAGTCAGGTAATACATGTGAGTGGACTAAAATCTGCTAGAGAATGCTGACTTGCCTTACACAGAATTTATATAAGAGAAAAGGCGTGCACAAAGTAATTCTCACCAGAAAGTTTTATAGGGCCAGGCTAAAGTCTGGACAAAATCTGTCAGATTACCTCCAGTTCATGAGGAAAACCTTCCTTGAATTAGAAGCATGAGGAATGATGTTTTCAGAAGCACACAAAGTATATGCTGTGCTAAGTTCCCTTATTTGGGACGTGTTAGTAGCAAGCCTTGAATCCATGGACAAGAATGATCTAACTATGAGTTGGGTGACTGGGAGGCTTTTGGAAGAAGAGCAGAAAAGTTTAGAGAGAAACATTGAATGCGGGAGAAACGATACTAATTTACAACTCAGTCAGAAAGGAACTACATTCCAGAGAGATAACAAGGTGGGAGAAAAAGTCTGTATAGTGAAACGCTGCTTTGCATGTGGCTTTGCATGTGGATCCACTTAGCATATCCAGAGTAATTGCCCAGTAAGAGATTTAAAAGATACAAATAGAGAGAGACAGCGCAACAAAGGAAGAAAGAAGACATACAGATTTCTGTGATAATAGCAACTAGCAAAGACACTAAAGACATTTGGTTGTTGAAGAGTGGGGCAAGTGAGCATATTATAAATAACTCAGATCTTTTTTCCAGTCTGGAACCAGCTGATGAGGAATATGTAAGCCTGGCAAATGGTAATCATTCTTTTGTACATGGGCAAGGAACAGTATATGTACCATGCATTGGTGAGTCATTTGATAAGATTTTATGTCTATCAAATTTAGATCACAATTTGCTGAGTATGTTTTGCTTAGACAACGAAAGTTATGAGGTAATTTTTGCAAAGGAAATATGCAAGGCCATAAAGAATAATAGGGTGTGTGGACAAGATTTCAAACTGAACAATTTATATGTTTTGAACCACAAGGAAACTGGTGGCAGAGTGCAGACAATCTTTTCAAATGAACCAAAGCATAAAGGGTGTGCACATTTATTACAGAGAAGGCTGGATCATGCAATCTTTAAAGTATAACAGAAAATGCCTGACCTGGCTGTAGGTTTGAATGTTTAAAAAGAGAGCCTTGAGGTATCCCACTACATACCTCCCTCCATGTAGATGCAGGACTAAGTGTTGAGTGTGCTTGGTCAGCTAATTATGAATCCATCTGATGGTATTGCTATCTAACCTTATCAAGTAGTAGTTTTTTGTCTATTTTATCAAATGTCTTACTGAAGTCCAACTAAATCATATCCATAGCATTTCTGTGGCCTACTAATTTTGTCACATTGTCAAAGAATGTAAGAAGATTTGTCTGGCATGATCTGTTTCTGACAAACCCATGTTAGCATCTGGCTATGACTTTGTTTGCCTCTATAAACCTGAAAATCTCTTGTCCACAGATTCATTGCTTATCTTTTTCCAGAATATTCTCAGGTATTGATGTCAGGCTGGGAAGATTCTGGAAAAGATAATCAAGCAACATGCTGTGTGTACCTTACAGACCTCCTTCAGATAAGGCACAGGCTATCTTGGAAGGCTCCAACCTATCCCTGTCCCAGAGAACCACAAACTACAAATTATTTGCAACCTCCAGCACCCACTTTGCAATTCTATGTAGGGGGAAATGCAGCAATATTTTTTCTTTAACCTACAGGGATCTTATTTTATTTGGAACGATAAGGTATTCAGAAAAGAAGCAGTTTAAAGGTTAATTCTTTAGATCAAGTCTGAGAAAATGGAGGATTTATCATTTTGGCTTTATGTCATTCATATCTTCTTGATTTAAGAGGTTAATAGCTCCTCTTAGTAGCAAGTAGAGGGTGAATGTCAAATTGCTGGCCTTGCGAACTGTGGAAGTAGAACAAGTAACAAAGGAAACAAATCTGGGGGGGAAAATGATAGATTTTAATTCATTCCCCCTTCCTTTGTAAAAGTCTCCTTTGGAAAGATATTCTATGCTGGGGAATATGAGGAAAAATATTACTGCAAACTATATGATATTTTATTTTTACTTTTTCTTGGATAAGCACACAATAGGGTGGAGATATGAGAACATTAATAAAAACTGATTTAGTAAGGCTTGTCAACCAGATGTTACTTCGAATGTATGTTTGTCCCATCAGTTATTCTGCAACACATTTGATATGAAATGGTTTCTTAGGATTTGGGGAATGAAAACAAGTGACCAGTTTTCCCAGGACAGGTTTCAAAGCAATAATCCAGTTTTTAGGAGCACATTCTCACCATCTTATAGCAGAATCTTTATGGGGAAAAGGCTCACTTTGTGTTCCCAGCAGAAGAGCAGCCGCAGATTGATGCTAGCCCTAGTACAAAACCTTTCAGCATTGACCATCCATTGAACCTGCACAAAGGTTTGATACAGAACACGAAGAATGGGAAGTAATAGTCTCAGAAATAGATAGGTTTTCTTAAGAGTGTTTTGGTTTTCTTTCATTCATTAGGTTTAGATGTGGAGAAATGAACTGTGTTAGTATAAGGAGACAATATGGAGAGGGAGGCATTGGGTATCCATATATACAAACGTCTTGGAAAAGGAAAGAATATTGACTACTCTAGTGAGAAAGGAACAAATTGGAATAAAACAGGCAGCTCTTGCTACCAAAGTGAGAGTTCTAAAGAGGTTCACCAAATCTCAGCCCCTTGGCTGTCTCCCATTCATAAATGGTGATACACAGAGGTGATCAAATCGTGGTGTCTCTGCTAAAGAAGAGGAATCGAGAGGTGATCAATTCATTATTGGAAATATCCTATGCTCTCCATAATTAAGTCATCCTTTCTTACCAAGTTAATGTAGTTCTGTTGCTGTCTGAACATCTCCCACTCCTAATTCATGGAGATAAGCTTCCTGCCAGTCCTTCCTGTATACCGTACCTTCAGGCAGCTGCAGAAAGAGAAAGGAGAAGGGAATTGGCGACAGTGTGAACATCTTCACCAGGCAATCTTTTCTGTGCTCTTTCTGGCTGAAATCTTTTCTGGATAAACCAGTGCCCAAAAGGAGCCTCCCTCAGCCGGGAACTTGCTGCAATATATCTGCAAAAGCTGTGAGGATGGGCTTGCACTCATAGTGAACACCATGCTTGGCACACAGAGATTTCACCAGAGGAGCCACCTTGTAGAAATTGTGTCAAGACATGGTGGGGAAAAGGCTGCAAGAAGAAAAGAGGGTGTCAGGTGACTATCCCAGACATTTTGCTAGATCCAAAACATGGCAGCCCTGCTTAACATTGGCCATGTGAGATGTATGACTGCCCTGAAGGTCTCCCGCTCCAACACACACACTTCTATGGTCTTGCTTCTTCTCTAGCTCATACTCACTGATGTTCAATCTGGAAGTTCAGGTGCCCAGTGAACCAGTCATTGCATCAGGAATGGTCAACGTTACATGTTGCTGAGAGCTAAGGGAGAAAGACACAGTGGGTGAAGCCCTCCAATCAGCCCATTCCTTTTCAGCCATTGTTGCTTCCTATCATAGGGAGACTCTGTAACAAGAAACTCTTATTCTTGGCTTGTGGGTCTGGACTTCTGTTTGGTTTCTCTTTGTTCGTTCTGGGTTTTCTAAACATTTGAATGTAAACGTTTGACTCAGACTAGCTCTAATAGACAATGTACCTTGTATAGTAAACCTTGTGCCTAAGAGACTGGCACTGAAATCTTAAAGGCCAGACATGTACAATTTGAGGGTCCAAGAACAATTGTTATCTTAATTTGGTAGAAGAAAAGGAAGAGAACGTTTTAAAATATAAGACTGGAAAATAGGCATTTATCCTTAGTTTTAAGTACAGTAAATAGAAATGAAAGTGAGAACCAGTTTGATATAATGGTTAAGGCAGGGGTATCAAACTGGCGGCCCGTGGTCTGGATCCATCATGCAGGCCACACCCACCCCAGCTCCAGAAGGGGGAAAACATCATGAAATGTCACATGACGGCAACCACGATGCCATGGGTTTGACACCCATGGCTTAAGGCATCAGATGAGAAACCAGGAGACTGTGAGTTCTAGTGCTGCTTTAGTCACAAAACCAGCATGATGATCTGGGTCCAGCCTTTTTCTCTCAGCCGTAGGATGCAGGCAAGGGCAAACTACTTCAAAAAAAAAAACCCTTTACCAAGAAACCTGTGGGGACTTGTCTAAGCAATTGCCAGGAGTCAAAAATGACATGAAAGCAACCAAACACACGTTACACACACACAAATGGAATGAAATAAATTGTATTCCTCCCTACAGTTTTTGAGGTGGCATATCCTGCACAGCATTCAGAGGCAAATGTAAATATCAGCCCATTCAAAAATGTTGTTGGCAACTGTACTCTCTATTTCCACCTAACAGCTTGTTGACCACTAAGGCAAATGGTGACAGATAGATGAGGAGAAGGTTTTCACTGCTGCCTCTGTTTCTTACATGGCCTATGATTAATTAAAGAAGGGTCTTTCTCTCTCTCTCTCTCCCCCTCCTCTCTCCCTCTCCTTCTCTTCAAGGTGCAGTTCAAATAGAAGTGAGGCTTTCTTTTTCCATAAATTGAACTTTGAACTGCTTGCATATATTGATAGCTGGGCTGCGGTTATACAAGGCAATTATACTGAGAACAATTTTTAATTGGAGCTGTCTGCTACTTACTACTTTGCATATGTTAAGCACATCCTTTAACATGGATCTTGCTCAACTCAAATCTCCAACTATGTGAATCCCTGCTATATCTACCTACGGTATATGCCAATCCATTTGCCATGCCCTCAGCATATAATTTGTGTATAAACTGTTGTTCTTCTTTGGCCGCATCTAGTGGCTGGGACCAAATACCAATCTGTATTGTTCGGAAGCTGACCTAGCCCTTTAAGAGACATCTTCCCATCAACCCTTACTCCAAAAACAAATGCATCCTGGGAAGCCAGACTCCATTTCCTTTAGCATTCTGAAGAAACTGAAGCACCAGGAAGAATCCAGCCTAATCCATGACACATGTTTACCATAGGACAAAAATCCACATCCCATACACACAGCATCACTGGTGAAATTTAGATTTATCTGCATTTGTTAATTGTTATGCCCACCAGCAACTCAACACTGCCTACTTTGTATTTGAGTTCTTATTGTATGTAGTTCTATTTTTCCCCAGTTTCACCCATCCTGTCCCTTTAATAAAGCATCCAGTTCTATTCACATGGTCTGTTTTATTGGAGGATAGGTGGGTTTAGTTACATGTCAAGCTGCACACAAAGTAACATGTAGTAAGGACAGAATAGTGAAACAGTGGCTACCCAGCAACTGGGATCTGGGGTAGTGACTACACAGAGGCCTGCTACCCAGTCACTGTAGTCACCTGCATATGGCAATACAGAAGTCTCCATACAGTCGAGCACCTCCAGAAGACACCATGTCACATAACTAGCTATCTTCATACAAAGTCTTAAATCTGTAGTTCTTCCAAACAGTCATCAGCAAGTAATGCACTTGCTATTGCAAGTGCAAAGGCTGAAGCAGCAAAAGCACGAGCATCCTTTACTGAACAAGAAATGGAAATGAAAAAAGAGAGAGCATGGTTAGAGGCCAAAAGAATATAGAAAGAATCTGAAAGAATGCAGCAAGAGGCATCCCTGGAAATGCAGGAAGCCCTGTTAGAAGTGAACCTAGAGTGGCTTGCTATAGAGAAAGAAGTAGCAGCTGTCACAGCCAAAGGCAAAGCCCCAGAAAGAGCTGTATGTTCTGACAATGAATGCAGCAAATCAGTGATGGGTTTCAAAATGTTTTACTACTGGTTTTGTGGGTGTGGCTTGGTGGGCGTGGCATGGCTTGGTGGGCGTGGCTTGGTGGGCGTGGCAGGGGAAGGATACTGTAAAATCTCCATTTCCTCCTGATCAGCTGGGACTTGGGAGGCAGAGAATAGATGGGGACGGAGCCAGTCAGAATTTTTACTACTGGTTCTCTGAACTACTCAAAATTTCTGCTACCGGTTCGCCAGAACTGGTCAGAACCTGCTGAAACCCACCTCTGTAGCAAATGCAGCAACTGAACTCCAATATACTTTGCAATGCATTTCAGAGTGCATCTATCAACACTCCAGGCCAAGCAGCAATACTCACCTAGATGGAAAAGACAACCTTCAAGAAGCAAGCCAGAGATGCTACACAGTACCACTACAAGCCAATGACGAGCCTCAAGCCTACAAATGAGAGAGCTCCAAGCAAAGCTGCACCCTACATCCAAGGTACCTGAGTCTGCAAGTTAGCCTAAGGATCAGCCTTCATTCCAGAGCAGCATAGAAAGGACCAGCTGAAACCAGAGACGGTTAAACGGTATGACTACACAATACTTTTTCACCACAGCAATGCACAGTCAGATAATCAAGCCATCATAGCAGAGGTGGGTTTCAGCAGGTTCTGACCAGTTCTGGAGAACTGGTAGCAGAAATTTTGAGTAGTTCGGAGAACCGGTAAATATCACCTCTGACTGGCCCCATCCCCATCTATTCTCTGCCTCCCAAGTCCCACTGATCAGGAGGAAATGGGGATTTTGCAGTAACCTTCCCCTGGATTGGGGTGGGAATGCAGATTTTACAGTATTCTTCCCTTGCCACGCCCACCAAGCCACGCCCACAGAACCAAGTCATGCCCACCAAGCCACACCCACACAACCGATAGTAAAAAAATTTGAAACCCACCACTGCACCATAGGATTTGCCAAGTTTTTGGAACAACATGACTTTTATGGTGTTTAATGGTCACCCTGAAAGCTATAGAGCCTAGTGATTGTCTTTTCAAAATGCCATCATAGGCTTAGATTTGTCATGCAGTGAAGAGATAATAATTAAATGGCTCAGAATTGGATCTGCATAGCATGCAAAACAAATCAGGACAATAAACGTAAATTACTCTGTGACAGGCCTTAAAATGATCTGGGACAGACATGATGAGTGTTATGGTTCAGCAGAAGCAGTAGAAAATGCACTATTCAAAAGACTTGATAGCTTTCCAAAAATAGCTAACAGACCTTATCAGAAACTTAGGGAACTTAATGACTTACTGACAGAACTTCAAGCTAAGTTGGAAGATGATTTGCCAGGACTTGCATTTCTTGACACAGCCAGAGTTGTCAACCCCATTGCACAAAAATTATCCCATAACTTACAAAAACAGTGGCTCACACAGGACTCCAAATACAAAAGAAAGTACAATGTTCCATTTCCCCCCTTCTCTGTTTTTGTGGACTTTAGTATCTTGTTACTAAGTCGAATTAGTAGATGGAAAACATGCCTGAATTTACCAGCTCTTATTGAGTGCAACCAGATTCCTGACTATAGATCTGAAATCCCTACACCAGATGCACAATTCATCACCCACATTTGAACTGCATAGCACACCTGATACCAGAGCTTAATCCTCAGGCTCAGATAATTTTGCTCCTAGGAAGAGATATCTTACAAGTCCACAAAGCAAGACCTCAGATTAGTGGTCCCCACAATGCTCCATATGTCCAGAAATTAAGCCTAGGATGGGTCATTATAGGAGATGTCTGTTTAGAAAGCGAGCAAAAACCAATCTCTGTTAACAACATGCTTACAAGCACATTAGAGAATGGACATTTAGAAATGATGGAGCAAACAATCAGAATAGAGCTGGAAGGAACCTTGGAGGTCTTCCAGTCCAGCTCCCTGCTCAAGGAGGAGACCATTATACCATTTCAGGCAACTGACTGTCCAGTAGAACTTGAATGATCTAGGCCAGACAGATTATGCCTAAAGACTGAAGTGCTAAACTGATTCCCCACCCCCCCTGGATTTCTTGTTGGTCCAAGATAACATTCCTGTGGAGTAGAGGAAAAAAATCCTGGTTTTTTCCCCCCCAGATAGAACCATATTTACTTCTGATTAAGATGGCAATATGAGAAGTTAATAGTTCCAAAGAGAAACAAACTTCTCTTCTTCTAGCCAATTTCATACCAAAGGAAGTGATTAAAGGCTATTCTAACACTAATTCCAAAAAAGTGTCATAACTGCAATAAATATTAAGGTATACTTTCAAAATGCCAATTAAACATTTAAAAAGATTCTAACAACTGATAATGTCTACAGGCCTTTAAATCTGTAAGCTAATCAGCCTGCTTTCTCCTTTATATGTACAAGCTAAAACAAGTCGAAAGAATGAGCTGTTACAATTTATCATCCATTCCCATGCTTGAGGCTTTGTACAACTTGCTTTGCAACCTTTAGGACAGGAAGTTGGTAATGTAATTCTCAACAGAAACAACTATTACTTATATTTTTAATCTCTCGGGAGATTACAAATAGTCAAGATTTGATCAAGAATACAAAGATCATATTTAGATCTCCTGATTGGTTATTACACCCTATTCCTATTTTTCAGCCCTAAAAAAAATTGAAATCACTATGAGAGCCACTTTGGTCTAATAGTTAAGATGTTGGCGTAGAAACCAGAAGACACTGACTTCTAGTCCCACCTTAGGCAAGCGGCTGGATGACTTTGGGTCAGTCACTTTTTTTAGGCCAACTCAGCTCACAGGGTGATAGTTGTGGGGAAAATAGGAGGAAGAAAGAGTTGTGGATATGTTCACTGCTCTATTTATGAAAAAACAGTAAAAGTGAGATTTAAAAAATCTAAAATAAATCTTGTTGAAGAACTCACTCTTATTGATAATCAAGGCCATGGGAACTCACAAAAAGATTCCCCTTTAGACATGGTGGAATCTATGATTTGGGCAGATGATGGCCTGAAAACAAATTTTTAAAAGTGACCTTTTGATAGTGTACCTTGCCAAGCTATATTTAGTATAAGACTTTGCAGCTGATAAGCCTCCCGTCCACCTCAAGTAGAGTAACAGCAGCACTCTGTTAATATGTTAGGATGAAATAGGATGCAAAACATCCCTTAATCAAAGTCTTTTAGACTAAATGTCAAAATCTTTTTGTTTACTTTTACTAAATTAATTCCAAAACTTCAAATGTTGAGACACAGGACATAGCAAAAGAGTCAGAGAAGAGAAATAAATGCCAAAAGAAATCAAGAGAGCCAGTTTGGTGTAGTGGTTAAGGTATCAGGCTGGAAAGCTGGAATCCGTGAGTGCTAGTCCATGTTAGGCACAAGCCAACTGAGTAACCTTGGGCCAGGCCTTCTCTCTCAGCCCTAGGAAGGAGGCAAAGGCAAACCACCTCTGAAAATCTTGCCAAGAAAACTGAAGGGACTAGAACAAGTTGTTTTCAGGAGTCAAAACTGACTTGAAGCCCTCTTCCTACCCCTTTTAACAAGCAAATTACCAACCTCCAGGGGAAAAAACCCTCAAAATGAAATGATACTTATATAATCTATTACTTTAAAAGTTACATTGAAAAGAAGAACAACAGGAGGAAAAAGGTAAAAGTAAACAGATTGGATGGACAGTTAAAATTTAACTTTTTAATACAATAGATTATGAAAGGGTATGTATGTATGTATGTATAGTATGTATGTATGTAAAGTATGTATGTATGTATGTCTTGGAATTCTAAAAAAACAGTCAAATTTGTTGGAAAATAAATTATCATCTGATTATTAAAGTCAATAATGTTAGCTACCTGGGCATTTGATTCAATCCTATTCAATGCTATTGCAGTGGAACTGTCACTGGAAGACAGTATTTTTGAAAGCAAAATCTTCTTTTGCTTTGATATTTTTATCCTAAAATTTCCAATAATGAAGTGATCACCTCTCTGTTCCCCTTCTTTAGCAGAGACATCAGGATTTCATCACCTCTACATGTCATGATTTACGAATGGGAGACAAGCAGTGGGCTGAGTGGAAATTTGTTTTGGTGGCCCTCTTGGGATCTCTGATTTTGGGTTGATTGGCAGCAAATGTAGGAAAAGGGAAATGATACAAAGAGTGTTTTACTTTAAGTAGTTGGGAACATTGGCAAAGGAGCTGATAAGCATTCAATTACTTCTTTGCCTTGCCTACTGTTGCCATCCCTTTTAGACCCTGATTAACCACATCTATCATACACCCACCCAGGTCATTCGAGTGAGACACTACCAAATGAATTTGGAGTGAGAAATAATTATACTTTGCAAGATCCAACTTTGTGTAATGATCAGCAATCATTATAAAGCACTTTCCAATTTGAGTTTCTTTAATGAGTCTTTTTTCATTTCTTGACAGTGGTTCATTCAGTTCATATTCATTTGAAGAAGTAAAGACTTATGGAGATCTTCCTCCAGGAGCTTTTCCATTAGATGTAAAGTAAGGACCATCTTCTTCCTGTGATGCTACCAGAAATGGGCTCCCTTCCTTTTTCTTCTCCTCTATTCCCAAGCCAAGACAGCATGATGCTATCTGTTACAGAAATGAGAGGAGGAATGTGGCTCATCTTAATGAGACAAAAATTATCTCTCATGGAGCCTAAAAATGAAGATGTTTCTGCAGAGAGAGGATTTGTGGACAGTTGTAAGCAATCCTCTAGCAGATCTCAATGAGGAAAAGTAAAATGAAATAGCATAGCCAGCATACTTTTGTGCTTGGAAGATGTATGTTGTGTTTAGTTCTCTTGATGATACATGGGACATGTTAGTAGCAAGTCTTGAGTCTATGAATGTGAATTAACTATGAGTTATGTAACCAGGAGACTTTTGGAAGAAGAACAGAAAAGATTAGAGAAAAATGATGCACACCAGAGAAATGATAGTAATTTACAACTCCGACAGAAAGACGACACATTCCAAGGAGATAACAAGGTGAGAGAGAAAGTCTGTGTAGTAAAATGCTGCTTTGCATGTGGATCCACTGAACGTATCTGTAGAAATTGCCCAGTAAGATGATTAAAAGATACAAGGATGAGACAGAAAGCACAATGACAGAAGAAGGAAGATGCACAGATTTCTATGGTGACAGCAACCGGAAAGACATTAAAGATGTTTGGTTGTTGAAGAGTGTGGCAAGTGATCATATTGTAAATAACCCAATTTTTTTTTCCAGCCTGGAACCAGCTGATGAGGAATATGTAAGCCTGGCAAATAGTAATTTTTTTAAAAAAAAATTATTTATATGCTGCCCTTCTCCGGAGACTCAGGGCGGCTTACAATGCGTTAAGCAATAGCCTTCATACTTTTGTATATTTATACAAAGTCAGCTTATTGCCCCCACAAACAGGGTCCTCATTTAACCTACCTTAGAAAGGATGGAAGGCTGAGTCAACCTTAGAATTAAGAATTATAATAATAATTCTTTTATTATATATATTTAGTATATATAATAAAATTATATATTATTTAGTATATGTACCATGTATTGGTGAACTGTTTGATAAGATTTTATGTCTATCGAATTTAGATCACAATTTGCTGAGTGTGTCTCATTTAGATAATGAAGAGTATGAAGTAATTTTTGCAAAGGGTACTTGCAAGATCATAAAGAATAACAGGGTGTGTACACAGGGTTTAAAATTGAGCAATTTATATGTTTTGAACCACAAGGAAACTGGTGGCAGTGTGCAGACAATCTTTTCTAATGAAGCAAAGCATAGTAGGTGTGCACATTTATTATACAGAAGGCTGGATCATGCAAGCTTTAAAGTATTGCAGAAAATGTTTGACCTGACTGTAGATTTGGCTGTGAAATATTGTGACAACTATTTGAATCATACTATTTGCAAAGAGACAAAATCAAAAGTATACCCTGTAAGCAAAAAAAAGTGATAAGAAATCTGACCTTTTTCAATTAGTTCATGTTGATTTAATTGGTCTTCTATCTCCATTAATGGAAAGGGCCAAATTTGCTTTGGTAATTGTTGATGATTTCTCAAGATATGAGTTTTGTTATTTACTAAAAAGCAAAACAGAAGCATTTCAAAAATTTAAGCAGTGGGCAATAGTTTGCAGAGAGAAAGTATAATCAAAGTGTATGTCAACTACAGACAGAGGTACAGAGTTCAAGTCTAATAAGCCATAGGAAGTCTGTTGTACTTATCGCAATGGTCAAGACTAGATATTGCCAATTCAGTCAACATTTTAAGCCAACACATCAGTGGTGGGTTGCCCCCAGTTCGGACTGGTTCTCAAGAACCAGTAGTAAAACTGGTGGGAAGCTCCGTCTACTGACCCGGATGTCATCAGAAGTGATCTGTGCATGCGCTGGCACCATGCAAACTGGTAGTAAAGGTAAGTAGAACCCACCCCCGCAACACACATCAAAGCCTGTAAAACAACACTTGTTAGGAATTAAAAGAATACTACTTTATTTAATGGGAACCATGGATTTAGGATTGCATTTACAACCATCAAGTGAATTGGAATTGAAATGTTTTGTAGACAGTGATTGGGCTAATGATGTACAAGATAGAAAGTCAATGTCAAGATTTATTATAATGTTTGCAAATACACTGGCTGGCTGGAAATCTAGAAAACAGACTTCAGTTGACATTTTCACTGCTGAAGCAGAATTCATAGTGTTGTGAGAGTTGGGCTCAGAGATAACATGGTATATACAATTGTTAAAGGATTTGGATATTGAAGTGAAAGCAGCTATGCCAGCATTCGAAGCTAACACAACATATATATATAAATGGCAACAGGTAAGAGAATTAAAAACCAGAAGCAAGAAGCAAGTTGACATAAAACATTGTAATATTAGAGAAGCAGTGAAAGAAAATGCAATAGACTTAATTTATTGTCCATCAGAAAATAATTTAGCTGACCTCATGCCAAAGCCATTAAGTATACAAAAACACAAGGATCTTATAAGCTTAGTTTAAATGCTGTCCAGTTATAACCTGGAGGGGTGTTAGGATATTTAATTTAGTAGCTAGAACAATTAAGTGTACAGTAGCCAGAGCACACAGTTGTAATTGATTGATTGGAGAGTGCTGGCTCTTGCATGAGGCAATCTACATTATATTTGGTTTTTGTGGAGAGTTTCCCCCCCCCCTTTTCTTTCTTCTCTGTGATTGTATGCTCTTTGATTTCCTCATGATATTCTTGTTTTTCTAACTATCTTGTCTGCTATAAATATAAATGTTAAATATATGTATTTATATAGAAACTACAAGTTTGTGTCAGTGTCTCCTATTTCATCTGGACAGCTTGCTGCCCAATTCCTATACAGAATTGGACACATACTGCCCCCTGGTGGTCAATGTATTTGCAAAAGGTGTTTTTTTTTTTTTAATGATGTCTTCTGAGGCTCCATTCTGTCTCCAGTACATGGAGTTCTGGGGGTGGGGTGGAGCAGATTTAACAGATTTTAACAGATTAACAGAGTTGTAAGGGACTTTGTAGATCTTCTAGTCCAACCCCCCACCCAAGCAGGAGACCCTACACCATTTCTGACAAATGGCAGTCCAGTCTCTTCTTGAAAGCTTCCAGTGATGAAGCTTCCACAACTTCTGAAGGCAAGCTATTCCATTGGTTGATTGTTCTCACTGTCAGAAAATTTCTCCTTATTTCTAGGTTGAATCTCTCCTTGATCAGTTTCCATCCATTATTCCTTGTCTGGCCTTCAGGTGCTTTGGAAAATAGCTTGACCCCTCCTCTCTGTGGCAGCCCCTCAAATATTGGAAGATTGCTATCATGTTTCCTCTCATCCTTCTCTTAGACTAGACTAGCCTCTTAGACTAGACTAGACTAGCCATGCAAAGTACTTCCAACTGTTCATCATATGTTTTAGCCTCCAATCCCCTAATCATCTTGGTTGCTTTTCTCTGCACTTTTTCTAGAGTCTCAACATCTTTTTTATAGTGTAGTGACCAAAACTGGATGCACTATTCTAGACTGGAGGTCAAGGTTTCCCAGTTGTTAATGTCCATTCCCAGGGCCTTTAGGTCCCTCTTGCAGATATCCTTATATCGATATACTGGGCCTAAGATGGAACCTTATGATACCCCTCCATGTAGACATAGTACCATTAAGGACTACTCATTGAGTACGGTTTGTCAGCCAGTTACAAATCCATCTGATGGTGATGCTATCTATCTCATGTTTTTCTATCTTATCAAGAAGTAAAATAGATTTGAAATTAGGGGTCATCACTATGCTGATGACTCCCAAATCTATTTCTTTATAATATCTCCAGGTAATAATGTTTTCTCCTGCTTGCAGAGGATAACATGTTGGATGAGGGATAATAAATTGAGGCTGAATCCAGACAAACCTGAAGTGCTCATTGTGAGTAATGACAGTTCCAG
Organism: Pantherophis guttatus; assembly: GCF_059756535.1. NCBI lineage: Eukaryota > Metazoa > Chordata > Lepidosauria > Squamata > Colubridae > Pantherophis > Pantherophis guttatus. The sequence goes on along the minus strand of NC_142063.1, from coordinate 111,800,696 downwards.
AAAGTGGTAGATCTGCCACTAGATGTAGCAGTAGATCTATGCAGTTTCTGGGTGCTTCTGAAACCAGACGTTTGGATGGCTTCATAAATTGAAGTGAAAGTCAGGAGCACTTTCTAGCAATATTATCAATGAACCAATTGCAACCTTTCTATGAAGAAAATCACCTAAATCCTTGCATGCAAATACTTGTCTCAGTTTGATTTCATGATGCATTTCATACAGCTATCTTTGTGTTTGCACTAGAAACATCTCTAGGAACCTCTATTAAAATACAGCAGTCAAGCTGATCTCTTCTCAAAGAGATCAACTTATTCTTTATTGAAGATTTCATGCACCCTTTTGTTTCTAGAAAGGTTCAAAGCTCTGGTTATTTTTTTTAAAGCTTCATAATGCTTGGATCAGATTTACAGTATGTTAGAAAATGTTATTCCCTGCACTTTGACATCATTGGATAGCTCTGCCAACAGTTTCTGCAGGTCTGTCTCATGCCAGGTTGGGATTAAACCTTCTCTATAGCTGCTCCAGTTTTTCCTAAAGTCCCCCCAGCACAGTTCAGGGTGCTAATCATTTATTTGCTTTCAAAAAGTCTTGAAAACATCTTTCTTTGGATAGCTTTTTGTTATTGTAATGATTTACCTTGGCTTTATTTTTTAGTCCATGATATTATTTCCCCAGTGTATAGTGCCAAGAGAACTAAGTAATCAGGTAAAGTTAATTTAAAAAGAGAATACAAGAATAATGCTGCCACTGTCTTCTGGGATGATCACAAGAACTGGATTTTGTGGATATACTGTACCATTAAGAGGGGGTCTCAAAATGCCTAATTTAAGATTATATTACGAAGCAGCGGTCTTATCACAAATTAGTGACTGGTTTAACTTAACTGAGGGGAGAATTTTGAATCTAGAAGGTTATGATTTGTTATATGGATGGCATGCCTATTTGTTATATGACAAAAAAGTGGATAAAGTATTTAAGGCCCATATACTTAGAAATGCTTTGTTGAGGGTTTGGAAAAAATATCAATATAAGTTAAATTATAAGATACCTGTATGGGCAAATCCTAGACATGCAATAGAAAATATAAGTATAGAACAAAAACAGGAGGTGATTACCTATAAAGAGCTTCTTATTATGGAAAGGGGGTTAATGTATTTGAAACCTTTAGATACATTGAGAGAAGAAGGTATAATTTATACATGGTTTCAGTACGGTCAACTTCAAGCTAGATGGAAGGAAGATCAAAAAACTGGCTTCGTGCAAAATGAGGAGAATTTGGTAAAACAAATTAGAGATCAAAAACAAATGCATATTAAAAGGTTGTATAATGCTTTATTGGAAATAGACTCTGAGACGGAATTGGTTAAAGATTGCATGATTAAATGGGCACAAAATTTTCAAGAGCCAGTAATGATGGAGACTTGGGAAAAGATTTGGACTAGAAATGTGAAATTTACACAAGCACAAAATTTAAGAGAAAACTTTTATAAAATGTTTTATAGATGGCACTTAGATCCCAAAAAATTATCATGTATGTATCCTAATGTGCAAGCTAAATGTTGGAGATGTGACTGTGATGATGCAACTTATTATCATATATGGTGGACTTGTAGAAAAATCAAAGCATTTTGGATAAAGATTTGGTGGGTGATGCAGAATATTTTTAAAAAAAGACTGAAATTTACTCCACAGTTGTTTTTACTGGGTATAACTACAGACTGTACAGTTGCAGAGACTAAACTGATTTTGAACTTGATAACAGCAGCAAGATTGTTGATAGCACAACATTGGAAGAAGGATTTTTTGCCTACTATTGATGACTGGATATTGAAAGTAACTAATTTAGCTGAAATGGCTAAAATTTCAGCATATTTGAAGGATCACACACAAGAAAGGTATATACAGGACTGGAGAAGATGGATTGATTATATTCAAAATAAGTATCAGACTAAAAAATATCAAATAGCTTATGAATGATTTCTTTTAACTGTATAAGCGCTATATAAGTGATATTAGAAGTATTATGTCTAAGAAGTAGGATTTTATCTATGGGGGGTTAAGAATTTTTTTTAGGGGGTGTTAGTTTAATGATTGGTTAAGCAATTTAGTTTATTGCTAAAAGTTAATAGAAATACCTTGTGTTCTGCTCTGGGAAGTCGGGGAAGGGGAGGGGGGGTTGGGTGGGAGGGTTGTGGGGAAATTGTGTTTGTTTTACTAATAAAACTTTTTCAATTAAAAAAAAAAGAATAATGCTGCCACTGTTCTGGGATGATTACAAGAACTGGATTTTGTGGATATACTGTACCATTAATTGATATGGATGGCAATAGAAAAAAAAGATGGTGCCCAATTTTCTCTCCACTCTCCATTCCAAAGGTGATATGCATTGGGTGTCTGAAAACTGTGGTAAACAAAATCAAGTTTGTTGTCCACAACAAAGCAATCAAAGGACCTACATAAAAACTAGACATCCTCACTTTTTGGACCATACCATGTGAACATCCCTGACACACATGCATTCATTGACTTTCAGATCATTTTTGGGTTTTCATTTTGGGCAGCCCTGCCCAGATCCTGAGAAAATAGCTTTAGAAAACTCTTGTATAAGACAAGAAATTCAATCATAGCAAGCCTTTTGTTTTCTAACCAGTAATACAATGCCCAACAGCTGTCAAAGCCCCAAGTCACAATCAGCTGATGCCTGGCCTGGCATCAGCAAATCTCATTTTGCCTAATCTCAGATATACTCAGCAAGCTGGAACCTGTTTGTTACCTGGTTGAGAGTTCATCTGGGCATCCCAGGGCTGCAGACTCATCTGGGAAGTCACAACCATCTTCCATTGGGAAGTCAGGAATCAAGTGCAACCAGATTTAGCTAGTTCTTCATTTACTCCAACCTTTCATCTCTGTAACCATCTTTCTGGCCTCAATTTCCCAGGGCCACTTGGAGCAGTGTTGCCACAGCTATATAAATCCACTGGGACATAGACTGAGAAATTTCAAAACAGGTGGCTCTTGGTCTGTTCTAAATGAATTTTGAATTATTTTCTTTCAATTTCCTTGATCAAAGCAGGATAGCCTTTTTCTTAAGAATATGCTCTCCAATTCTATAAGGAGTGATGCATACAGATATTGCATCATGATTATTATAGTTAGAGGGTGATTTTTCTACTAGTTTCATGGATTTTTATATACCTGCATTTCCCGACATAGACGGAACATTTATGCTGAGAAAGGAAATGCCTAAGAGGACTTATCAGAACCAATCTTCCTTTTAGCCTGCAAAAGCTGTCTGGAATTTGGTGACTACTTTCACTCCAATCCACAGCCAAGACATATTGGGCAGATGGTAAAGAAACAGGAATATGATAAAAAAAAATGGTTGGATTAATTTGCATGCTCCCAAACTAAAAACATAAATCCTGGCTATCCTGAACAAATGACTCTTCATGGATACATGTATTCACACACCTGTTTGTGTTGCTATTTTTGCTGTTGTAAACCTGAAAACACAATTTCCACCCTCATAGGATTAGTTTCCCTTTAAATGGGGGCATCAAATCCACGAAGCTCCACTTTGAATATTGTGCCATAATAATGAAACGTATGGCAATGAAGTGTCCTCTCAACAGTGCAGATGAAATGCTACTTTGAAACAGTAAGATTAATCCTCCTACACAATCCATCCTCCACTGACAGCTCTCCTGATCCATATCTCCAAAATGATGTACATCATACATATACATATGGAGTGGGGTTGCTCTCAGTTTATATTCTAGTGACAGGGCCAGCCACTAGAATATAAACTGAGAATAAACCCCACTCCATATTAGCATTTATGATGTTACCTAATTTGGGTAATGAAACATCTGCAAGAAAACAACCAAGCTCAGAAAGCACCAAGGACCCCTTGCAAAGTTCTTGCCTGATGCAGACATAACTAATTGTTCCAATACCTCTGTGGTTATGGCATGGTACATAAGTTCACAAAATTAACTGTCAATCACTAATCAATAAACTTAACTGTAATCTATCTGGCAGAAAAAAAAGGCCAAGACAGTCAAGAGCCTTGGTAGTACAGTGGTCTAAGGACCCTGTTATTAAGCTGGTTATTAAGACCAGCTGCCTGCAATTACTGCAGGTTCGAATCTCGCCAAGGCTCAAGGTTGACTCAGCCTTCCAACATTTCTAAGGTAGGTAAAGTGAGGACCCAGTTGTGGGGGCAATAAGCTGACTTTGTATAAATATACAAAAGGATGAAGGCTATTGCTGAGCACATTGTAAGCCGCCCTGAGTCTCCGGAGAAGGGCGGCATATAAATCAAAAATTAAAATAATAATAATAAAAATAAAAAAGATAAGTGGGCATAATGAATTGGTGCATGAAACCTGGGGGAGGGGGCTAAAATGTTTTGGTTTTAGCTAGTCAAAAAGGAACAAGATCTGTTTCATCCTAGTTTGCTGTTATATCAGGGTAATGTTGTTGCTACATTTCAGGATATTCTTTTTGCATTCGGAAGCTGACCTCTTACCCATCCACTCCAGCTTCTCCAAACCGCTTAGACAAATGCCAAACACACGGAGTGTTGGCATTATTTTGCCTCATGTCACTTTTATGGTGGGGGCAAAGGGATTTTTTTTGGTGAATTCATAGAATTATTGGGTTGGAAGGGACTTAGTGGTCACTGAGTACAACCCTCTGCTCAGCATGGGATCCTGAGATGAACAATCCTGAACATCAATCCGCCATTGGACTATTTCTTGTGAATAACATATCACTTGTCCATCTGTTCTACTGACTGAAAAGTACTTTTTGGAGTCTTGCCTGAACTTCTTTCTATGTAATTTTACTCTATTAGTTCTGATCCTGTCCTCTGGGGCAATGGCATATGTCCACTATTCTTCCATATGACAGTCCTTCAAATATTTAAAGAGGGCTATCACATCGTCTGTAAGTATCTAGACCAGCGGTTCTCAACCTGGGGGTCGCGACCCCTTTGGGGGTCAAACGGCCATTTCACAGGGGTCACCAAAGCCCCTTCTCGCCCCCCCATGCCTTCACTCACGCTCACTCTCTGCTCTGTTGGATCGCCGGCCGTTCGCTTACCCCGCCCACTCCCAATCTATTGCTGCCTCCTGAGTCCCAGCTGATGGCTAGAGGGAAAAAAACTGTTTAAATTCTTGCTGCGGGGCTTCAAAGTCCGCCCCTTGCCCCGCCCCTTCGCACCACTATTTATTGCCAATAAATAGTGGTGGGCGAGAGGTGGGCGAGCCAGCAATTTAACAAATGGTTCGATGTTTTTTTTGTAATTTTATTGGCCCGCGGAGCTTCAGCATAGGCTAATTAGCCCTTGATTAGATCGGCTCCTGACTCTCAGCTGATTTGCTCTCAGCTGTTTTGCTCAGGGCTCTGCCTCTGCTGCTTGCTGGAGCAGATTTTTTTCCCCCTAGCTATGCTGAAAAATGAAACTGAAAGTAAAGAGGCTGTTGGCTTTGCTGTTGCTGCAACGTTGGAAAATTAGGCAGGCAGATTTCTTTTCTTTTTCCTCACCAAAAAAGGTAGGTGCAAACAATGGGAAATTTAGGGAAAAAGAGGAGAGTTCAAGATTTTAAAACACAAAAGAAAAAAAGCTCTATTTAATTAGGGAATTGTAATAATTGAGATACTGTTAATTGTATATTGTGTTGAAAGCAGAAATGGTTAAGTTGTGGTTTGGAGGAATATATGGAGGAAATTATTTGGTTTATTATTATTGGTAAATATAATTAATTGATTTGTAAGAAATTGGATTGCATGGAAATAATTGGAATATTCATGTTCATTAATATACAAAAAAGGTAGTTATATAACTAATTGATTTATATTAAAATGTTGAATTTATATTAAACAACTGTAATATTACATAATTAACCAATGTGAGGATGGATATTTTAATTTAATTTCCAATTTATATACCGCCCTTCTCCCTGAGGACTCAGAGCGGTGTACAGCCAAGATAAAAAACATAGAATACAAATATTAAAAACATTAAAAATATATATATAATTTTTGGCCCGAAAGTTAAGAAATCACAGACTGATTAAAAGAATTTAAAAATTTCTTCTTAAGCCAACCCGGCTTGCTGGAAAAGATGGGTTTTAAGGGAACGACGGAAGGCATTGAGGTCATGGATTCTCCTTATCTCCGGGGGCAACTGATTCCAGAGGGTGGGAGCCCCCACCGAGAAGGCCCTCCCCCTGGGGGTCACCAGCCTACATTGTTTGGCTGATGGCACCCTGAGGAGGCCCTCTCTGTGGGAGCGCACAGGTCAATGGGAGGTCGTCTGTAGCAGCAGGCGATCTCGCAGATAGCTAGGCCCTATGCCATGGAGCGCTTTAAAGGTGATAACCAACACCTTGAAGCGCACCCGGAAGACCACCGGGAGCCAGTGCAGCTCGCGCAGGAGCGGTGTTACATGGGAGCGCCATGTTGCTCCCATCACTACCCGCGCTGCTGCATTCTGGACCAGCTGGAGCCTCCGGGTGCTCTTCAAGGGGAGCCCCATGTAGAGAGCATTGCAGTAGTCAAGGCGAGAGGTGACGAGGGCGTGAGTGACTGTGCACAAGGAATCCCGATTGAGAAAGGGCCGCAACTGGCGAATCAGGCGAACCTGATAAAAGGTCCCCCTGGTAACAGCCGTCAGATGTTCCTCCAAAGACAACTGCATATCCAGGAGGACTCCCAGATTGCGAGCCCCTTCAGTGGGGGCCAAAGACTCGCCCCCAATAGTCAGTGATGGAGTCAACTGACTATATCGGGATGCCGGGAGCCACAACCACTCAGTCTTGGAAGGGTTGAGCTTGAGCCTGTTCCTCCCCATCCAGATCCGCACAGCCTCCAGGCACTGGCACATCACTTCAAGGGTATCGTTGGGGTGGCCTGGGGTGGAGATGTACAGCTGGGTGTCATCAGCATACTGATGGTATCTCACCCCAAAGCCACAGATGATCTCACCCAGCGGCTTCACATAAATGTTGAACAGAAGGGGCGAGAGGACCGATCCCTGCGGCACTCCACAGATAAGAGGCCTCGAGGTCGACCTCTGCCCCCCTGCCAACACAAACTGCGACCGGTCGGAGAGAAAGGAGGAGAACCACCGCAACACAGTGCCTCCCACCCCCAACTCTTCCAGCCGGTGCAGCATGATACCATAGTCGATGGTATCAAAAGCCGCTGAGAGATCTAATAGGACCAGAACAGAGGAACAACCCCTGTCCCGAGCCCTCCAGAGATCATCCACCAGCGTGACCAATGCCGTTTCCGTGCTGTGCCTAGACCTGAAACCCGACTGGAACGGATCTAGATATAAACGTATATAAAAATAGATGACAATGGGAAAGGGTATAATATAGAATAGAAGGGAAAAATTGAATTTGATTAAGATTAGAGATGAGGATGAAGGGTAATATTGGTTTTTTACAAAAATAGATGAGGAATAAATATGGCTGATGCAAGAAACATTTCCTAGCTGCTTGAAACTAACCGAGATCCAAGTCTATCCTCCACTGATTTTTCCATAATCATGTCTTTGAACATAGTTTGCATCTTATTTTTCCCATACCATAATAAAGCATGCCAACCTAATTGTAAATCGTGCCACTCCAAAGTCAATAACCTTGTATTTCTTAATACAATCCATTCCTTCATCCATGATAATGGTACTGCTTGATAGTATAATTTCCAGTTTGGTAGTCCAAATCCTCCCCTTTGTCTTGCATCTTGTAACATTATCATATTGATTCTTGCTTTTTTTCCTCTGACATATAAATTGCTATTATCATTCTATTTAGGTCTTCAAAATATTTTTTCCCCAGTTTTATTGGTATTTTTTGAAATAAAAACAACAATCTAGGTAATATATTCATCTTAATTACCGCTATTCTTCCCATTAATGAAAATTGCAAATTTATCCATCTCTCCAAATCAGTCTTGATTTGTCTTTTCAATTTATAGTAATTATCTTCTTTAATCATTACACACCTTGCTGTTAGTTGTATTCCTAAATACCTTACCTTTTTAGTAATCTGAATATCTAGTTTCTCCATTAAATCCCTTTTCTGTTTCTCTGTGATTTTTTCACCAATATTTTTGTTTTATCTTTATTAATTTTCAACCCTGCTACCTCTCCATATTCTTCTACTTGTTCTATCAGAGAAGGTGGCGTGGCCAACATCCAAAGTGAAACAACGCTTTCTTCAGGGGCTCCTGAAGGGTCGTCGATATCACAGCCATTTGGGGTCTTTTTTGGCCGAAACTGTTCTGTAGGGATGGTGAACAAGAGAGGCACAGACTGGCAAGCACAGAGAAGTTGCATATTCCCTGGCTGGTCGGAAGAAGCCTCTCAACCGGATTTAGGATGATATATTCAGACAAGTATGAGCAAGCAGTATTATGGAGATTTAGAAAAGAATAATCTTGGGCTGCACTAACCAAAGTATTGTGTTACATCAGAAAGTAATGATTTCAAAGTACTATATTTCAGTTATAAGCTTCTTCCCTTGATGAATGTAATTGCTAAGATTTCATTTGAGTCCATGATTTACAGGTTTACAGGTAGCTTTTTCAAAATTTTGCACTCAACTCAGGCTGGATTCATATGTTGCCATCAAAATGTCACAAGAGGATTCTTAATTAAGCTTTCATTATAATTCAAAATAAACAGAATCCAGCTGTTACTGTTTATTTCAATTCTGAGAAAATATTTAATATGGTTAGGTAGAAATTTCTGAAATGGACCATGATTCCTTTGAATTTCCCAAAAAAGTTGTAGTTTCTACGCCATTTCCAGATCATGAATGTTTATGCATGATGTTGTTGGAAGGAAAATACATTTGGTTCAGCTCCAGTCCAGGAGAAAGGCACTGGAAATAAAACGGAGGCTGGAGGCTGATTGGAAAGAAAGGTTCCATTTATTGATACCAACCACATGTGATTCAAGGACAGCTGACAAAATGGAGTTTAGAGTGGGTGAGTTTTTCTTCCTCTTCTTTGTTCAAGGATTTAATCTCTGTTTGGTTATCTCCTTCAAAACCCACACACAAACAAGAAAATATGCCCACATTTGTCTTCATGAGAGACTAAAATTCCTTATGAAGGAAGATTTGTCTCTTACCAAAATCTCTGTAGGCCAAATATTTTTCACGGTCATCTCCAGGGGTGGATTCAGCCTATTCAGACCGGTTCGGGCGAACCGGTAGTTCCAACAATCATCTGAGAGCAAACCGGTCACTCTGACGATCAGGTGGGCCCGCCTGTCCACCCCTGTCCTATACTGACCTATATTTCCTTTGTTTGAAGCACAGCTGATTGGTGCAGCAGAGTGGATTGCTGCACCTCAGCTGTTTTACTCACCAGGGCTGCAGTAAAATTTTTAGAGCTGTTTTCAAATGGTCATGTGTGCGTGCAAAGTGTGTGCTCAGTGAACTGGTTGTTACACTGGTTGAATCCCACCACTGGTCATCTCAGCAAGCAGATAGAAATCTATAACAGGAGTTCCCATTTTGTGTTGTCTCGGGACTTTTCCTGATTTGCACTTAGCTACAGCACAAACTTGCTTTGACATCATCTTCCTTCTGCTATGTCTGCCTGTTCTGCAGGCCATGAATGAAGCAGCCACAAGTCACATGCCAGTGTTAAAGTAGTATTTAACACTAACTGAGGACAGCATCAAAGTGTATAAAAACTATTAGGCTTTATCAGCAGTACCTTGGGAGGAGGCTTGGTGCCTGCTGTGATGAAAAAGGCAGAGGAAAAGGCCTTGAAGGTAGGAGAAGGAGCTGCTGCCATGGCCAGATAGGTGGGGGCTTGAGCCCATGCCAAAAAACAAAGTTAAGAAAATGCCTTGGACAAGCTTCTTCCTGGTTCACATAAAAATAAAGAGAGACAGGGCACAAGCACATTTTGACTTGTAAGATTCTGTTATTAAAATAAAAATAGTTCTAGACCTCTATAGGAGTAGTTTTTAGTCTAAACTACCTTATAGTATTGAAACATGTCTGAAATATGAAACAAGAGAGTCAATAGAGTCAGAATAAGGATCACTATGGGGACAATATTTTTCATGCCAGTATAATCTTCAACTGTAGGTGATTAGCACAGCCATGGAAAGAGGGACTTAGCAATTGTGACAGCAATAATCATAAGCAATAATCCAGATTAAAACTAAACAATTAATTTCGGGCAGCATATACACTTAATTATCTTTAAATAATAGATGCAGATTTGTAACTTATGTAAGTTTGTTTATTTTTATAACTTTTTAAAAAGAAAATAACAAGCAAATAGAATGCAATTTATTGCAAATTATTCTTGTATATGTAAATGAGCAGCATGATGGCCTAGTGGTGAAGATGCTTGTCTCCCACTCAGAAGGTTGAGAGTTTAATCCTAGGTAGTGGTTTCTCTCCTAGGACACAAAGAAAAAAATATCTGCTATGAACTCTGTCTGGTGTTAGGAAGGGCATCCAGGCATGCTCAGCTCCATCCAGTCACCCCAACCCAACCCTGAATAGGGACTACAGGGTCATAAAAAGGGAGCTTTTTTTTCTTGTAAATTTAAATCCTTATTATTGGAGAAAAAACTCTATGTGTAGATACACTATATCCATCAGAAATACTGTTCTGTCCTCACTACATGTTACCCTGTGTGCAGCTTGACATACAACTAAACCCACCTATCCTCCAACAAAACTGTGTGCATAGATCTGGATGCTTGATTAAAGGGACAGGATGGGTGAAGCTGCAAAAAAATAGAAATACATACAATAAGAATTCAAATACAAAATAGGCAGCATTGAATTGCTGGTGGGCATAACAATGAACAAATATAGATAAATCTAAATTTCACCGGTGATGCTGTGTGTATGGGATATGGATTTTTGTCCTATGGTAAACATGTGTCATGGTTTAGGCTGGATTCTTCTTGGTGCGCCAGTTTCCTCAGAATGCTAAAGGAAATGGAGTCTGGTTTCCCAGGATGCACTTGTTCTTGGAGTGAGGGTTGATGGGAAGATGACATAGTATATGCTTGAGCAGGGTCTGGAGTATTGTCTGGGACATTACACATTCTCTTCATGACCTGTTTTGCTTGTTACCTACTGGGAGGAGGCTTTGTGGTATCTGAAGCAGAACATCTAGATTCAATCATGGTTTTATTCCATATAGCATCAACCTTGTTAACTCTCAAGTCTTTCTTGCTATGTATTTAAAATGGATGTGTGTGTGTGTGTGTGTGTGTGTGTGTGTGTGTGCACTGTATGTATGAGTGTGTGTGTAATATCAACTTATCTTCATGTAACTTATTCTCTATGCAAAGGGGAAGATGCTTCTGTCATATCCAATCAACTTTTCTTTTGTATTTTCCTTTGATGTATTAACTATTTAAAAAATGAAAGTTGAGGCTGGAGGTTCCCTCTTTGAATGAGAGGAATGATTCAGTTCAGCTGATACAGTTCATCTGTGATTTTATCCTTTGCAAGTAAGATATCCTCTTTTGTGGTGACACAACTGTCCCCTTGGAAGGACACTAATTGCCTTATTTCATGAGTTTCTTCACTGACAAAAGATTAGTTTCAAAGGACAGGGACATACAAGACATTTTTCTGGTGACACTGGGAAACAGGACAGTAAACAAAACCATATCCTATTCCTTCTGATTCCATTATTTGCCCATTAGCTATGGTGATATTTTTTTTCCTGTTTTACTCTGGTCAAGGTGAATCAAGAGATTTCTGTCATTTGTCATTTGTCATGTGACTCGTAGCTCCTGAATCAACACACCATGCTTGAAAAGATGAGGTGCAATTTTTGGATTGAAAAGCATGTTCATTCTCTGAAACAAAATCAGTTTCTTCCTTCACACTTTCAATCTTTTGTAATTTAGTCTGTTTTTCCATTCTAGGTTTCCAGACTCTTCAATCTGTCTTTAAATGGCCCTTTTTCTTGCACACAAAGCATTCACATGTTTCTTGCTTCATGTAACTGTTTTTATTCCTATTTTTCATCTTTAAAGCAGGCTCTGCTATAGAAGCACTGTCCCTATTAATGCTTTCTGTTTTATGCTTATATTCATCTACAAGCCTGCTCTTAACATATTCCAATGTCAGCTCATCATCTGGACATGCATCGAGTGCAGTGACAAGGGTTTCATAACTTTCTAGTAAACCACTAAGTAATAGTATTTAGTATTGTGACATTAAAGTCTTCTATTTCTTCTCCTATATCTCTCAAGCGTTCAACCATTTCTAAGGTGTGCCTTATGTAATCCTGCATATTCTGGCCTTTCATCAGTTTGGTTTGGTATACCTTTCTAATCACATATAGTTTCTTGCTGAGATTAGCTCTTTCAAATCTTTATTGTCAATGCACAACATATGTACAATGGGATTGGTTGAGCTCCCTCAGTGCACCCCCCCCAACACAATACAACTCACAGTGAAGACAGAAAATCCCTAACCCAATAAATCATATTAACAAAACACCTTTTGTAATCCTTCCCACATTTCTTTAGCAGTTCCACATTTACATATATGTATGATTTGATCATCTTCTGTGCTAAAAGAGATTGTGCTCTGAGCATTCTGATTTTTCTCTATCCACACATCTGGAGGGTTTTGTTCTGGCCTAGCTTCATTTAGACAGTTCCACGTACCTTCCCTTATTAGCAGCATCTTCAACTTGAATTTCCAAGACTGGTAATTCTGGTTTGTCAGTTTTGCAAATGAAATCTTTGCTGCAGCTGTGTTACTGGCCATTTTCTTTTATTCTGTTGCAGTATTCTTTCTGTTGCTATATGGGTTCTACTTACCTTTATTACCAGTTTGCAGTGGGGCCGCGCCAGTGGTGAAATCTAAAATTTGTTACTACCGGTTCTGTGGGCATGGCTTGGTGGTGGTGGGGTAATGTGACTGGATGGCCATGGCCAATTTTTTTTTTTTTACTTTTAAAACCATTTTTAAATGCCTCTGCCGATCAGGCAACTCAGCTGGGATCTTCAGAGGCTTTTAAAAGCCTTTGAGGATCCCAGCTGAGTTGTGCAATCATCAGAGACTTTTTTTTTTACTTTTAAAAGCATTTTTTTGGCCAAAGAGGTTGTAGAAAAAATGCTTTTAAAAGTAAAAAAAAAAAGCCTCTGATGATTGTGCGGCTCAGCTGGGTATGGGGTGGGGGCAGGGATTTTTGCTACCGGTTCTCCAAACCACCCACCTACATTGCTACCGGATTGGGTGATCCGGTCCAAACCGGGAGCATTTCACCCCTGGGCCCGCACATGCGCAGAAGCTTCTGCGCATGTTCAGAAGGGTTTCAATGACGTTGGGGTTGGTGGGCAGGGCCTCCCACTGGTTTTACTACCAGTTCTATAGAACCGGTGCAAACTGGAGGCAACCCACCACTGCTTGCACTTATTTGCTGTAGCTGGCTATGACTGGGATGTTTATGCTGCATGCTTGGATGCAGTCTCTGGGCCCATAACCTGTTAGAAATTCTGTTCATATATATAGCATCACAGAGCAAACAGAGTACAGTCACCATTTGCTTTATTGCTCAACTATTTTAACTGCTTCACTGTAACAGAAAAGAAGAAACTCTGCTTAGAATAAAAGAGCATAGAGTATATACAGTACTGTAGATCCAAACTTGTAAATGCTGTTATCTACTGGCTGAATACTATTGTAGTTGTTGCATAAGAATAAATTTCAACAACCACAAAATTACAAAAGATCAAATTATTTTACTGTATTCACCATTCCTGTAACTGCAGAAGCAGTAAGTGAATTAATGTTTTTCAAACAGGAATCTGAAATGTGATAGAGAATTTCTCTTGGACTAAAAGTAGACATGTAAATCAAGTTCATTAACTGGATGTTCTACTTCTGTGGTTTGCTGTGTCTTTTTGCAAAATCATCCCAAGTCACATAATTGCAAGCAGGGAAGATATCTTGAAACTAGAATTTCAGCTATGGGCTGCGATTGATGTTATCTATTCCTGCCTTGAAATAGTAAGTGGCCTGCACATATGCTGGAGCAATCATGAAATATGGCCTCAGCCTCAGACCAATGAATCCCCACTTGCAATGAAAGAGATGGAAACAATGTTCTTTTACACTGTTTTATTTACATAGATAGCAGTGCAACATTAATTTTATCTAAGCATTAAAGTAAAGTGGAAATGGGCTGCAATGTAACTAGAGATAATGAAGATTGCACACTCAGAACTTAGGGTTCTCCCATAGAATGTGATTACTCCTTTGGATGATTCCCCAGATATCTTCTGTTGGAAGAAAATTCAGGGCTCATTTTTCCTGCTGGGAGAATGCACAAGAAAAGAAGAAAACAAACGAACAAATGCTGCCACCATTTGAAATTAAAAGGTTGAAACCAGCTGCTTGGAAGGAGATTTATTTCAGAAGCAAAGTGATATTCACCTATTCAGTTCTGGAGCAGCTGACCAATTGGTTGAGTTAGTTAGATTTTTATAGGGTTCTGGGGTTTTGTGATTAAAATGCTTCAGGGGGTTCTGCAATGTGGTGTGTTTTGCTATTGTGTGAGCCTTGTGTGTTTTGCTATTCTAATGGGGTAGGTAAATCCTATTATGTCTTAAAGGTCATGACCTGTCCTTGGAATTGGATAGGGGCATGTTTGTTTGTTTGTTTTATTTGATTTGTATACCGCCCTACTTTTAAATCCCATCATTTCCCTATTCTTGGTCCATTCAGTTTGTTTGATTATGAATGGGCTATAGCTGACAGCACTTGTTTCCGTATGAATGGAGCCTTCTAGATAGACACACCTGCCAATTGAGCCTTCTCAATAGCTTGAGTCAGTGCTACCAATTCATTGTTACCAGTACTATTATTGTTACCAGTATTTTGTATAGAGTAAATTGACCCAATTCCTACTGTTTCCTCCCTCCTAGCTTGCTTGTCTGTGGGGATGATGTTAGCCTGTCAACCATTGCAATTTGCTGTCTTGTCCATGACCTTGTGGTCAGCCCAGTTTGTTTCTCATTAATCCTGTCTGTTATAGCTTGAGACAGCTCTGCCGGGTTGTTCTGTATTTGGTCAGGACTGACTATGCCTTCACAGGCTGAATCTGCATGCTCATGGGTGGGGGCAGGGTGCCATTGGTCTTTGCTGCCTGATGGGAAGCAGTCTCCACTCACCCTGCAGGGTCTTTCCTGGTGTCTCAATGCCTGGTAGGCTGATGGCAGTTCAATATGCCTATTGAATTGTTATTGGACAACCAGGCTTCTTTTAGTAGGCATCCTCCTTTAGTCCTATTGTGGGCAATAACTTCAGCTTCTTGAAAATTGAATGTGTGATTGTACTCCTTCATATGTGTCCAGATCTGGGAGCACTGTTCCTTGCGTCAGACAGCCAGTTCAAGTTTGTGTACTCTGGTCTGTAGCTGCTTGGTTGTTTCCCCTATGTAATTGCTTGCATAGTTACTACAGTTGATGCAGTAAACTATCGAAGATGCCTTCTCCTTAGGTAATGTTTCCTTTGGGCGCATCACTCTCATTCTCAGAGTTTGGTCTGGCTTATACACCACTTTGACTCCATGTGCTGAGAGGAATTGGTATTTTAGGAGTCCAGAAATGATATCTCCCAAAGCTCCTCTGTCTGAAACATTACTGTTACAGCATACTAGATATTCTGTTAGGGAGCGACTGTGTTACTATAAAGTAAAACTGTAATCACTATTACACTCCCTCTATAAAATACATTTTGGGAAAATGGGAATCAATCAAACAATGGTAGATGGCCTGAGTGAGGAAATTTACTACTCTGGGGTAACCACATAAGAACATTAAAACCAATCATCATTATCATCACCATTTCATCATCATCATAATCAATCAAAACACTATTATGCAACTTCACTAAGGTGTGGTGCAGATCAGTGACACAATAATTAGAAGGAGTAATTGTAAACCCAATTTAACAACCAAGTTAAAAACAGCTTTACCATTAAGGCAACTTCAAACACATGAATCATAGAATCACACAGCTGGAAGGAAAAGGCCATCAAATCCAATCCCTTGTATACTGCAGGATTCACTATCCATCCCCAACCGAGAATTTATCCAGCCTCTGTTTGAAAACCTTCAGTGTGGTTAGCCATTACACTGATTGACAGTTCTTATTGTCAAAAAGTTCTCCTTAATATCTTATCTGTGTCTACATCTTGAAACTTCATCCTTTTACTTCTAGTCTTATCCTTCAGAGCAAGTGAAACAGCCCTTTACAGTGTGATAGTCTTTCAGATACTTGAAGACAATCAACATGTCTTTTTTCTTCTGCAAAATAAACATTCCCAAGTCTTTTAACTATTCTTTTTAGGACTTGGTTCCAAAACTTTCATAATCTTCATAGCTCTTTTCTGCACTTGCTCCAATTTATTATCTTTTTTAAATAGAGTATGCAGAACTGAATACAATAGTGATAGCACTTAGACTTACATACCATCCCATAGTTCTTTACCTCACTCTCTGGGCAGTTTACAATATCCTCTTATTGCCCCCAACAATCTGGGTCCTCATTTTACCAACCTCAGATGGATGAATGGATTGAGCCCCATCAGGATCAAACTCCAGGCTTTGGGCAGAATTTGCATTTTAAGCACTACACCACCAAAGCTCTTTGTTCACAATGTTCCAAGTGAGATATGACAAAGTTAGGGCAGAGGGATAATTACTTCCTGCAATTGTATTTTTTTAAAGTTTTATGGTTTTTTATTTTTATTTTATTTCAACATACTTAGTGAACAGTACATTGTCTGGGACAATTTCCTCTACACAAAATACTGGCAACAATAATAGTATTATTTAGGTATACTGTACATAATAGTCTTTCAGCTTCTAAGATTTACATATACATTGTAGTTATAATGTATTATATTTTGTAGCAGTATACATAGTGTTTTCCAAATTTCTACTTTCTTTCTCTTATTTCTTTTTTTTTTTTAATTAAGTTTTTTATTTTTTCCAATATAAACATACATGCTTTCTGGACAGTACATTGATTGGGTCAGGTCTTTTTTATACAATGTTAACAATAATAATACAAACACTATGTAGAATTCTAATCTTCCAACTTCAAACAATACTAGTCTCATTTCATATTCCTTTTACATTTTCCCTTTAATTCATTTAAGCATAAATAACATTTCTTCGCATCCTGTGTTTATTATCCCTTAATAAATGTTGTCATTCAATATTTTAAAAATCCTCATTATTCTACCATAACATCAATATTCCAAATATATAGGATTACTAATAACACCAATTACTAACAATATTCAATCCATCACGGGAGTATATCTCAAAGTCCCCACCATTTCTAATCTTTAATATTTTAAATTCACAATAATTTTTAAGACACTGTTAATATTAGTACTTCAATTGAATTATCT
Organism: Pantherophis guttatus; assembly: GCF_059756535.1. NCBI lineage: Eukaryota > Metazoa > Chordata > Lepidosauria > Squamata > Colubridae > Pantherophis > Pantherophis guttatus. The sequence goes on along the minus strand of NC_142063.1, from coordinate 111,783,245 downwards.
AATCTTAAATTATCATCTACTAACCTAAACGTATTGGGGCTGTGGTGTTTTCCCATTTTATTAATATATTTTCTTATTATCCATCATCTCTTCTAAAATTCCATCGTTTATTGATTTTTTGGTCAGTCTTTTATCTCTTTCTTGGAATCTTGTATCTCTTTTTAATTTTGTTGTGTCTACTAAACTTTCCTTTCTGTGTGCCTTTTGCCTCTTTCTGCTGCGTTTTTTGAACACCCATCCGCAAAATTTCCTTTTGTTTTTGTTTTTTAAAGGGGTTTTTCTCTCTTTTCTCTGTACCCTTATAAATTATGATGTTATGTATTTGTCTTCTACTTATTAGTCTCTTCTCCTCTTTGTTCCTAATTTGGGCTTTGCTTCTCATTTTTATTCTCCCCTTCCCCTGCTTTTTCTAGTTTCTCATCTACTTCTTGAATATTGTGTTCCTCTTTCCCCCCCAATTGTTGTATAGCTTCTACATTCATTTCTGTATCTTTAAACAATTCCTTTGTCTCTTTGCCATTTCTTAAGGATTCATGCAGACTTTTTAACATGCACAATATTTCTTCATACAGCTCTAGATCCATTTTATAGTGATTTTTTAAAATCAAATTTTATTTATTTTTTTCTTTCACACACACACACATTTTATGAACAGATCATATCTTATACAACTTATCATTTTATAGTGATTTAATACAGCTTATAAAAAGTATATTTCTATTATTCCAATATCTCAATATTTAAGAAACTTCTATTTAATCAAATTACATCAATCCCATAGTTATACCTCCAAAGCCCTACATTTTATTTCATAATAATTTACAACTTTATAGTTCCCCAATTGTCCAAATTTTAAAATCTTATTTTTTTCTTCTCTCTTTTCTTCTGACCTTTTCTTCTTTTTCCTCTTAGAATATTCCATTAAATAGTATTAATAGTCCAAGTCCAAATTTGCCTGGTTACTTCACTAAGTTCTTCCAGTCTTTCCAATCCATAATCCAATAATCAATTTTAGCAAGATTTAGATATTTGCAAATTAGTTCCTTTTTTCCTTCAAAAGAAAAAAAAACCCACTATTGAATGTTCTAGAATTTTCCCAGTCATCTTCTAACAACAGAGTTAAGGTCAAGCCATTCACCAGATGTTGTTACTTCTGTTCTTTGTATTAGGCTTTGTGTGTATTAGATTAGTTTACATTAAATATACTGCAGCTCTGGTATTGTAGTACTTCTCTTTCTCCAGTAGATGGCTCTCTTATGCCCCAATCCAACATAAATAATCTGTCAAAAACAGCTGATAGTCAGATAAATCCAAGCAAGGACTTTAGAAATTCAAATACACAAATAATTTCTCCCTAAAGTAGCTTTCAAATTATTTGGGCTTTTTTCCATGCTGTCTGTATTTTTATAGCTTCTCTTGGGCTTTTTTTTTTTTTGCCTTTCCCCCCCCCCCCCGTTTTTTTCTCTGTGTGTCAATTTGCTGCTATTTTAAGCTTAGAAATTTTCTTTTCATATTCTTTTTCTTATTGCAAGTCATTAAAGTAAAAGTTGGTAAATGTCTCACCCAATTTCCATGTTCTGTCCATACACCACTCCTGCACAATCTTGGTCTCCAATTGTCCCAGCTTCATGGCTGCCAGCAATGGCAGCAATGCCTGCTACCATTTGGGGAGAACTTGCTTCAGAACTAATGAGGAATTTGCAGATTCCTCATGGTCAGCAAAGCGCCTCTCCTTCCTTCACCGTCCCTACAAGGCAGCTGTGACCCCGAAGGGTCTCCTGACAATGGTTACTAGCTGGATTTTTCCGGGGCTCGGTAGAGCCCGCTATTTTCCAGCTGTTCTTGCCGCAGTTGTAACTGGAAGTCCCTTTCTGTCTCTTCTGTCTCTTATTTCTAACCCCTAGTACAACAATTCCCATATTTAAAAGTATTATGTATCTATCCATCATCTCTTATTTTTTTACTTTTTGAGCATACATAATAATAGTCTTAATTTCTAACATTTACTTATACATAGTAACTATAGTAACCTCTATCGTGTAATAGTATGTATAATAACATTTTCCCAATTTTTAGTTTCTAGCTCTATTTTCTAATCTTTAATAAAACAAATCCCATTTTAAGATGTATTCTGTATCTATCCATCATCTCTTGCCCTTTTTAGTATTTCAACTCTTACTGACTTTTTGATCAATCTACCTTTCTCCTCCCTTGGGATCTTGCATTCCTCTACATCACTCATGTTTAATCTAAATATCTTCTCTGCCTCTACATTGCCTCTTGTTGTCTGCTCTCTAAAATACCCATCAATACCTCTTTCATCTCTGCTATGGGAAATTTCTCTTTGCTCTCTTCTACATTTTGGCCACTTGAAAGATAATCTCTCTGCTCTGTTTTTACTGTCTCTTCTATCTCTTTGTATTATTTGATGATTTCTCTCCTCCCTTCTTTCTTCTACTCCTTCTCCTCTATTATCTGAATTGTTTGCTCATTTTTTATTATCGTTTGCTAATAGTAATGAAATGTCTGCAAGAAAAGAGCCTTGGTAGTGCAGTGGTCTAAGGCACCCTGTTATTAAGCTGGTTATTAAGACCAGATGCCTGCAATTACTGCAGGTTCGAATCTCGCCAAGGCTCAAGGTTGACTCAGCCTTCCATCCTTTCTAAGGTAGGTAAATTGAGGACCCAGTTGTGGGGGCAATAAGCTGACTTTGTATAAATATACAAAAGAATGAAGGCTATTGCTTAGCACATTGTAAGCCGCCCTGAGTCTCCAGAGAAGGGCGGCATATAAATCAAATTAAAAACAAAACAAAAAACAACCATGTTCAGAGACCAGCAAGGACCTAACTTCTGTAATGCTTAAGCACTAGTTGCTTAATGTTAATGTGTTATACATATTCAATGTGATTGGTTATTTTAAAAGGAAGGCAGAGAAGAAGAGCGATACTCCTGATATATCCTTACCACCTAAACATCTATGCTCCTAGCATTCATCTAGATAATTTACACTCCACATTCCACAAAACAGACCTATGGAATCCAGTTTGAGGACGGCTTTCCCACTGGTCTCCCCTCTCAACCTTGATTCAGTTGACTGAATGCTGGGAGGTGAATTACTGTGGGAAACTTTTTTCTAAAAATATTAAATATAGATTCATTACAGTTTCATTCCGATTACAGTCAAAACTGGAAAACCGATTGGAGTTGGAGAAAAGGAAATGCAGAATATTTCTGGTTGCGAGTTCAGCTTCTATTGAGAAATCTCCCAGTGATGCAGTTGAGTAATTCTTATGGGAAAACTGTTTTATGCAATAGTTATTTAATATATGCAGCTGTAATAATATGACAAAGTTGATTGGAGAACTGATGTTGATATCAGAGATGGTAATAAGTTATTCACCTGTTCATGTGATGTATAAAGATAGCCAACAGCATGGGAGTTATTTTGAATTGCCTTCTCTGGAAATATTTGTTTCAACTCCATGATGTAACCTACAGATATTTCCTCATGATGCCTTCCCCCACCCTCCAAGGATTCACTTAGCCTGATCTTGCTTAACTTTGAAACCAAATGTGATGCATAAAAAGCAGTTGCACTATATTTTATATTTATTATATTTCTCTCATACCTAATATATATTATATTTTTTATTAATATCTTTACACCCACCCACCCCATTCTATGAGTGGTATACAGTAATCCCCCAATCTCAGCTCCTCTGCTAGAAGCTTGAGAGTATGCAGGATCTTAGCTGTTCCTAGCACAGCACTGTTCTGGATAGAGAACTCTGATGTTATTCCTAGGATCTGTTAGAGCCACTCTCCCAGGTTAGGAGCCATAACTCCCAGTGCTCCTCATATTACTGAGACTACTTTGACCTTTATTTTTCACATCCTCTCCAGTTCAGTGGTGGGTTACTCCCGGTTCTTTAGAACCAGTAGTAAAAGCGGCTGCCCACCCGCCTGGATGTCATAATTGATTATTTGCGCATGCGCAGAAGCATCTGTGCATGCGTGCTCCCATTGCGAACCAGTAGTAAAGGTAAGTAGAACCCACCCCTGCTCCAGTTCCTCCTTCTGGTCCTAATACTTCTCCAGTTTCTTACACTTTCTTTCTGATATTGTTGTCACTTGGCACTGCTACAGTACATCTGTTAGTACAGTACAGTACTGTACAGTACATCTATCATCACTGCTGTCTCTTGGTGTTTGTCTATAACCATGGTGTCTGGTTGATTGGCCAGTACCTGCTTGTCAGTCTGGAAGTCCCACAATATCATAGTCCTGTTATTCTCCACAATCTTCTGTGGAATCTCCCATCTGGGCTTGGAAGAATCTAGCCTCATACACTGTATACATATTCCTGTACACAATGCCAACTACTTGGTTGCACCATTCAAGGTATGCTGTCCAGGGGTGGGTTTTACTTACCACCGCTACCAGTTCACAATGGGAGCACGCGCACGAACGCATGCACAGAAGCTTCTGCGCATGCGCAGATCGTTCATGACATCCAAGCAGGTGGGCGGAGCCTCCCGCTGCTGTTACTACTGGTTTGCAAGAACCAGACCGAACTGCGAGCAACCCACCAGTATGCAATGATGCTGTCCTTGCATACATTTTACACCCTGTCTCTATGTGTTAGATCAGGGCTGTCAAACTGGTGGCCCGTGGACTGGATGCATCACATGTAGGCCACGCCCCCCAGCTCTGAGAAGGGGAAAAGTATAATATGTCATGTAATGGCAATGTGATGCCACGAATTTGACACCTGTGTGTAGGATTGCTTCTCGGGCCTCTTTGCATAGTCTGCACTGCAGACTGGATCCTGTCTAATGTGGTACATCCCTGCTTCTATGGATTTGGAGCAAGGCACCTGTTAATTCATCCCTTTCCAGCCACTGGTAGGATTTCCCAATGTCTGCCATCTCAATTATCTATCAATGGAATATCCCATGCAGGGTCTTCTCTTGCATGGCATTCCTTTGTTTGATCTTCCTCCCACATCTGTTGCTGGTTCAGATATTCTTTCAGCAGCTCATCATTGGGTGCCATCTTATTGATTTACATCAAGATGCTCTCAGTTTCATCCAAGACAGTGGTTTTCTCACTTACCAGACCTCGCTCACCCTTTTTCCAAGTGGTGTAGTTTCTGTGTTGTTGGACTTTAGATGGAAACCTCCATACATTGTGAGGAGTTTCCAGGTCTTCACATCGGCAGCTTCCATGCCCTGCATTGCTCAGCTCATTATGCTGGCAGGGTATCTGATGACAGACAGGGCATAAGTGTTGATAGTGTGGATCTTGCTCTTTCCTTTGAGCTGTTTCTTCAACTTTCTTGAGTTGATTTCCAGTTTTTTTCTTCCAGACCCCTTAAATTCCCAAGGGAAGGTCTTTAGTGTCCTGTTGATCTTGTATAACCCCAGGCATTCACAGACAACGTGTGAAGCATTGAGTTGTAAGCTGGTGGCTATGATATCTCATAGGACAGCTGTGTTGTGGGTAGGCAGGTTATTGACCAATAGTTGGATGGTACCTTTCCCGTATGGGGTCTTTCATGATCAGAGCTGTCCTTTTTTTATGTTAGCAGGTATGGGTCAGAACCTATGGCTAGAAGCTGATTCAGCTGTGCTGCTCAGGATTCATGCTCTCCTGTTAGTGGTTTCTTTAAACACTAACACATCTGGACCAGGTGGTGTCTAGCTCTTCATGTTCTAGACTTGTTGTACATCTGCTTCTGTGATGTGATGGTTCCTATTCTGGGATTTTGTTATGGTTTGTTCTTGGGTCCTGCTGCCACATTGCACTGGTGTTATGTGTCTTCTCTTTCTCCCATATATTCTTCCAGTATTGTTCAGTTTTTGCTGCTGGCGGCTTTCATGTTACTGTGTTGTTACACTGTAGTTGGGAGTACATCTTGGATGGTTCTTTGTGGAATAGATCATTTACCACACTTTGACCTCTGCTTCTCTAGTCTGCTTGTCCGGCTCTCTGTCCATCCATCCCAGGGGTGCTATTCAGTAGGTTCTGACAGGTTCTGGAGAACCAGTAGCATACATTTTGAGTAGTTCAGAGAACTGGCAAATACCACCTCTGGCTGGCCCCAGAGTGGGGTGGGAATGGAGATTTTGCAGTATCCTTTCCTTGCCATGCCCACCAAGCCACACCCACCAAGCCATGCCCAGAGAACTGGTAGTAAAAAAATTTGAATTGATTTTATTCTCTTGGCTCTGTCGCTCATCCAGTCCGTGGCTGTCAAAAATCACCAGGAAACGATGTCAAGTGGCAATAGTTTAATCAAGGTTTAGCAGCAACACAGCAAGAAGAACAGAATGAGCCGGATCACGGGGTTTAAGTCAGCACTACACACAACCGCCGTGCAGTGCTATTTATTTCCTCCCCGGCTCCTAAACTACCATCCGGCATTCAAAATTCCCCCTCCCCACATCAGCTGTTGAGCACCGTGATGATCCCGATGGCGCAGCCATAACGTCATGGGAAAGTGCCGGTAATTCAGCTCCGGGAAGCTGTGTGGAGCTGTCCCCACCGTCATAGGCATTCAGGTGGGCGCTCCAATTGGCCCCAGGTCCCCAGTGATGGCGAGTCCTGGCTGGGGCTCGACATATTCCTTGTAATAAGCATCATGCCAGACCTTTCCTGATTCCTTCAGGGAGCTGCAGAGGAAAAAAGAACAGGGAACACATTCATCAAAAGCACATTTTCACAGCAGTGAGTTCTTTCATACTACTGTCCACTTGCCCCACTGATCCTCACTTGATGACATGCCTGCAAATGCCCTTTTTCCTGTTGGTTCATACCAGGGGTGAAATGCTCCCGGTTCGGACCGGCTCGGGCGGGTAGGTAGCAATGGCGATGGGCAGTTCAGAGAACCGGTAGCAAAAATCCATGCCCCCGCCCCCCATGCCCAACTGAGCCCTGCGATCATCAAAGCCTTTTTTCCCTTTTAAATGGCTCTGACCAGCCAAGCTCTGACATCCCAGCTGAGTTGCCTACTAATCAGGCAACTCAGCTTGGATCACCAGAGCCATGTAAAAGAAAAAAAGTTTCTTTTTTTCTCTCCTCCCGCTCTCCCAGCCTCCAGCTTGCTTACCTTAGCTGCTGATCACATGACGATCACATGACGATCGCAATCCATGCATCACCAAGTAACTGAATCTCCCTGCCTGCAATCAAGCTCATCGGTGAGCAGCTCTTTCTGCCTGCCTTCCTGCCTAGACTTGTGGACTTCAACTCCCAGCAAAGCTGGCTGAGGAATTCTGGGAGTTGAAGTCCACAAGTCTTAAAGTTACCAAGGTTGGAGACCCCTGTTCTATTGGGTAAGTTTTTTTCCCCTTTGGGAGCTTAAAAAAAATAGTTAATTGGGGGTTTTTTTAGTTGTTTTTTTTTTAGACCTAGCCATTTAAAGTTTAGGAAGTTTTAAATTTAGCTGCTTTTATATAAAAATAAAATAAAATATTTGTGCAGCTTTCTGAGGTTTAGTGTGTTTCTGTAGTTTCATCTAACTACACAAACACACAAAATCTCACAAAGCTGTATGTGGAATTTTGTGTGTGTAAAGTGTGAAAGTTGGTTTTTTGGGCTTTTTGTGGCTGTCTGAGGTTCCTGCTTGTTGCTGGGCCATTTTGAGTCTAGCACAGCTGCTTTTACATTGTGGGTGAGCCAGTTGTGTTGTGTTGTGTTTTGTAGGTTAAAAAAGGGCAAAGAAGTGACATTGACTTGGCCACGCCCACCCAGTCACCTTACCACCAAGCCCCACCCACTAATTAAGCCACGCCCACAGAACCGGTAGCAAAAAAAAAAATAGATTTCACCCCTGGCTCATACTTACCGGAATACATCCGCAAAAGCAGTGAGTATGGGCTTGCACTCATACTTAATGTTATGCTTGGCACAGAGGGATTTCACCAGGGGAGCCACTTTATAATAATTATGTCGAGGCATGGTTGGAAAAAGACTATGGAAAGAGAGGGAAAATATCAAGATTTCTGTAGAAGATAGAAGATACTTCTGTAATTTGGATCCTGCTGTTATTACTGCCCTTCCCATCTCAATGCTGGAGAGTTCTCCTTTCCTACTCAGTACTGCATACAGGCAGATTGATACAGAAGGGGATAACTTTCACCTGTCTGGTTCTCAAAGAGTTTTGGACAGGGATAAAAAAACTGAGGTCCTTCTGATTATTGCTGAACCATGATCCTCCCTAATGAGTCCCTTTGTATTAGGGTACTAGGAGCTGTAGTTCAGTAATACTGTGGAGGTGCTCACAGGTTTTGTACTCTTAAGAATTTTAAAGGTAAAAGCCAGCATTTGACTTGGAACAGAAATGAATTATAATTATCAACCATTTGATCTGCTATATAACTAGAAGTAAGATATGAAAAGCGCAATAGCAATAGCACTTAGACTTATATACTGCTTTACAGTGCTTTGAGCATATACTGAGAGCATATGCACCAAGACAAATTCCTTGTGTGTCCAATCACACTTGGGCAATAAAAATTCTATTCTATTCTATTCTATTCTATTCTATTCTATTCTATTCTATTCTATTCTATTCTATTCTATTCTATTCTATTCTATTCTATTCTTTACAGCCCTCTCTAAGCGGTTTACAGAGTCAGCATATTGCCACCAACAATTTTGGGTCCTCATTTTACCCACCTCAGAAGGATGGAAGGCTGAGTCAACCTTGAGCGTGGTGAGATTTGAATTGCCAAATTGCAGGCAGCTGGCAGTCAGCAGAAGTAGCCTGCAATACTGCACTCTAACCACTGTGCCACTGTGTCTCATAGACATCAGTTTCAGTGCTGCATTTTATATGAAATGCTGTTTATAGGCATTTTTACAGGATAGATCCCAAAGTCCAGTCTGGAATAGATCTGCTTTCTTTAGAACTAGTCAAAACTCCTGGCAATAGCCGTCATTTGGATTAAAACTTGGACCATAATATGCAGGTGCTGCTTAGTGGTGACAAAAGCTGTACAAAAGCTGCATTATATACTGTTCAGCCTTTTCATACAGCTTGTACTTACTGATGTTCAATCTGGAAATTCAAGTGCCCAGTGTACCAGTCATTGAATAGAGATTCATCCACGTTACATGTTGCTGAAAGCTAAGGGGGAAATAAAAAACATGTAGAGTTCCAATGACTTCCTTCATCTTTCTTCCTAGGTTCTATCAACAGTACAAATAATTCTGTCAATTTACAGTATTGTAGAGCATCATTCATTTCCAAATGTTTGTTACATTTATAGTATGGTCACTGCCCAGAAGGACATTAGAAATATTCCTGAATCCAGGCCAGGTAATCCAGGCCAACTATTGAACTGGTGCTATGTGCATGGGATGAAATCCAATGATATATATTTGTGGGGAGAAATTTGCAAAGACTAGGATATTGGTGACATTTCAGATTCAATGGCTTACTCTGCTTAACAGGCTAGCTTCTTTTCAGGAGAATCTCGTTTGGAGTGAATCAACCAACCTATCAATCTAAAGTTGGATGCCCTGAGTCATCCTTATTGAACTATTTCTTTAGAAGTAGACATAGAAATATTATGTAATTACTTCTGTGAAAGTTAGGACATTGTCACCTCACGGTTAGATTATTACAACGCGCTTTACATGGGGCTACCCTTGAAAAGTGTTCGGAGACTACAGTTGGTCCAGAACACAGCCGTGCAAGCTGTCGTGGGTGCACCTAGATACACCCACTTTACACCAATTCTCCATGAGCTGCACTGGCTCCCTATTGGTCTCCGGTCACAATTCAAGGTGTTGGTTATTACCTTTAAAGCCCTACATGACTCAGGGCCAGGTTATCTTTGAGACCGCCTTCTACCGCATAGCTCCCAGCGACCAGTAAGATCCCACAGAGTTGGTCTCCTCCGGGTCCTGTCAGCTAAACAGTGCCAGCTGGCGGGCCCATGGGGAAGGCTTTCTCTGTGGCTGCCCCAGCTCTCTGGAACCAGTTACCTCCTGAGGTCCAGACCATCCCCACCCTATTGGCCTTCCGAAAAGCGGTGAAGACCTGACTTTTCCGGCAGGCCTGGGGCCATTGACCTCGCTGTTGAGATCTGGCAAGATCCAGCCATGAATGGTGTGAATGGGTTTTGATTGTTTTTTTTTTATTTAAAAAGTTTTTTTTTAAAAAAATAGTCTTTATTTACATTTTTCATTAAAAAGAGAACACACACACAAAAAACAACACACCATATAAATAACATACAAGACAACGTAACAAATAACAAACATATCTACAAGTACATTATATTCCGAGGGAGACAGAACGACTTATCACTCTTTATACATTAATTAGGTCTATCCGACCTCACTTTGTTAATATAATATAGGTTTCTCAAGAAATACTTTTCCTTTTTTCAGTTGGGTTGTATCTTTCTTTTCGCTAACCAAGTATATAATTTTTCCCAGGATAAACATGTTTGAGTTAAATCTTTCTCTTTTAATTTTTTAGTCAATTTATCTGCTTCCACACATTCCAAAATCTTTTTTATAGTTGCTTCCTCCGATGGGATATTTTGGTTTTTCCAAAATTATGCGTATATCAATCTCGCTGCTGTGATAATGTGTAGCGCTAAATACCATAAATCTTTTTTTATATTATCTGGTTTGGAGCCAAGCAAGCATGTCTCTGGAGCCCAATCAATCTTTTGGTTTACAATCTCATTAAGCCATTTTTTAATTCTTCCCCAAAATTTAACTGCTTCCGGGCATGTCCACCATTGATGATAATAACTGCCTCTCTCCTGCCCACATTTCCAGCATTCCGCCGATTGTCCAGTGAACATTTTAGCCAATCTATCAGGGGAAAGGTGCCACCTGTATATCATCTTATAGATATTCTCTTTATATGCCGTGGATACCACTGGTTTCATATTCTCACACCAAATCCCTTGCCATTTGTCTAAATGAATTGGGTAACTGAAATTTTTCCCCCAGGCAATCATTGTATCTTTGATTATCTCCTCACCTATCTCTAATCTCATTAATAATTTGTAACTTTTTGCAATCATGCCTTTTTCTTGTCCCATCAAAATTTTGTCTATTTCTTGTAGGTCCACATGTATGCCTTTCCCATCTCTATCTTTCTTAAATTTAGATTGAATCTGTAAGTAAGTCCACCAGTCCACTTGTATTCCTAAAGAATTCAATTCCTGTTTAGATTTTAAATTTCCCTGTGCATTCAATAACTCCTTATATATTAATTTCTTTGTCGGATTGTAGATTTTGGGATATGTCAGTGCTTCCACCGGTGATATCCAGCACGGAGTTTTAATATAACATTTTTTTGCTAATCTTTTCCCAGTTTCGAATTAAGATGTTTCTTATGTAATGTCTAGTAAACCATTTGCTTTGTGGATTACTGTCTCTCCAGAGGGCCATATGCCAACCTTGTTGTAAATCATAACTTTCTAATTTAAGAAGACAATTGTTACCCAAGGTAATCTATTCTTTTACCCATACTAACAAAGCTGCTGAATAATAATTCTCCCAGCAGGGTAAACCCAGGCCCCCTCTTTCTTTTATCTCCTGCATCATCTTTCTTTTAATCCGAGGCTTTTTCCCCTGCCAAACAAATTTAGTTATTATCTGATTCAATTCCATAAAATTTTTTTGGGATAGGTTCACTGGAGCTGTTTGAAATAGGAAATTAAATTTTGGTAGAATATAGGATTTAACTGTTGTTACTCGTCCCAGAAGTGAAAGTTGAATTTTACCCCATTTATCTAAATCTTTCCTTATTTGAGTTAATAATTTATTATAATTGTCTTCTTGTATACTCGAGCATCTACCAGATAACCAAATTCCCAGGTATTTAACTTTATTAACTACTTTCAATCCAGTCGCTTCCTGTAAACTCCTCTTATCTTCCTCTAAAATATTTTTCGTTAATAAATTTGTTTTTTTTTTTAATTAATCAGTAATCCTGCAACTGCTCCAAATTCCTCAATCAATTCTAATAAGTATGGGCTGGATTTTGTGGGGTCTTCTAAAATGAAAACCATATCATCTGCAAAAGCCTGGGTTTTGTATACTTGTTGTCCAATTCTGAGGCCTTTTATTCTTTCCTCATTCCTTATTTTCCGTAGTAGGGTTTCTAGTGATAAAATAAATAATAAAGGGGATAGGGGACAACCCTGTCTTGTGCCTTTACTAATAGGAAATTCTTCCGTCAAATCCCCATTTATCAATAGTCTGGCCGTTTGTTTGGAATAGATCGCTTTAATTGCGTTTGTAAATCTCTGTCCAAAACCCATATATTCTAGCTGTAATAATATAAACTCCCAGTTGATCCTATCAAAAGCCTTCTGGGCGTCTATGAAAACTAGTGCAACCTGTTTACCGGGATGATCTTCATAATATTCCAATATATTTAACATGATTCTCAGATTATCTCGTAATTGGCGTGATTTTGGTCGATATGTATAAATTCATTCAAGAAACCTTTTAATCTATTTGCTAAAATTGTTGTGAAGATTTTATAATCAGAGTTCAGGAGAGATATTGGTCTATAATTTTTTATATCTGTCGAGTGGGGATCTTCTTTTGGAATTAGGCTAATATTAGCCTCTCTCCATGAATATGGAGTTTCTGCTTTCCCCAGGACTTCATTAAATAAGTCTTTCATATGCTCTCCTATTACCTCAAACATTGTTTTATATAACTCTGCGGGGAGTCCATCTGTACCCAGTGTTTTCAGATTCCCTTGTTTCTTCACTGCTCTTTCAATTTCAGTTAGGGTAATTTCCTCTTCTAATATTTCTTTTGATAAATTAGATATTTTAGGTAAATCCGAATTCTCAATGTAATTTTTTGTCACCTCTGTTAAAATTTCTTCTTTTTTGTATAATTCTTTATAGAAATCCACTGCAATTCTTTCTTTTCCTCCTTTATCTCTTATTAAGTTTCCCTCCTTATCTTCTAACTGATCAATTCATCTATTCTGTTTTTCTTTTTTAAGTCTATATGTAAGCCATCTTCCTAATTTATTAGCTGATTCAAAATGTTTTTGCTTTGCAGCTTTTATCTTGTCTTTCAATTTATCCAATTCTAAAAGATTAAGCTGATGTTTTAACAATATTATCTATTCTTTCGCCTCTCTAGCTAGTGGGTTATCTTGTAGCTGTTCCTCCGCCTTTTTTAGTTTATTTATTAGATCACCCCTTTCCTGTTCTTCTTTTTTGTGTTTTATGGCCATATGTTTTCTAATAAGGCTTTAGTAGCATCCCAAATTGTTTGAAGTGGCATTCTTACTACAAGATTCAAAACTCCCTCACGCTCTTTAACTCCCCTTTTAAAAATTATTCATCAACCTTCCTTTTATAAATTCTCTTATCACATTTCACATTTGTTACTAAAACCCTTTCTATACCTTCTTTTTCAGCATTACTCCCTAATAAAATTCTAAATTAAACATTTATCCTCTTTAGTCATTCATAAACTACTTGCCAATTTCTGTTTGTTCAACATTACTCCCTCGTAAAATTCTAAATTAAACGTTTTAAAACTTTCTTTAAAGCATGTCTTTTTTAAAAAAAAAAATATTATTAACCCATTGAGTTAAGTTATGTCTAACTTAAACATTTCATCACATATACCTTTTAAAAATACTATAATCTTAGGTTAAACATTTTAAAATCTCTTGCCAGAGACCTAGTCACATAATCTATTCATTTAGTCTCATCCCTTAATTATATTGTCTAAACCACAGTTTGAAATTGAGTGTATCCAACCCAATCTCTAGTCCCATAATATCTGGTAAAAATCCCTAAAGGAAAATGGCACCAAGAAAGCATGAAAAAACACACTTTTAAAAAATGGATCATTGGGTAGTTGGTTTTTTCATGTGTACACTTTCTGGGGAGATTGCAGTAACTACCACCAGGAAAATTAGATTTCCTCCAATATGTTCTTCTCTACAATATAAAGAGAAAATGTTTCCTCTATCACCATCAATGTTTGACTACTCCTATCTGGAATCAATATGTTAGCCTTATGGATCTATGTTTTCATTCTGTGGATCAATGCATTTTACAAAGTTAATTTTTTATGCCATTGAAAATCTGGTTCATGACCATAAAAAGAACAATTATGTGAATTGGACTCCACATGTGGGGACGTGGAATTGTATAATGTCCTTTTGGATGGAGGATGAATAGCATTGGTGCTGTTCCTGCTTTACTGAAGAAGCAAGGGAGATTAACAGGCAATGTACTATATTGTTTACCATCTCATCATCTACTGTGGACAATGAGTTTATTGGTCCCTGTAACTTTTCTCCATGAGATGAGAAAGGGCATCACTGTGCAATTGTGATTTTCCCAGAAACAGCAATATGGGAGTGAGTTCCAGCTGCCAGCATAGGCATTCCATTTGTATTACCTGCTCTTTATAAGACCATGTTTCCATGTAAATAAGGGCATGAAATATTTAAGAAAACAGCAGCATAATCTGGCCTTATGTTTCAGAATTGAGGACCCAACATTTCTGAATAAGATTATCCAAAGAAAAGAAATTTCCCCGTTAAATAGAAACTATCTCACCTGGGCAGAGAACCAATCTAAATTCTGATCATAGTCAATATTCATTGGAATGTGGCTCATCTGTGAGACCCAGATAAACCATGCAGCTTCTAAGTACCTGTGTAGACATACAAACAGTGATTCAAACAAATTCTTTAAATGGTTCACTCACTAGTAAAACTACTTTGCTTTTCTCAGCCCAAAACATAACATGACAATTACTATTACCACATCATTGCACTAATAGACTATACAGAAACATAATTTTTATAGGTAAAAGCAGGGAGTTAAAGCTATGGTATTTTGTAACAAACTTGTACAATCTGTCACACTTTAAGCCCTCATATCTACTTAGAAGTTTCAGGTATTCTAAAACTCACATTCTTCAGAGTTCTCAAGTAAGTAGTACTATTAGTTACACAACTTGATGAACTGCCCACATTTGGATTACCTATTGGGCAAGAAAGGTGGATAAAACTGCTTAAGTTCAGTTTAGTTTCTAAAGAAGGGGGAAAGTGCTTAAGATTTGTCTGTAATTGCCTTCACAGCTCCTTTTCCATAATCACTTCCCATTTTCTCAATTCTCAATATACTTTAAAACCAGCCTGATTTCTCCATTGTGTCCTCACTATCAATTGATCAAAAAACTTTTAGCTCAATGTTAATTATATAGTTGTAAGTTGGGTTTCACACATATCACCCTGAGCCAATTGTTGCTCAGTTTGACCAAGAATCCCAGCCCCTGAACAGAATAGTGATCTTCTTCTAGCTTGAACATCACTACATTCAGTGGTGGGTTGCCCTCGGTTCGCACCAGTTCTATAGAACTGGTAGTAAAACTGGCGGGAGGCTCCGCCCACCGATCCTGACATCATCAAAATGCTTCTGCGCATGTGCAGAAGAGCATGCACGCAGCCCCATTGCAAACCGGTAGTAAAGGTAAGTAGAACCCACCCCTGACTACATGCATTGTCTCCAGAGCTTTTAATGGCATATGAGTTACAAACAGCTCCTTTCTCTAACTTGACAAAAAATCTCAAAGAGGTTTCTAGTCTTGTCTCCCCCCACCCCCAACACGCACCATCTAGGCATTTTGCAGCATGCATTTGTGTGTTTGTCAGTTTGTTTAGGAAACAATCTTTCAGGTAGATTGCTAACCAGATTGTAACAGAGGACTGATTTGTGAAAACATTAAAGAAGTCTAAAATTCCTTCACTGGTGTAGGATCAGCCTTATAGCTAATTGGTCCAACAACTTCTGAGAGGGTTTTAGGGCTACAAAATGGCATGCTAGCAAAACTATATTTGAGGCCTATTGCCATGAGGTAGATGGAATGAAACACAAGTTGGAAGACAGATTGTATATGCATATGGGGTCATTTGCATATGGGGTCATTTGCATTCTCCAAAGACACTGAGATGCAGTTTTTATCCAACTGTGAAGGACAAATAAATAATATTTTTTTCCCTTGAGGATAGAAAGTACCAGACCAATCCTTAAAGAAATGTCTCCTCCTGTACCAACCTGCTCAAAGTGTAAGATCAAACTTTTAAACATCAATCTCTGTTTTCAGATGAAGCTATTTGGCAATTAGTGAAGAATATTTGAGACTGATAATTGGTGGCTGTAGAGGTATTGATAAATAATACTTTGATAATTGGTGATGACCAAGCAATAACAAGAGTTTGATCAAGATCATTGTGGTGAACTATGCTCTTTTCAATAGCATGATTATTTTTAGTTTGAGGTGAGCTTGAGGAAGGATGACATATCATTTTTTAAGTTAAAAAGCCCAAACAATATAGTCATAGATACAGATATTATTTGTTGCCCTTTTATGGCATGCACCTTGTGGAAGATTTTTATTGTATCTCTTAAATCTATGATAAATAGCTACATTTGTAGCAAATAAAAACCTTGTGGGACGTGGTCTTATGAAGAAACCATTGTGTAATATGAAAAGATCAGTAATAGCGTATACTAATTTTAACAGTTTATTTGTTTTACATCCCCATATTAAGTAAACAACAAATGGAGACCTCATTGTTTTTTTCAGGCTGGTAAACAAAGCTAGCTATGTACATATTGAAGATCTCTTTTTTACTTCACAGTATTTAAAAGCATTAGTTGAGTCATAGCAGCAGGATAGAGTTTTACATAATCATTATTACCTGGTTAACCAGTAGTAAGCCATAAAGCTCTTAAATCCCATTAAAGGAACATACATGAGGCAGACACGGAAGTTATAGAAAAGAGTGTTAAACAGCTCCTGTCAAAGAACAGAGTATTAAATAAGCACAATAGTAACAACATGTGGATCATTATCATAGTTCCTTTGTCAATGTCAGATTAATTACAGTAGCAGCAATATGGCAAATAGAGATGCTAAAGGCTATAATGCAATAACCTGCAGAGATTAATAGGCAGTGTAGTGCCTATAGGTGTAGTGCTGAAGGACTTTCAGGGTCTCTTCATTTGTGCATCTAGTAAAACTCCCACAATGATAAAAAAGAGTGACGGTGGAGCATACTAGCATCAGTTGTGCAGAAACCTTGCTCTACATCAAAATGGAAATAATTTCTCTACGACAGAAATGGAATTCTTGAAGCTGCTAAAGGTTTCAATGTCTTTTGCAGTGGCTGAGAATTGCAATGGATAGTGGCATGACTCAACCTGAGTAGTGGGTTTTTTTGCACCCATGGGGAGGAATGAAGTTTTATAACCACGATATAAATTCTAACTGGAAGCATTGTTATTATTATTAAACTGTATCTGTACTCCCCATATCAGTGCCCAGATAATCTCTCCCCATCCCTCTGCAAATGCACCCCAATATCCATGGCAGTTAGAAATACAATCTTCTGGCAATCTCTTCCTCTGCTCCTCATCACTTTCTATTCCTTGGCTTTCATTGTACTATTTGCTCACCCTTCCCTTCCCAAGCAAACCAGTTATATTTTCTGTTCCATGGTGCTGACAAGAGGGAAGGCCAATGAAATCATGAATGGCAGGGAACGTTCCCATGTTGTGGGGGATTAAGGGAAGAAAGCAACTTGCATTTTGTAATGCATCTCCTGTAGCTCATTAGAAAGGAGGAGGATTCAGGACCTTTATGTGTTACATTTGACCATTCACCAATCCCCTAAAATAAAGAGGTGTTATGACTTACCAACCATTTTTTTCTTCTAAATATACCGAAATAGGAAACCAGTTGGACACCAATTGTATACATCAATGGGGCAAAGACTAATATAAAAATGCAAAAGGAGAATACAAAAATGAGCGTGTGACTAAAATAAAGTAGAATATATCTTAGAGGAAAAAAACAACATCTGCCTCTGAATCCCATTTGGCATTAAATTAACCACCTTATTCCCTGACCTATTGCCTCAATGCTCATCAGGCTATTTCTGTAGTGATTGAGAGACCTGATGGAGAGGGAATAGGGAATGGCCTCGAAAGCCAGGAAGAATAGTTGCTATCAAGGCAATGAGCCCTTTCCAAGAAAGTAATTTGAGTAAATGTCTCAGGCAGCTCCCTGGTTCACATAAAGGAAGGAAGCACATTCATATTCCCAATATCCTGTTACTCTAGGTCAAGGGTATCAAACTCAATTTCATTGAGGGCTGCAGCAGGGTTGTGTTTGATCTCGGTGGGGTTGCGGGGGTGGTGGTTAGGATGGGTGTGACCAGCTTGACGTCACTTGTGTTGGGGGCACCTGTGGTGGCCCGAGTGCTCTGCCAGTGAAATGGCCTCCTGCAACCCTCTGCTAGGAAAAATGGAGCTGGTGTGTGTGTGTGTATGTGTGGCCCTCCCGAGTTCCATTTTCACTGGCAGGGGCACCGCGGGCCGGTCCTCCGCTGTTTCCAGGGCAGTCCCACAGGCAAGATCTAAGCACCCAAAGGGCTGGATCCAGCCACTTGGCCTTGAGTTTCACACCCCTGCTCTAGGTGTTCCAATAAGGTGCTTTATACTGCTGATACTGTATATGACTTCATTGGTTATTCTCCAAATTTAGGCTCCTGTAAACATGGTAAAACACTTACAGGTAAAGTAATTATGTTGGTACTGGTAAGGCATATACTTCGTTTTCTTCTTTCCAAGCTGCACAAGAAGAAAAAGAGCAAACAGTTAAATTGACAACTATGTAAATTCCTGGTCATCATGGTCATGTTGTAAGGGCCCATTCTTTACAATATAGATCAGTGATGGCTAACTTTTTCCAGATCGAGCGCCCAAAGCGTGTGTGCATGGCCATGTGCATGTGCCCCGCCCCTACGTATGCATGCCCCCTGCACATGCACGCCCCCCCCACACACCTTGCCCCAGGTATGTGCGGCAGAGACTCAAAGATCAGATGGCCGGTGGGAGGTGCGCGAGTATTCGCAGCAAAGCTACGAACTGAGGTGATGGCTCATATGCCACCTCTGGCACATGTGCCATAGGTTCGCCATCATGGATATAAATTCTTGAAAAGTTTGATCTTTCATTATTACTATAGCACAGATTATTTGATCTGTGTTTCTTGAATTTCTGCCATACACACACAGCTTTTGTGGGCTGAAGGTTGCCCCTGATCTTTGAGGGAAGCTATCTTTCCAAAATAAAAAGGCCCAGGGGGAAAAACATGGACAAGACAATACCAAAATTAAATGTGATTTCCTTTCATTTCATTTTAATTTGATTCAATTTAATTCATCTTATTTCAATTCATATATTGAATCCCCAATGTTAAATTACTTTGTCTTTTTTTGTCACATTAAAAATTATTGTTTGTCACCTTTTGGAGAGGCACTGCATTTTACTGCAGCCTTAAACATGCACAATTCACTTGGTTAAATTCTTTGACTTTGCATTCATCTAAGCACAACCTTTGGGAAGGGGAATGCATTATTAGACTGCACTTCACAGGAAAATGTGGATCAAAACATGTTCTTTGAAAAATAATGCCTTGGAGATGAGCAAGCAGGAGATGCAAACTGGGATTGGTGAAATATTTAGAATACATACAAGCTATGTGAGAAGGAATAAAATCCCTAGAGAAGTACATGTAATTCAGATTTTTCTAGGTATTGTTTTATCCTTTCTTCTGATATTGTCTCTTGTTTATTGAGTTTCTCATAATAATTCTGTACTATTTTCTTCTTTTCTTCATTTCGATAGCATATAGTTCCCTCCTCATCCATTAGTTGATTGATTAACTTTTTTTCTCTCTCCTTTTTCATTTTGTATGCCAACCATCTTCCAGGCTCATTTGTATTTTCAAAAAAATATTGCTTAGAAGTTTTTATTTTGAGTGCCAAATTCTCTTTTCAATTAGATTCAATTCATGTTTTTTAAGGTTCATTTGATTTTTAATCCTCTTATTTTGTATATCTTTCAGTGGTTCCATTTCTAATTTCTTATACTCCTCTTCCAATTTTTTTAAAGTTTGTCTTTTCTTTTTATTCGTTTTTCCCAAATAAATCATTGCCAATCCTTGAATGTATGCTTTCACTGTATCCCACACATTTTGTAATGAGGTAGCTTCCTTTTTATTTTCTCTGAAAAAGAAAGTCAATTCTTTCTCCATAAATTGTTGAAACTCTTTTTTCATTTAATATTGTTTGATTTAATGTCCATCTTGATCTCTTTTTTTGTCCCTTCCATATAATTGTGATTGGATTATAATCTGCTTGCTTCAATGTTTATATCTTCTATATTAACTAATAAATCGGTTGATATCCACATCATATCTATTCTAGACAATGACATATGTCTATTTGAATAAAAAGTGTATCAGTTTTCTTTCGGATATCTTCTTCTCCAAAAATCTTGGATATTTAATTCCTCCACCATTGTAAAAAAGGCTTTTGGAAGAATTTTTCTGGGCTTCTTATTTATCTTTGTGGTTTTATAGTCCAATTCAACTTCTGTTATTGCATTAAAATTCCCATCATGCAAATATTTTCATACTTGACTTAAATTATTTTTCTGTGTAATTTTCCAGTAAAATCTTCTTGATTGTCATTTGGGGTGTATATCGCCACTAAGAGTATTTGTTTATAGTTCATTGTTACTTCCACCATAAGAATCCTCCCTTCTTCACCAGCAAATATTTTTTAGGTGCTAGCGTCTTTTTAATGTATAGTACTACACCTCTTTTACTTTGATGTGCCAGTGCAGTAAATACTTCTCCCAATTTTTGGTATTCCAAAAGTTTTTTTATGTTGTTTCCTAATATGAACTTCTTGTAAACATATTATGTCCATTTTTAATTTTTCCAATTTATTTAAAGTTCTTTTCCTTTTTATTGCCGAATTTAATCCATTTATGTTTATCGATATTACTTTTATTTTTTCCTCCATAGTTTACTTATTAATAATCTTTGCTGATCTTGTTGTTCTTGTCTCTCTCTATTCTTTAACATCTTTTAGCCTTGCCCCTTCTCTTATTTCTCTTTCTTCTTGTTTCTTTGCCATCTCTCTTATTTGAGCTTCTTTTTCTTTCACTGTTTCTTCCTGGTATCCAATCTCTCTTTCCTCTCTCAATCTCTCCACTTCTTGTAGTTCCAAATATTGATCATAAAATAGTTCTGCCTTCTCTAGTGAGTCTAATCTGTGTCTTTGCTCCTGCCAATTCACCAATATTCCTTCTGGTATGAACCACCTATTAATCACTCCTTTTTTAATTAAACATTTTATCAAGAACTAGTACTCTTTTCTCAGATCTCTGACTCTTCTAGGTATTTGTTTCAACACCACGATCTCTCTGCCTTTATATTTTATTGGGTTGTTTCTTGCTGTCTGTAATATCTCTGTTTTTATTGCTTTCTTGGTGAATCTTACATACATCTCCCTAGGTAATTTGTTTCTCATTGCATATCTAGTATGTACTCTAAAAATCTCATCGATCTCATTCAATATCTTTTCTCTAGTTTCCACCATTGCTTCCTCCAACAACTCTGCCATTATTTCAGCTAAATTTTCTCCTTTCTCTTCTATGTTTTGAAATCTTAGATAATAACCTTAATGATCCATTTCTAAAGAAATGATTGTCTTTTCCTGGTTTTTATTAGTTATTGTAAGTCTGTCATCCAGCTCTCCCAGTCTTTTTTTTTTTGATCAATTCCACTTTTTCTTCCACCTTTTGTATTCTTTGTTCATTTTTTAATTATCCCCTTGACATCTTTTAATTCCCCTTCTACTTTTTCCATTCTCTCATCTAATTTGCTTATTCTTTCTTTGAAGTCTTCATGAAATGCCTGTATCATATTTTTTATTTCCAGTTGCATAGTCATAGTGTCCAATGTTCTCTGAGCTGCAGGGCTAGAAGTTGTTGCCGAGGCTGTTGAAGGCAGATGTGTTGTTGTTTTCTTCAACTAGTAGTGTCTTGATTTTATAATCCACCGGGTTATAATCCAAATAGAATTTATAATCGAAATATTTAATCCACCCCGTTGGGTGAATTAAAAAAAAAAGGAAAAGTACAAAAATAAGCCAACTAACCAAAAAATAAAAATAAAAAGGAGATGAAGAGAAATAACAAAAAAACAAAACAATACAAAAATAGAGAATTACAATCCAAATCCAATGTTTACAATCTTAATCTTCAGGTTTTTCTAACCTTAATCCAAGTTTCCTCCGGTGAGGAATTAACTAGACCAAAAAGCCAAAAAGCCAGAAAAAAAGAGGGAAAAAAGAAAAATGTCTGTGTACAAAAAAGAAGCACAGACAAAAAGAAAAAGAAAAAAGAAAAACACAATCCAACCAATTGTTAAACACAAAAAAAGCAACTGAAGAAGAAAGAAAAAGGAACTAAAAATTAACAAGTAGAATCTCCACTCTATTATTCACAAGTAAAGGAAAAAGAAAAAAAATATCCCAAAAGCCAAACTGAATGGGAGTTGTCAATAATCTTTCCTGTTACTTCTTCTTTTGCAAACTTCAAAAGGTACATTGTTCCAGCTTGAGTTTAAAAACAAGGCTCTCAGTGTACCTCAGTCTATTAGACCAAACAATTTCTAATCAGTACAGCAAGCATTATCAGGGTCATTCTTGTCTTGTCTTATTCATTTAACTTTATTATTCAGTTCATTATCCTTTCAGTGGTGCCTCTAAGTGGCACTGCAGTTTATTTCACCCAGGAAAAGTAGAAAAAGTTTTTCCTTCTAAAAACAATTCATTCCATCACTTAAATTTTGTTCAATTTGTTTAGATTAAAATGTTTAAATGATTGGGGTTTTAATATGTTGGGCCAAATTTGTTTAATTCGATTTTACTTTGTTTTTAAATTTTGTATCTATGTATTTTTACTGTTTGGCTGTTCACCGCCCTGAGTCCTTTGGGAGTAGGGTGGTATATAAATAAAATAAATAAAATAAAAAGTTTAAAAATACTCAGTCAGGCTTTCTGCTCTTATTCTCTTATTGTCCAAATGAATTCTGCTAATTCATTTAATTTTCTCTTATTTTGTTTGGGTTCACCCACTTTCCTTGATGCTGTATTAAGGGAGGTGGAGAAGCCAACACACGCCCACTCTCCCCTCCTCTCTTTTTGCCACTTTCTCCTCTTTTAGCTATTTCCAGGAGGTTATGAAAAGAAACTTGTATTTTTAAGAAAAGCAGGCATCTCACCCCGACGATCCACACTTCCCTTTATTTCCACGCTTCTGCTGTGGCTGCCCCAGCTTTGTAGCAGCTCTCAATAGCTGCTTTCTCAGCCGTCTGGTTGAGAGGCATCTTCTGACCAGCCAGGGAATTTGCGACTTCCCTGTGCTTGCCAGTCTGTGCCTCTCTCATTCACCATATCTACAGGACAGCTTCAGTCAAAAGAGGAGATGGTTGCGATATCAATGATCTTTCAGGAGCCCCCAAAGAAAGTGTTGTTTCACTGTGGACGCTTGCCAAGCCTCCCTCGAATATGAAAATATTTGTGTGGTAGGAGACTTCAAAGCAATTGTAGATGCAATACTTGATTATAGAAATAGTAAAGTAGGCAAAAGCTAGAAAAACGCTCCCAAAGACTTTTTTCGAAATGGCGGAAGAAATAGGTATCCAAGATATATGGAGAGAAATAAATCCTAAGAAAAACCAATACACATTCTATTCAAACAGACACAAATCTTGGTCAACAATAGATATGATATGGATGTCACTGGAGTTAAAAGCAAATGTACAAGAGATAAAAATAGAATCAAATGTCTGGGCAGATCATAACCCAGTAAGAGTTAAGTGGAAAGGACAAAAGAAAAAACTGAGATGGATCAATCAATATTAAAGGATAAGGAATTTATACAAACAATGGAAAAAGAATTGGATTTCTTTTTTAAAGAGAACAGAAAAGGAGAGACCTCATTGCAAAATGTATGGGATACTGCCAAAACATATTTCCGGGGACTAGCTATAACTTATATAGGAAGGAAAAATAAGGAAAAAAATATATCAAAAGAAACTAAAAGAAGAACATAAGACATTAGAATTAAAATTACAGAAAGAACCACAAAAAAAGACCTTAAAAGAACCAAATGGAACTAATAAAACACAAATTGAACTTAATAGAAAAAGAAGAATTGGCACAAAAAGTTAAAAGTGCAAAACAGAATTTCTTTGAAAATGTGAATAAATCAGGAAGATGGCTAGCATACAAATTAAAGAAGGAGAAAGAAAAGAAATTGATACATAGTTTGGTAGATGAGAAAAGAACTCTCTATTACCAAAATGATGATAAAAAGAAAATAATCCAGGATTTCTATGAAAAGTTGTATGATCAAGAGAAAATCCCAGAACATAGAATAAAACAATATTTGGAAAAAGCTGAATTACCATATTTTTCGGAGTATAAGATACATTTTTCCCATGCCGCCTGGAACCGCCCAAAACTGTGGCAAAAAATGGAGTGTGCAGAGGCTGAAAACATGATGCATGGAGACTGAAAACACGATGTGCAGAGGCAGCGATTGGCGACTATGTGCTGTGGCGATGACCGCAGCCTGGAACGGGTCTAAAATGGAGCATTCGGAGGCCGAAAACGTGACACGTGGAGGCCAAAAACGTAAGGCACAGAGGCCAAAAATATGAGGCACAGACACGGCGATGGTCTGTGGCAATCCCTGCAGCCTGGAACAGCTGATTGGGGGTATTCTGGGAGACCAATCCACCCGCCAATCAGCTGCTCATGCTGAGTCAGGTTGCAATAATGTGCTGAAGCTGACCAGGCTGTTTGCTATTTGCTGCAAAGACGCTAGCCAGATGAATACCGATGGATGCTGGTAGGCAAAGGCAGAATTTTTTTTCTTGTTTTCCTCCCCAAAAACTAATGTGTGTCTTATACTCTGGAGCATCTTATACTCCAAAAAATACTGTACCTAAAGTGCCTGAAACAGTGAAAGCCATGGTAAATGAAAGAATAGCGATGATGGAACTAACAGAGGTGATTAAGAGACAAAAGAATAATAAAACACCAGGACCAGATGGGTTACTGGCATAACTTTATAAGTATCTACAAGACACTTTAGGTCCATTAATGTTGGAAATTTATAATGAAGCATTGTTAGAAGCGAAGGTACCAAATATGTGGATGGAAGCAAACATTATTCTTATATCGAAAGAAGAGTCAGATTTAATGCAGATAAAAAACTACAGGCCAATATCTCTATTGAACACTGATTATAAAATATATGCTTCAATAATAGCAGAGAAATTAAAAAGATTTTTGGATGGATTTCTGCCTAAGAGACAAATTAAAAAATAATATGAGAATGATTCTGAACACATTGGAGTACTATGAAGCACATTCTGAAAAACAAATGGCATTGATCTTTTTAGATACACAGAAAGCATTTGACAATGTAAATTGGCAATTCATGTTATTACAGTTAAAATATATGGACTTTGGTGAGATTTACTAATATGATTAAGGCAATATATCATAAACAAATGGCAAAGGTTATTGTAAATGGGGACATGACAGAGAACTTTAATATAAAAAAGGCACAAGACAAGGATGTCCATTGTCCCCTCTACTATTCATATTGACATTGGAAGTGCTAAATAGACACGTTAAACAAGATATAGAAATAAAAGGTATGGAAATAAAAAAAGAAAATATAAGCTAAAGGCATTTGCAGATGACTTGGTCTTCATATTAGAAGATCCACAAGAAATTGGACCCAAATTAATTTCAAAAATAGAAGATTGTGGTGAAGTTGCAGGACTGAAAATAAAGAAAGAAAAAACCAAGGTATTAGTTAAAAACCTTACAGATAAACAGAAAAAAGACTTAATGAAGAAGACAGATATTCAGATAGTCAAGAAAGTAAAATACCTAGGAATTCAGTTAACAGCAAGATGTGCAAGCATCAAAGAAGACAATTATTGTAAGCTGATGCAACAAATTAAATCAGACTTGGAGAAATGGAAAAATCTGCAATTGTCTTTGACAGGAAGAATAGCCACTATAAAAATGAATATTTTGCCAAGATTATTATACTTAGTCCAAACAATTCCGATAAAGCTGGAAAAAAATACTTTGAAGAATTAAATAAAACAATGCCAAGATATATTTGGCAAGGGGAAAAAAGCAAGAATAAGTCTGAAAATGCTGCAAGATTCTAAAAACAAAGGGGGCTTTGGGTTGCCAGACTGGGAATTGTACTAGCAGGCCTCGGTACTTACATGGGTGAAAGAATGGATTAGTTTGAGGCATAAAAGATTATTAACTTTGGAGGATCATGATTTCCAACTGGGGTGGCATGCCTTTTTATGGTATGGGAAAAACAAAATGTATAGCTATTTTCAAAGACACTATATTAGAAATGAACTATTGTCAGTATGGGCAAAAACTAAAGAGGAACACTACTTTAAAATACCAGTCTGGCTTTCTACAATGGAGCCACTGATACATCCAAATGTTATTAACATGGAAAAAATTACAAGATATAAAGATATTTTGAATGAAGAGGGGGAGCTTAAAACTAAGCAAGAATTGAATAGTCAAGGGATTGATATAACATGGTGGCCACAAGTGCAGATACAATCTCGATATGAGAAAGATGCTAAAATGTATGGTTTTTATAAAGAACCAACAGAACTGGAATTATAAATTAACAATGTCAACTGCATATAAAGAAAATCTCTATAAAATGTTTTATGGATGACATTTTTCACTGA
Organism: Pantherophis guttatus; assembly: GCF_059756535.1. Classification (NCBI taxonomy): domain Eukaryota; kingdom Metazoa; phylum Chordata; class Lepidosauria; order Squamata; family Colubridae; genus Pantherophis; species Pantherophis guttatus. Next base: position 111,756,531 of record NC_142063.1, on the reverse strand, counting down.
TAAGTTTGGCAAAAATGTTTAAAGACATGTATTATCATAAGTGGTGCACATGCCCAAAGGCAAAAAAATATTGGACAAAAATACATACATGATTGGAAAAAATGACAAAGCAACATATAGATCTAAAACCAGAAATATTTTTGTTGGGCATCTTACTGGAAAAATATAATAAAGGGAACACATACTTAATTCTACATGTGTTAACAGCAGCTAGAATTGTATTTGCACAACACTGGAAAAATGAAGAGACCCCTACAGAGGAAAACGTAATTTTAAAAATATTAGAATGTGCAGAAATGGATAGATTAACACTTAAAATTAAGGAAAAGGAAGAAACTGAATACTTTTTAACATGGGACTCATTTAATCAATGGCTAACCAACAAAAACAGAAGATAGAAATGGAAATATAAGAGAAGGATTAATTTTATAAGGAATGTTTATTAAAATGGGTAAGCAATACTATTATTATTATTATTATGATATCAATACTAATGTGATGAATATTATTGTAAATATTATTACTATTTTTCAAAATTATTTGTATGCAGACAACACACTGTTTATTTAGAAATGGAATTTTTTATATTTAATAACTTTTAAAACTGGAAAAAAATTGAAAAATGTACAAATTAATGCAGAAGTGCAGTTGAACTTTGTGCCATTAAATGTAGCTCAGAATCATTAACAGATCTACTCATACAACTTGGTTGGGGCTAAGAGAGAGAGAGAGAGAGAGAGAGAAATACCAAAAAACTAAATATTTAAAATAACTGTAAAATTGATATTTTGCTTGTAAATTTGTACTATGAAATGGAGTTCATTTCATAGTACAAATGAACTATGGACAGGGAGGGAGTCTGCGATGGGCAGTTATCAAGATATGTTAAGACAGGAACAACTTTCTAAGTGCCAAATAGTCCAGAGAAACTAATTCTCTGGAATAGTCAACAGGTTCTGATGTTATCCAAAAAAAGAAAAGAAGTTTGACAGATTCATTACAGAAGCATAGACTAGAAAATAAGGCAGTGCCTGAACCGATGCAACAGCAGCGAGAGTTGCTATAAAGAAATATGGGAGATAGAAAGAATCCTTTCTTCCTACTTTCCTAGATTGCTCATCAGAGATATGGTGGTGTTGGTTTTTTTTCTTTTAGTACTGCTAATATTTTTTCAGGGTCTTTTGTCTGCCTAAGACTTTCTATTTATTTACCTCCAAGGAAAGTTTCTTCCCCACGCTGAAAAAGAGCGGGTGCAAGTTGAGATCAGGGTCCTTGCGGAAGCAGTTGGGTTTGGCGTGATGCTGGTTATGCATGTGGTTCCATTGGCTTGCCGGTATTCCCTTGAGAAGTACAGAAGAACAAACATGAATTCCATCTATTTGTCAATAATGCTGTATCCTATGTATTCCCCACTGACTAGCTACAAACAAAATAAAACAAAAAATAGCTTGTCTGGACCCTACTGGAACTCTGCCATTCTGAAGGGGAGAGGGGTGGCTATGCGAGTTGAATATTTTGCAAGCTTTTGCTGTATCCCCTTAAGAGTTTAGTGGGGGAGGATCAGCCATCTGCACAGACTCCCTCTCTGCCAGTTCCAGCCTGTTACTCAAGGTTGCAGTGTTCCGAGGACGGCCTCTTCTCACCTTGTAGCCTCGGAGTTTTAAAAACACCTTTGCGGCATTTTATTGGCTGCCGGAAGACATGGGGCATTTGGGGTGGGGCTTGTAGGGAAAAGTTAGCCTAATGTTTCCTGCGCGAATTTCAGACTCCACCTGACTTTTCTGCAATCACTTTCTCTTAGTAAAAGTTGCTTTTGAAATGCAAATTCATTTCACCAGAAGATAGCTGAGGCAGGTCCTTACATAGCTGCAGTTCTGTTAGTTTACACTTCTTTTCATCTATTCAGGAATTGAATTCTGTATAGTGACAGCACACTGACCTCTAGCATTTCTGTGTAAACTAGCTTCATTTCTTCTTATTATTAAGCATCTGAAAAAGTTTCATTCCAAGACTGACTATTGAAAATTCCAGCTTTGATGCTAAATGCATTTGTGTGAAACAAAAATAGACAAGAAAACACTCCACTATTTTATCTTCAGTAGTGAAAAAGCAAAGCAAGTATAGTGCACTATTTTTAAAAATGCTTCATAGCTATGAAATGAAGACTGACTATATTTCTCTTAACGCCATCTCCCTTTTCTGTAAGGAAGCACTATTAATGCTATCATTCTTTACAGCAGGCATCCCCAATCTGTGGACTGTGTCCCACTAGTGGGCTGTGTGGGGTTTGCAACTGTCCCGTGGAAATGGCCGGCAAACACATGTGCATGCACACGCATCCTCACTTGCACAAGCAGTATGCGAGCATGTGCACACATGCTCCATTTGTGTGAGTGGCAGGCGCATGTGCATGCCACTTGCTCAAGTGGAGCTGCGTATGTGCACTTGCCAGCCACTTGCACGAACCATCCCTTCACCCCTGCTGGTTTACAAAGCTGGAAACATTGGGAAACTCTGCTTTACAGAGATGTTGCAAAAAGATGATCTTATATTTTCAGCACTTCAGTGCATAAAGTATGCTATATAAATGCATTATCCTTATCCTATTTTTCAAAACCCAGGAGACCGAAAATAACAATGGATTGACAGAATCCAATTTCAAATATATAAATCATCACAAATCATCACTTAAATTTTCCCTTCTCTTGGATGGATTCTGACCTTAAGAATGTTAATTACCACGAAGTGAGCTACTCTGTTCCACTTGGGCTTTTCAAAGACTGACAGATGGCCAAGATCATGCTGGAGAAAACCATACTGGATCTGGAAGTAAAAATCAACAAATATGACACATATGTATGTAATTTCTCCACATTTTTTATGTACGGAGTAATTGGTAGAGGAACATCATTCATTGTCATTAATTAATTGAAAAGAACCACAGTTCTTAATAAAAAAAAACCACAGTTACACTACACACAGTGTGTGATTATATACTATATGTGTAGGGGTATATGTATATGCATACACACACATACATACATACATATGTACATAACACTGTATATGCTGTATGCAGTCAGCAAATACAATTATCTTGGAAAAGCATGCCTTCATTCCAAACATTTTAATTTTACCAGACAAAAAAGATGAAGCAATATCATGCATATTCTGCAGTATAATTTGCTCAGGTCCTGAAGCGATAGGAATAGCACTTTTCTTAATGTGTGTGTGTAGTTGAATTACTATGTTCAGATTCAACAGCTCAAAGAATTGAAAACTCAGATAAGTGCACAAGGTGTTAAATTACTAACGAAAGCAATTAAATTGTTCTAAATATGTTGAAGACTATTCTACAACACTACTATGCTCTGCAACACAAAGAGGTTACCTGTCCAATGGTGAACATTGCTACTCCAAGGAGGAAAGGCATCCAGGATTTTCCAAAATACCAGATAGTAAACCAAGATGCAATGTCTAGTATGAAAGCATGCAGAAACATGAAAGCAAAAAAGCTGAATCTTGACTTCAAGAGCCCCATCTTCTTTACTGTTGCACGCAGTTCATGAAAATCCTTTATCAGCATTTCCTACAAGAAGTGATGACAGGTTTTTTTACTTGCTTCAGAACATTAGAACCCTTTTGGTAGACCATTAGTTTTTTTTTATTATTATTTGCTTTCTTGGCTGTTCTTTTTTTTTTTTTAATATATATATTATATTATTTATAAGTATAAACTAAACAGAACAATGAAACGTATAAAACATAAAAACATATAAACATCCATTTCAATACATGTCCAGTTTGTTGCAACTATAATATACATTTCTTTTTGTATTTTGACTCTTCCTTATTTGGTCATTCCCTTTTATCTATCTAATATTGATCTTTGTTAACCTATGTCTGTTCTTTGTTTCCATCATATTATATTTGGTCATTTTATTTACTTCCTATTGCTTCATCTCTTTCCTATCTTTCAACCAACTATACCACTTTTCCCATACTAAGTAAAAGTCATGTTCTTCCCTATTTTGTAATTCCTTTGTGAAGCCCATCTTGAGTTTTATATATTAAACTAAGGTTGGATTTGCACCAGGATGAACCACTTGACCATGCAGCTGAGTGACTTAGGATCAGTTGCTCTTTCTCAGACCAAGTTGTAACACAGACTTGCTGAGATAAATTAAGGAGACCCCCATTTATGTCATCTGGAGGTTCAAAGAAAGTGCATGATGTAAATGCAATACATAACTAAATAATGGTCTATCATCTTGATTCCACAGCCCAGAGGTTTTGGGATTCTCACATGTGGGACCTAATATTTTCTCCTCAGAATGGGGAGAAAAGCAGAGTGCTTTCAAAAATTACTATGCATTCTCCTTTCAATTAAATAATAAAGGGAATGAAGTCATTCTGAATACCCAAAGATTTATTTCAATGATAGTACTTGATGGCCAGAAAATATTATCTAAGTCATTGACTAAGTCAATGTCTCATCTGGAAAATGCTTCCCACTGCCCTTCTGTCTTTACACTAAACAGGACTTCTAGATCTTAAAACAAAGAACCAAGAACTATAATAATATAGCAGTAATAGTAAAAATCTCTAATAGGAATGAGGTACTGAAAAGTAGTAAAAGAAAGAGATAGGGTTAAAAGATCCTAAGTGAAGTTTATTAAATACAAAAGTGAGTGACTGTATGAAATAAATATGTAGAGGGTTTGATTAGTGAAAAAGAATGAATGAGGGTCATTCTTACTAAAACAAATTAGTAAGAGTGAATGGGTCAAGAGGAAGACTGAGAAAGTTGTGACTGGATATCCTTAAAATGAGAGAGAAAGAAAGTTAAAAGTGCAATAGACAATGAATGAAATGATAAATAGACATAGATGAAGCAATTATAGTTTGTAAGAATATCTCTGTCTCTCTATCACATTTGCGGTAGCCGCTCATCTTCCATTTCTATAGAAAATATGAAGAGATAAAATGAATAGTATAGATCAGGGGTGTCAAACTCAAGGTCCATGAGCCAGATCCACCCCATGAGGTGGTTAGATCTGGTGCATGGGACTGTCCTGGAAACCAGGAGAAGTGGAACTGCCCTCTCTTCATCAGGCGTGGAGGCAACAGAGGAGAAGGTGGACAAAAAGGGAAGCCGCTTTTTTTTTTTTTTACTTGCCAGAGGCTCCAGGCAGAGGTTTCCCATTTTGATCCCTCCCCCATTGTTGCCTCTGTGGCTCTCCACTTATTTCTCCCAAATCCATGCATGTGTTTGTGTGTGTGTGTGCGCGTGCGTGCGTGCGCACATGAATGCGTGCACAAGGGAAGATGTCTGGCAGCCAGGATTGCATCTCTCCCCCCCCCCATCTCTTCTGGGCCTAGGCAGCCATGGGGCCAATAGGGATCGGCTTTCCCCACTCTTGGTAGCCATCTTTTGCCTGCTGGGCTTAGGCGTATTCTACCACCTCTACTTGGCCTTTCTAGCTGGCTGCTTCGCCTCTTTGGGCTGGGTGGGTCTGTTAAGCAGTGGCAGCGGCAGCCCATGGTGGGGTCGAGGTGCATTGGGTGCATGAGGGGAACATGCTCCACATCAGTGGGGGTTCCTCCCGGTTCGCCCTGGTTCTCCCGAGCCGGTAGCGGTGACGATATGACATCACCAAACCGGTTCTGCCCCCCCGCCCCCTGCCCCCACATTATTCTTACCTTTTATTTGGCCCCACCCCCAATCTATTGCTGCTTCCTGAGTCCCAGCTGATGGCTAGAGGGAAAAAAACTGTTTAAACTCTTGCCGCAGGGCTTCAAAGGGCCGCCCTACAGCTGATCAATGTTAAAAGAAAACAAATGAGTAGATCAGTGCCTGCAAAAATACATGAGTAAATCAGTGCCTGCAAAAATACACGAGTAGATCAGTGCCTGCAAAAATAAATGGGTAGATCGGTACAGCTCTGCAAGCAGTTAAAAGCCTGGTAAACCAGTACCTCTGCTAAATCCTAAATAATTGTCATATGACCATCAAGCCATGCCCACAAAATAAGCCACGCCCACAGAACCGGTAGTAAAAACTTTTAGAACCCACCCCTGCTCCAAATGCAAGCCAAGGGCAAGACCCACGAGGGGGCCGAGGAGAAGATGATCAGCAGTGACCTGCCCTCCAGCTGCAAGCAAAAACAGACAGTGGGACAAAGCACTTCCAGCAGTCTGCATCATGTGCCTCCTCCCCTGCTTCTGCCTGCTGCCTGGGATGGCCAGCCCAGTAGAGCGGGCTCCAGAGTCACAGAGTGTGCCAGCTGAGGGGCTGGCAAGTTGCTGGTGCTGCCAGAAAAATCCCCCCCCCCATGCACAAAGGGTGGCGAGTGCTCGATGGCCGACAGTTTCCTGCACCAGCTGCCCCATCCCCTATGTTGCCTCATGGCGGTAGCACAGCTACCCCACACCCCTGCATCACCTCACCTCATCCTGTGGGATGAGCCTCCCGCCCATCACCCAACCTGCCAGAGACCCCTGGATTCCCTCCCAAACAGCACCCAGCTCATGTGAGCAACATCAAGCTGGCCATGCCCTTACGCTACACCCAGTCAGCCATGACCACCCTGGCCATGCCCCCCCTCACCCACCCACTCCCCAAAGACAGCCACAATGCTGATCCAGCCTGCAATGAAATTGAGTTTGACATCCCTGGTACAGATGTAACCTAGATTCAGCTGTCTTTTTCCTTTTTTTTTTTTTACCTTATATCTTTAATTCCTTTGGTTTAGTTTTGTTTATGCCTCTGCATTTTGTATAATGTTCTTTGCCCTGAAAGGAGTTATTATGATGGGGATAGATTCAGATTCAGATTCAGATTCAGATTCAGATTCAGATTCAGATTCAGATTCAGATTCAGATTCAGATTCAGATATAGGCACAGGCACAGGCACATATAGTTATTTTAACTATTTAAAATAAAAGTTCTGCAAAAGAAATCCAACAGCTGAGATCACCCAATACTCACATTTTTTGTTGGCTCACAGCATGGTTGATCTGGGGCAAGCTCTCCAATTAGGAGGGAATTCAAATATTTCTTCACCAGATCCTCATCCTTGTGGAAAGCTACAAAGGCATTCTAAATATACACACACAAACAAATAAGGTGAACATCAAGAAGACAACTGTTTAACATGATGGAAATGCCAGTTAAGTTGTCTAGGTGTTTTTTTTTTGGAAATAATGAAAAGTGCACTGTAGGTGATGCTTTCCAACTGACTCTCTGGGAGGCCAATTCTATGACCTTGATTTATTTTGAGGACTGAGAAGCTGTATTACTGTAGTTTACCTGAAATGAGAATAAGGTAGGACCATCTTCCCCTGCAACGGTTGGACTTGTGGAAAGTTCCATTGGGTTTGTTCCTGATTCATCCTGTCCCTCAGCATGGGGCAATGCAATATTGTTATATATGAAGTAGCCTGATGAAGAGGCTCCTACATAAATTGCTTTCTAGACCTGCATTTTTTCTATGGGAGTCAATACCAAAGAAACCCTTAATGGTTATTCCTTTTCCTTGAAAACAAGAACAGAGGCATGTCTAGCATTTGTGACCTGAAAAAAAAGTTTTTGTTTTTGGTAGTATGTGGTTTGGTAGTGTGGCTGCCTCCTGAGCTCTCAGGCCCAAAGGTTAGAAAGAAAGGAGAAAGTGGTTCAAGGCTGACTGTGAGAAGAAAAAAGGAGGAGGAATTTTTTTAAAAAAAAGGAATGGAACAATATGGTTGTCTGTCAGAAGCAAGAATGCAGACTTCCGGCTGACATCGCGGTGGGATCGGACATAAGGAGTGGTTTCTGCACTCCCATGCCAAGTTCTCCCCGTTGGAGGGCTCCAAAAGAAGCTAAAGCCACCCTGTAGGGGTAGCGAAGAAAAGAGGGGCATCCTTCAGGTTGTGGTGAGTCACAACTCTCCCGCTTGACCCTTGGCTTTCTTCCCCCTCATCCACAATGAGGAGAAGTGGCAGCCATTATGGTTGCCGAGAAGCTGGGACAGCCGAGACAACAAAGAATGTGCACGAGCAATGTAGATGAACAGTGATTGGGACTAGGTGTGATGATTCCTTTTTTACCTAGAATCTAACCCTAAGAGGGAAAAAAATTCAGGGAAAGAGACTCTTAGAATGATCTGTTAAAGCAGTGAACAACCACTTAAAGAAAAAAATCCCAGACCCAAAAGAAAGGAACTAAGGGGAGAAAAGTAAAAAAACTTCTAAAACATAGAATTGGACTTTTAAACAGGGTAGCAGCTGTTTTGGAAAGGCATTTTAAAATCCTGGAACTATCTACTTAAATAATTGACTTTGTTTTTATAAATCTAATTAAAATTGGATTTAAAAACTTGCCAGATTTGAGACAATGCTGAAACTTAAATTGAGGGCACAACCTACTGATGAATGGAAAATATACTATACTCCTACAAGTCTGGGGAGATTTCTGATAAGAAAAATAAACAACATTTATCTGGAGGATTGTGGTGATACTTACTGTTCTATGTTTATCTTCTTTATGACTACTGCAGGTTTAATTGTGAGAACAAGGAAGATACCCAAGTAAAGTGACTCTTGAATGTTCAGATATATGATTAAATCTATAGAGTGGATGCAAGGAGATATTTGGAAAGCTTCCTGGACTACCTAAATGGAACTGATCAAATAATCCTGGGATATAAAGAACTATGATTATTGTACTCTCTGAGGAGCAATGTTAGGCCTGTATATATGGTTTTTGGACTGTTGAGCAAGAGTGGGACTTACTAAAATAAGATGAGATGCTCCACCAGGGGGAAATGAGTGGAATTTTAAAAGACATGGCACTAATGTTCCAAAGCATTAATGACACTGTGACAAAAAAACCACAGGGAGATGAAGAACCTAATGCATGGCATAGATGGGAAAATAAAAAATATTCTACAAGGGACAATGAATAAAGATCAAAATGTCCAGAAAAGGGAGGATAAAATGGAGGAAAAGATAGAACAGACGAATCAGCAAATAAAGCAAGAAGACAAGAAGGAGAAGACAATAAAGATAATAATGATTGAAACAAATCAAGGAAAAAGTATTTTAAATGATTTAAAAATGGATTTGAATAAGCAGGAAGATACTTTCAAAAGGGAGATAGGGGCTTGGACAGACACTTTGGAGGCCTGGCAGCATAAGATGGTAGAGATGGGAGAAATATTTAGACTGAATAGTAAAGATATGGATGTAGATAGAGACAAAGATCCAAGAGAGGAGTATGGGAGGCAAGCCAAAAAACAAATAAGAACTGAAGTATTAAAATGGGCAAAAGATGATTAATAGAAAGGAATTGCCTTTTAATATAATTGAGGCCTGATTAAAAGCTAAAATAGAGGTAGAAATAAGAATACACACTTTTATATAATAGAATAAAAACAATAGCTAGATGGAAAGATTACAGGCTGAAATATGCTATTATTATATATGTTTAAATAATATGGTGATTGGCATTAGAATGGTGCATAGAAACAGTGAACAACTAAATAATGAAGGAGTACTGTACTTTTTGGAGTATAAGACACACTCCCCCCTAAAAGTGGGTGAAAATTGTGGTGCATCTTATACACCAAATATTGAGCCCTGCCCACCCACTGGCCCTCGCCCTTCAGCCATTTTCGGCCTCTGCATGCTCCATTTTAGACCTGTTCCAGGCTGTGGGCACATCACCACAGCACATCACCGACTATCACTGCCTTTGCGCATCATGTTTTCAGCCTCTGCATATTGCGTTTTTGGCTTCTGCATGCTGCGGGAAGCAGCGGCAGCAATCCCCACCGCCTGGAACCAGCTGCAAATGTGATGCATGGAGGCCAAAAATAGGCTGTGCAGAGGCTGAAAACACGATGTGCGGAGGCTGAAAATGTGACCCGCGGAGGCGGTAATCGGCGGCGATGTGCTGTGGCGATCCCGGCAGCTTGGAACGGGTCTAAAACAGAGCGTGCGGAGGCCAAAAATGCAACACGCAAAGGACAAAAGTGTGACGTGCGGAGGCAGCGATGGGCTGTGGCAATCCCTGCAGCCTGGAACAACTGATCGGCGGTATTCCAGAAGGCTGATCCAATTGCCAATCAGCTGCTCATGCTGAATCAGGCTGTGATAACCTGCTGAAGCTGACCAGGCTCTTTGCTATTTGCTGCAAGGATGAATACCAATGGATGCTGGTAGGAAGAGGCAGAATTTTTTTTTCTTGTTTTCCTCCCCAAAAAGTAATGTGCATCTTATACTCTGGAGTGTCTTATACTCTGAAAAATATGCTATATCTTAATACAAACACCTGTATCAACATTAGGATTAGTAATGGTGGCCTGACTAAAAGCTAAAATAGAGGTAGGAATAAGAAATAAGGGGAATATTAGTATACACATTTTTATATAATAGAATAAAAGCAATAACTAGTTGGAAAGATTAGAGATTGAAAGATGGTATTACTATATATGCTCAAATAATATTGTGATTAGCATTAGAATGACACATTGAAACACTGAACAACTAAATAATGAAGGATTATATCTTAATACAAACGTGTATTAACACTAAGAGTACAAAAGTTTGACTAATGTAACAAATATTATTAATATCATTATTGTTATTTGTATCAAAATGAATGATACCCAGATGCCACACTGTTAATTTATTAATGTTGATGTATATTTTAAAATAAAATAAAAAATATATACAAAAAAAGAAGAAGAAGCAAGAATGCAGAAAGTGATAAAGGCTTGATCCCATCCTTTCGGTTTTAATTTGAAATTGGTTTTAACTGGGTTGTTTTAAATTGAGGGCCGAAATTATTTAATGTCTTTTAAACTGTTTTTTAAATTTTATATGTTATGTTTTATCTCGACTGTTCACCACCCTGAGTCCTGTTGGAGAAGGGCGGTATAAAAATTAAATAAAATAATAAATAAATAAATAAATAAATAAATAAAATGACTTTTTCTCTCCAAAAAGGAGAAGAAAGAGAAGATTTAGGTGGCAAAGCAGCACTTATCTGGCTCAGAGGAGAGTTGGGGGCTGTAGGCAAAGCAGGACTTGCAACCACAATTACCACGAAGTGAGCTGTGAATTGATTATGTTAGCAGAGTTGAAATAACTTCTTCTACTTCCCTACTCAGTTGTGGAGGTGGGGGTGTTAGGATCAACAAGATTGTAGGCATGGCATCACCATTCAAACCTTGTTCCTTTTGTATAAGCATCAATGCCTCCCCTCTTGAGCAGGGGTGAAATCTATTTACCTTCCTTACCGGTTTAGAAGTGCACGCGCGGCTACATATCCTTAAGGAATATTTTCAAGATAGGAAACAGGATACATACAGCCACCATCAATCAAAAACATGATTGACAACAGGCTCCAAAGACTTTAAATGAATGACCTTCATGGGCATCCCCAGATGGACACAACACTGAACTGGATTTCTACATCTAGTGCTCTCACCACTAAACCCAGGTCACAACCATCATTTAAAGAAAAAGCTCCTTGCACAATTTATTTAAAAAATTTGTATAGCTATCTACTCGCTCAGAGTGACTCTAGGAGGCTTACAAACAATAAAAACATAGTATATAGGAAAAATTAAAATTAAAAAACAATAACCCCCCTGTCAGCTGTCACATTATACTTGCTGTGCTTCACAGTTATGTGGAAACAGACTGCCATGAACTATAGGGATGGGAGATGAGAAGGGGGATGCTTGAGGAATTGAAATGTATCTCCTCAAGATACTCCCTCAAGGTCATCCCACCAAAATGATTATCTCCAATCAAGAGGTACAATTCACCTCCCAATTCTGGAAGAAGTTTTCAAAATTACTAGGGACAATCAAGGATTTAGGTCCTTGCATCATCCTCAAACTAACAGGGCCTGTGAACATGCCAATAGTATATTGGAGCATTACCTAAGATGTTATGTCAATTTTCAGCAAGATAATTGGACTGACCTGCTCCCATTTGCGGAAGTAGCAAATAACAATGCAGTACATAGCAGCACTGGCTTTGCGCCCTTCTGAGTTGCAAGAGTTGCAGAGACTTTGTAGCCATGTTCAGTGATTGCTGAAGTTAAGTTGCCAAAGAATCTTAGAAGGGTACACTCTGTTTTCCACTGCAGTCTTCTTAAACTGGCCAAAACCTTCCCATTACAACCACCTGCAAAAGCCCCTCCTTCTCCCAATCTCATTGATGACGAACAACATTTCAAAGTAAAAGAACATTTTGGACTCACGTTTGCATATTGGCAAACTCCAATGTTTTATTCAATGGAAACATTCCGCCTCCTTTGAAGCTGAATGAGTAGCTGCCCAACATGCCTGAGCATCAAAGCTCTTACATAACTTCCATGCTCAGTAACCTGATAAACCACACTAATTAATTAACCTTTCTCCTTCTCTTTTCCTTTCCAGGCCTAATGCCTTATTTCAAGAAGGGCAGAAAGTCAGCTTTCACCTTATGCTTGTTGTTATGTGGTGACAGACTGCCATGAACCGTAGAGAGGGGGGATGAGGAGGGGGATGCTTGGGGAATTGAAAGTAGAGATTGTACCTCCTCAAGATGCTACTCCAAGGTCATCCAGCTGGAAGAAGGAGGGAGCCATATAACAAGCTGCTCTTGGACTGACCCGTTCCCTTCTTCTGGGTCCTGCCAGATGTACTGCTTAGTGGATGTGATCTGCAACATTCCTAGCCTCCCCACTCTAGTGGGTCAGGTGGATATGACTGGCAAGAGACGGTCCCTCAGATAACCTGGTCCCAAGTCATGAAGGGCTTTTTTTTTGCATTTTTTATTTTATTTTAAAATAAACAAACATACAATACATAATGAATTCTTCAGTGTATCATCTAGGCACATATTTTGTGACTTCTTCTTCTTATTCCTCTGATCTTCTTACTATTTTCCATTCATTTGTTATAACATTCTCCCCACATTATTCATTTATTTATAACATTCTCCCCGTATTTCTTGCTTACTATTAATACATTTATCTATCTTCACTCTCTCTTCTTCCATTGCTTCATTACAACATTACCCTATATATATCTCTTCTCTAACCAATGGTAAAATTGTCCCCATATCTTAAAATATTCTGATTCCTCTATTTCTTTAATTATCAAAGTCAGTTTATTCATTTCTGCACAATTTAATATTTTTTTTAATTATTTCCCCCTCTGAAGGGATTTTCTCTGCTTTCCATCTTTGCACAAATATTATCCTCACTGCAGTTATTACATGTATAATCAAATATATATTTTCTTTACTGATTTTCTCTGGTAGAATACCCAATAGGAACAGCTCAGGTTTTAGTTCTATATGTTGTAACATTTCTTCTAACCATGTTTTAATTCTACTCCAATAATTTGGGACCTGTTATTTGAGGTTCCTCCAAAATAAACATCAAATTGTCTGCAAAGGCTTGTAGCTTATCTTCTTCTTTTTTAAATTTTCATTCCCTTTATTTCTTCATTTCGTCTTATGTTTCTATTTAATACTTCTAAGGTCTTGTTGCAAATCTGTATCTTCCTTAGGTATAAGTGTAACATACGCCTCCATCCAGGGGTGAAATCTAAATTTTTTCCCTACCGGTTCTGTGGGCGTGGCTTGGTGGGGGGTGTCCTGTGACTGAGTGGATGTGGCCAACTCGATGTCACTAACAGCCACGCCCACTCAGTCACAAGACCCCTTCCCACCAAACCACCCCCACAGAACCCGGTAGGAAAACTTTTTAAATTTCTATTCTGCCGGCGTGTCCTTACCTTTCTCCCGCGGCTCCGCCCATCCGCCCCATTCCCCAGAGTCGGACTGCTCACCTTTCTCCTGCAGCTGGCTGTCAGGGAAGGCAAGTGCCCAAAAGGTACCGGAGTTTCTCACTCTCCTTCTTAAATGAGCCGCTCTGGTCCACACGCCGCCTGCGCAAGCGCACACTGTTTATTTAATTCAGTGGCAGGTTGGATGTGTGCTTGTGCAGATGGCGCGTGGACTGGCTGCACAAGCGCACATCCAACCTGCCGCTGAATTAAATAAACAGTGTGTGCTTCCGCAGCCGGCGCGTGGACCAAAGTGGCTTATTCAAGGAGAGTGAGAGACTCCGGTACCTTTCGGGTGCTTGCCTTCCCTGATAGCCAGCCACGGGAGAAAGGTGAGCAGTAGGAGAATGGGGTGGGTGGGCGGAGCTGTGTGGCGAAGAGCGAGCAGGCAGCGGCAGCACGGCAAGGCCGGCGTCAGGGAATGGTGCATTCCCTGACTCCTACTGCGCACACTGTTTATTTAATTCAGTGACAGGTTGGATGTGCACTTGTGCAGCTGGCACGTGGACCAGAGTGGCTCATTCAAGAAGGAGAGTGAGTGACTCCGGTACCTTTTGGGTGCTTGCCTTCCCTGACAGCCAGCCGCAGGAGAAAGGTGAGCAGTAGGAATCGGGGAATGGGGCATTTCCCGACTCCAGGGAATGAGGCGGGTGGGCGGGTGGGCAGAGCCTCCATCTGCCATTGCTACCAGTTCTCCAAACCACCAGCCATCATCGCTACCTACTCGCCTGAGCCGGTCCGAACCGGGAGCATTTCACCCCTGTCTCCATCCATGAGTTTGGAATCTTTGCTTTCACTAAAAGTTCATTGAATAATTCCAGCATTACATTGCTTAACACATCTTGTAATATCTTATATAATTCTGTTGGTAATCCATCCGGTCCTGATGTTTTCCCAATATTTTGCTTTTTGATCACTTCTATTAGCTCTATCATCATTATTCTTTCTTCTAGTGCTTCCTTATATTGTTCAAGAATTTTAGGTAGGTCAGATTTTTCTAAAAATTGTTTTATCTTCTCATCTGGTATCTTCTCTTGGTTTTATAGTCTCTTGTAATAATTTTGAATTATGTTCTTCTTTTCTTCACTTCTATAACATATTTCCTTTTTCATCTTGTAAGTGGTTTATTAGTTTCTTCTCCTTTTCTTTTTTCATTTTATATGCCAACCATCTACCTGGCTTATTTGCATTTCAAAAAAGTTCTGTTTGGCTGATCTTAATTTACATGCCAAAAATTCTTGTTCATTTAAGTTTATTTCATGCTTCTTCAATTCCATTTGTTTTTAAAACTTTATTAAAAGTTAAATGTATCCTTTTGTAATTCTTTCTATAACCTCCTATACTCCTCTTCCAATTTCTTCTGCATTTGTCTTTTCTTTCTGTTCTTTTTTCCCAAATATGTTATTGCCAAATCTCTAATACATGCTTTCATTGTATCCCATACATTCTGAAATGATGTATCTTCCTGTCATGAAGGGCTTTAAGGGTGACAAGCAGCACCTTGAATTGCACCCAGAAGCAAATTAGCAACCAATCCAGCTCCCGCAGGAGAGATGACATACATACATACCATGGTCTGCACAAAACCATTCAGGCTGCTGCATTTTGAACCAACTGGAGCTTCCAGATGCTTTTCAAGGGCAGCTCCATTGTACAGCACATTGCAATAGTCAAGACAGGAGATGATTAGGGCATGAGTGACCATGAGTAGGGATTGTTGGTCCAGGAAAGGGCAAAACTAGCACACAACCCATAGTTACACAATATTCTCAGCAGAGAAAAACAAGATACCATCTCAGGCTTTGAGAACAACGAAGCTTTTTTAATTAAACAAGCTAACAAATGAGGGATAGTTGTCATTATGAATGCGGTTGATTAAGTTCATGAAACTCAAAGGCAACCCTCCAATATTGTGTCACACTGGCTACCACACAATTCATCACAATGAATTGTGCAATCACATGGAAGAATTTCCTAAGGATATACAAGATTGAATCTATGTGCAGACATTGCAGAAATCCTGAACTTCTGCCTTCTACCCAAAATATATAAACATGCAATCCTATTCCATCTTTCAAACATTGGAAACATTACATCTAGAAGACTATGTTTCAGGAACCTTATGCTACCAGTGCTCCCATCCCACTATGCAAGAGAGACTACATACTTCCTAATAATAAAAAATAACAAGATAGATATATATACAACATATAAATAACGAGAAAAAAAATCAAAGAAACAGTTGGTCCACTAAGAGAGAAGGTAGCAAAAATATAACAGGCAGCAGAGAGAAAACAGAGCTGCTTAATTCATTCTTTGCATTGGTCTTCACGCAAAAAGAAACTATAGCCCAGCCTACCAAAAACACAACTGTAAAAGACAGACTAGAAATAAAAGTTAAAATAAGCCAAAAAAAAAATTGGTAAGAGAACACCTGTCTAATCTTGATGAATATAAATCACCAGACCTGATGGATTACATCCCAGAGTGCTAAAGGAGTTGGCAGATATCATCTCAGAACCACTGTACCATATCTTTCAAAAATCCTGGAGCACTGGCGAACTACCAGAGGACTGGAAAAGAGCTGATGTGGTTCCCATCTTCAAAAAAAAGGGAGCAGGAAAACGGGACCCAGGGAACTACAGACCAATCAGCCTAACATCAATACCTGGGAAGATACTGAAAAAGATAATTATAATTAAAAAAAACAGATCTGCCAACATCTAGAAACAAGTAAAGTAATAACTAGATGTCAGCACAGGTTTGTTAAAAACAGACCATGCCAAACCAATCTTATTTCATTCTTTGATATAGTGACTAAATTAGTAGACCAGAAAAATGTTGCGGACATAGTATATTTAGACTTCAGCAGGGCATTCAACAAGGTAGCCCACAACCTACTTTTTGGTAAGCTAGAAAAAGGTGGGATAGATAGCATCACCATCAGGTGGATGTCGCTGGCTGACAAACCATACTCAACGAGTAGTCCTTAATGGTACTAGGTCTATATGGAGGGAAGTAAGCAGTGGGGTACCACAAGATTCCATCTTAGGCCCAGTACTCTTCAATATCTTCATAAACAATTTAGATGAGGGAATAGAAGTGGAACTTATAAAATTTGCAGATGATACTAATCTAGCAGGAATAGCCAACATCCTAGAAGATAGGCTCAAGATCCAGATGGATCTTGACAGACTTGAACACTGGGCCCTAACTAACAAAATGAAATTCAATGTAGAAAAAAATAAACTCTTACCCTTAGGCAAGAAAAACCAAAAGTACACATATAAAAATTGGGAGGAACCAGGCTTAATAGCAGTAGTTGTGAGAGGGATCTTGGAGTAAGACAAGATTGGTCTTGGAATAAGACAATTGGTTGATAACCAATTAAATATGAGCCTATAGTATGCCAATGCAATCCTAAATTACAATAACAGGGGGATTCAATCAAGATCACATGAAGTACTAATACCCCTCTATAAAGCCTTAGTAAGACCAGAAGTGGGATTCTACCGGTACACACATATTTGCTAGAACCGGTAGTTATTTTTCTAAGCAGTTCAGAGAACCAGTTGTTAGAAGAAATCTCCTTTTGTTTTTTTCCCACTTTACAGGGTTAATCCTGTAAGGAATTACAACATTTTGGTGTTGTTTCTAGCTTAATCTTTATTGCCCTGCTTACAAAAACTGCCTCTCCGTTAACCCTTATTACATTCTTGTCAGTACACCTAGATTTATTGTTGCCTGAGCTTCTCTGGGTTTTTTTTTCTTTGCGGGTACTTTTTTTTTCTTTTTTTTTTTCTTTTTTTTTCCTGGTACTTTGCTTGACTTTCTTAAAGGGGAAGGGTTGTTTTAAACTTTTTACACTGCTGTTGGGAGGAAATACTCCTCTGTTGGAGTTCTTCCAGCCAGACTACAATGATCAGTACTTTGAAGAAATAATTGAATAACGAAGCAGAGCTGCCAGAAAGATGCTTTTAATGACAAGGAAACAAGATGAGTGACATTTAGTAAGGCTTCTTGGCTAACTAGAAAGATTGACATTCAAACGTGAGTTTACATACTCTTTCTGACTTTTGGTCTAAAACTGGTTTTTGGTGAAGTTTAATTCTGTGCTTGGTGATGTTTAATCCTGTGTTTATTGATGGGATAATTTTCATTCTAGTGTTAATTGCTTTATTTGTAGTTAGGCTTATCTCAGGTGCTTTTTCTATCTGGAGAGGGGGGTCTTCCTTGGCACTGTCCTTTTTGGTTTACTTCCAAGAGGCAGGATGCAAGCTTGGCACTGATTTTTTTACTGCCTTTCTGGGGGGGGGCATGTGATCTTTCCTTAAATCTGGATGATTTCCTTAGGATATTTTATGAGGTGAGTGAGACCAGCAGGTATCTTTAAGTGGTGCAAATGGATCTAAGGATTGCTTCTCCTAGGTGTGCTCTTTCTGGCCTCTCTGCTAAAGGGTTTCACTTTATGAGCAAGAGTTGGTTGTTGATAGTTATCATTGTATTTTAACTATTTTAATTTCTCAAGGTGCTCTGGCACCCTGCCTGATTTGTAACTCCGGCTTGCAGGTATTTCTAATCTAATCATCGGTATTTCAGGCAGCTTTCTGCAAGCAAAGAAGTTTTTTGTATTTTTGTAAGGTAATCCTTGACTTACAACAGTTCATTTAGTGACCATTCAAAGTTACAATGGCACTGAAAAAAGTGACTTATGACTGTTTTTCACACTTACAACCATTGCAGCATCCCCATGGTCACAAAAGGCCAGGCAAGGTGAAGCACTCCTTGACATGAGTGACATTGAGTTCGATATGCCCACCCAGTCACATGACCACCAAGCACACCCATCAAGCCAGGCCCACAGAACTGGTAGTAAAAAAATTTGAATCCTACCACTGAGTAAGACCACACCTAGAATAATGCATCCAGTTTTGGTCACCACACTATAAAAAAGATGTTGAGACTCTAGAAAGAGTGCAGAGAAGAGCAACCAAGATGATTAGGGGACTGGAGGCTAAAACATATGAAGAACAATTACAGGATTTGGCCATGGCTAAACTAGTGAAGAGAAGAACAGGGGAGACATGATAGCAGTGTTCCAATATTTGAGGGGCTGTCACAGAGAGAAGTAGGTTAACCTATTTTCCAAGCACCTGAAGGCCAGACAAGGAATAATGGATGGAAATTAGTCAAGGAGAGACTCAACCTAGAAATAAGGAGAAATTCATGACTTTGAATTCATCCATCACTATTTTTACACTGGCAACAGATATAACTGCACATGAATGGCACAGTTATGTGTACATATATGGTTCTGCAATATGGCAATGCGTGGAAGATTTCAAATGTTCTCAAATCTTAACTCCTGAATTTATATGAAATTTACTGATGACATTTTCATCATCCGTACCCATGAAAGTCCCTATATTAAATTCCATTAGACTTCAACACTTCCAATACTTCAATCCCATTATCAACCTAAGCCCAGATGTATCAAACAAGTCCACTTTTCTGATAATAGACACATGATGGACACATAAACACAAGGAAGCTTATAAATCATCATGCATACCAACATGCTTCCAGTTTCCATCTAGAATATACCATCAAATGCTCAGTTTATATTGAAATAGACCACAAAAAACCTTCACCAGCAGAACAAAATATGAGACAGCTGAACCTACAAATAGCAAGAAATATCAGACTACGTCAGAAGGCCTTAACAAAGACAGTGGGATTGTAACCCATCATGATTATCTAACCTGCTTCAAGGACCCCTCATCCCAGTTTCTCCTTTCCTTTCCCATTCCCTTTCCTTCCCATTGCCATCTCCTATGCACATGAATTCCCAGAAGATATTCACATTCTTAGAGTGTCTGCATATGGATTCTTCCATTCAGTGTAATTCTTTTTCATATAGCCAAAAGCATTATGATTTAATGGCAATGTAGATGTTTCAATAATATCAGTGCTAGACTTGGTCTCAAGTATGCCATCAATGCCTGAATGTCCCATAATAGATGGTGTAATTTAAAGAGAGCCTTCAGTGAGAGGTTAATCTGAGGGCAGAATATATCAGATATGTCTAGAAGTGATAGAATGTCTATAGAAATCCTTTTTCACCTGCTGCAGATATTTCCAAGATTAAAAGTCCTGATAGATACGCAGGAACACAGAAGACATTTCTGAGCCTCAACTACTGATCCTTGTATATGCACATTACAACAGGTAAATAGAAAAAGTCCACCTCTGTTCTGATAATTTTTCATTTAGCTTATATTTATATTTTCTTCATACACTGAAGCAATAATGACATAGGCTTATATATACACGTATGTGTGTATGTATATACATGTGTGTGTGCATTTAAACATTTAATCAAAATGTTAATCAGATTCTGGGTCTATAAAGTATTGTATTATGAAATATACAATAGAGTCTACAGATTCTAAACTTAACTAGAATTCAGTCCTCACTTCTATGCTACTAATATTACTCATATATTTTTCACTGAGAAAGTCTGCCAGACTGAATTTTGCTTAGGCAAAATATAAACTGTGTCCATGCTTTTGCACAAACACTTTCTGATCAGGTCCTCAAACCTAAGCTGTATTTTGTTCACATTGTCTAGAAGTCAATAAAGTTAAGCAACTTAACTGCAGTCAAACATTGACCCAAAACTGGAAAAAAGAAAGGCTGCAAATCACATCAATTTGTACATCTGTACATTAGCTGCCTGGCCCCTTCCCTGAACTTTTTCCAATGACGCTTTTAAATTTTGGTCAAATTTTGCTACTCAATACTACAAAATTGGCAAGCGATACAACCACCACCTGGAGCTTTCTTGCATTGGACCGTCCAACCCAGAATGACTGTTCTGTAATGTCAGAATTCCCTACAGCTTCAGACAAGAAAGATTCCTCCCCCCCATTCTGCTATTTGAGACCCTTGGAGAAAGATATGGCCTCATCTAGGAGTGTGTGCATACAAAGCCAGTGTTTTATGGCAGCCTTCAGGTCATTCCAAGGCCGTCTTTCCCCTTAGCAAGGACTCACCGTGGCATCTTGTCCAGAATAGTGTCTGATGAGACGAGGCCCACCTGGATGCCGCAAATAGAACTGACTAACATCATAAACCTTTCGGTCAATGACCAGCCATCTCTCTTCCTTCAAGTCTCCCTTGCCTGTGCGGAGCCCCACCTCCTCCCAGGTGAAGAGCCGTGGGACCCCTGGCTCAATCTCTGGCTTTCCTGCACTGGCCTCTGACTGAGGGGGCATCCTGGCTGGAAAAACTGAGAGTTACTGTTCCACTAACATGTTATTTTTTTACCCTGTGGAAAGTTGAAGTGATTCTGTTAAATGTTGCAGCTAATTTTATATACACTTCTATCAACCACCCACACTGCCACTAACCTTCTATTGCTCCAGATTTAGTCTTGCAAGGCTTCCTTCTCCGCCCCTCTGTAGGAGGCATCTCTTATTTCAGAAAGCATAAACCTGGACAGTAATAGAGTATCAAGTTGGATTAATGAAGATATTGTTGTTGAGGGTTTTTTAAAAATACAAAACAGAATAATAAAGAACTGTGTAAAATATTCTAGGTAAGAACTGAATAAGTTCCATAACAGTTCTCCATAGGAGTTTAGCAGCCTCATTACCAACAGTTACTTTTAAAGATCTTCCTTCTGTAAACACCAAAAGCAGAAAAGCAGAGAATTGGGAAACCCATTCAGGAAGAGAAGCATTGCATAAGGCTGCTTCCAAAACTCTAAATCCTGCTAGGCATGGGAATGCTCCAACCACTCACTTTTTCAAGCACATTATCACCTCTAATTTAATTCCTGATGCCAGTGCATTTCCAAAATGGTAGAAACACTTATGTCAATATAGTTGTGAATTAAAGAAAAGAGATATAAATGAGAGGAGAACATGCAACCATCTGCCTTCTTGAAGCTTTGTGTTATGAATGTCTATTCCAACCATCAGAGCTAATAGCCAGAGATTAAAAGAGCTATAGTCTAAAATGTCTAGAAGACTGCTAACATGCTGTGAACTTCTCTAAAAGTTTAATTTTAGATCCCGACTATCCCCCCATCTCAGTCCTGTTCTGCTGCCTCATTGTGATGGTGGGGTGCAGGACAGAGGTGGTATTCAGCAGGTTCTGACCAGTTCTGGAGAACCAGAAGCAGAAATTTTGAGTAGTTCGGAGAACCAGTAAATATCACCTCTGACTGGCCCCTCTCCCATCTATTCTCTGCCTCCCGAATCCCAGCTGATTGGGAGGAAATGGGGATTTTGCAGTAACCTTCCCCTGCAGTGGGGTGGGAATGGAGATTTTACTGTATCCTTCCCCTGCCACGCCGACCAAGCCATGCCATGCCCACCATACCCACAGAACCAGTAGTATCCTACCACTGGTGCAGGACTCCAGTGTTTCTCGAATGAATGAACAAAGAATCCTGGGAGTATATAGGATTAGATTATCCTACCAAAATCAACAAAAGTTATGAATGTCATCTCAGCTGCCCAGTTAAACAAAGAGGTACCTACGTATATCAGGGAACAGTAGTGTAAAATACAGAAGGTAGATTATCATTTAGTAACAAGGACAAAGCAATAACTTCATACTTAGAGAATGCAATGGAAAGTCACATAGATAAGATAAAGTAATTGAGAAAATAATGATAGATAATGGGCACTTTGAGTCAGTTAATGAACATAATATGGAGAAAGAGTGTATATCTTGCGGACTACTTAATGCTTATGAGGCAACTAGATTAAAGGATTATAAATATTTAATTGCCACAGTTGCCGTGCAGTGAAAGAAATTCCAAAGATGCAAAGATAGTTATATTGGGAACATGAAAGAAAGAAAAAAAAGCATCAGTTCAATACAGTTCAATGGGAAAGTTCAATACAATGAAAAATGGAATGAATTCATTTAATATATGAGGCATCATCTGAAAGAGACTCTAATTGGATGCTTGCCCTTATAACCAGGAAAGAAACAGCAAGGGCTGTACTTAGATACAATGCAGTCAAGAACTGAATAAGGAACTGAGAGATATCTGGAGAGAACGTAACCTGGAGGAAAAAGATTTTACTTTTTTTTCTGATAGACATCAATCCTTCTCCAGGATTGATTTTATACTAACCACAAATGATTTTATTTCCAGGGTGAAGAAGACGAAGATATGTCCAAGAACTTTAACAGATCATAGTCCGGTTTGGGTGGAATTTGAACAGGAGAGAGGAGAAAGGAGGTCTTGGAAGTTAAATGAAAATTTATTTAGATATGAAGAAAATGTAAAAGAGCTTAAAAAACAAATGAAAGAATTTTTTGTTATTAATATGAATAAGGGTACTCCTATGGAAATGGTCTGGGATGCTAGCAAGGCTTATATGAGGGGTATCTTAATATATATGAACAATAAATATAAACTAAAACAACAAAAGAAGCGTAAAGAGATAGAGGAAGTAATAAAAAAGAAAGAACAATTACTTATATCTAATCCAGGAGATAAGAAAGTAAAAGAAACAATAAATATACTACGAGGGCAATTTAATATGTTAATGGCTGATCAGGTGGCAACTAGCTTACAATATGCTAAACATAATACATTTTGTAATTCCAATAAACCAGGTAGGTGGTTGGCCTACATGTTGAGGAAAAAACAGAAATCACGAGTCATTAGTAAGATAGAATATAGAGGTAAGGAAGTTTACCAACAGAATATGATTAAAAAGGCTTTATTGGAATTTTATACAAAGTTATATGCTAGTGACTCAATACAAGGTATAGACATAGATAGATATTTAAAGTAAGGGAATATTTTGGAATTAACATTGGAACAGAGGGAAGGATTGAATCAACCAATAACTTCTGAGGAGATCGTTGCGGCAATTAAGCAGTTAAAAACAGGGAAAGCTCCAGAAACAGATGGATTAACAGCTGTTTATTATAAGAATTTACAGCTTGAAATGGTAGAGCCGCTTAGAGCTCTATTTTGTAAAATTCAATTAGTGGGAGGGGTTCCACCCTCTTGGAGAACAGCTTTTGTTTCACTGATTCTGAAGAAAGATCAAAACTGTATCAAACCTGAAAACTTTAGGCCAATTTCACTTTTGAACACGGATTATAAAATTTTTGCTAAGATATTAGCGAATAGATTAATGCCAGTTATGCAACAAGTTATTCACAATGACCAATCAGGTTTTATAAAAGGGAGGCAGATGAAATATAATGTTAGACAAATTATAAACTTATTGGAATATTTGGAAAAAAATAACCAGGGCCCTACAGCGTTCATATTCTTGGATGCAGAGAAAGCATTTGATCGATTGGACTGGCAATTCCTGTTTAAAATAATAAAAAAAATGCACTTTGGGGAGTATTTCATACATTCAATTGGAGCAATATATCAGGAACAAACATTACAAATAATAATTAATGGAGGTTTAACAGATGTGTTTAAAATTGAGAAAGGTACGAGGCAGGGCTGTCCCTTGTCGCCATTGTTGTTTATTTTAACTTTAGAAGTTTTGTTGAATAAGTTACGTGATTCTGATAAAATAAAAGGAATTGTAATTAGACAGCAGGATTATAGATTAAGAGCGTTTGCAGATGACCTGGTTCTTACTTTATCTCAACCTATAGAAGCGGCTCCCTATATGTTGGACATAGTAGCTCAATATGGCAAAGTATCTGGATTTAAAGTAAATCTTCACAAGACAAAGATGCTAACTAAAAATATGTCCATAACTCAAAGAGACGATTTAGGGAGAATAACGGGGTTTGAAGTAATTAAAAAGGTCAAGTATCTAGGAGTATATATTGCAGCCTCAAACACAAAATTGTTTAAAAATAATTATGAAATTCTTTGGCAAAAAGTACAGAAAGAAATGGAAAATTGGAAAAAGTTACAATTATCACTACTGGGAAGGATAGCAGCAATAAAAATGAATGTACTACCTAGGTTTTTATTTTTGTTCCAAATGATACCAGTGCTTTAAAAAGATGGAAATCTCATGGAATGGCAGAAATGGGTTAATACTTTCATTTGGGCTGGGAGTGAAACTGAAAATTATACAGGATATACGTGAGAGACGAGGTCTTAAAATGCCTAATTTAAGATTGTATTATAAAGCAGCAGCTTTATCGCAAATTAGTGATTGGTTTAACTTAACTGAAGAAAGAATGTTAAACATAGAAGGTTATGATTTGTTATATGGATGGCATGCTTATTTGTTATATGAAAAAAAAGTGGATAAAGTGTTTAAGGGTCATATACTCAGAAATGCGTTGCTGAGGGTTTGGACCAATACAAGCTGAACTATAAGATACCCATATGGGCAAACCCCAGACATGCAATAGAAAATATAAGTATAGAGCAAAAAACAGAGGTGATTACTTATAAAGAGCTTCTTCTTTTGGAAAGGGGTAAGATGCAATTGAAATCTGTAGATGAATTAAAAGAAGAAGGGATAATTTATACTTGGTTTCAGTATGGTCAGCTTCAAGCTAGATGGAGGGAAGATCAAAAATTTGGTGTTATGCAAAATGAGGAAAATCTGGTGAAACAGATTAGAGATCAAAGCCAGATGCATATTAAAAGGTTGTATAATGCATTATTGGAAATAGATTCAGAAACAGAATTGGTTAAAGATTGTATGATAAAATGGGCACAAAACTTTCAGGAACCAGTGATGATGGAAACGTGGGAAAAGATTTGGGTCAGAAATGTTAAATGTATGCAAGCACAAAATCTGAGAGAGAATTTTTATAAAATGTTTTATAGATGGCACTTAGATCCTAAAAAATTATCATGTATGTACCCTAATTTGCAAGCTAAATGTTGGAGATGTGAATGTAATGATGCAACCTATTATCATATATGGTGGACCTGTAAGAAAATCAAGGCATTTTGGATAAAAATTTGGTGGGTGATGCAGAATATTTTGAAAAGAAGGTTGAAATTTATCCCTCAACTGTTCCTACTGGGTATAACTATGGACTGTACAGTAGTAGAGACTAAATTGATTTTGAATCTAGTATCAGCAGCTAGGCTGTTGGTAGCGCAATATTGGAAGAAGGATTCTTTGCCTACTATTGAAGAGTGGATACTGAAAGTAACGAACCTAGCAGAAATGGCGAAAATCTCAGCGTACTTGAAGGACTATACACAAGAAAGATATGTATCGGAATGGAGAAAATGGATTGACTATATTCAAAATAAGTATCAGACAAGAAAATATCATATAGCTTATGATTGAAGTATTAGTATTAGTATTAGAAGTATTTAGTTATCTATAGTGGAGTTAAGGTTTCAGGGGGGAGTTAGTAGTCTGAGGATAAATAGCTTAATCTAGTTTATGATTGCTAAATGAAATACCTTGTATTTTGCTCTGGGAAGTCTGGGGGGGAAGGTGGGATGAGGGGAGGGAAAGGGTGGGGGGAATGTGGGGGGGGAAGAAAATTTTTGTTTTTTGTAAAACTTTTCAATAAAAAAAAGAACTGAATAAGGATGATTTGACTTCATAGACAACATTTTAAAATGACAGAGATCCAGGTTTACAATTTAATCCCTGATGCAGAAAAGGTGGCTGACAAGTTTTGTGGTGAACTTCGGTCCTTACAGAAACTGGAAACTGGAAGTGTTACCTATAGTTGGGGACTAGAATGTCAAAATTGTATTTTGTATTACATTGTAACAGTAAGGAGGGAAATATAACTGAACTATATCATCTAGAAAATAGAAATGAAATCCTGAAATGGTTCATCAGTTTATTCCAATCCAGTTATTTCTTTGGATTTCCCTAATCTCCAAACCATCAAAGCAATGCCTATATACATGCCTATCACCAGATGAAATACACAGAAGTAACACTGACTATATTAGTATCACAAAGAAGAGCTTGGTTATAACAATAAAGACATAACTAGAGGCTAATGGTAAACAGACCATGAACTTCAAGTTCATGCTCATATGCAATTTCCAAGTCAAGTTAAAGAGGAAGAATGGAGATAGCTATTTGCTGTCATCTCTTGAGAATATATCACCATTTTTAAAGTTAACATCAGAAACTGCTTGGAAATCCTAAGCCTCCTCGTTGATAGAAACCAGAGGAACTATAGAACTAAAACAAAGAGATTGTTAAGGATATATGTAAAAGAGACAGCCAAAGACCAAGGGACAGAAGAAAGTAAATGGGGTATTAGAATTTAGTAAGGCTGTATTACTATTATTCTTCTCATCTTTCCTATTACCTATCTCCTTTTCTACTTATGACTACAACTTTGTTGCTTGTATCTTTACGATTTATATTGTTTTATTTAGTTTTCTAATATGATTTGTGTTGATTACTTATTTAGAATCCTATGACTAACACTAAGGTATCTTATGATTTATGATATGATTTATGTATGATCATGATTTATCACTTATAGCTTTTATGGACATTGAGAGCTTATGCACCAAAGAAGAGCTCCTCACACTTGGCCAATAAAGAATTCTATTCTATTCTATTCTAATTGTAGAAATTATCAAGAAGAGAAATTGCCAACAAGTCAAAGGCAAAAAAAAAATAAAAAATAGCGATTTCAAGAAGCAACTTAATAAAGGATTTCAGAAAGTTTTAGAAGAGATAACAAGCAGTAAAACAATGACTTCTGTAAAAGCATCAATTTTAATCTTGATTATGGAATTACAGCCAGAAAACACAATGTAACATCAAATATGTGATGAAAGAATTTCAAAAGATGGAGATATTTCTGCAGAAGGAGGATTTGTGGACAGTTGTAAGCAATCCTATAATAGATCTCAATGAGGAATTGCAAAAGCAAAATGAAAAAACACTAGCCAGCATAATTTTGTGCTTGTTAGATAGTCAGGTAATATATGTTTGTGGGATAACATCTGCTAGAGAATACTGATTTGCCTTACACAAAATTTATGTAAGAGAGACAGCAAGCACAAAGTAACTCTGACAGAAAATTTTATAGAGCAAGGACAAGCTGATGAGGAATATGTAAGCCTCCCAAATGTGTATCATGTATTGGTGAGTCAAGGTTTTATGTGTAACAGATTTAGATCACAATTTGCTGAGTGTGTCATGCTTAGACAATGAAGAGTATGGTGTAATTTTTCCAAAGGGTACAGGTAAGGTCATAAAGAATAAAGAGTGTGTGAACAAGGTTTGAAACTGAATAATTTATATGTTTTGAACCGCAACAAAATTTGTGGCAGTGTGCAAACAATCTTTTCAAATGAAACACAGAATGGGTGTGCACATTTATTTTTATTTTTTTCCAAAAAATTTTTTTAAAAAAAACATAAAACATAAAATATATCTTTTTAGAGCAAGAATTTGGTCCGGCATAAATGAGTACAATTATTCACATTCCCTCAATCAATTTTGTTCCAAATTTTATCCATTTACATCTTTAAAAAAAAGAAAAAAGAAAAAAATCTTATTCTAAACATTTATCATTCTACTATTACACCCAAAATTTTAAACAATTAACACCATTCTAAATTTTTATCATTTTAACAATCAATATTTCATATATATTCCTCAATCCTAAAACCCATTACCTCAAATCTATATTTTACTTCTCTTAAATGACATCTAATATCCATAATCTTGACAAAAAGTATTTTCCTCCTCTCTTAAAGTCATTTCATAAACAATCAATATTTCCTTCTATAGTTTGTTACTTCCACAATACTTTATTTTATTTACTTTAAGTTTATTCTCATATTTTATTGAATCTAATTTTTAACTGGTTCATAGTTTAAATATCTATTTCCCAGCTGTATTTTCCAATACTCTTGTCTGTATTTATTTAAACTGGTTCACAGTTTAGCTACTATTCTCCAGTAAATTCTCTTCCACTTCCTCCTAAATTTATTTTTTAGCTGGTTCACATCTTTATTAGCTGCTTTCCAGCAATGCTTTCCTCCACTCCTTACCTTAATTATTTTAGCTGGTTCACAGTATAATTTTAACTGCACCCCAACCTTCTCCTTAACTCCTCCTAAATCTATTATAAAACTGGTTCACAACTCAAGTAGTTGCCTTCCAGCAATGCTTTCCTCCACTCCCACCCCTATTTTTAACTGGTTCACAACTTTATTTCAATTGATCCCCAGGTATAGTTTCCTCCACTCCTAACTTTTTATTTTTGGCTAGTTCGCAGTTTTGCTTTAACTGTTACCCAGCGTATGCTTTCCTCCACTCCTAACTCAGTATTTTGGCTGGTTCACAGCTTTGCTTTAACTATTTTCCAGCACATGCTTTCCCCCACTCCTAACTCTTATTTTTATTTTTAACTGGTTCCCAATTTACTTTAACTGTTCTCCAGTATGATGCTTTCCTCCACTCCTACCTTATTTGCAAAACTGGGTCACAGCTTTACTTTCACTGATCTCCAGAATCATGCTTTCCTCCACTCCTAAATTCATTTATTTAATTAATTCATAACATTTATTTCTTATTCAGTTGTTTAGCTCCAAATTACTTCGGAATGTGTTACCAATATTGTTTTCCAATCTATTCTACTCCATATCTCTTACCAATTTAAGATAAAAGTATATTTCAATGAATATCTTATCTCCTATTCTCTCTTAAGTTTTCTCCCATTCCATGCTTATTTCTTATTTTCAATAGAAAACATTTTGAAACACTTTCAGATCAATTTTTATGGTTCTTAATTCTATAAATAATTCTTTTTAACATCCAACGCCTTTAAAGGTAAACATTTTCTTCCAGATTATTACATCTGTTATAGGAAAAATGATGGACTAGGTCAAGCTCTTCAATGCAGGAAAGAGTTTATTGCGCAAGGTTCAAACAGTTCAAAGACAGCAAAGGGTCTGAACAAAGATGGCTGATTTTGACCAGATATTTATACAGTATAAAGGCAAAGTTATTATGAAGAGTGCGACATTTCACACGTAGAAGTTACCCTTTAATCTATCTCTAGGAAAGACATAACAGCCCTTTTCCCACAGGCTCAGGTTCTCAGCTCCGGAGCTCAATTCATAATAAAAGGAGATAAGGGGCTCAAAGGCGCCTCACGAGCAGTAAAGAGGACAGTAAGGGAAGCAGTATTTCTTCTCTAGAATCTACATGACATTTGGGGTGTAATAAACATTAAACAACAGGATGTATCTGTTTAGGGTCAGTTTGCCCTTTTACAATTCTGTACCTACATCATATACCATTTGTCATCTCAGCACCTTGGCACGGAAGAGGCACTTCTGTCTTGACCAAAGATTTGGATTTCTAATATTTGAGTTTTATCCCAATATCGAATCTTAGCCTGGCTCACATCTGTAGGTAGTGCTAGTTAAAAATTCAAAGTTTAAAAAAGGCATTAGAACATCCAAAAATCGTGTTTTTCTTCAATCATTTATGCTCTTATTTCTTAATCAAATTGTTTATATATTTATATTAGAATAATAATAGAAAAAAGAGAGAGTAATAGCAATGATAATAATAATTACAGTAAAAGAAAAACAAAAAAATAAGGCAACACTAAAAAAAAGGAAAAAGGAAGACAGTAGAAATATAACAAAAGAAGTCAAATAGATTAAAAAAGAAAATAGAGAGGAGAAAAGAAACAAAGAGAAAGATACTAAAAGAAAGAAATAGAGAGAGAGCATAGAGAAGAAAAAGAAAAAAAGTATCTCCTAGCATTATTCAACCACCCACAAACCGTTACATTCATTTAAATCAAAATATAATATTTTGTTGTCTTGTTACATAATACATTATTCCTTTCTCCAGTCTGTCCAAATATGTATCTTTTCCATTTCAATGTCATCAAAGTTATGAGTTCTACAAAGTTAATTCTAAAGCTATTCCATATATGGTATCATCATGTCCTTCTTCTATTGCCACACCCTTCTTTTGTTGCCATGTTTATTAGTTCAGTTTTCATTGTTCCATTTAATTTCTTCTTTATAATCTTCAATAAATCCTCCAGTGAACAGATTATGTATCCTAAATCAAGTTCTCTGAGTCTTTTCCTCAAAATAATCAAGTTTAAATAACAAGCAACAAAGTTTCTCTTTTCAAGTAACAAGCAGCTTGGAATTTACACTTTCCCTTTTCAGCTGGCAACCATTTTATCCGTCTCCGTTTGTCTTTTCCCTTTGCTTTTGAAGGCATAATTATTTCCTCTTCTCCTTCCTCTCTCCCAAACATAGTCCAATCTCATTTATCCACCAAAAAGTAAAGAAAATATATATCCAGATCTGTAGTCAAACATTTCCAAAAAGTCAGTAATTTATGTTATCCACCAACAGGTCTTTTGTCTTTGTGCCCCAATAGTTCTCAGCCGCTGTTAAGGCTGGGGCAGACTAATTGTAATTCAGCATTTGTGAGCAGTTCCTGCCTGGGTTGATGTCCACTCACCTGGCATGCAAACTCCCGGCTCCGCTCTCCGCTTCTCCTCTTCTCCTCCTGTGCATTCTTGTATCCCGGTTGCTGCGGTCTCAGGGCAGCCACCATGGCCGCCGTTCCACCGCTGCCGGTGCAGAGGGCAAGCCTCTGGCCCCGAGGAACCTGCCTGTTCCTCTCGGCCATCTGAGGGGTTCCTCTCTATCCCCCTGTCCCTACAGGACAGGGTAGGTCCAATGATTTACCGGCAGAGGCTTGGCAGACGGGGTTTTTGCAGGGCTCCGAAGAGCCCACTAATTCCCTTTCTGTATCCCCACAGCGCCAATTGGAAGTGGGTGTGCACATTTATTACACAGAAGGGTGGGTCATGCAAGCTTTAAAGTTTTACAGAAAGTACCTGACTTGGCTGTAGGTTTAAGTGTAAAAAATTGTGACAACTATTTGGATTGTGCTATTTGTGAAGAGGCCAAATCAAAAGTATACCCAGTCAGCAAAAGAAACCATAGGAAATCTGACAGGATTTTTCAGTTACTACATGCTGATTTAATTGGCTCTCTATCCCCATCAATGGAAGGGGCCAAATTTGCTTTGGTAATTCTTGATGATTTCTCAAGATATGAGTTTTGTTATTTACTAAAAAGCAAAACAGAAACATTTCAAAAATTTAAATAGTATGTAGTGAGGAGATATAATCAAAGTGTATGTCAGCTACAGACAGACAGAGGTACAGAGTTCATGTCTAATATGTTTTAGCAGTGGGTGAGAAAGAAAGGCATAACCCATAGAAAAATGAACCCCTACACTCCAGTAGAGAATGGAGTTGTTGAATGCAGGGATGGAATATTACAAACTATGAAAGATGCATTACTAGCAAATGCAGGAATGAGTAAGCTATATTGGGGTGAGGCAATTTTAACTGTCAATTATTTGATCAATAGATTATGGAGTTCAGCAATTAATAAAACTCCATATTACATATCATATAAAAGTCAACCATCTTTGGCACATTTAAGAATCTTTGACAGCAGTGCACAAGTGCACATTCCCAAAACAATTAGGGGGAAAGGACAGCTAAAGGCAAGGAAATTGAAATTTATAGGTTATCGATCAGGATCAAAGGCATATAGATTTACAGATGGACACAAAAATATAATTTGATGCCATTTTTTCTGAACATGAGAATTGGGAATGAGAATTCAGGGTCTGAGTATACAGTAGGTTAGAGAAATGTTTAGAGAGTGAGATTCTGGTGAAACAGGAATATTTTATTCCAAGGAAATCTGAAAGAGTAAACAAAGGTGTTCCTCCCGAGAGATTCAAGCAGATGAGGTAAAAGTATGTAACATTTTTTTATGAGTCCAAAAATTACCAGGAAGTATTAAATTTACCTCTGGCAAAACAATAAAAAATGGAAAGAGGCTATGAATGAAGAGATGCTGTCTATGCAGAGACATAAGGTTTTCACTGAAATGAGGTTACCAGAGGGACAAAAAGCTGTTGGGTGGACAAAAAGAAACAACAACACTGGTTAGGAATTAAAAGAATACTACATTATTTAATGGGAAATATAGATTTTGAATTGCATTTGCAATCATCAAATGAATTTGAATTGAAATGTTTTGTAGATAGTGATTGGCCTAATAATGTACAGAATAGAAAATCAATGTCAGGATTTGTTGCAATGTTTGCAAATACACTAGTTGGTTAGAAATCTAGAAACAGAGTTCAATCGCCATCTCCACAACCGAAGCAGAATTCATAGTATTGTAAGAGTTGTGCTCAGAGATAACATGACATACAATTTTTAAGGCATTTGGATATTGAAGTGAAGGGAGCTATACAAGTATTTGAAGATAACACAACATCAGTGGTGGGGTTCTAGGTGGTTCGGCCGAACCGTTTGTTAAATTGCTGGCTCGCCCCGCCCTTGCTCCGCCCTTCCGCACCACTATTTATTGGCCTTGGCCCTCACAGCCACATGAACCATTTATTAAATTGCTGGCTCGCCCACCCCTCCCCACCACTATTTATTGCCAATAAAATAGTGGTGGGCGGGATGCGGCGAGGGGCAGGTGAGCCAGCAATTTAACAAACAGTTCAGTATTTTTTTGTAATTTATTGGCCTTGCAGCACATGAACTGTTTGTTAAATTGCTGCCCCGCCCTGCCCACCAGTATTTATTGGCCTCGCTCACAGTGTTGCACAGCTTGCCTCAGTGACATACCAAGGCATAGCTGCAGTTATTCTTTGGCTCCTCGACCACATGGCCCAGCCTGCTTTCCTACCTTTGCCCATGAGTGGCCTCCCACTCTGTTCCCGAATGCCCACCAACTGCTCCAGCAGCAGAACAGGCAAGTACAGCCGAGTGCTGCCCTCGGGAAAGTGGGGCTGGGAACGGTGGTCGACCTCTGCCCGCCCAGCTGCTGGCCATGGCCTACCCACATCCAAGCACTTTGCTAGTGGCTGGCAGCCGCATGGCTAGCGAGGTGCTTGGATGGGGTGGCCAGCGGCTGTGAGCCGCTGGCTACTCCATCCAAGCGCCTCCCTGGCCACACAGCCACCGACCGCTGCCTACCCCCATCCAAGCACCTTGCTAGCCACGTGGCTGCCAGCCACTAGCGAGGTGCTTGGATGGGGATAGGCAGTGGTCAGTGGCCATGTGGCTAGCAAGGCACTTGGATCGAGTGGCCAGCAAGGCACTTGGATGGGGTAGCCAGCAACTGGCGGCCGCTGACTACCTCATCCAAGCATCTCGGCCTGCCGCCGACCCAGCAGGACTGTTCTGCAGCTGCCTTCCACCCAAGTGGCACCAACCTACCCTACCCCATCCAGTCACTGGGGGAGACGTGCGACTTTTCTCCACCCTGGAATACTGGGTGGCCAGGCTGCAGCTGATGCTCTGCGTCGTAATGGGCTCCAGGAGGAGGAAGAGCACCGTCTGCCCCATTGTGAAGCTCAGTAAGAGCAACCAGAGCCAGCTGCAGGAGCAGCTGTGTGGGCGCACACACAGTGGGGCGCAAGCCTAAGGTGCCACTTCCAGGCCGAGGGGCAACCCGATGGTGTAGTAGGTGGGCTGCCACCGCCGCTGCCTGGGCAGGAAAGGAGAAAGAGAGATGCAGAGAAAGAGAGGGGGGAGAAAGAGAGATGGAGAGAAAGAGAGATGAAGGAGAGAAAGAGAGGGGGGAGAAGGAGAGATGGAGAGAAAGAGAGATGAAGGAGAGAAAGAGGGGGGTAGAAAGAGAGATGGAGAGAAAGAGAGATGAAGGAGAGAAAGAGAGGGGGGAGAAGGAGAGATGGAGAGAAAGAGAGTTGAAGGAGAGAAAGAGAGGAGGAGGAGAAAGAGATGGAGAGAAAAAAAGATGAAGGAGAGAAAGAGAGGGGGAGAAAAAGAGATGGAGAGAAAGAGAGATGAATGAGAGAAATGGGGGAGAGAGATGGAGAGAAAGAGAGACAAAGGAGAAGAAGGGGGAGAAAGAGAGATGGAGAGAAGGAGAGATGAAGGAGAGAAAGAGAGGGGGAGGAGAAACAGAGATGAAGGAGAGAAAGAGAGATGAAGGAGAGAAAGAGAGGGGGGAGAAGGAGAGATGGAGAGAAAGAGAGTTGAAGGAGAGAAAGAGAGGAGGAGGAGAAAGAGATGGAGAGAAAAAGAGATGAAGGAGAGAAAGAGAGGGGGAGAAAAAGAGATGGAGAGAAAGAGAGATGAAGGAGAGAAATGGGGGAGAGAGATGGAGAGAAAGAGAGACAAAGGAGAAGAAGGGGGAGAAAGAGATGGAGAGAAGGAGAGATGAAGGAGAGAAAGAGAGGGGGAGGAGAAAGAGATGAAGGAGAGAAAGAGAGATGAAGGAGAGAAAGAGGGGGGGAGAAAGAGAGATGGAGAGAAAGAGAGGTGGGAGAAAGAAAGAGATGAAGGATGAAAGAGACACACAGAGATACCTGTTTAAAAGAAAATACTGGGAGCCACAAAACCTGGGTAGGCGTGGCTGGGGTGGGAGTAAGTGATATGTGTTTAAGTGTTTACATGTGATTAAGGTTGAGTGTTTAAAGTTGCAGAACCCTGACCTATCCCATCCGATCGCTTCACCCTGCAGCCAGCTCTGTAGGCCTGCGCCCGCCTCCCACCTGTGCAGCAGCAGCCTACCAATCCCAGTTGTATCTCCTTGCCCTGCAACTGGCCCGAACACCCACCTTGGACTGCCTCTGACCGTTCCAGCAGGTTATTTTTATTTAATTAATTTAATTAAGAATGCTGCAATGGACATAAATGATGACTGGTCAAAAGTGCGAGGATCACTTTTTTCAGCCCACTGGGTAGTCCCTATGTGCATATGTGAAATGGTTTCTTAGGATTTGGGGAATAAAAACAGGTGATCAGTTTTCCCAGGACAGGTTTCAAGGCAAATATCCAGTTTTTAGGAGCACATTCTCACCATCTTATAACAGACTCTTTATGGGCAAAAGGCTCACTTTGTGTTCCCAGCAGAAGAGCAGCTGCAGATTGATGCTAGCCCTAGTATGGAACCTTTCAGCATTGACCATCCATTGAATCTGTACAAAGGTTTGATACAGAACAGGAAGAATGGGAAGTAATAGTCTCAGAAATAGATTTTCTTAAGAGTGCCTTGGTTTTCTTTCATTCATTAGGTTTAGGTGTGGAGAAATGAACTGTGTTAGTATAAGAAGATAATATGGAGAGGGAGGCATCGGGTATCCATATGTACAAACGTTTTGGAAGAGGAAAGAATGTGGAGTACTCTAGTGAGAAAGGAACAAACTCTGAATAAAACAGGCAGCTCTGAAAAACCCATCCTCATAGAAGCCACTCAAATTTCTTAGCATGTTTCCTCCTCCTCAATTCCAGACTATCTTAAAGAAAAGGATTTGTCCATGTTTGATGACCAGATGGGATATTTGGTACAAGGAACAAAACCAGCAAAATCCAACAATTTTATGCAAGTTGTCTGCATTCAACCACTCGCAGGCTTTATTTCTCAGCAGAAAAGGCTCATTTGTTGGAACAGCACAAATTATGCTAGAAGAGAAGAAATTTGTGTGGCAGGAGAATAAAGTTGTGGTAATGATGAGAAATGCTGTAGAAGATCAATGCATGTCAATAAGAAAGACAATTTGCTACACTTCCTCCCACTGCCTCCCCTTACAACAAAAAGATAACTAGTGATAAAACTGAGGAGACCATATCTCTCCCCCTCTATAATGTTGAATTACAAGTCTCAACAACCCTTGTCAGCAGGGATGACCGCAAAGGGTGGGTATGATTAAAAAAGGCAGAAATGCCTGTGCAATTATCAGAGCATGTGATCATAAACATCATCTTTACTGTTTTCACACCAACCCTACCTGTTGTGGGTGCCCCTGCTAGGCACCATGCCCTCTGAGGTGGATTCTGAATCTCACCTGGCAGATTTAATGTCCTCCACTATGATTAAGAGTTAGAATAATGGATGAATATCCCCAAAAGGAAGCAGCTCTGTTGTTCATCATAGTAAATGGAGTAAGGCAGAATTAGGTATCGTGGCATGAAAGAAATGACTGAGCCACCGTTTTATTTATTTATTTTATTTGTTTGCTTGCTTATTTGTTTATTTATTTATACTACCCATCACCTATCCGAAGTGACTCTGGTTTTGTTCCTGCTTCTTCATTATCCCAAGAGACTGTCAAAATCAGAAGTTCAAATTTCACCTTAGCTTTTTATATACACTTATCTCTGCTTTCCCACCTCAGAGAGTTATCAAAAAAACTCTATAAAGCAGAATAAAACAATGTCCAATTATATTTCACATAAATAGTAGAAGTATTGAATACTATATAAACATTCAAGTATCAGCAGGAATTGTCAAATGGTTTTCCAAAATTGTAAGAAAAACAGAACATTTGACTCCGGAACAGAGGGGGAGAAAGGGGAAGGGAGTCCATTTCTGGCAGCATCACAGGAAGAAGATGGACCTGACTTTACATCTAATGCAAAAGCTCCTGGAGGAAGGTCTCCACTAGTCTCCACTTCTTTACATGAATATAGGCAGGCAATCATGAGGACTCAATGAACCACTGTCAAGAAATGAAAAAAAGACTCATTAAAGAAACTCAGATTGGAAAGTGCATCATAATGACTGCTGATCATTACAAAATGTTGGATCTTGCAAAGTTTAATTATTTCTCTCTCTCTCTCTCTCTCTCTCTCTCTCTCTCTCTCTCTCTCTCTCTCTCTTTGCCCATTGGGCAAAAAAATTGCCCATTGGGCAATTGGAAACAGGAACACATACCGACAAAAAACAAAATAATCACTAAAATCACAGAATGCATAGAAATGGATAAACTTACAAAAGAACTACAGGAGAAAGATGATATAGAATACTACTTAGCATGGCAAAAATGGTATAACTGGTTGGAGAAAAAGTTAGAAATACATTCATAGGGACACTAAAGAATAAGGTCAATCTTAAGACAAAATTTTGAGTACCAATTAAGGAATGTAACAATTTTTAAGGATGGAACGCATGTTAATGCTTTACATGTAGATATGTAAATATATAGATATATAGATAAGCATGGAAAAATAGTCTACTGATGTGACAACTTTAAGAGTAAGTCGTAAGACTTGATTGATGTTTGTTTGTTTTTGTATGTTGTATCATTGTATTTATGTTTGTTTGTATTTTTTAACTAATAAAAAAAAAGTATAATTATTTCTCACTCCTAACTAGAGTGGTGGTTCCCACTGGAATGACCTGTGTGGTTGTATGACAGGTGCAGTTAATCAGGGTCTAAAAGTGATGGCAACAGTAGGCAAACCAAAAAAGTAATTGGATGCTTATTAGCTCCTTTGTCAATGTTCCCACCTACTGAAGCAAAACATTCTTTCTGTCATTTCCCTTTTCCTAATTTTGCTATCAATCAACACAAAGTGAGAGTTCTCAAGAGGTGCACTGAAACAACTTTCCACTCAGCCCCCTGGCTGTCTCCCATTCATAAGTGGTGATACTCAGAAGTGATTAAATCCTCATGCCTCTGCTAAAAAAAGGGGAATAGAGAGGTGATCAACTCATTATTGGAAATACCTTATTTTCTCCGTAATTAAAAGTCATCCTTTCTTACCAAGTTAATGTACTTCTGTTGCTGTCTGAACATCACCCACTCCTAATTCATGGAGATAAGCTTCCTGCCAGTCCTGCCCATATTCCTTCAGGCGGCTGCAGAAAGAGAAAGGAGAAGGGGATTGATGGCAGTGAGAACATCTTCACCAAGCAATGTTTTCTGTGCTCGTTCTGCTGAAATCTTTTCTGGATAAGCCAGTGCCCAAGAGGAGCCTCCCTCAGCTGGGAACTTACTGTAATATATCTGCAAAAGCTGTGAGGATGGGCTTGCACTCATAGTGAACACCATGCTTGACACATAGAGATTTCACCAGAGGAGCCACCTTGTAGTAATTGTGTCGAGGCATGGTGGGGAAAAGGCTGCAAGAAGAAAAGAGGGTGTCAGGTGACTATCCCAAAACTTTTACTAGATCCAAAACATGGCAGCCCTGCTTAACATCAACCATGTGTGATGTATGACTGCCCTGAAGGTCTCCCCCTCCCACACACACTTCTATGCCCTTGCTTCTTCTCTAGCTCATACTCACTGATGCTTAATCTGGAAGTTCAGGTGCCCAGTGAACCAGTCATTGAACCAGGAATGGTCAACATTACATGTTGCTGAGAGCTAAGGGAGAAAGAGACAGTGGGTGAAGCCCTCCAATCAGCCCATTCCTTTTCAGCCATTGTTGCTTCCTATCATAGGGAGACTCTGTAACAAGTAACTCTTATTCTTGGCTTGTGGGTCTGGACTTCTGTTTGGTTTCTCTTTGTTCGTTCTGGGTTTTTTAAACATTTGAATGTAAATGTTTGACTCAGGCTAGCTCTAATAGACAATGTACCTTGTATAGTAATCTTGTGCCTAAGAGACTGGCATTGAAATCTTATAGGCCAGACATGTACAATTTGAGGGTCCAAGAACAATTTTTATCTTAATTTGATAGAAGAAAAGGAGAAAAGAAAGAGAACGTTTTAAAACGTAGGCATTTATCTTTAGCTTTAAGTACAGTAAATAGAAATGAAAATGAGAACCAGTTTGATGTACTGGTTAAGGCATCAGACTAGAAACTGGAAGACTGTGAGTTCTAGTCCTGCTTTAGCCACAAACCCAGCTGGATGATCTCGGGCCAGTCTTTTTCTAGGAAGCAAGCAAAAGCAAACTACTTCAAAAAAACAAAAAAACAAACAAAAACAAAACAAAACAACAACAACAACAAAAAAAAACCTTATCAAGAAAACTGTGGGGTCTTATTCAAGCAATTGCCAGGAGTCAAAAATGACATGAAAGCACCCACCCACCGACACAACTGGAATGAAATAAATTGTATTCCTGCCTACGGTTTTTGAGTTAGCACGTCCAACTCAGCATTCAGAAGCAAGTGTGAATATCAGTCCATTCAGAAATGTTGTTGACAACTGTACTCTCCATTTCCACCTAACAGCCTGTTGACAACTGAGGCAAATGGTGACAGATAGATGAGGAGAAGGTTTTCACCTGCTGCCTCTGTGTCTGTTTCTTACATGGCCTATGATTAATTAAAGAAGGGTATTTTCTTTTCTTTTTTTCGCCTCTCTCTCTTGCCTCCCTCTCTTCAAGGCGCAGTTCAGATAGAAGTCAGGCTTTCTTTTTCCATAAATTGAACTTTGAACTGCTTGCATTTATTGACAGCTGAGCTGAGATTATACACTACATCCAAGACAATAATACTGTGAACAGTTTTTAATTGGAGCTGTCTGCTACTTATTATTTTGCATATGCTCAGCACATCCTTTAAAATTGATCTTGTTCAACTCAAATCTCCAACAATGTGAATCCCTGCTATATCTACCTATATGCCAATCCATATGTCATGCCCCAGGCATATAATTTGTGTATATACTGTTGTTCTCTGGCACCATCTAGTGGCTGTATTGTTTGGAAGCTGACCCAGCCCTTTAAGGGTCATCTATCCATCAAGCCTCACTCCAAAAACAAGTGCATCCTGGGAAGCCAGACTTTAGCATGGAGAGGAAACAGAAGCACCAGGAAGAAACAGCCTAATCTGTGACACATGTTCATCTGAGGATAAAAATTCACATCCTACACACACAACATTTCTGGTGAGATTTAGATTTATTTGTATTTGTTAATTGTTATGCTCACCAGCAACTCAGCACTGCTTATTTTGTATTTGAGTTCTTATTGTATGTATTTCTATTTTTACCAATTTCACCCATCCTTTCTTTAATAAAGCAACCAAATCTACCCACATGTTCTGTTTTATTGGAGGATAGGTGGGTTTAGCTGCATGTCCAGCTGCAAACAGAGTAATGTGTAGCAAGAATAGAACAACATAGAAAAACTTAAGTTCTTGTTCTTTCCAAATTGTTATGACTAGAATATTTTAGTGGTGGTCATGAAAGCCCTCTGTTCAATGTCTATGTGCCCCAAAACATGAATGGATTAAATAAAAGAAAGACGGTGCCTCTGAACAGAAAGTGGAAATGTTGTTACCTGGGAAGAGACCCAGTCCAGATTCTGGTCATAACTGATGTTCATTGGAATGTGATTCATTTGAGAGATCCAGAGAAACCATGTGCTTTCTAGGAACCTGTGGAAATAATTAATTTTTGAGCAATGAAATAATTAGAATTTTTTACAATTTTTTTCATTGTCTTTATCATCATTACAACTGTTGTCATCTTTGCTGACAAACCTCTCTTATCTTCTGATATGATCTATTGATTTTGCTCTTACAAATCCACCACATTTTTCAGTGTTTGTCTTCTAGTGGAAGGCAAGTAACTAAAGGGGAGAGAACAACTTATTGTTTCTTGTTTCTGTTACCCAGGAAGGTATTTATTTAATTATATGTCAAATGTCCAAGGCCTTCCAATGCACAAAGAACCATAATTCCCAGGGATATCAGCACCATGGGAATCCTGATGTCAGAGAACATCACATCCCTTCACCAGTTATAGTCTTCTATTATTGTTATATTTCAATTCAAGATGGAGAACTTGCCCAAAACTCCTTGCTCCTATTTTCCTCATAACTACCTTAGGAGATATGTTGGACTGAGAGTTTGTGACTGGTCCTGGCCAGCTTGCATACCTAAGGCATATCTGGAACTTCCTTTTGTGTTCTAAGTCAAAACCGTCACCATTGCCCCAAACTGGCTCTTTGTTGACATATTGTCCATTTTTCTGGTGCCAAAAGGCAGGTTTTTAAGAAAGAAAGAAAGAAAGAGAGAATATAAAATCTCCTCTAGGTAATCTTGACTCCTGATGACTCCATGAGCATAAAGGTGCTTTGGAGGGTGAGGGAATACAGACATGATTTCCCATTGTCTTATACTGAAACACCTTTTTAAACACTTTAAGGTAAAGGTAAAGGTTCCCCTCGCACATATGTGCTAGTCATTCCCGACTCTAGGGGGCGGTGCTCATCTCCGTTTCAAAGCCGAAGAGCCAGCGCTGTCCGAAGACATCTCAGTGGTCATGTGGCAGGCATGACTAAATGCCAAAGGTGCACAGAACGCTATTACCTTCCCACAAAAGGTGGTCCCTATTTTTCTACTTGCATTTTTTACGTGCTTTCGAACTGCTAGGTTGGCAGAAGCTGGGACAATTAAAAGGAGCTCACCCCATTACACAGTACTAGGGATTCGAACTGCTGAACTGCCAACCTTTCGATCAACAAGCTCAGCATCTTAAAAGTTTAGAAACTTTAAAAATAACTTTCTACTGTAGTATTCAGGCCTGATATTTCCTGGCTGTCTTTCATGTAAGTATTAATTGGGTTTGGCCCTCATAAGTTTCTGCCTTCCTGCTGTGATTGGCGTTGTATTAAGATATTGCAGTGTCAAGGTCATGTATGTAATATATTGCATATCTGATCAAGGACCTAACCACTTTTTCTTGAGGTTCATGACTCAGACATTGTAGCAGTTGCCCTTTTTAAGACTAGCAAGATCATGGGGGACATGAAGCACCACTCCCTCATTCCAAGCACACATTTTGTACATCAATTATATGCATAGGGGGCAGCAGTGCAGTTGAGAATTCTCCACAGTTCCTACCTGGCAAGCCAGTAATATGCCATGAAGGTCTTGAATCCCATTAAAGGAATGAACATGAGGCACATACGGAAATTGTAGAATATAATAAGAGCAAGATCCTGGCCAAAAAAAGAGAGGAGAGAGTAAATAGGATGGGAAAATGTAGCTTCTGACTGTATGAGTCAGATCACTTAGCTCAGTGCTGTTAAACTCAAGGCCCGCGGGCCTGATGCAGCCTGCAGGGTGTTTAGATCTGGCCCATGGGGCTGCCCTGGAACAGCAAAGAACTGGCCCATGGTGCCTCTGCCAGTGAAAACAGAGCTTGGGAGGACTGCGGGTGGGTTGCAAAAGGCTGTTGCAGCCAAAAATATAGCTCGCACAGCTGGCACACTGCCCTCCCAAGCTCTGTTTTCACTGGCAGAAGGTTGCAGGAGGCCGTTGCAGTAAAAAATGGAGCTCAGAAGGCTGTTTTCACTGGCAGAGCTCTCGGGACACCGCAGGCACCCGCTACATAAGTAA
The DNA here is from genome assembly GCF_059756535.1 of Pantherophis guttatus. NCBI lineage: Eukaryota > Metazoa > Chordata > Lepidosauria > Squamata > Colubridae > Pantherophis > Pantherophis guttatus. The sequence continues at coordinate 111,713,644 of NC_142063.1, read as the reverse complement.
TGTCGAGCTGGCCATGTCCACCTGGCCACGGCCCACAGCCCCCCAAGGTCAAACACAATCCTGATGCAGCCCTCAATGAAATCTAGTTTGACACCCCTGATTTAGCTTAACAATAGGGAAACACCTTGCTGAAATATCATATTTAAATCATTGCATTGTAGCATAGCACAACAGCAGAACAATTCATTGGTCAGTTCTATCCTGGAATGATATTACAAATGGGACTATGCAGTGATCTATGACAATTGGGTGCCACACCTGCTTCATGCCACCACCCCCTTGGCTGACCCTTCCCCAGTGCTCATCCTCCATGACTTGTCCCCTTTTGCTCCTCTCCCACCTCACCCAGGCTGAGGGACAAATTGCCACGGCCAATTCACCACACGGGACAATTAGCCATACATCCTGGTGGCCAAGGATGCACGTTGAGGGGTGGGCCTCTGCTTTGCCATTGGACACTGCATGCAAAGAGAGCACCAGGTGGGGCAGGCAGCAGCCTCAGGAACAGGCTATCTGCCCTCACAGCTGCTGCTTCTCCCACACTGTAGGCTCCGAATTGCGTCCCGGAGAAGGCTGTGTGAGAAATGCAGTAAAGCCGTCCCACAGCCCCCCCCCAGCATAGTGCAGATGCTCTCACAGGAGTGTGTGCCCCCACTTGGCAGCACCAAATGACCCCAGCTGCAAGACAAGGTAGTGCTTAAGGCTAACATCCCTCCTTTGGGGGGTGGGATGTTCTTGCTGCAGTGCAGCAGCTGCTTCTGAAAAGAGGCACTAGGCCAGGAACTGGAGAAGCCAGGGGGTCACTCAGAAGGTATACACTCCCTTTCCAAGGAGGCTTGTCTGGAGTGAGAGGAGCTGTTACCAGCACTTCCATTGGTTTTCAGAGAGCCACCAATGACCACATTGAAGTCCATGCCTCTTAAAGTTGCCACTCCTATAGAGCTCTCTCAATAAACCTCCCATTGAAGGGAGCCTCAAAATGAGCTCCCATAGAACCAACTCAGATCTGAGCCAAGACAAGGGCGGCTGGGGCTCCTTCCTTGCCTATCCAGCTGGGTTGGTGCAAGTGAATCAGGCATCATTCCAGAATTCAGGGCTCACAGCACTTTGTGGATCAAGTTTTATAAAGCAGCATGGAGAGACAGCAGCGGTATCGGGCAGGGAAAGCCACATCTTGCCTGCTTCATCTGGGTGGACGCCCTCCTCCCCTGCAGCACAGCCCCTGGCCCCACCCACTTGGCAAGCCATCCCAGCTTTTGCAAGTCCACCACAGCTCCTGCACAAATTCCTCTGCCCCCTCTCCCACACAAAAGGGGAGCTCCCTCTGGGGTCTCCCAGCCACAGTTAGGTAGGCAACAAGGGAGCTGCTGCCCCTTTTCCTGGTCTCAGACCTGAGCTGGTTCTGATGGGAACTGGTTTTGAGGCTCCCTTCAATGGAGGGTTTCTTGGGTGGGGCTCAGGTGCTTTATAGCAGTGTTGCTCCCCCATTCGGCAACTTTAGGAGGCTTGGACTCCTTTAAGAGGAGTGGTGGCTCCTCAAAAACCAATGGAGTTGGTTTGAATGGAGTTTCTGGCTACAGCCCCTCTTGCTCCAGGCAAATCTCCTCAGAAAGAGCGTGTGATAGACACACCCTGGCTTCTCCAGTTTTTTTTTTGTTTTTTTTAATTTGATTTATATGCCGCCCTTCTCCGGAGACTCAGGGCGGCTTACAGTGCGTTAAGCAATAGCCTTCATACTTTTGTATATTTATACAAAGTCAGCTTATTGCCCCCACAAACTGGGTCCTCATTTAACCTACCTTAGAAAGGATGGAAGGCTGAGTCAACCTTGAGCCTTGGAGAGATTCGAACCAGCAGTAAATTGCAGGCAGCTGTGTTAATAACAGGGTGCTTTAAACCACTGTAGTACCAAGGCCAGTTCCTGGCCTCTCTGCAGAAACAACTGCCATGCAGCAGAGTGGCCCAAGAAAAAGCTGTTTCTGATGGGAGCTGGTTTTGATGGCATAGTAGAAATGTATACAGTTAATGCTATCTTGTGTCTCCAATGTCTGGAAAAAATTGGAATGGCATCTCCATCATCAAGGCAATGCCTCATTCTTTTTAATGCATCTCCCTTTTTTGTGAGTAATGGTGATGCAATCACTGTTCCTGTTCCCAGATACATACTGTCCCATAGCAGAAGGTATTGTGTCTTCATCTCCGTCAATTACTTACATTCCACATTTTCTTCCGAATAACATAGCGAAATATGATTAACTGCACAAAAGCAACAAATGTTAAGGGGGCCAATACTGGAAGAAATGAAAGCAAGAATGCAAATATGTGTGAATCACTCAAGATTATAAGCATTTCTGAGAGATCCTCCTTCATCTCCTATTTCCTACTGACTAATGAATTACTACTACAGATTTTCTTTATCTGCTAGGCTGTTCGCTCCATGTCATTGCCACATTTCATATATGGTGAATTACAATTCCAGTTTTTGGGGAGTTTTGGTCTCACATCCAGAGTGACAGATTTGGGGAAAAAAACTGAATACTTTATCAAAACAATTTAATTTTTGAACCCAGATATTCTCCTAAGCCATCTTTCTCCTAAGTTTCCACTGATTAATTGATTTAGTCAATTGATATAATTGCTCCTCTCACAAAATGTGATTCTGAGTAGCTTACAAACATAGTAACAATTAAAACCATGTAACCATTCAAGAAACATTAAATATAAATAAAAACAACAATAAAACCATGAAAATCCCCAAACTAGCAGGAGAACAATTGCCACTTAAACACAGACAGCCCCTTTTAAGGTTCTCCATGAGATCCCCAAGGTTGATGGAAGAAATGATCCTGGTGTTTAGAGTTAGACTAACTTTTGGGTGCAAAATGGCCGAAGTACTCACAGCTAAAATATTTGTGCTGGTGCTGGTAAGGCATATATTTCTTTTTCTTCTTTCCAATCTGTAACAAAAACACATCAGTTTAATGAAGAACAAAATAAACCACTCTTCAGGATAGACTTAATATTTGTTTGTTTGTTTGTTTGTTTGTTTGTCAAACATGTACAAGGTAACAAGTTTAAGTATGAACATAAACATGAACAAAGGAAATAAATACCGATAAATGGGGACAGTAAGACAGGGACGGTAGACATGCTGGTGTGCTTATGCACCCCCCCCTTTAAGAATCTCTTAAGAATGGGGTGAGGTCCACGGTAGACAGTTTGAGATTGAGGCTGTGAGGGTTTGAGGCTGCAACAACAGAGTCGAGTAGGGCATTCCAGGCGTTGACCACTGTGCTGCTAAAGTCGTATTTTTTGCAATCGAGTTTGGAGCGGTTTACCTTACATTTGTATCAATTGTTTGCCTGTGTATTATTATGGTTGAAGCTGAAGAAGTTGTTGACAGGCAGGATGTTATAGCAGACAATTTTGTGAACTATGCTTAGATCGGACTGCGGATGGCGCAGTTCCAGGTTGTCCAAGCCCAAACTTTCAAGCCTGAAGATATAGGGAATTCTATTGTGAGTAGAGGAGTGAAGTACTTTTCTTGAGAAATACCTCTGAACCCACTCAATTGTGTTAATGTCTGATATACAGTATGGGTTTCAGGCAGACAAGCTGTATTCGAGAATTTGTCTGGCAAATGTTTTGTATGCCCTAGTTAACAATTCAATATTACCAGAGAATAAGTTTCACAAAATAAGTTAACAACTCTTAAAGCCTTTTTGGCAATGCTGTTAGAGTGAGCTCTGGGGCTTAGATCGTTTGAGACAAGTACTCCTAAATCCTTGACAGAGTGAGGGTCATCTATGAAATCATTTCTGCCTAACTTGTATTTGGTGTTCTGATTTTTATTGCCAATGTGTAGGACAAAGCATTTGTTAATTGAAATTTGGAGTTGCCAATTATGCGACCATTCTGACACATAGTCTAGGTTGCTTTGTAGGGCAGCACCATTTTCGGTGGTGTTAAATAATTTTACGTCATCGGCGAAGAGGACACAGCTGCTTTTAATGTGATCTCATAGGTCACTGATATAAAGCAGAAAGAGTGTGGGTCCTAAGACACTGCTTTGGGGGGCACTGTTATTAACTGGTGCTGGATTTGATAGGGCCCTCCCTATTTTGACCATTTGCTACCTGTTTGACAGGAACGTAGCTATCCACTTGTGCAGGGGTCTGGAGATGCTGTAAGAACTAAGTTTCAGCAGTAGTTTGTCATGCAACACTGAATCAAAGGCTTTATAGAAGTCTACGTAAATTGCGTCTATTGCTTCACTCTGGTCAATATGTGTGGTCCAAATGTTTCTGCAGTGTATGACTTGCAGATTACAGGACAGATTTCTTCTGAAACCAAACTCCTTGTTAGAAAGCAGGTTGTTTGTTTCTAAGTGGAGGGTGATGGATTGGTTTATAATCGATTCCATGACTTTACAGGTGGCGCAACACAGTGAGATTGGTCTGTAATTTTCTACTAGACTAAGGTCTCCCTTTTTAAAAATAGGTATAACCGTGGCTATTGACCATAAGTCAGGCAAGGAGTTGGTTCTTTAGGATACCTTATAGATTGTGCTTAGAGGTTCAGCTAGGGCAGTGGCAAGCTTTTTCAAGAAGTAGGCACATAATCCATCAGGGCCAATAGATAGAGATAGCTTTAGTTGCGTAATCCTGTTTCAACGTTAACTGCTGTAAAGTCAATATGTAGTAAGTTGTTACAATTTGTTATGGTGTGTCTGGGAAATTGGGGGGCAGCTGCTGTTGCTGTCGACAAAGACTGAACTGAAGAATGTATTAAAGAGGTTGGCCTTAATAGCTTCATCGTTACAGTCTTCCCCATTAGGCCCTTTTAGGGGTGGGATAGATTTCGAGTCTTTGAGTTTGGCATTTATGAAATTGTAGAAGGCTGGGGGAGGGGTTGGAGTTTAACAGCTCCTCCTCCTGTCTGCAATGCCTCTCTTCTTCACAGTTCAGCTCAAGAACTGTAAAAAGTGACCGGTTCTCCTCATTAAGGGCAGATTTTGTCTTTACATATGAAGTGACTTGATCTATCCCATCTGGGCAAAAATGAAAATAGAATAAGCAGCTTTAATAATCCTGGAGGGAGAAGAGTGCTTATTTGCAATACTAATTTTGGCATCATGAAAGTCATTGCTGTGAAATGGATTTTCTCCATAAATTTCTACATAGCTTGTTTTTGTGGCCTTAAATATGAAGTGACCTAATTCATCCCATCTGGACAAAAGTGTATACCAGAGACAGGAAACTTTACTATGTCTAGTAGATGAAGAATGCAGTAATATTCGCAGTAATATTTTTGTGTTCCTGGAAGCTCATAAATGTTGTGAATGACATAATAATACCATACAAATCAGAACAACCAAAGTTTTTTTTTCAAGTGTTTTTGCATTTAGCAGGTTAATTTCAGTTTAGTAAGATTTATTTATCTTTTGAAAATCTGCAGCAAATGACAAAGCATATCTATTGCATATGTTGCTGAATCTTAGTGGTGGAAAACTGGAAGTTTGGGAAACTTCAAAAGAAAAAAAAGGGGGGGGGAATCAGGCACTGCCTGCAGCTCACAACCCCCTGGCTATCTGTATCTGATTGCAAGATGTTCGGGCATTCTTAATATTTTGAATACGGTTACCTAAATTGTACTCACCTCCACAGAGAGGGAATTCCCTAAGCTGAAGAGAAATGGGTGCATATTGAGATCAGGATCCTTCAGGAAACAGTTTGGTTTGGCGTGATGCTGGTTATGCATGTCAGTCCACCAAGCCTTTGGCCCACCCTGCATAGAAAATGTTGAAGTGCATACATACATTCCAGTCTTCATTTGTTCTTTGGAAGAGCTATTACCATCTAAGTTATTCCTGATCTAGCTGCTTTCCAATGCCCACATTTCCCTCCCCCAATTGCTGGCACATTAGAAACAGAAATACAAAACTAACTGAGAAAATAGGGAAACTATGTAACCATCCTTTCCATTTTCAAGGGCATTAGGCTAATGGGACAAAGGTCACAGTTATTCAACATCTTCAGCTAATGATTCCAGCATAAAATTGCTGTGTTAGAAATAATCAGGAAGACCAATCCTAAAAACATCTGATTTTTTTCTCATTAGAGATAGTGAATTTACTTTGCAAACTAGCAGAATTACGTCACTCCCAAGTGTTGCTGCTAATTCCTGTAGTTACACCATTTACATCTGAATTTTGCATAGAGATACCATATACTATATTTGTTACAATTCCAGGTCTTTTGGCCTACTGTGTGGAAACTTAATTCTATGTATTAGGGAAAGTTAATATGTTTGTGTATATATACATGTATGTCCACCCTGGAGAACAATAAATTGGTTAGCACAGTTGCAAAGGTGCATTAGCTTAAGTAACTGAATCCTCACCATTCAAATTCTGGAAATCATTGTTCTGTCTCCATTTCAGTTGAAAGTAGGAGGAATCAGCAATCATTTCTAAAATGTAAAGGTGAAGTTTTTATATATGTATTACATTTATAGGTTATCTTTCTTTTAAAGAACTGTCATAGATTTTTTAATGTATACCCAGGTTAGTAGGCTCCAAAACTCCAAGAGAGTCAATATAACCCCAACCAATCTCTAGTCAATATACCCACAGGTACTTAAAGCTCATACTCATTGTTTACTATACCACTCTGTTACGATATTTTCAGGATCAGACTCAATAAATAAGTTGAGAATTATAAATTCAAATAAATCACTGTTTATTTACATAAGGCATTCTATATTCACTGAATATTCACAGATAGAAGCGCAGAATGGACGTATGCAGCTCCTTATATATACAATGGGTGGAGCTAGATATGGGAGTGGTGAAATATGAATACATTAAGAGGTGAAGAATAAGTTAACCCCTGATACCCTGTTCATGTACTATTTACATAATGGAGAATAAGGCATTTACTTGTGACAAATCCCCCTCTAAATGCCGATTCGATATATTACAACAATTACAATCAGATTCAGAACAATATAAGACATGTAATTTAGAAGTCAAGTATTTATGTTGCTTAGACGGCAAAGGCTTTGTTAATATGTCAGCTATTTGCTCTGATGTTTCGCAATGAACTGCTTTGATAAATCCATCTTGAGATAATTGTCTCACATGTTTAAACTTTATATCTATATGTCTGGACCTTTGTCCAATAGCATCAGACCTAGATATTTCGATAGCAGCTTTATTGTCTTCATGCATAATAAAAGGCAAAATGGGTTTCTTCCAAATATCAGAAAGTAAATCGTTAAACCATACAAGGTTATTTGCTGCCTTAGATAGACAAACATATTCTGCCTCTGTTGTTGAAGTGGCTACTAGATCTTGTTTGCCAGTATACCAGTAAACTGGACAACCGTTAAGGAAGAATAAATAACCAGATGTGCTTTTTCTACATGAGGTATCGCCAGCCCAATCCGCATCGGCATAACATGTGAGGATGGGCTCTTTGACAGTATTAGGTTCCAATAACAAACAGAAGTCTAAACTATTCTTCAAGTACCTTAATATCCTTTTGACAGCTTCCCAATGGTATAGTGATGGTTTGCTAACGTGTCTGGACAATAAGTTGAGAGGCAAAGCAATATCAGGTCTAGTCCAATTGGAGATATAAAGAAGTGAACCTATGATTGACCTGTAAAATGTATTGTCTTTGAATTCAGGGGATGATTCGTCTGTATTCTTCAAAAAATCAGTTTGCATTGGAGTATCACAGGGCTTAGCATTACTTAAATTACATTTATTCAAGAGCTCTATGATTTTGTCCTTTTGAGAAAGCTTAAATCCCCTTCTGGTTTTACTGATTTGAACACCAAGATACTTATTTACTTTACCCAAAGATTTCAATGAAAAATGTTCATTCAGTTTTGTTACAAATGCTTCTCTCCTCTCATTATGTTTACCTATGTACAAAATATCATCCACATAGATCAATACAAATTCTAGGGAATCATCCTCTTTTTTGACAAAGAAACAATTATCAGCAGTAGTGGCATTGAAATTCATAGTTTTGAGTACTTTTACTAAACAATCATATCTTTGTTTACCAGATTGTTTCAACCCGTATAAACTTTTATTTAGTAACCAAATTTCGTTTTTGTTTGTGTATTGACTGTGGGGTGCCCTTACATATATTTCTTTATCTAATTTTGCATGTAAATACGCAGTCTGTATGTCGTATTGAAACACATCGAGGTTGAGTGCTGATGCTATAACCAGAGCTGTTTTGACACTCTCTGTTCTTACCGTGGGGGAGTATGTATCTGTATAATCCTCGGGATATTTCTGTGCATAACCTTGTGCAACTAATCTAGCTTTGTATAGAGTATTGCCTCCCTCTAAATTTTTAATTTTATATATCCACCTAGTGCCAATGATGGTTTTGTCCTTTGGTGCAATTGTAGGTGTGAATACATTTAGCCCTCGTAAACTATCCATCTCTTTAGTCATGGCTGATTCCCATTTTTTCTTTTCTTCAGGAGGAAGTTTTAACACTTCCTCATATGTGTTAGGTGTTGGTGATTCTCCATCCATATACATTACATAATCTTTGTATTTGTTTGGCACTTGGTTTCTGCTACTTCTGATAGCTCTTTCTGGTTTAGTATCATTGTCATGTAAATACCTTGCTTCCTTTTTAGTTAATGAATCTGTTCTTATTTTGTGTTGACTGTTTGTCCATGTTTTGATTTTATTTTTATGCGTGTTGTTACTATGTTCTTCTCTATTCCTTTTTTCTTGGAGTTTAGTGCCTGGGTTGGTGTTTGGGAATATTTCATTAAGATGTATTCTAGACCAGTTGGCCTGTTCATGGAACACAGCTGTTCTGGAAACTATAAATTTGTTATTACTATCGATAAATCTGTATCCTTTTGTACCTGTCTCGTATCCCATGAATCTAAGTCTTCTGGATACGTTCTCACCTTTTCGCCTTAATTGTTTAGGTATGTGTACGTCTGCAGTGACTCCAAATATGTGCATGTGTGCTAGTTTTGGTTTCCTGTTATACATTGCTTCATATGGTGTCTTATTTACAATACTGGACCAAGTTCTGTTTTGTGTGTAATTAGAATATTGTAGGGCTTCTGACCAGAATTGTTTACCTAAGCCAGCATCCTCTAATGTGCATCTAATCATGGTTTGTAATGTTGAGTTCTTTCTCTCTACCACTCCGTTCTGGAATGCAGAAAATGGGCTAGATGTGTAATGTAACATTCCTTTGTCTTTTAGCCATTGGGAGAATTCCTTAGACATGAATTCACATCCCCTATCTGTCATGATTTGTTTTATTTTAATATTGTGTTGTGTTAAAATTCCTTAAATTTCTGAAAGGTTTCATCTTTATGTTTTAATGTGTAAACAAATCCATAACGACTATAATCATCCACAATGGTTAGAAAGTAACGTTTTTTATAAGTAATTGATGGTGTTAATGGACCAACTAGATCCATGTGTACCAAATCAAAAATTTTGTTAGTTGATCTCGTTGACTTTCTAGGTCTGGGACTAGTTTTGAGTTTTGTAGATTTACATATTGAGCATTCCAAATAGTTTTCACAATTTTTTATTTTAACACCTTCTGCATGTTCAGTCATCTTTTGCACTACAGGAAAACTGGCATGTCCTAATTTCCTATGTAAGACATGAGCACACTCATCGTGAATTGGTTTACCTATTTTAGGTTTTTTTTCATTGTGTGTATCTTTGTGATTATGAGTTACTTCATGTTCCTCATTGTCACTGTTACTATTGTCTCCATTATCTATTTCATTGTCATCTTCCATATTTGAATCAATGTTGTTTAACCATTTCTCCTTTGTCATTAAATAAGGTAGACCTCCTTTGATTATTACTGTGCCTATGTTTGTTCTGTTTTTCTCTAATGTTGCCTTTCCCTTTGAGAACACAATGTTAATGTCAGAATCTCTGCTTAGTTTTATTGCACTAAGTATGTTATGAGGTATTTCAGGTATTAGTAATACCCCCTCTACTTTTCCTAGGCCAGGTAAGATTACATTCCCTCTACCTGTTACTTGAACCTTTTCTTGATTAGCTACTTTGATTACAAATTTATCTTCTACAAAAGAAGATAATATATTTTTATTATTTGTAGTGTGATTGGTTGCTCCAGAATCAATAAGCCAATTGTTGTTCTCTGGTTGTTGTATGTTAATGTTGTCATGTTTGTTTAGCCCATTCAGTGAGCCAGACTTTCTATCTTTTGAATTATCTCTGCCCCCTCTATGTTCTCTATAGTTGGGTGGACTTCTATACCTATGTCTATCAATGGAAGGTTGTCTGTTATTGTACCTATTTCTATATTCTGACCTATGTCTTTCTCTTAGAATTTTAGGACAATCCCTCCTATTATGTTCTCTGGACCCACAATTGTGGCATCCAAATGGTTCATGATATCTTTCTTGAAATGCTACCTTTTTATATTGTTTGTGTTCTATGTGGTTGTTATAACGACTCCTCCTTGAATTGTCTTCAGCTATTAACTTGTTAGATAGACTTTCTATGGATAAGTATCCTAGATTGATTGTGTCTAAATGTGACATATAATTATCCCATGATGGGTCAAGTGAGTTGATGATAACACTTTTCATCGTTTGATCTGAAATTACCTCCCCCCTTAAGTGCAGTTCTGCTCTAATTTTGTTTAAAGATATTAAATGTTCACTTATGGTAACCCCTGGCTTTATCCTAGAAGAGAAGAAATCTTTAGACATTCTTGTGGTAGTGGCTACACTTTCACTGTGAAATAAATTAAACATGCATTGAATAATTTCTGAGACAGTCAGATTTTGCTTAATACTATGATACATGGCAGGAGATACACTGGAAATTAATAAGAAGAATGCTCTATGGTGTAGGCAATCTAACTTTAGAGTCCAAGGTCTTTTTGGGGGGTTAGTAATAAAAAAGAGTAAATTTTCTTTCATAAAGACAACCTGGAGCTGCTGATACCATTCTTGCAAATTAATGCCATCTATTCTCAGCTTTGGGAAGTCATTGGGTAAATTCCCAACATTGTTGGGTCCATTACTTACAACCGGAGGTAGTCCGTGGTCTTGCAAATGATGAAAGTTGCAAAACGGCGTGGGGATGCTCGCAACGAGTTTGCATGATTCTCTCCGCATCTCATGTCTTCCGAAGTTGTCTGCGTAGTCTTGCGCATGCGCGTTGCTCATTTCTTTCCTGGAGTCATCGTGAGAGGTTCTCGCTGCTGCAGCTCCTTCGCTTTGTTCTTCTTCCGATGAATCAGTCTCCGGCTCGATCTTTGGAGTCCTGGTGATAGCGAGAGCTCGTTTTCTTTCGCTGAAGGCGCTGGTCCTTGGATTAGTCTGCGGTGTGGGGCGGTATCTGCAGGGCTCTCTGGGCTCAGGCGTCGGTGCTCTCGCCATCTGGATAGGAGCGGGTAGATTTTGAGGCGTTGGCTCGCTTGCTTGTTTTTTTGTTGATTTTTTAGTGATCTTCAGTTTCGGTCCAAAAGCTGCAAAAAGCGTTTTCATTGCTGACTTTATTTGCATGTCTATTGAGTCTTCTTCGTTCTCTGTGTCTGATTCTTCTGAGGTATATATTTTTTTCTCTTTCATTTTTGCATCGAGTAAGGCTTTTCGCGCCAGATATTTTGAATCCTGCTTTTTGATTGGCTCTGCTTCGCTCACCTTAGGGGTCTGTTGAAACCAAGATGGCTGCCATTCGAAATTTTGCGCGGGATTGTTGGTTTTCTTCTTCGTTGCGTTTTTATCTGCAAGCATATTACTCACTATTTTTGAGTCTTTTGATTTTTCAGTAGCGATGTGCTTCTCTCTCGCTGCTCCATTGTTTTTTAGTATATCTTGGAGGTTCGCGACGAGACTTTCATCGCTTTTTTGGCTTTTTAAAAGTTTTAGTATCTCTGACCTGAGTTCGTTGTTTTCTATTTCGTTTTCTTCTTGGTCATCATCTTCATTTATTATTTCTTCGTCGTCTGTGGTGTATTCTTCAGATTCTCTCAAAATTGCATTTGTGGACTCATCGATTATTTCTTGATCCGCTTCCATTTCTTTGCTGTATGCCCTGGTGTTGGGCCTATCTCTTTTAGACATGTTTAAGTTTTTATTGAGTCAATTCAACCATCCTCTGCTACCAGATTGTTACGATATTTTCAGGATCAGACTCAATAAATAAGTTGAGAATTATAAATTCAAATAAATCACTGTTTATTTACATAAGGCATTCTATATTCACTGAATAGTCACAGATAGAAGCGCAGAATGGACGTATGCAGCTCCTTATATATACAATGGGTGGAGCAAGATATGGGAGTGGTGAAATATGAATACATTAAGAGGTGAAGAATAAGTTAACCCCTGATACCCTGTTCATGTACTATTTACATAATGGAGAATAAGGCATTTACTTGTGACACACTCTTCCTCTACTCTACTACAACTTCTGTTCCTCTATTACAGGGGTGTCAAATTCAAGGCTTGCAGGCTGAACCCGGCCCATAGGTTGCTTAGATCTGGCCTGTGGGGCCGGCCTGGAAATAGCAAAGGACCAGCCCATGGTGCCTCTGCTAGCAAAAATGGGGCATGGGGGGGCCTCCAGAGGCCTCCCCCGGCCCATTGCAGGCCCTCCAAGGCTCTGTTTGGCCCTCTGTGACCCTCTCCCGGCCTGTTGTGGGCTTTACTGTACTTATTTCTTGAACAGCTCCAGAAGAGACTGACCCATGTGGCAGAGAAGCCAAAGTCTTTTATTCAAAAGCCCATGAAGCTGTAAGAACATGAGATGCAAGGAAAACAGCTTTCCCATTCTTACTAAAAGTCTGGCTTCTCTGCCGTGAGGGCCTGCAGGCTTAGTTTGGGCCCAGTCTGGCCAGCGACGTGCAGCCTCCTGCTTGCTGCTGACTGGCTAGTTTGAATGAGCAGCTTCATGGATTGGGGCATGGCAGCCAATCAACAAGGGACTTGCAGTTCAGCCTGATGAGACAAAGGAAGCAAGTCCTCATTAATTGGCTGCTGCTGCCTCAATCCCTGAAGCTGGAGGCCTTTTATAATACGAGAGGCCTGCTGGCCACATGGCCCCAGCCAAAGTCTTTTATTCAGAAGCTAACAAAAATGTTTTCCTTAGATTTCACGTTCTTACAGCTTTGCCATCATCTGAGTAAAACACTTTGTCTTCTCTGCCAGTGAGTCAGCCTCTTCTGGAGCTCTGGAGATATTCAAAAAGTAAGTAATCCATGGGAAATGGGGTGGGGAGGAGTAAGCTAGCAAAGCAGGCCCAGTCTGTGGAGACCCAGTGGGGCAGGATGGGGGGAAAGCAATTGTGGGGACCCCAGGGGAGCATGAGGTATCTCAGTGGATTGGGGGAGGCCTTGGATGGCCTGCTGTAGCACTAGGCCCCGCATGCTCTTCCCCACACTGAGGTACCTCATGTGCATTTAATGACCTGTGCATTTGATTAAGAAATGCATTGGCGAAAGCAGGGAGTGATCACATTCATTTAACGTGATTTAATCAAACAAATCCTCAGGTTATGAATGTAATTGGCAGGCTCTATTACATTTGTTACTGGAGAATTACCTGTATAATGAGAGTGAGGGAGGGTCTCATGGAAGTCCTGCCTTAGCACTTGGCCATCACAGGTGCCACTCTGACATAAGTCCCATATCACGTCCACCATGGCCACAGCCATCATGACAACACCTGCCCCCGGCCCTCTGAGGTCAAACACAACCCTGATGAAATCAAGTTTGACACCTTGCTGGGCTAGCTAAGGAGAGGTCTTAAAAGGACAGAGCACCAGCAACCCAGATGCTGGCCATTTTGCAGGCAGCCTGTCATCTCATAGAACAGATGTAGAAATAATAGCAAAATCTATATATATAAAAGCGAAAACCACTCACGCCGTTAAATCATTAAATCTCCAGAACCGTAAAGCCTACAAGCTTGAAATTTGCCACATATGTTCCTCTTGGTTTCTAGGTGCTCACTAAGAAAGGATTTTTCGAAATGACCTTCAGAGCATTAGTATTTCCTATATTATGATTAACATGCTCTGATGCTAAGGAGTTCTACTCCCCCTCCCCACCTGAAAAGAAATCTGTTCCAAATGCAAAAATTCAGTTTCAGTTTTACTTTCACAGCAGGAAGCAGCTTTAATACAGAACACTTGAACTAAGCCATGGCCAGGCTCCTTCCTGTCTCCTTCTTGCTTATAAAGCAAATACTGTTTCACTTTCCAAACAGCCCTCTGATGCTAAGGAGTTCTACTCCCCCTCCCCATATGAAAAGAAATCTGTTCCAAATGCAAAACACAAGCAGAGGAGAGGAGTTTCCGTTTCAGTTTTTCTTTCACAGCAGCAACCAGGGGATAGGATAGGGGAGGCTTCTGCGGGGCAAGGGTGAGGGACAGAAGGGGATAGGCTAGGGGAGGTTTCTGTGGGGGAAGGCTGAGGGGGAGAAGGGGATAGGATAGGGGAGGCTTCTGTGGAGCAAGTTATAGTAGAAGAAGAAAAGCCATTGGAAGAATAACTGAAGGACAGTGAAGAGGATGCAATGAAGCTAGTACACTGTGAAGGCTTACTGGATACCAGAGAGATCAAACTGGCCTACAAGAAAGACCAAGTGAAGAATAGAAAAGAGAGAAAGCAAAGTATTAATGGCCAGTACACAAAAAATCTAGCAGGCAAAGCAGAAATAAGCCCTGGCAATTCCAAGAGCATGAAAGTTGAAGAAAGAGATAAAGGGGCTAAGTTTGGTTGTACAAGACCAAACCTTAAAAACAAATACATACGAAGAGAGAATTGAGAAGACAGCAATAGAGAGCAAGCACCATCTGCAAAAAAAACCTGAAGAAACAGTAGACCACCTAGTTATCTGCAACAAGAAGACTGTACAGAGTAACTATAGAGAACAGCATGACAACATAGCAACAATGGTGCATTGGAATATTTGGAAGAAGTACCATTTGCCTGCAATGGTAAGCAACTAGTGCAACCATGAAACAGAAAAAAATTAAGAATCTAAAGTGCTCTGGGACTTTAAAATTGAAATAGAGTGGGTGTGGAGGAGCTGATGGAACGGTAGGCGGATTCCTGGGCTCCAGGATTGTTGGACGGTCCTTATTGGACCTCACAGTCTTGTTTTGACTGTGATAGTAGAGGGCACACCCTGACGATCTCAGGGACATCACAAAGTCCCTGGTTGATCCAGGAGAAGCCCTTTTTCTAACTGCGGGGTGGCAGCCATAGTAGCTGCTGAAGTTGGGACAGCTCCAGAAGAAGAATAGAAGGACAGTGAGTCGATGCTGTGAGAGACTTTCAATTTAAATCAATATAAAAAACACCCTGAGATTGAAGTGGAAATTAAATTGGAGATAGAAAGAAATTAAGTAGCGAAATTAAGGTGGAGTTATTTTTTATTCTCAAATCATTTACACTGGTTGAGTTATAAATCTTTCTTTTGTTTTTGACTGGGACTGGACTGAAAAGGATTGACAGAATTGAGAGCTTTACATTTTTAAGCCATTGTGCCTTTTATTCAAAATATTTTTCTTTTAGGATTTAATTTTTCTTTTTCCTTTTTGGAAGATTGTTTTAAATTTCTATTTGCTATTTTACTGACAAAGAACTTTTGGATTATATTAGCGGGGAAGATAGGAGAGTGTGTAATACTGCCATCTACTGGAGCGGAAACTTAGTTAATTTTTTTCTATTTAAGTAGCAAGTTGAAACAATTGTATATTGTTGCTACATCTCAAGGACTCTGAACTCACTTGTTGATAAAATAGTTGGAAGCACATTTGAGGAAGTTGGAACTATCTGTATTGTTTACTCAGGTGCTCTTCGGGGAACTATCAGGAGTAGGAGTCAGAGGCAGAATGAGAGAGATTTGTTAATGTTTGGGCAGAAGCACTGCACAAGAAATTGAAATCTTTTTCTATTATTTTTTTTTCTCTTGTTCCTGCTAAGTGATAACTCTCTGTATGCTTCCCCTGCTTAAATATCTTCAATGGACTTTTCTTTCTTTGTTCATATATAGCTGAATTGGATTAAGGTCTACAAATGCCTGAAGATTGATTTTTGATTTTTATCTTTTTTTTTTCCTTTGGTTGACTATTTGGCTTTTTCTTTTTTGCTTATTTTTTAATTGGACTTCCCTTTAGCTTATTTTTATTGACATTGGGATTAATTTAATTTTTTCTTCAAAGTGGATAGGGTATTGAAGAACCTGAAGAATTGTTTATTTTTTCTCTTTTCCTTTTTTTAAAATATATACTCTCTTCTTTCTTGGCTTTTTTTCTTCTTCTTGTTTTGGCCATTGGTGACTACTGGACAGAATGAGCAGAAAAGTAACAGCAGGTGGATCCTCCTCAACTATGCCTTCATCGTCGCCATCTGGAGGACAGCGATCAATTCAGACGATGCTTCAGCAGGAGAAGGAAAAAGAAAAAGAGAAAGACACGACACTACAAATGATTCTCCAAGCAGTCCAGAGGATGGAACAACAACAACAAAGACAGATGAAAAAGTGGCGAGTATAGAGCAAATGATGTTGAAATATGAAGAGAGATTACAAAAGATTGAGAAAAATGAGGAATAAAAGGAGGAAAAGATCAAAGATTTAGACAATAGATTGGGAGAAGTTGAACGTGACAGGAGTGGACTAATTGGATGGGAGATGGACAGATCAGAATTTTATCTCAGATTTCAAAATGTAGAAGAAGAGAAAGAAGAGAATCTGGCAGAAATAATGATAGGAATTCTGGGTGAAGCACTAGAAACTACCAGGGAAAAGATGATGGATGGCGTAGATGAGATATATCGAGTTTATACTAGGTATGCAATGCGCAACAAGCTACCACAAGAACTGTATATAAGGTTTATTAAGAAATTAATTAAAGCACAAATACTGCAGACTACCAGAGAAAAAACACTGAAGTACAAGGAGAAAGAAATTATGGTTCTGAAGCAAGTACCAAGAAAAATGAGGGAGATGAGGAGAGAATACCAATTTTTGACTAAAATATTACTTCAAAAAGGTGTGAACTAGGACTTCCTGTGGCTCCGCGATTGCCGATGGACGCTCCTTTAGGAGCTCCAGCCCCGTGATTCTGTTTGCCACTAGAACAGCGAAAATCAGATATCTAGCGGCTCGAAACTCTCCCCCAGGGAAAAAGGGGAGAGAAGAGCAGAAGGGTCTGGGTAGAGCTCCCCTAGACCCCCAGGTTTTTCTTTTTAAGCCTGGGGTTTGCAGGGTGAGAGCTCCCTGAAAGCCCTTCAGTTGCTCTGGATCCGGGATGAGTCTGCTTTATGCAGACCGAGGTGCCGTGACCACACCAGCAATGCAATTTTAAGGATTATAAGAAATTTGGACTTTGGATGCTAGCAGAGCAAATCAGGAGAACAAAAAATGCAAGTACTGATCTTTAACTCCGTTTAAAAAGGGAAATAATGGCACCTGAGGGCGTGAAATCGAGACTTACTAGTGAAAGTGATCGTTAACACTGGTAACATTCTTAAAGCTACTGGATTACACATTAAGAAGAAGATTTAAAGTGGAAGCGGAATGGAAAAGACTATGGTATTGACTTCAACTAATTTACATTTCTAAACTGTGTAGAAAATAGCTGGGCTTATTGACCTGATAGCTGAATAAATATAAAGTGAAGATTGAAATATGGCTGACATTAGGGCTGGAGGATCATTGTCTGGTGAGTCAGCAAACTCGCAAGTTGTGACTGTAAAGGTTTTTCAAGAACTTTTACACTCTTTTACTTCTGCCTTTTTGGAATCAATTGATAGAATTTTTCAAAAACATAAGTTGGAGAATAACAATGATTTGCTGGCTGGAAAAGATGAAATTAACCAGAATAATGTGATTTTGGAGGATAAAAAAGTGGCTGTCAGGATTGAGACGGAAGTTGGTTTAGCGGAAACAGAGGTTTTGGCAGAGGCTTCCACGCAACTAATTGAAAAGCAACAAGTAGACTCTTTACTGCAAACTGAAAAATTTTATTGTGACAATTCTTGGTCTTACAGACAGAGGAATGAACTGATTGATTATATAAGCAGGAAGAATCGAAATGGGGGTTTCAAACCAGAGGAAATAATTCCAAGAAGAGAATGAGTTTTCAAGATACATCAACCTCAAATCAAAATTCAAAATTTTTCGAAAATAAAAGCAGGGGGAGGAGCAATACTGAAGAAGAAAGTATTACTGAAGAAGAAGGACTGGAAAAATATAGAAAGAAAGGAAGAATGGAAGATTAATTTCTTTTGAGGAGGATTATAGTAATAATTATTGTTTTATTGAAGTAAAAAGGCTTAATTAGAATTGGATAGCTTTTTGAAACTTATTGAAGTATTAAAACGGTTAACTTAAAAGTTAATGGATAGTTTAAAAAAAAAGTTTTGAAACTTATATTTTGAAGAATGTCTTATTGATAAGAAGGTAGGGAAAGGATCCTAGCAACAATTATGAAATGTGATAAGAGAAGATTAATTTCTTTTGAGGAGGATTTTAGTAATCTGAAAAGTTTACTGTCTCATTGAAGTAAAAAAGCTTAATTAAAATTGGATAGCTTTCTAAAACTTATTAAAGTATTAAAATGGTTAACTTAAAATTTAATGGATCTTGAGATAGGGGATATAGTTACTGAACCCTTGTCATGGTCAGATCACTCTCTCCTTCGTCTCAATTTTCGAACTGCTGCACCCCGCCGCAGGGAGGCGGAGCCGGTAAGATGGTTCCGCCCCAGGTGCCTGATGGAACCTGACAGATTCCAGACAGAGCTTGGGCCATTTCCTGAGGTTCTGGCACACGCCTCGACTGGAGACCTGGTGGCCGCCTGGGATAGGGCGGCTGCTGGAGCTCTGGATCGGGTCGTGCCTTTGCGGCCTCTGACCCGGCGCCGATCTCAATTGGCTCCTTGGTTTACCGAGGAGCTGAGGGAGTTGAAGCACCGGAAAAGACGCCTAGAGAGTAGTTGGAGGGCCAGTCTTTCTGAATCTGATGGACACTAGTAAGATCCCACATTAGGAATTACTTAGTGGCGATAAAAGCAGCAAAATGTAGCTATTTTGCTGCTCTTATTGCATCATCAGATAATCGCCCGGCCGCCCTCTTTAGGGTGACCCGCTCCCTGCTCCATCAGGAAGCGCGGGAGGACCCCTTGGAGGGTAGAGCCGAGGATTTTGTTCAGTATCTGTATGACAAAATCACTCAGATCCGGGAAGATTTGGACTCCGACTGAGTAGTCTCAGGGGGAGAGACAGGGGCAGATCTTGAGAATGTTATCTGGGATGAGTTTGATCCTGTGACCCCTGAGGACGTGGACAGGATTCTGGGTAGACTGAATGCGACCACTTGTTTATTGGACCCATGTCCTTCCTGGTTAGTACTGGCTTCCTGGGAAGTGACACGAGGCTGGCTCCAGGGGATTATAAACGCTTCGCTGGGTGAGGGTGACTTTCCCGCCGCCTTGAAAGAGACGGTGGTGAGGCCTCTCCTCAAGAAGCCTTCCCTGGACCCAGCAATGTTGGTAAATTATCGTCCGGTCTCCAACCTTTGCTTCGTGGCAAAGGTTCTTGAGAGTGTGGTCGCGCAACAGCTCCCCCAGCACCTGGATGAAATGACGTATCTGGATCCATTCCAGTCAGGCTTCAGGCCCGGGTACAGCACGGAAATGGCATTGGTCGCATTGATTGATGATCTCTGGAGGGCTCGGGACAGGGGGTGCTCCTCTTTCCTGGTCCTGTTAGATCTCTCAGTGGCTTTTGATACCATCGACCATGGTATCATGCTGCACCGGTTGGAAGAGTTAGGGGTGGGAGGCACTCTGTTGTGGTGGTTCTCCTCCTTTCTCTCTGACTGGTCGCAGTCTGTGTTGACAGGGGGACAGAGGTCGACCCCGAGGCCCCTCATATGTGGGGTGCTGCAAGGGTCAGTCCTCTCGCCTCTCCTGTTCAACATTTATGTGAAGCCGCTGGGCGAGATCATCCGTGGTTTCGGGGTGGAGTACCATCAGTACGCTGATGATACCCAGCTGTACATCTCCACCCCGGATCACCCCAACGATGCCCTTGAAGTGCTGTCCCAGTGCCTGGAGGCCGTACGGATCTGGATGGGGAGGAACAGGCTCAGGCTCAACCCATCCAAGACCGAGTGGCTGTGGTTTCCGACGTCCCGATATAGTCAGTTGACGCCATCACTGACTATTGGGGGTGAATCATTGGCCCCCACGGAGAGGGCTCGCAACTTGGGCATCCTCCTGGATTCATGGCTGTCTTTAGAAGAGCACTTGACAGCTGTGACCGGGAGGATTTTTCATCAGGTTCGCCTGATTCGCCAGTTGCGTCCCTTTCTGGATCGAGACTCGTTACGCACGGTCACTCATGCCCTTGTCACCTCCCGCCTGGACATAGAGAGAGGATCCTCTGGGTGCCATCAGCCAAACAATGCTGACTGGCGGCCCCCAGGGGGAGAGCCTTCTCAGTGGGGGCACCTACTATCTGGAACGAGCTCCTCCCAGAGATACGGAGGATCCCGGATCTGCGCACCTTCCGCCGCGCTTTAAAGACCTCACTATTTCACCAGGTGGGCCTGGCCTAATTTTCTCCCTCTTTTATAAAAGATTTTTAATTTTTAAATATCTTTTAGTATTTTATACATTCAATTTTAAATTGGTTTTAAAAGTTTGGGGTTTTAAATTTGTCGGGGCCAAAATTATTTAATTTGATTTTATTCTACTTTTAAATTTTGTATGTATGTGTTTTATTGTTTGGCTGTGCACCGCCCTGAGTCCTTCGGGAGTAGGGCGGTATAGAAATCAAATCAAATCAAATCAAATAAATAAATAAATAAATAATGGATAGTTTTTTTAAAAAAAGTGTTGAAACTTGTATTTTGTAGAATGTCTTATTGATAAGGTATGGAAAGGATCTTAGTAACAAATGCGAAATGTGATAAGAGAATTTATAAAAGGAAGATTGATGAATAATCTTTAAAAGGGGAGTTAAATGTTATACCCTGTTTTTGCTCTGGGAAGTTGGGTAGGGGGAGTGGGGAGTGGGGGTTGAAGGATGGTTGAGGATAAAATTGTTGTTGAAAAAACTTTTTTACTAAAATAGAAAGATAGATAAATGTATTAATAGAAAAGTAAGAAATTTGGGGGGAATGTTACAATAAATGAAATGATAAAATTAAGATATGATAAATACTGGCAGAATAACAAGAAGATACAAAAGATGTACTCAGATGATACACTGTATGATTGATTAAGAATTGTATGTTTGTTTGTTTATAAAAAATAAAAACTTCTTTAATATATAAAAAGGTGTGAACTACATATTATTATTATTATTATTATTATTATTATTATTATTATTATTATTATTATTATTAATGAAATTTATTATTAATGAGATTTATATGCTGCCCTATCTCCAGCTGAACTCAGGGCGGCTCACAACAGTAAAAAACATCTAATGAAAAATGTCTTTAAAAAGAAATTAAATCCAAATCTCATAATTTAACAGTTAAAAGTGCAATTTAGACTAACAGATTAAAAATTAAAACCCCATCAGTCCAGATGGTTGAAACCAGAAAGATTAGTGTTAACGTGGCAACTCCAAAGTTACAAAATAGATACAATAGACAAAGCGAAAGCATTTTATGCAGAATTTTTCAAGGAGAAGGAAATGGAAATGGAATTCCAGACAACAGTAGTACCAATAGAATTTCAAGAAGAGGAACTAGTAATGATTGAAAAAGCAGAAGGTGCAGTAGGGGGGATTGTGGAGCACAAAGAACAGCATAAATTAAGATCAACTACAGCAGTAAAACCTGCATATAAAGTATGAATATGGAAGAGAGAAAATTGATTTCAATAAATATAAATGGACTTAATTCAGTTGTTAAAAGAAGAAAGATATTTCACAAATTAGAGAAACTAAAATTTGATATAATTTGCTTACAAGAAGTACATATTAAAAAGCAACATGAACAATTACTGGTACATTCAAAATTAGGGAAAATCTTTACATCATTGTCACAATGTAAAAAAAGAGGAGTGGTCTTATATATTAGAAATGCAATACCAGCTGAGCAAATATACGCAGATGACGAAGGAAGAATTCTGATGGTGAAGATAATAGATAATAATATGAAAGTTCTTTTAGTAGCAATATATGCTCCAAATAATAATCAAAGTGACTTCTATAGAAAATTGCACATGAAAATAATTGAATTGGAATATGATAATATATGTATGATGGGAGATTTTAATGGAATAGTGGATGAAAATTTGGACTATAAAACACATAAAACAATAAGACATAGTAGAAAGATACTACTGAAATCTTTTTTTAAGATGACTGAGGAAATAAATAATTGGCTTTTTTCTTCAAGGAGAATAGGAAAGAAGATATATCAATGCAAAATCTTTGGGATACGATGAAGGCCTCTGCTAGAGGTTTGATAATGGATTATACAAGGGGAAAAAATGTTAAGAAAAGACAAACATATAAAATATTGGAAGATGACTACAAGAGATTTGAAAAAGAACTTCAGAAATGTCCACACAAAAAAGATGCTAAAGTGAAAATGGATACAATAAAACATAAAATGGATTTATTGGAGAAAGAAGAATTAGCTCAAAAAATTAGAAGCACTAAACAGAACTACTTTGAGAATGCTAATAAACCAGGAAAATGATTAGCATATAAGTTGAAAAAAGAGAGAGAATCAAGAAAAATAATACAATTAATCGATGACCAAGGACAAAGTAAATTTGGAAATAAAGAGAAGAAAAAAATTATACAGGACTACTATAGAAAATTATATGAGAAAGAAAAGATAGAGGAAGAAAATGTGATATGATATCTTCAAAATGCAAATTTACCTAAGATTCCTAAAGATATTGAGGAGATGCTAGAGGGAAACATAATGATGATGGAATTAAATGAAGCAATTAAGAAACAAAAGAATGGAAAGGCACCAGGGCCAGATGGTTTGCCAGCGGAATATTATAGGACATTGCAGGAATCTTTCAGTCTCCAATTTCTAGAAATTATGAATGAAATGATGACTAAGAAGGAAATACCAAAGTCATGGTCTGAGACATATATTTCATTGATATCTAAGGAGGATACAGACCCGCAACAAATCAAAAATTATAGACCCATATCCCTGCTAAATTCTGTCTATAAAATCTTTGCTCCAATATTGGCAGAAAGACTCAAGAGATATTTAAATAATTTTATACATTCAGTTCAAAATGGGTTTCTGCCAAAAAGACAAATTAGAGATAATATGAGAATAATTCTGGACACTTTGGAATACTATGAAGCCCACCCTGAAAAGCAAATGGCTTTGATATTTTTAGATGCACAGAAAGCTTTTGATAATGTAAATTGGTGTTTTATGTTGCTTCAAATGGAACAGATGGGTTTTGGCAGAAAATTTATTCAAGCAATAGAAGCTATATATCATAAACAAATTCCAAAAGTAATGATAAATGGAGAATTGACAGACTCTATTGAGATAAAAAAAGGTACCAGACAAGGTTGTCCATTGTCCCCTCTGTTGTTTATATTAACACTAGAAGTGCTAAATAGAAGTATCAGAGAAGAACAAGACATAAAAGGAATGAAAATTTGAAAAGAAGAATACAAATTGCAAACATTTGCAGATGACCTAGTCTTTATTCTTGAAGATCCACTAACATCAATAATTACACTGATAGACAAAATTGGAGAGTTTGGGAAAGTAGCTGGTTTGAAAATCAACAAAGACAAAATGAAGATTCTGACTAAAAATATGTTGGTAAAGCAAAAAGAATTGGCAGATATATCAAAGATGCAGGTCACAAATAAAGTCAAATATTTGGGGATATACTCGACAGCAAGATGTAGCACACTTAAAGAAAATAATTATAATAAACTTAAACAACAGATAGGGACAGATTTGTCGAAATGGGAAAACTTACAGCTTTCTTTGATTGGAAAGATATCAACTATTAAGATGAATATTTTGCCTAGAATTTTATATTTGTTCTAGACAATTCCAATTAGATTGGGGAAAGACTTTTTTTGAAAATCTGAATAAAATGGTGTTAAAATATATTTGGCTGGGAAAGAAGGCGAGGGTAAAATTAAAGTTATTACAAGATGCTAGAATGAGAAGGGGGTTTGGTCTACCTAATTGGGAACTTTATTATCAAGTGACAAGTTTGATGTGGATCAAAGAATGGATAACGTTAAGAAATACTAGATTACTGAATTTAGAAGGTCATGATTTGTTGATGGGGTGGCATGCTTTTTTATGGTATAAAGGAACAAAAATACAGGGGTATTTTAGAAGACATCATATACATGAGGCTTTGTTATTAAACGGGGAGAAGATTAAAAAACAACATTATTTGAAAATTCCAGTCTGGGTATCAACGATTGAAGCATTTTCATATTCAGTAATATTTAGAAGGGAACAAATTGTTAGATATAGTGAATTAATGGATGAAAAGGGTGAATTTAAATCAAAGCAAGAACTGGAAAAACAAGGTTTTAAGATGGATTGGTTTTCTTATTTGCAAATATGTTCTAGATATGAAGAAGATTTTAAACAAGAAGGTTTCTATAATGTCTTGACTAATTTAGATAAAATCTTAATGGCTTCTGATGACTATGTAATTAAAAAATTATATGGTTATTTATTAGAGGTAAAACTGGAAGAAGAACAAGTTAAAGAAACAATGATAGCATAGAAAAATTTTGGCCATGGGATTGTGGTAGCAAAATTATAAAATGACAATGTCTACAGCATATAAGGAGAATTTGTGTAAGATGTTTTACAGGTGGCATCTACTCCCGACGAGAATAACCAGAATGTTCAAGAACAAATCGGAGAAATGTTGGAAATATTATCAGACTCCAGGATCATATTACCATATGTGGTGGACATGTGTAGAAGCTAAAAGATATTGGACTAAAATCCACACATGGTTGGAAAAAATGACAAAGAAACCATTGACTTTAAACCAGAGATATTTTTATTAGGGATTTTCCCAGAAATGTATAATAAAGAATTGAGATATTTAATTTTGAATGTTTTAACAGCGGCTAGAATAGTATTTGCTAAAAATTGGAAAAAAGAGAAAATACCTACTGATGATGAAGTTATTAAGAAAATTATGGAATGTGCTGAAATGAGTAAATTGACATTTGAAATTAGAGAACAGGAAGACAAACAATATTATTTGATATGGGATTTGTTTTATCAATGGCTAGATAATAAAGCATGGAGATGAAGTATGAAATATGAAATTAAGGTAATGATAAAATATATAAAGTGTTTTCTTATGGGAGATAAGCCTTTGTTAAATAATTGCTAAATGAGAATAATAATATAAAGGGATATATAAAATTGTCAAATAAGAGAAATTAAAATGATTTGTAATCTTGGATATGGGATTAAGCACAAAAGAATTTTAACCGATCGACACACTTTCTATGATTGTATTGAATGATGGTTGTTTTTATGTTTGTTATGTTTAAAAATAAAAAAAAAATTCAAAAAAAAAGGAAGCATAAATTGTCTTATTATTCAGTGCTGGAGGCAAGGACAAGTCTAAAAAGGAGAGTAGATGCACTCCCTCTTTATAGATTTAGGAAAATTGTAATATAATTTAATATGCATATACACTTAATTTGATTTTGATTAATTTACCACATATGTATGCTAATGTGCATGGCAATAAAGTGAAACAAGTGATAATGGGTATGGATGCAATGGCACCCTTGAATTAAAGATTCAAAGAAACTGTATCTAAAGCTGCAATATTTCTTTAGCCCAGAGTTTCTCACTCTTGGAAACTTTAAGATGCATAGACTTCAACTCTCAGAATTGCAACTCCTATTGTGCTGGCTGGAGAATTCTGGGAATTGAAGTCTACATATCTTAAAGATTCCATTATTGAGAAATATTGCTCTACTGTCTCAATACCCACTGAGTTCCCAGTCCTATATGTTAATCCCTTATTGTCCTAGTTAAGACTTACCCCATCTACCCTTATCCTTGTAAGGTTCTTTGTACAGAGTGTTCCAAGCAATTAACTGGAACTATTATTAGCAGATAGCTAAATGAGCAGATCTATCATTTTGTTTTCCTTATCTGATAAGGGACTTTTTAATTTAAGTCAAAGAAGGCAGTCCTCCACTTATGACCATTCCTTTAACAACTATTTGAATTTACGACAGCGCTGAAAAAATGTACTTACAATCAGCTCTTACACTTACAACCGTTGTAGTATTGCCACATGATGTATTTACCCTTCATTTTTTTTCACCACAAATAGGAATCCTGTCAAGCCTACTTCTAATAAGTCTGAAATTCCAATACAGGTCAGAACTATGTCTTAGTGGGTTATACCGGGGTGAAATGCTCCGGTAGCGATGGAGGTGGATGGTTCAGAGAACCGGTAGCAAAAATCCCTGCCCGCCCCCCCATGCCCAGCTGAGCCACACAATCATCAGAGGCTTTTTTTTTAACTTTTAAAAGCATTTTTTCTACAACTTCTTCGGCCAAAAAATGCTTTTAAAAGTAAAAAAAAAAAGCCTCTGATGATCGCATGGCTCAGCTGGAATCCTCAAAGGCTTTTAAAAGAAAAAAAAAAACCCTTTTTTTTCTTTTAAATGCTTCTGACAATCCAAGCTGAGTTGCCTGATCATCAGAGGCATTTAAAAGAAAAAAAGTCTCTACCGATCGGGCAACTCAGCTGGGATCGTCAGAGTCTTTTGAAAACATTTTTTTACAACCTCTTAGCCGAAGAGGTTGTAGAAAAAATGGTTTTAAAAGAAAAAAAAATTGGCCATGCCCACCCAGTCACATTACCCCCCACCAAGCTACGCCCACAGAACCGGTAGTAACAAATTTTAGATTTCACCACTGGCTTATACAAATAAAATAAAAAAATAAAATAAAATTCAAATAGAGAAACACCTGCCATATAACACCTCAGACTTAACAAGTGTCCATTAGAAAGAAAAAAAATCTGAACGGTTGACATTGCAGTACCTTGAGATAGCAGAATAGAAGAGAAAGAACTGGGGTGAAAATTACCCAATACAAAGACCTGCAAATAAACTGAGAATGATTGTGGTAAAAGAAAGCAAAGAGAGTACCAATAGTACCTGGATGCAGTTCTAAAACATCTGGAGCACCACTTGAACACCATCAGCATTGACAAAATCAACATCAATCAATTGCAAAAGGCAGCTTTACTTGGAACACCTTACATCCTGTGACAATATCTTTAACCCCAGCAAAGAACATTTTACCTATCCCAGTCCTAAACATCTGGCTGATTGTGTGACCAACTATAATAATAAATAAAACATGTATACACTCCTAACAATTCTGGGTGACCAATAACAATTTAACTCCAACAAAGTTGATTTGAAAAAATCCACTTTCAGTTTAAAACTCTTACCTTAAGGACTCCTATCACAAAAATGTGAGCCAGTCTGTTCCATTTAGGCTTCTGGAAGACTGAAACATGTCCAAGATCATGCTGAAAGAAAGCATATTGGATCTAGAAAGCAAAAAGAATATGAATTGTATGAGACTTTTCTTTGGCCAAGTTCTCCGTTTTTAAGGACTCATTGCTCAGCTTAAGCTACCATATTCTCAAATATCTATTTGAGAAGAATTTAAATTGGGAAGCACAATAGGAACTATTTTATATAATGACATTAGCAAAGGAAATGTAAGCATCTTCATCCTACTGAAGGAAGCCATATTGGTTCTGGAAAGCAAGAAGCAACACCAAATGTTTATGATTCTTCCCCCCCCACCCCAAGAAGATCTTGGTTTCTAAGGCCTGGTTGCTTTGTTTAAGCATTCATTTGGAAAGTACTTACATTTATAAATGCAATAACAGCTATTTATGTACCAATCTTAGCAAAAAAAGTTAAACAGAAATGTAAGCACATTTATCCTAAGCATTATTGATTCCTAGAAGGCTAAGAAGGAACAGTTATATCTCCCAGTAAGGCCAAGTCTTGCAGAATGCTTTGCATTCCACTTCAGAGACATCTACACATTTAAATGAAACTTTTTATAGTTTTCTTATGTATGATGTATACTGAAGATGGCATTTAATTTTGTTGTACGAGGTGCAATGACAATAAAATAAACTAGGCATTAAACTACATATTTAAATGAAACTTTTAAATATAATGGGAACAGGATAGGAGCAACATTCTGTCCAGAGTCATCTTGCAAGGGAGATGGACGGCATAAAAGTTTAATAAATAAATAAAGTAAAATAAATAAATTCCCATCAACTCCCACAGGGCTGCTGTATTGATTTCAGGCCTCCTGCCACATGAACAGGATGTGATCCTCAAATTTTTAGCATGAATGTAACCATTTCCAAGAGAGTAAGGCCTCCATTTATGATAAATGTTGGGATAGCTGACCCTACTTCATAGTTGTTAGCCTTTACAAGCTATAGCAGTGAGGCAGGTTGAAGTTA
Organism: Pantherophis guttatus; assembly: GCF_059756535.1. Taxonomy (NCBI): domain Eukaryota; kingdom Metazoa; phylum Chordata; class Lepidosauria; order Squamata; family Colubridae; genus Pantherophis; species Pantherophis guttatus. Next base: position 111,685,089 of record NC_142063.1, on the reverse strand, counting down.
ACCAAAAAGGTCTCCGACAGCTGCACTGTAATATTTAGGCATGGTGTAGATGTATCACACAAGAGGGAATTCTACTTGCCAACTCTCCCAATGGTAACCCAAGCAAATTTCTGCCCACAAACTCTGCTAACATTGCGATTCCCTCTCTTTGTTTTGAATGAATGGAGCCAATGGGAATTGCAATTGATTCTGGTCTGCATGGTCAGAGATAGAAACTCACTAGTAGATTACTGGTGGAGTGGTGAATACTACTAAACTACTAAATCAAGTATGCTAAAGATGGTTCTACCACCCTGCTATACTCCGCAACACTAAGAGTTTCCTGTGCAACAGTGAACATTGCTACTCCAATAAGGAAAGGCACCCAAGATTTTCCAAAGTACCAGATGGTGAACCAGAATGCCATGTCTAGCAGGAAAACATGCAGAAACATGAAGGCAAAAAAAGGAACACTGGACTTCAAGAGTCCCATCTTCTTCACTTTCGTGCGTAATTCATGAAAATCATGTACCAGCATTTCCTATGAGAAATAGTGACAGTTAATTATGCCCCCAGCAACTGATTTCCCATCCATGTTCAATAACTGCTGCATTTTCATCTTTCCATGAAATCACAAAGGCAATAAAAGTTATACCCAGCTGCTTATTTGTATCCGAGTCAATATCTCAGCAGGTACATGAGAAAAGTACTTTCTGCTGCCTCCTCAGCTTCACTTTAGCCGGTACAAACAGGATAGGAGCAATTTAAAGAAATTAGTGAAGGTGCACTAATTATCACAAGGTGAATGAGCAATTATCACAAGGTGAATGAGGCTCACTGCAGTTTATCGACATATGTCAAGCTGCTCTGTCTAAGAAAGAACATACCAAGGGAAGTTTTAGCTCATATTTAAAATGTGTAATAAACATCTGTTCTTACAACAAACTAGTCATTCTCGAATGCTACATATTCTCAGATTATGGTTTGAGTTGTGAAAGTGTAAAATGATTCTTTTTACTCCTAAACAAGCATGCAGAACCACATTTAACACACACATATGCATATACCTATACATGCTTCTGCTTATAAATGCATTTTCAGATTAAACTTCCTTGTGGGTTCAACTAAGACAAGTAAAGTATAAATTGAGTAAATAAATAAAACAAAGCATAAGTCTTAAATGTTTAAAACAATAAAGTTTCTGGTCCTACAAAGGGAATCCTGCATCTAAGGTCACTGTTGCCCTGATGTGCTTTGACTTACCTGATGTAAAAATGGGCAAATTTTCAGCTCTATCAAGATGCATCAATTCTAACCAGCTGCTCAATTAAAGGCTAACAGGTCACACAGGACTAATATTTATTTCCCCTCCATAAATTCTGGCATCTTCAAAATACTGCTGAATCATCCTAGTAGTTTGTATTCAGTGCCAGAACTAGAGTTTGTGTTAAGCACATTTTCTTTGATATTCAAATGCTAATTTTGGAGAGGTTTCTTCATTTGAATTGTTTAATTGTGATTAACACCAGCTGCCTGCAATTACTGCAAGTTCGAATCTCACCAGGCTCAAGGTTGACTCAGCCTTCCATCCTTTCTAAGGTAGGTAAAATGAGGAGCCAGTTTGTGGGGGCAATAAGCTGACTTTGTATAAATATGCAAAAGGATGAAGGCTATTGCTTAATGCATTGTAAGCCGCCCTGAGTCTCTGGAGAAGGGCGGCATATAAATCAAATTTTAAAAAAAAAATTTAGCAGAAGACAAATGGCTTGTTGTCATTCAAACAGAAATTAGTACTCCAAGAGGTAGAACTCTAAGTAAATCACCAAGGGAACTTTCAATGCAGCTACTTTGCCTCCAGAAGTTGTAAATGCTCCAACACTGGAAGTTTTTAAGAAGCAATTGGATAATCATTTGTCTGAAGTAGTATAGGATATCCTGCCTAAGAGGGGGTTGGACTAGAAGACCTCCAAGGTCCCTTCCAACTCTGTTATTCTATTCTATTCTATTCTATTCTATTCTATTCTATTCTATTCTATTCTATTCTATTCTATTCTAAGATATGTTCTATCTAACCCATGCTCTAATTGTAATACAGGATTTTGCCTAGATGTGCATGGATTTTATTCTCTCCCAGAAACAGACACACATGGACACACTTTGAGTTTAAAGATAATGCTGGAAAATACTCACATTTTTGGTGGGTTCACAGCTAGGTTGATCCGGTGTTAGTTCTCCAATTAACAGGGAATTCAAGTATTTCTTTACCAGATCCTCATCCTTGTGGAAAGCTGTAAAGGCATCCTAAGAAATTCAGAAAGAAAGCAGGTGTATAAAGGAAAACATATTGATTTATGACATTTGTATAGTTACCCATCTTAAAACCAACTCTGGAGTTTTTTTGTGAAAAGATGAAACACCCTGAGGGTCTTTCCATAGGGACTGAATGTGATTTTCCACAACAAGCTTTGGAGAAAACCAATGCCATAACAATGGCTCATTTTGAGGGCTGATACAATTTTATTTTGGTTTATATGATGGAAAAGATAGGGACTTTCCTCCCTTGCAATGCTGGGCCCTTGAGATGGTCTGGTTCAATGGTGGGTTTCAAAAATTTTTACTATCGGTTCTGTGGGTGTGGCTTGGTGGGCGTGGCAGGGGAAGGATACTGCAAAATCTCCATTTCCTCCCAATCAGCTGGGACTTGGGAGGCAGAGAATAGATGGGGGTGGGGCCAGTCAGAATTTTTACTACCAATTCTCTGAACTATTCAAAATTTCCGCTACCGGTTCTCCAGAACTGGTCAGAACCTGATGAAACCCACATCTCTTCTGGCTTTGCTAAGAGGTCTGTAAGGGGCGTGCATAAGCACACCAGCATGCCTACCGTCCCTGCCCTAATGTTACCTTTTATTTGTATCCATTTCATGTATTCATAATCATGTTTATACTTATATATGTTATCTAATATGTGCTTGACAAAATAAATAAATAAAATAAAGATTCACCCTGCCTCTCAGAATGGCTACTGGAAAGATGTTGCTCAACATCTGCTACATACTAGCAATAGTAGAGCATGAATTAAGGAACCTTATTAGCAGGTCTAATCTTAATCCTTCTGATTATGAAAAAAAAATGCTTAGCTTTTTTATCAAGTTCTTTCCTTATCTTCTTTTCTTTCTACTTTCTACTGATCTAATTTATTAGCTGGCCTCCCACAAGCCACTTTCCTCTCCATTGCCCTATACAGAGCTCTTCCCTGCAGTATACAACCATGGTTACAGTTATTGTGAAAAGCCATCTCAGTGCTACCTTGTTCTCCAAGCAAGATAGACAAGGAGACAGAGAGGTAAAACAGGAGTGTACCAAGGTAGTTCAGTCTATGAATAGATCAACTCTGGTTTGGCATTTTATATGAAATGTCTTTTTTATGGGATCTTTTTGCTTTCCCACTCCTACTTTCTCCATTATTGCTTCTGACACATAACCATGTAAACAGACCCTCTTCCTTTTTTCTCATACATAGCCTTGAACTCCTTTCTCTTTCCTTTCCAGCCTTTAGGCCTAAGAGCTCAGGAGGCAGCTACACTGCCAAACTACATTTTTCAGACATAAACACTAGATATGCCTCTGTTCTTTTTAAAGAAAAGAAATAACCATGAAGGATTTCTCTGAGGCTGGATCCCATAGAAACTCCCCGCATGGCCCTCCCGATCTTTGAGACTGCAGCAGCTCCCTAAATGAGAAAGCTGGCCGCAAGATGAGGGGAGCCTGGAAGAGAAAAGGCAGTTGTTCTGACCTAGGCCTCCTGAGTCAGTAAAACACATGAATAGTCCCAAAAACCTATTTTATTTTAACAGCTGTGAATTCTGTTCATTCACAGATGAGTCCCAAATAGTTGTAAAGAGTCCTTCGGGATAAGGCTGATAATCACCCACCTTTATCTCCCTTGACACGCTGCCAAAGACCTAATTGGCAAAGCCACACTGAGTCCAGAATCAAACAGAACTTCAAACTTTAAAGTGCACAGAATTAACAATGTTGTTTCCTGCAAAGGCCCACATGCCTTTGCTCCTCTTTTAAGTCTTATGGGAGGGGCCAATCATCTCCAAGCCTACTCCCGAGTCGTCCCTTTTGTTTTACCTGTTCTTGCCTTCTGGCAGCTCTGCGCATGTGCGCACTGGAAACAGGCTTCCCTTGTTCCTCTGCATCACTGAAGTCCAACTCTGGAGGCTCAGGAGGCAGCACGTACCTCCCAGATGGCCCTTTCTCTACCTCCGACACAGAGGCCTCATCCGAGCCTTTCCCAGACTCCAGGACTGGCCTATGTTCCTCCCCAACCTCCTCACTGTCCGACTCTGCTGCCAGCTCCGCAGGCTGCTGGTGGACCACAAGAGCAGTGGAGGTGAGAGAGCAAAGCCAACAAGTGAATCTTTGCCCTGCTGACTGGCCTCTTTATTCCCCCTCACTCCCAAGGCAGCTGTCTGGAATGGCAGGGGCAGCACACACAACTGCCTTTCCTCTTGCCACACGATCTTTGATAATGAGGCTCCCTAAAGGTAATGGTGCTGTGGTGGTAAAGGGGGGGTGGCGCAGGTGGGCCGAAGTGGTGGTAGCAATGGCCGAAGCCTTAGTGTGCAGGAGCAAAGCGTGACTTGCCTTTGCGCTGCTCATACCTCCTTCGGCATGGTACATTTGCGCCAGCTGGTGGCGCCCAAGATGGCCCTCAGTTCCCACCACTTTGGCTCAGAACTGGAAACTGCGGACAGTGTCAGTCCTAGCATTGCTGTCCATCGCAACTAGGAATCTCAAATAAAGCCAAGAATGAATGCTTGGGTTGTAGCCAATCTGGGTGCTAGGTAGGCAGGCACAGGCCCCTGCAAACTCCATTGTCTGCCCAGCCAAAGTTTCACTCGTTGAGGCACCAGGACTCCTGATGATGGGATGGGGTCTTTCAGGCTCTTAGCTTGGCCACCTATTAGTCCAGCCCCTCCACCTCAGCAAGTGGTGCACAAAACTTTGGCTGGCCTCCTCGATAGACGGAATTTGCAGGGGGCTGATCCATCACCTGGCTACAACACAAATGGACTTCCACCTTCAAGATGGCTGCTGCGTGTTGAGCCTCTGCCGAGGGTGAGCGATTTCTAGCTAAAACAGGACTGTTTGGGGGGTGTTGTTTATTACCCCCTAAACATGGGCGGTGAGATGATTTACCAGCGGACTGGAGGGTCATCGTGAGTCCTTGAACCTGCTCGCTGTTGCTGCCTGGGCGAGGGTGAGGGTGAGGGTGAGGGTGAGGGTGAGGGTGAGGGTGAGGATGAGACTGATGGCTGCGGCAGGGCTCAGTGAGTTGCAAACAGCGTCCGGCCTCTCGGCGATGGATTTCGGCAGTCGGCGATGGAGCTGCGAGGCCCTGGAGAGGCTGGAGCGGCGGAGTCGGCGGGCCGGGTCGTTGAGAGGCCGAAGAGCGAGGTCAGCACGGGCCCTCTCCAGGAGTGTCGGAGAGGGTCACCTGGGAAGTCTGGGGGGCCCCAGGCCAGTTGGACCAAGGGGGCGAGAGCCAGAATGGCGGAGCCGAAGGGAGTTGGAGTTGGAGGTGGCTCGCTGGCTCGGGTCTTACTCCACTAGTCCGACAGCATCGATGAGACCTGCTGTACCCATGGGACATCAAAGGGACCGCCTCTGCTCTCTGCTGGTTGCTGGCAGGACTACAAGCTGGAGCTACATCGGCTGTGCCTATTGTTTCTTCTGGGCACTACTTGAGTATGAGGGGTCCTTGGGGTATTAACCCTATATGACTTCTCTACCCCCCCTGAGAGGGCTGTTGAACCCTGGGCCCCTTAGTTCCATCTGGGGACCCCGCCCAGGACCAGCGATCAGCGAGCTGGGACTTGGACTTGGACAGCTGGGAAGGCGCTGTTTTTTTTTCTCCCTCATGGAACTGGCTTGTCTTTGGGTGGGAATTCCAACTGCAGTGAGAGGGCAGTTATGGTTCTATGACACTGAACCAGCCTTGCAGGGGTGGGAGCTCTGTAAATGGCCAAGAATACCACTGGACAGAACTCCCGGTGGACTTCGGGATGCCGTTGTGGTGAGAGGACGGTGGTTACCAGCTTTGCCTCACCCAGATGTTGTGAGGAGATGCCTGGGCGCGGAAGTTCCCGATGTTTGGGAGAATCTTAGCCAGTTCTAGCCCACGATTAACATCTCCTGTTTGCCATTCTTTGCACCCTCCTCCATGGCTGTCTATGGCTCCATGATTATATTCAAGATCGGACTTATGGGCTTTAAGGAATATCCCCCATTCCTGGAAGTGGCCCACTGGCTTTGCCAAGAAATACCTCAAAGACGGGTCCTGGGATCCCAAGAGGTGGCACGAAGGTGTTGGGGATTTTAAGAGTTCTTTGTATGCATTTTTAATTCATTTTTTAAGGGGTGGGAGGGAGAATACAATGACCGGGGTGTGTTTGGGGGGTAACCCACTAGTGTCTGAAGGGGCTGGGGGGGCTAGTTCCTATATTGGGGAGGGTGTTTCCATTGGCATTGTGGGTGGGAGGAGCAGATACGGTGGGAGCAGGGGGCCATATTGTGTTAGGGGAGGGTGTATTCGCTGTCTGTGAGCGATTGCGTGCTCCGGCCCTCAATGCTCATCTCGCACCCTGGGTTGTTCAGATCCTCAGGCCCTGGGCCTTCGGTTGATGTTGTGCAATGCCAGGTCCATGGTAAATAAAGCCCCCCTTTATGGGGGGATTTGTGATCTGGTTCAGGAGGGGGTGCAGATCTTGTAGGTATTATGGAGACCTGGTTGGGCCAGGAGGGGGGTCCCCCTCATTGAGATGTGCCCACCGCGTTTCTATGCATTCCATCAGCTGAGCTCCCAGGGGAGGGGTGGGGAGGTGGCAGTTCTGGTAACGGAAGGTCTCGCCCCAAGGGAGGCCACTGTACCTCAGATAGCTGGATGTGAGTCCCTCCTTGTGAAGTGGGGACAAGGGAGGCAGATGGGCTTGCTGATTATGTACCTGGCTCCCTGCCACATGTCAGCGGCCCTGCCCGAGCTCCTCAATGTGATTGCCAAGGTGGCGGTGGAGATCCCCAGGCTTATGGTCATGGGGGACTTTAACCTGCCATCTGTCGGCGAAGCATCTGAGGTGGCCCGGGAGTTCATGGCTTCCATGATGGCCATGGACCTGACCCAATTAATTCATGGACCCACTCACACAGGAGGACACACTCTGGACTTGATTTTTGTCTCTGGACAGTGGATGAATGATCTCGAGATAGGGGAGTTAGTGATTGAGCCCTTGTCATGGTCGGATCATTTCCTTCTTAGGCTTGACTTTCTAACCACCACATCCCGCTGCAGGGAGGTGGAACAGACCAGATGGTTCCGCCCCAGGCACCTGATGGATCCTGATAGGTTCCAGATGGATCTTGGGCCACTACCTGAGGCTCTGATTCACGGCTCGGCTGAGGAGCTGGTGGCCGCCTGGGATAGGGCGGCCATTGACGCTTTGGACTGAGTCGTGCCTGTGCGGCCTCTGACCCGTCGCCGAGTCTACCTGGCTCCTTGGTTCTCTGAGGAGCTGAGGGAGATGAAGTGCCGGAAAAGATGCCTAGAGCGCAGTTGGAGATCTAGTCGCTCCGAATCCGACCGAACACTGGTAAGGTCTCATATTAAGACCTACCTAGTGGCGATAAAAGTGGCAAAATGTAACTATTTTTCCGCTTATTGCATCGGCAGATAACTGCCCGGCCGCCCTGTTTAGGGTGACCCGCTCCCTCCTCCATCTGGGAGCGTGGGAGGATCCCTTGCAGGGTCGTGCTGAGGATTTTGTTCAGTATCTGCATGATAAAATCACTCAGATTCTGGAAGTCTTGGTCTCTGACTGGGTAGGTACAGATGGGATGATGGGTGCCGGTCTTGGGACTGCCATTTGGGAGGAGTTCAACTCTGTTGCTCCCTAGGACATGGACAGGATACTGGGGCGGCTGAATGCGACCACATGTTTATTGGACCCGTGTCCCTCCTGGTTGGTGCTGGCCTCCCGGGAGGTTACGCAAGGCTGGCTCCAGGGGATTATCAATGCTTCCTTGAGTGAGGGTGTCTTGCCATCCACCTTGAAAGAGGTGGTGGTGAGGTCCCTCGTCAAGAAGCCTGCTCTGGATCCGGCTGTTTTGGCTAAGTGCCATCCGGTCTCCAACCTTCCCTTCTTGGCGAAGGTTATTGAGAGTGTGGTGCCGTGACAGCTTCCTGGGTACCTGGATGAAGCTGTCTATCTGGATCCGCTCCAGTCTGGCTTCAGGCCTGGGCACAGCACGGAAATGGCATCGGTCGTGTTGGTGGATGATCTCTGGAGGGCTCAGGATAGGGGTTGTTCCTCTATCCTGGTCCTGTTAGATCTCTCAGCGGCTTTTGATACCATCGACCATGGTATCCTGCTGCACCGGTTGGAGGGGTTGGGAGTGGGGGGCACCGTTTTGCGGTGGTTCTCCTCCTATCTCTCCGACCGGTCGCAGCCGGTGTTGGCAGGGGGGGCAGACGTCAACCCCGAAGCACCTTGTTTGTGGGGTGCTGTAGGGGTTGGTCCTCTCGCCCCTTCTGTTCAACATTTATGTGAAGCCTCTGGGTGAGATCATTTGTAGCTTTGGGGTGGAGTTCTATCAGTACGCTGATGATACTCAGCTGTACATCTCCACCCCAGGCCATCCCAACGATGCCCTTGAAGTGATGTCCCGGTGCCTGGAGGCCGCGCAGACCTGGATGGAGAGTAACAGGCTTCGATTCAACCCTTCCAAGACCGAGTGGCTGTGGCTTCCGGTGTCCCGATTTAGCCAGCTGGTGCCATCGCTGGCTATTGGGGGCAAGTTATTGGCCCCCACGGATAGGGCTCGCAACTTGGGTGTCCTCCTGGATGCACGGCTGTCTTTAGAAGAGCATATGACGGCCGTGGCCAGGGGCGCTTTTTATCAGGTTCGCCTGATTCGCCAGTTGCATCCCTTTCTGGATTGGGACTCCTTACCCACAGTCACTCAGGCACTCAACACTTCCCGCCTGGACTACTGCAATGTTCTCTACATGGGGCTCCCCTTGAGGAGCACCCGGAGGCTCCAACTGGTGCAGAATGTGGCCGCACGGGGGATTATGGGAGTGAGGGGGCGCTCCCATGTGACACCTCTCCTGCGTGAGCTGCATTGGCTTCCAGTGGTCTTCCGGGTGCGCTTCAAGATGTTGGTCACCTTTAAAGCGCTCCATAGCATGAGACCTGGGTATTTGCGGGACCGCCTTCTGCCGTTGATAGCCTCCCACCGACCAGTATGCTCCCACAGAGAGGGACTCCTCACGGTGCCGTCAGCCAGGCAATGTCGGCTGGTGACCCCCAGGGGGAGGCCCTTCTCTGTGGCAGCTCCTGCCCTCTGGAATGATTTGCCCCCGGAGATACGAAGGATATCGGATTTCCGGGTTTTTTGCCGTGCCCTAAAAACTTTTCTTTTCCATCAAACTGGGCTGGCGTGAACCCCCCCCTTTTAGCCTTTTTTAGCCTTTTAAATTGTCAAATGGGTTTTAGTTTCAATCTTTTAAATTTTGGGCCACAGTTATATAATTCTTTTAAAAAATTTAAATTTTGTATTGGTATGTGTTTTAGTTCTGGCTGTGCATCACCCTGAGTCCACTAGGAGAAGGGCAGGATACAAATTGAATAAAATAAAATAAATAAATAAATAAATGTTCATTCTTGGCTTTGAGATTCCTAGCTGCAATGGACAACAAAGCTAGGTTCGTCCCCCTGCTTCGATCCAGCAGACAAAACTGGAAAAGGGGGCAGAGAGAAACAGTCCCATTGCCATCCTGGGAGGAAAACGGATGGTGGCCTGGGGAGGAAGCCATTTTCCCCAACAGCCAGACAAACCTAGGCAAATAGCCAGCCCTGACCGGTGCCCAGCTTCACCGACATCGGGCTTGCAAAGGGCAATGTGGCTCCGCCTGCATCAAGCTAGACTGGGGAGGGAGGGCATGAGCGAGCACTGAGGAGACCATGGGAGGAGGGAAGCCGGGCAAAAAGGTGAGTGAGGGGCATCTGCAGCATGCTGTAGTACATGCACTTTCCCTCAACCCCCTTCTTTTGGAGGGCTCTGCTCGGCTCCTCTCCTGCTTCTCTATCTCTCCTCCCACCACATTAGCCAGCCTGCCAGCGGAAAGTGAGTGGGTGGGCTTTTTTGCATTCCAGGCATTTCCCACCCAAATGACATGCCATGTTTGCAATGGGGGGAGGTGTTAGGGGAAGGTAGCAGGGGAATGGGGAGGGGGTGTCAGAGGAGCTGCTTTCGAGCCACTGGTATTTACAGGGCAGAGAGTCTCCCTCTAGTTACACAGGCAGAGGATGCTTCCCATTTAGGTAGCCCCTGTAGGGAATTTTTTTTAAAAAAAACGTGTTCAGGCTGGGCTGCCAGCCTAGCAGCAGAATTTCTGCACCCAGGATGGACCCACCACACCACCCCTAAGTGTGTATCTGCTGGCAGCGGATGGTGCATACAAAATGAGATGCTTTGCCTCCCCTGGGTAGTAGAGCTGCATCTCTCATTAGTGACAGAGTGGCTGAGGAGAATGCATTTCATGCCTGCCAGAAAGTCTTTCTGACAGTCTCACCTGTAGCAGAGATGAGAATATCAACTGTCTCTAGCCCCTTATTCTCCTTAAGCATTGCCAAATGAGGAACAGCACTGGCAGACTTTCTAAGTCTGCCTAAAGCAAGGAGGGAGGGAGGGAGGGAGATATCTGATCCAACCAGTGGTGGATTGCTCCCGATTCACCCCAGTTCGGGTGAACCAGTAGTGGCGGCAGCGGGAGGCTCCACCCACCAGCCCAGACGTCATCAAAAATTAAGCACCACGTGCTCGCAAAACCCTAACCCTAACCCTGCACACTACCAATAGTGAATTGGTAGTGCCAGGATTTGAAACCCACTACTGGATCCACCCCCCCTGTGTGTGTGTGTGTGTGTGTGTGTGTGTGTGTGTGTGTGTGTGTGAGAGAGAGAGAGAGAGAGAGAGAGAGAGAGAGAGAGAGAGAGAGAGAGAGAGAGAGAGAGATCCGATCCAAACTCAGAGAGTTATATCAGGGCTGACACCGGTGGCAGATCCATATGTATATATCCCTAACTCTAAATTATTGTGTGTGTTTTTGCCTTTGAGTAAGCCCTGACTCCCAGTGACTGCCATTGCCTCTTTTAGAAGTGCTTTGTCATTGCCTCTTTTCTAGGGCTGAGAGAGAGGGACTGGTGCAAGCCCATCCAGTTGGCTTTGTGACTAGAACTCACAGTATCCTGGTTTCTGGCCTGATTCCTTAACCCCTACACCAAACATGCTTTCAAGGGTATGTATGTATGTATGTATGTATGTATGTATGTATGTATGTATGTATATAAATGTATATAACATAAAAATTGTAGACTTATATGAAACTTATACAACTATTTGAAACAACCAGTCCGCCCTCCAAGACAGACAGAACAGGAAAATGACTCCACAGGAAGCACCCAATTTTGATCATGTGACCATGGGGATGCTGCAATAATCATAAGCTTGAAGACTGATTATAAGTTACTTTTTTCAGGTCCATTGTAAACAAATAGTTGTAAGTCAAGGACTACCTGTATTCTATAATGTCAGAAAATCCTTATGGCTACTGGTCAATGACTACTTCAGCTTCAAACAACAATACACGAGCACATAATAGATACAAACTTAAAGTAAACCGCTCCAAACTTGACTGCAGAAAATGTGACTTCAACAACAGAGTGGTCAATACTGGAATGCACTACATGACTCTGTGGTTTCATCCCAAAACCCCAAAAATTTTAACCTAAGACTGTCTACTGTTGACCTCACCCCATTCCTTAAGAGGTCTGTAAGGGGCGTGCATAAGAGCACCAGTGTACCTACCATCCCTGTCCTAATGTTTCCTCTACTTGTATCTATTTTATGTATTCAATTCATGCTTATAATTATATAAATTACCTAATACGTTCTTGACAAATAAATAAATTAAATAAATAAATAAATAAATAAAATAAAATGGATACTTTCCCCCTAATTCTGCTAGTGCAGACACAACCTCAACCTGGAGTGTGTGCACACAAAGCAAGTGCTTTGTGTACCTTCAGGTCATTCCAAGGCTCTCTTTCCCCTCAACAAGGACTCACCGTGGCATCTTGTCCAGAATAGTGTCTGATGAGACGAGGCCCACCTGGATGCCACAAATAGAACTGACTGACATTATAAATCTTTCGGTCGATGACCAGCCATCTCTCTTCCTTCAAGTCTCCCTTGCCCGTGCAGAGCCCCACCTCCTCCCAGGTGAAGAGCTGTGGAACCCCTGGCTCAACCTTTGTCTTCCCCACACTGGTTTCTGACTGAGGGGGCATCCTGGCTGGAAGCACTGAGAGTTACTGACTCCTGAGGTGTGCTGCTTATCCTGTGGTAAGATGAGCCAATCTTTCTGTTAGATGTTGCGGTCAACTTTATATAGACTCCAGCAACCACCCACACTTCCTTATCTTTCTATTGTCCCAGACAAGCTCTTGCTCTTCCCTCCCATTACATCTCTCCATGATGGTATAAGACTCTTTTGCACAATGTGTATGTCAATTAAGATTTGAAACAGGATAAACAAACATGGTTTTCAGCAGAGTTTTCAAATGAACAGCACAATATATCAGTATATAAAATCTTTATTCTTGTTTCCATATATTGTGTAAGAGCTACAGTAGCATTCCACAAAAAACACATAATCAGGAACAGTATAATTACAACAGTTAAAAATTAATATAAACAAAAAATAGAATAAAAGGAAAGTAGAAGATGCAGAAAACAAAAGAAATAGAAAAGAAAGGTAAATATATAGTAAAGAAAAATAAAGGAAATACATAAAGTCTTCCCACCTTCATCAAAAGTATAAATGATTTTAGTAACTTATTATCTTCTTTTAATATTAATATAATAAATAATCTGCATAGAGATGGGAGGTTGAACAACTAGCCTTGTGGTGTGACCAGAACAATCTGGAACAATCTGGAAATGAACACACTCAAAACAGTAGAAATGGTGGTGGACTTTAGGAGAAATCCTCTGATACTACCACCTCTTACAATACTAGACAAAACAGTATGATCCGGACCTCAGGAGGTAACTGGTTATACTAGACAAAACAGGATGGTCCAGACCTCAGGAGATAACTGGTTCCAGAAAGCTGGGGCTGCCACAGAGAAGGCCCTCCCCTGCGGGCCCGCCAGCCGGCATTGTTTAGCTGACGGGACCTGGAGGAGACCAACTCTGTGGGATCTTACCGGTCGCTGGGAGCTATGTGGCAGAAGGCGGTCTTGAAGATAACTTGGCCCTGAGCCATGTAGGGCTTTAAAGGTAATAACCAACACCTTGAATTGTGACCAGAGACCAATAGGGAGCCAGTGCAGCTCGCGGAGAATTGGTGTAATGTGGGTGTACCTAGGTGCACCCACGACAGCTTGCGCGGCTGCGTTCTAGACCAACTGTAGTCTCCGAACATTTTTCAAGGGTAGCCCTATGTAGAGCGCATTGCAATAATCTAACCGTGAGGTGACAAGGGCATGAGTGACTGTGAGGAGAGCCTCCTGATCCAAGTAGAGTCGCAATTGGTGCACCAGGCGAACCTGTGCAAAGGTCCCCCTCGCCATAGCTGTCAGATGTTGCTCTAATCTTAGCTGTGAGTCTAGGAGGACACCCAAATTGTGAGCCCGTTCTGAGGGGGACAATTTCTCCCCCTCCCCCTCCCAGAACCAAGGAGCCAATGCTTAAGTAGCCAATGCTTAGAATTGCCCTGCTCTAGAAATAGATTCTATGTGAATTAAATGTTCTGGAAAATGCAGAACACTAAATATATTCCTAAAATCTGAAAGCAGTTTTCTGTAAAAAAAAAAAAAAAAAAAAAAATCCTTTACTGATTTAGCATAGATTTATCCAAGTCTTTGATTTGGCGAGGATGTCCATGACAAGGGAGAAAGACCATTCTTCTTGTTTGAATACGTACATCTTCTTTCAAGACAATTCCTTTTAAACCCCCAACCCTTCCTGGAAAACTACGTGGTTTTAAAAAATTCTAACACATTAAGCATATGACTCATGAACCTAGAACTTTGTTGTCCCTGGTACCCTGAAAGGGGGTCACTTCGTTTAAGGGACTGGACAAGGATAGGACATACATTACATCTTGAACCTCGGGCTCCTGTGAAACAGGCTGGCGCTGCCGGAGCTCTCCTTATATTCGCTCCAGCAGACGCACCGTCCCTATGACAGCTATTCAAAACTCCCGCCGGAGGATTCAAGCCAATCACGGACGAATGTCCTTATAAGGACATAACACTCCTCCCCCCTAGTTCTTAGTCTGTCCATCAAGTACATAATCGCACAGGTACACGGGACGTCGAGAAGTCCTAGATGACCTGCGCAGTCCCATTCTAGTTTGGCAGTCTTCTTGGATGGATGGAGTTCCTGCGTCTCCCGGTTCCCTCCCTGGAACCGGACAGGATTCGGCCGTCGAGTGCATGGGCCGGGTCTCACACCTCTGCCCACTGGCAATGCTGGTCTTCTTCCCTGTCTGGGTTGAGGATTACTTGCCGCTGACCATCGTCGCTGACTGGTATGGAACTACTGAATCCCGGTAAGTCTCTGGTGTCCCTTTTGGCTTTTACCGGTTCGGTGGTGGCTGGTTCCGGTCGGGGGTTCAGGTCTCGCAGCTTCATCTGGTTCTGGTCCTGGTGTCCCTTGGTTGAGACCGATGCCCTCCCAAGATGACTGCCGGGGCGTGGTGATTCTTGACCGACCTCGCCGGGGTGGTGCTGGCCTCCTTTGCAGGGGTGGTGTAGGCCCTCTCTGCTGGAATGGCATTGCCTGGATGGTCGATGATTTCTGCTGCTGTCGTGCCGGAGTTGATCGTCCCTGTCGGGTTGGTGCAGGCCTCCCTCGCTTGCAGGGTTGGTTTGCGTCTTGGCTGGGGTGTTGTCGGTCTGCCTGGTGACGTCGCTGGAGGTCTTCCTCCCCAGTGGATTGGGTGCTGACCTTGCTGTGGTGTTGTGGATTTCCCGCTGTGGCAGGGTACCGGTCTACTGGCTCTTTCCGGTGGAGGTCTCCCCTCCCTGGGTGTTGTTGACCGACCTCCCCGGGGCGTTGTGGAGTGTGGTTGACCTCTGGGTTCCGGTCTACTGACCCATGGTTCCAGATTGGTTGGTCTCTGGGCCTGGGGTGCTGTCGGCCGCCCTCACCGGGGTGTTGTGGGGTGCCCCCCGTGGATGGTCCCTGGTCTACTTGCGCCGCATCTCGATCAAGGCTAACTCTGGGTGGCGGTCCCACCTCGGTGGGGTGTGGTGATCCTCCCTCGATGGAGTGTGGCAGGCCTACCTCGTCGGGGTGTTTCAGGCCTACCTCGTCTGGCTGAGGGAGGCCTACCTCTTTGGGGTGTTGCAGGCCTACCTCATCGGGTTGGTTTTCTTCCACTCCCTTCCACCTTTTCCGGAGCTGATCGATGTGACGTCTACAGATCCGTCCATCTTCCAGCTCTACCCGATAGGACTTCGGGCCGGTTGTGCTCTTGATCTTCCCTTTCAGCCATTTCGGAGAACCGTGAAAGTTCAATGCGAAGACTGGGTCTCCTATGGCGAAGGTGCGAAGCTGGTGGCTGGCAGTTGCGGGTACCTCTGAGTCGTATTGCGGGTGCAGTCTGTCCAGGGGTGACCGGAGTTTTCTGCCCATCAACAGCTCTGCCGGGCATTTTCTTGTGGTGGCATGCGGGGTGATGTGTTGGGTGAGGAGGAAGTTGTCAATCCGCTCCTGCCAGTCACCTGTGCCCATTTTGGTGAGTGCTTCCTTGGTGAGCCTCACCATTCGTTCCGCCTGTTCATTTCCCACTGGCCTGTAAGGTGCTGAGAGGGCATGGCGGATGCCCAGTCTGGCCAGGAATGCTTCCATGGCCAAAGATGTAAGTTGGGGCCCATTGTTGGAAACCAATACGTCAGGCAGCCCATGGGTAGCAAAGAGTCAGCGGAGAGCCCGGATCGTCGCTTCGGTTGTGGTAGATGCCATGGGTAGCACCTCGAGCCACTTGGAGAATGCATCAATGACGATGAGTAGGTGGTGCCCATGCATCGGACCCGTGAAGTCAATGTGGATCCTTGACCAGGGGCTGCTGGGGGTCTCCCATTGTGACAGTTCAGCTTGGGGTGGTGTGGAATGTACTTCTTGGCACGGGTCACATCTGGATACCCATTCCTCGATGTCTTTGTCCAGTGACTTGACTTGGCAGAGTGTGGGGTCCTTCTGTGTATGGACAGCCACATCTGCAGATGTGACTGGGCAGCTGTTATCGCTGTTGACGTGGAAGAGTTCGAGCGTAGGGGCTGGGTCTTCCACTGGGTCTCTGGATGGGCATCTGCTCAGTGCGTCGGCGTTCCCGATGGACTTGCCTGGTTGGTGCTGAAGTCTGTACGAGTAGCCAGCTAGGAAGAGGCCCATCTTGTCATCCGCGGGGACATGAAGGTCTGGGTTGGTTGGTCTCCTGCGAGGAGCCCCAGTAGCGGCTTGTGAACGATTACTATGGTGAAGCTCCTCCCGTAGACGTATTCATGAAATCGCTTGACTCCTGCGACGATAGCCAAAGCCTCCTTGTCCAGCTGGCTGTAGTTGCATTCAGCACTGGACATCATCTTAGAGAAGTACGCGATAGGAGCTTCTGAGCCATTCGGTAGTTCATGACTGAGCACTGCTCCAACCCCGTATGGCAATGCGTTGCAGGTGAGCTTGATTGGGAGCGTCTCATTGTATTGTATGAGGATGCTCTTGGATGTTAATAGTCCTTTGATGGCCCAGAATGCTGCTTCCTCCTCTTTGTCCCATTTCCAGGAAGCCGCTTTCCCCAGTAGGCGGTGAAGTGGCTCAGCAATCGTGGCTCTCTGTTTGAGGAATATAGCATAGAAGTTAAGCAATCCAAGGAATGCCTGAAGCTCCGCTTTGTTTTTGGGGCTGGGAGCTTCATGGATAGCTTTAACTTTTGATTTGGTGGGGTGGATGCCTGTGCCATCTATGAGATAGCCCAGGAACTCGACTTCCTGGACTCCTAAGATGCATTTATCTCTCCTGATTCTCAAGCCCTTGGCCTTGAAGCGCTGCAGGATAAGCCTGAGCCGTTCAAGGAGTTGTGCTTTGGAATCTCCAGAGATTAGTACATCGTCGAAGTACTGCACCATCCCTGGAACACCTTGAAGAAGACGTTCCATCATTGATTGAAAAATTCCTGGGGCAGCGCTGACTCCAAATTGGAGATGGTTACATTTGAATGCTCCCCTGTGAGTAACGATTGTTTGGGCCTCTGCCATTTTTTCGTCCACTGGCAGCTGCTGGTAAGCCTGGGCCAGGTCCAGTTTAGCAAAAATTGAGCCAGTTCCTAGGGAATGCAGCAGATGCTGCACCACTGGTACTGGGTATGCACTCTGCAGCAACGCCTTATTGATGGTACACTTATAGTCGGCGCAGATGCGCCCAGATCCATCATGCTTCATTGGGTTCACAATGGAGGTTTCCCATGAAGCATGATCGATAGGTTCCAGAATGCCTTGGGTGATCATCTTATCTAGCTGAGCGTCTACCTTGGGCCGCAAGGCAAATGGAACCCAGCGGGGCTTCAGCCTAATTGGGGTGATTCTCTTGTCCAGATTAAAGGAGATTGGCTTTCCCACAAATCTACCAAGCTTACCATCGAAGACTTCCTTGAACTCTTCGATGAGGTTGTCGAGTTCATCCCTCTGAATCTGGTGGATGCCTCCGACTGATAACCCTAGTGGTTTGAACCACTCCACTCCCAGCAGGTTCGGTTGGCTGTGTTCCACGACAGTGATGGGGAGGTTGCCTTGGAATTGCTTGAAGGAGATGTGGAGTGTGGTTCTGCCCAGGACACCGATGGGGTTTCCACTAAAGTCCACTAGCCTCGATCGCAGGGGCTTCAACTGGTTCTTCTCACAGGCTGGCTTCAGGGATTTCAGATGCTGCCAGTCCATAATGGAGTAGATGGAGCCTGAATCTACTTCCATTGTGCACGGTGACCCCTCTGCCAGCAGTGTCACATTGAATTTTGTGGCACTGTCGTCGCTTGTGTGGGCGATTGTTGCACCGCTCTGCTGCGAGGATATTCCTCGTCTCTGCGCCTGGACTGATACGAGGACCATTTGGATGTCCTCTGGGTATCCTTGTGATTTTCGCAGAATCTTGGCCTGGGTGGTTCGGGGGCTGGATCTGCTGCTCTGCAGACCTCGGCTATGTGTCCCCTCTTTAGGCAACGATGGCAGGTCACGTCCCTCCATCTGCAGTTTGCTCTGGGGTGGTCACCTTTGCAGCTGCCGCAGCATTCCCCCCGGTTGCCATTTTGGGAACTTTCTCACCTTGGGGGGTGGGAAACCTTGTGCACGGCCATTTCCTCATCAGACTCAGATGGCGTGGCGGAGTCATCTGAGGAATTTTGGCCCGACTTGTGGATCTTGTGGATCCCCCTCGCCTTCACCATCGCGGCAGCCGCTTTCTCGGATGTCTTAGCGGCTGTCGCTTCCTCGAGGACTTCCTTGAGTGGGATCCTCTTGCAGCTCAGGAATTTCTTCTGGAGACCCACATCCCGCATCCCGAAGATGATGCGGTCTCGGATGGTGTTATCCACATTGTCAAACTTGCAGTTTGCGGCGATTTGACGAAGTGCGGCCACGAACTCTTTGATGGATTCACCTTCCCGTTGATTCCTCTGTTGGAAGGTGAATCTGTTTGCAATCGGGGTTCCTGTGGGTGCATAGTGTTCCTGCAGGACTTCCTGCAGGTCACTCTAGGACATCTCTTCTATATCTCTGGGTGCCACGAGGTCAATGACCATCTCTAAGATGTCAGAACCGCAGTGGGCCAGGAAAAGGGCTCTCTTGCAATCGTCGTCAAGGTTTTGGTAGCCATTCCCTTGGAGAAATTGTCGGAATCTGATCATGTACGACCTCCATTTCTCTCTTGCTGGATCGAATGGGTTCAGCAAAGCGATCGGTGCTTGCGGGGTTGCCATTCTGTAGGATGCCACGGTTGACTGACTTCAGCTCGGTTAGGCGATCGTGCCACGCGGTCTTGCTCTGGTTCTCCTCTCTAGTCCTTCGTCGCCAGTGTTAGATTAAGCGCAGGGGAAAAGAAGACGTGACCAGATGGCAGATGTATCAAAATGCTAGCAACAAGATATTTTTTCTTCCCTGCTGACAAACCGCTGATTATGCCACCAAAGCTGGCTCTTTGGCAGCTTGCTCCACAGATTTGAACAGGAGCAACTAGGAACAAGCCAAAAAAAACCCCGGAAGATCCTGTACCTTCTGAGAAGAGGAATCTTGAAAATTGCAAGCCGTCGATTGTGATCTCTGAAGGGAGGATATTCCATACAGCAGATAGATAGTGAAAGCTATCTAACTTGATTTATGCTTATACTGTATTTTATTACAAGGACCCTGGTTTACTAGCTTTTCTTTAAAAAAAAAAACTCTGGTCTTATTTCTTTTCAACTTCTGATGGGAAAAATCCTTCTTTAATTACTTTTTATTCTGGGAAACTTTATCTCAACTTTTTTCTCTGGTCATTTTGTTATGGTATATT
Organism: Pantherophis guttatus; assembly: GCF_059756535.1. Classification (NCBI taxonomy): domain Eukaryota; kingdom Metazoa; phylum Chordata; class Lepidosauria; order Squamata; family Colubridae; genus Pantherophis; species Pantherophis guttatus. Next base: position 111,665,431 of record NC_142063.1, on the reverse strand, counting down.
TGTTTATTTTTTGTCTTGAAAAGAACTGTTTGTACAGTTGTCATATTTGGAGTATATTAAAATGCAAACAACAACAAACTAAGGACTTCGAATACTATACATTATATTTCCTTTACAATGTCTACAAAAAAGATAAAGCCCTTTGGGAAGCTTTTAAAAAAAGAACACTTTTTAACACACAAACTCTATTTGAAAACTTCAGTAAAAGGTTTGATGGGTCAACAATGGTTTTGAATTAATCCCAGGATGACAGATGGCAGATTTGAGGAAAAAAGAGTTTGGTCTGAGAATTGCAGACTTGATGGAGAAGGCTGAAAGGGGCACAAATACAAGAAACTCGGAGATGATGGAATTGATGATTGATGGATTGGACTTTTTGGGAAAGATGGATAGACTTTGGAGAATTGATTTATTATATTTAAACAAAAAACAATTGACAAGAAATACTGGTTTTTTTTCTTTACAGAGAGAGTGTCTGAACAATGGGCACTGCAAAGATATTTTCAACGGAGGCTTATAACTCTTTTGCAGAATGAGATGCAATTGTTGGAAAAGATCCCAAACAAAATTCTAATGAGGATATTTGATCCTAGATGAATCAGAGCAGGGGTGGGTTCTACTTATCTTTACTACTGGTTTGCAATGGGAGCGCGCCACCAAGTATCCATGATAAGGCTGCAAAAAAGGATATGTGGACATTCTTAAACATAGGAAAATCCCAGCTTCCACCCTAGCATAAATAGTGCTGATTAGTTTAGATTTTCATGCCAGCTTTCTGTGTGTGCTAATTGTGGCTAGAGTTAACTATGTAATTGTATACTTTTTCACCTCCCAGTTTTCTGACTCCATCCAGAGGAGTTCTCAAAACATTTCCGTTTCATGGGATATTGAAATCAATAGATTTTCAGTTTTGATTCCAAATATTGTAGTTTATCATTTTATTTAGCAATTCATTCTGTATAGATTCATTCTACATAGGTTCATTCTCTTTAGGATAATATTTATCCTTGCTCAGAGCTTTAGTTTAGTTTCTGAACACAGAGAAAGAGAGAGAGAGAGAAATATCCTCAAGTACTACAGGGGAGACAAAATTGGACTGGAAAGCAGGAATCAAAATAGATAAAATATGTATGATTTCCGTTTGGTGCATTTGAACTTAGTTACTAGTCTGCAAGTTCCAAAATCAGTCATTGTTAATGGATGTTTTTATACAGTGTGTTGCAGTTAGTAGAAAGACAAAAGATAACACAAACATAATTAAAAGCCTTTCTAAATACAGGCATACTTACATATCAGATTGGCATTCTTTACTCCCAAGATGGAGCAATCCTACACTTCTTGTGGGACTGCTGTTTTGTCAGGTTTTATTCTCTTTGACTCTTTGCCATCTGACAAATCTCATTTTAGAGAGGCTTTGGGTCAAATTAAGTATTATGCAGAAATCAATTATAAAGAACTTGGTTGTATATATATTGTTTTTGGTTTTTTTTGGAGGGGGGTTATTTCTAGAAGTAATCCAACTGGATGAGAAACATTGTAAAGGCATAATGGAATAGCAGTCTATCTCTTTTCCTCCAATTTATCAGTTAAAATCCCTTTTCAAAAACAAAAGAAAACAAAAAAGAAGACAAAACTTTGCACACTATCTCCTCCTCTCTGTGTAAGTGTGTATATAGGCCAGATGTAGGCTAGATATAACCTAGGATGGAATGAGTCTGACATATTGTGAGATGCCATGTTACCTTGGCATTACATTTGACTGAACATTACCCTTTAAAAGACATTGTTGCAATTTAAAGCAAAATATTTCCACCCGTAATAATCTCCACCCATAATAATCTCAGAAAGCTGGCTGGAATTATTATTACTCTACGAATGGCCGCCTTTACATTGTGTTACTTGGTGGGAGAGTACACCTGCCCCATTTGAGGCCAGTCTGCACACTCTAACACAGGTGGATGGATATATGCTGCATTGTTACTGGACGTCTGAACCCCATTCCACTTGACAAACTATATATCTTGGTGAAAATAGCCTCTCTAAGTGTCAGAAGGAGTATGGCACAAGACATGGAATATGGAAAGTTGTTATATGATCCAGCACACCCATTATTTGGCCCAAGTAACCCCTACAAAAAGATTGAAATCAAGAAGGATTCTTTTAGATTATGCAATGAGATTGTTACTACACTTCAAACAGAATAATTAAAAAGATCAAAACTTCAAATTAAACATCTTCATAACTGGATAGAACCACTTGAGGAGTTGCCTGGAAGTTCAGAGGAGGAGTGGATACTTTGGAGATGTTAAAATAGACTGTGATTGGTTTGGCTAGAACTGAAGACCACATGGAAAAATTAAGGTTTCTCCCAAAAAACAAGCATATTTATTGAGAATGTGGCAGTATTCAAACAATTATCCATCTTTTATAATGCCCCCGGGACTGATATGCACATAGAATAACTTGCTGATTGGAAATATCCCTGCCATCAATATGGCCAAGCATTGGGCTAGAAGTATATACATTTATGTTTTTATTAAAATTTTTAATCTTTTTAATTTAAATTAATAATTTCCCATTTTCTAGTTCCTGCATTTCTGACACGAGACGAGATTGTACAGGTGCATCCTAAAAGTAAACAGAAGAAAACATAAAAAAAGAATATTCTCCTCTACATTTCTAGGCAACAGTAAATTTCAGGTTCAAAAAAGAGATTCCCCCCCTCCATCCTCAGGTAAGTGTCTTTAAGATTTGTTGCCTCACTCTTTTTTTAAAAAAACTCCTAAATCACAGTCTGGAGTAAATGTAACTATTACAAAAATGTGAAGAGACACGTGTATCATGCTGGCCACATGACCATGGAAGCATCTTTAGACAATGCTGGCTCCCCTCAGCTAAGAAACGGAGATGAGCAGTGCCCCTTAGAATCGGACACGACTGGGCAGGGAAACCTTTACCTATGCCTCACTTTTTTTTTTCTAAATTCCTAAACCACTATATGGAGTAAATGTAACCATAACAAAAATGTGAAGAGACATATGTATCACATCTTACTTGACCCATGTTTAGAAGAAAGAACTTTTTCTTGCATCTGGAATTTCTCTAAGCAGGGAACAAATCCTGTCATAGTTTTGTATATTTTATATTTTTGAAAACTCTAAGAGTTTCAGGCTCTCCATCAGCTTCTGCAAGGAAACTTGGCAAACATACTAAAGGTGATGAGGGAAAAGACTACTGCAGAGTAGATTGGCTTTATGAGTTTTCCACTACATTCTAGAACTACTCCCTCGTCTACGTTTTATATCTACAAATCCAAACCAACTTTACTAGATATGCTCAATTCATGCTACCAGTTCTGAATGGCAGAAATTTGCTCTCTACCATGAGTAGTTGGGACAGTAGGGAATATCTTGCTATATTACCTAACATAATCTTCCTTCCTGAATTAGGTGGAGCAGTGGTAGTGTGGGTTTCTCTTACGGCTTTTTGTATGGGGAGTTTTCAGCATTTACTACTCAGTCAGGATGGGAATTCACACCTGTCCCAACTAGTATTTGTCTTTATGCAAGCGGTAGGTAACATTCACTCATCAGCTTTAGATAAGCCATGGGGATGACAATATGAAACTCTGTGGGGGTGGAAGATCTGTTAAAATGTCTATCTCAGTTTCCTAATAGAACTGAATGGATTCTGGAATGCACTTAAAAATTTTGTTGCCTTATTTTTTGGTAAGATTTCTGAAATCATATCCAATTTATGGAACACAGAAACTACCTAGATGGTAAACCAGTGATGGCTAACCTTTTTTCCGTCGTGTGCCAAAAGCGGGGAGAGCGTGGAGCAGTCGCGCACCCGCGTGCCCACACCATTTAATGCCTCCCCGCTCCCGCGCATGCGTGCTCCCCCCGCTTTTGGCGCGCAATGACAAAAAGGTTACCAGTGGGCCTGGTAGACCTGTTTTTCACCCTCCCCAGGCTCCAGAGGCTTTCTTGGAGCCTGGGGAGGGCAAAAACAGCCTTCCCCACCCTCCCGGAGGCCCTCTGGAGGCCAGAAACAGCCCATTTCCTGACTCCCGGTGGGCTCAGAAGGCCTGAAAATCAGCTGGCCGGCGCATGCATGCGTGCTGGAGCTGAGCTAGGGCAATGCTCGCGTGCCCACCGATATGGCTCCACATGCCACCTGTGGCACGCGTGCCATAGGTTCGCCATCACGGTGGTAGACGATTACTCCTAAATGCCCTCTTTGGCACTCACAGAATCAAATCAACATCTTAGTTTACTGTATTTTGGGGGGTATAAGATGAACCTTTCCCCACCCCCAAAAGTGGGTGAAAATTTAAGTGCATCTTATAGACAGAATATGGGTATTTTTGGCCTCCCAAACCCTCTGCACTTCATGTTTTCATCCTCCCCAGTCCCCAGAAGCACTCTGCAGTGCTCCGCATGGCCCGTTTTTGGGCTCCCAAGCCCTCTGCATGTCGCTTTTTCACCCTCCCCGGCCCCAGAAGCACTTTGCAGGCCAAAAACAGGTGCATTTTTGGCAAAAATTGACCCATTTTTGGTGAAAACAGGCTGTGGCGGAGCACTGCAGAGTGCTTCTGGGGGTCTGGGAGGGCAAAAATGCAACGTGTGAAGGGCCTGGGATCCCAAAAATGAGCCAAAACTATTTTTGTCTTGTTTTCCTCCTGTAAATTAAGGTGCATCTTAGTCCAGTACGTCTTATAGTCCGAAAAATACGGTAATAGGAAATTGAAAGCAATGAGGTGGGCAAATAATCATTTGAGTATTACTTAAGGAAATCTCAAAACAAATCAGAATGAGGACAAAATAGAGTTTCTATTTCTCTGCCTCTACCATATTTTCATAGAGCAGGTCATGGTTATTGTTTTTTACTGTTTGGCAGTTTATAACCCAGATAGGAGGAACCAGAAGAGTTGGTGACCTGCAGTGAGGAATCTGCATCAATTTTTATTGGTAAAATCAGTCAGAGCTATCTAAAATTTAACTTTAGTACAACAATAGAGTGGGATATGATGACATAATTTCAGTAACTGTATGCCCTTTTATGTTAAATTCCTTCTAGTTATGAAACATTAAATAACAAATAACACATTGATATTCAAGCATTGTCCTTGCTGATTAAATAAGCCACTTTGGGACTGGCTGAATGGTTAAGTAATCCATGCTTCTTTGCCGTGCCATGATTCCCTTTCTTAAGAGGGGAAGCTATAAGAACATTCCTTTGACCTGGGAAAGCTAAAGATAGCTGTAATTGTCCATTGTCATTACTCATGGTGATTGAGCAGATAGAATCCTTGCAAGTTTATTTGACTCTGGAAGATACTATCTGGATTACTTTCAATTGAATCTGAGGCTGGGATATGGGACTAGAGTAGCCTGAATTGCCTTGATGGTTATCCTACCTTGTGTGGTGGTGCTCATTCTCTTGAATCTCTCAGTGGTTCTTAAGATTCACTTACTATGATAACACTTGGATCAACTGACATCCCCTTTTCCTTCTATAGATCCTGAAGATGGAATTGAGGGACTGTTCTTTGACATCTCAGGTGTTGCCCAATGCTGTTAAATCATAAGGCTCCATTTAGTTTTCTTTCCTATTTAATATTAGCAATAGCACTTAGGCTTATATACAGCTTCACAGTACTTTACTCTCTAAGCTGTTTACAGAGTCAGCATATTGCCCCCAACAATCTGGGCCCTCATTTTACCGACTTCGGAAGGCTGGAAGGCTGAGTCAACCTTGAGCCTGGTGAGATTCAAACTGTCAAATTGCAGTCAGCAGGCAGTCAGCAGAAGTAGCCTGCAGTACTGCATTCTAATGACTGCGCCAGCATAGCTCCTAATATTTACCTTAAATTGTTGAGAATTGAAACTTGATTATGTTATTCCAATCAAATTTAACATTCCTTGGACAAAAGTGAACAAGGTGAAGTTAAATGCAGATTCAGTGGTATCTCAATACTTGTTAATTCATTCTGGAAGGCATTATAAAAAAAAAACAAATTTTCCCATAAGTGTTATAGGAAGTTAGCACCCACCCACCCTCTTAGAAAAAATGAAATTTTCTAGAAAATCTTAAAAAGGCAGAATGTTATATTTCCCTGGATGAGAAATGGAGAAACATATTTTTAAGGCAGGAAGCAGACTCACTCCTAATAGCCCCCACCATCCTCAATAACCCACAGCAGATGTCCACACTTAAGAGATAAAGAGATAGCTAGGTCTATTCATAGGCAAATGATCCAATAAAGGTAGAATTAGCCCTCTACCCATCTAGCAATAGAACTCACCACATGGCACCTGGGAAGATTACATCACCCAGCAAGGCTCAAGCAAGCTTGGGACTCAGGACAGCCAACAGAGTTGCCCCTGCATGGTCCTATGGGAGTCTGACAACCAATGAGAATACAAACTCAAATTCAAAAGCCCAGAGAGGGTATAAAACTCAGGCACTCTCAGCATCTTTGCCCTTTTTTTCTTCATCCAACATCTTCAAGGCATGTGATCCTGTCCACCATTAAAACCATCTTTCCAAACAGCCTCCATGTTTCCAGTCTCTTTCTCCCCACTTGTAACTGAACCCAGATGGACATTTCTTCCAACAGCGTGACCTTTGTTTTGACTGGAAAAGGTAGTGAGTCATGAGGCAGCTGATGAGGCAAGTTCTAGCATGTGCATTAAGTATCAAGCAAATGACGAGTACTGAGACAAAGTTTTCATGTCAAAATGCATCATGATGAGTTTCAAAGTAGTTGAGTACCAAGGTATTTATTTATTTTATTTATTTTTAAATTTGTATACCGCCCTTCTCCCTGAGGACTCAGGGCGGTGAACAGCCAAATTAAAACGTAAACTACAAACATTAAAATACAATTAAAAAGATATATATAAATTTGGCCCCATGATTAAAAACAATAACAAATAATTACAAACATTTAAAAAAGTGTTAGGCCAGCCCGGCTTGCTGGAAAAAGAAGGTTTTAAGGGCACGGCGGAAGGCACCGAGGTCTTGGATTCTCCTTATCTCTGCGGGCAGCTGATTCCAGAAGGTAGATATAGATTGGGATTCAATCTGGTGAGAGTAGTAAGAGTGTGGCTGCTCCTCAAATCACAACATATCACTGTCTCTAGAAGATCTTCACTTTTCTATACCTTCAGCCTCTCTTAGTTCTTCAAATATCTCCAGTTCTTTCGGCAAGCTTTACTCAGTTACATATTTTGTTAGATTTATATGGTGCCTGCAAGAGCTCAAGATATCCAAGCAGCTTTTCAATTTTCAATTTTACCCCAAGAATTACCTTGTGAGCAAGATACTCTAAGCAAGAAAGACTGGTCTAAAGTCACCCAGTGAATTCCATGGCTGAGAGTTAGACTTGAACCTGAACCTCCCCAATAGCAATAGCAATAGCACTTAGACAGTCCTTTACAGCCCTCTCTAAGCTGTTTACAGAGTCAGCATATTGGTCCCAACAATCTGGGTTCTCATTTTACCAACCTCAGGAGGATGGAAGGCTGAGTCAACCTTGAGCCTGGTGAGAATTGAACTGCTGAACTGCTGGCAGCCAGCAATCAGCAGAAGTAGTACTGTGTTCTAACCACTGTATCACCACAGCTCTATTTAACATCCTCATTAGCTCAATACTCTCACTGGCTTATAGCTTTTGTCCTGCCTCGTCCATACGTTTACAGCAAAAATAATCAGTGGGGGAAAAAGACTTAGAGATTAAAAGAGAGAGAGAGAGAGAGAAAGGGAGAACATCATCTTTTTAGAAGGATTTTTATCATCCCAGATCTGAACTATATTAAGAATTGAAATTGAAAAAATGCTGCAAGAACATTCTCATGATGGACACATAATCTTTTACTGTGTTGGAAGAAATATCCTTCTGGGTTCAGCTCCAAGTGCAGAAAAAGACACTGGAAACATGGAGGCTGCTTGGAAAGATGGTTTAATGGTGGACAGGACCACATGGTTCGAGTTCCTGAACAGAAAAAGGGCCGAGATGCTGAGCGTGCCTTAGTTTTATGCCTTCTCTGAGCTTGAACTTCCTGGGGACAGGAAGAGTATCCTGATTGGTTGTCAGATTCCCAGGGGATGGGGATCTTAGCTAGCCTTGCTGGCTGAAAAAATATTCCCAGGTGCCATGTGGTGAGTTTCTGTTGCTAGTTGTGTCCTTTGTATTGCAGATGATGGTCCATTGACAAAGGTGGGGGGAATGAGTGAACTTGGCTGAGGCCTTAATGGCCCATTGACAAAGGTGGGGAGAGGCAGGAAGCTGCTTTGTCTTTAAAACATGTTTTTCCATTTCTCATGCAGGGAAATATAATATTCTGCCTTTTTAATATTTCCTAAAATATTTCATTCTTCTAGGAGAGGGGTGAGTGCTAACTTCCTACAACTGCTTAGATCTTTGCTAGATATATTGTATCTATGTTTGGATATACAGTTTAATTCTTAAATTTAATACCTAAATTGAGTACATCAAAGGTTTTCCTTAAGCAAATATATCAAATTCATCTAAATAGGGCTAGGCGGCTTATGATGTTTTTGCCTAAGATCTTTCACAGATATTGCCTACACAATAGGCTTTCTCAGACTTCTCATTTTCTCTATTGACCCAATCCTTAACTTGCTTCTGGCCTGGGCTATTGGTTGTGGCTTGCCTTAATTGCATCCAAAGTTATTTTATTGTGGTATCATTTGTGTTTTGCAAAAGTAATTGCAGCCTGTCAAAGCTATATGGAAAGATGCAGTGGTGGATTCCTCCCAGTTGGGTCCGGTTCAGCCGAGCCGGTAGCGGTGACGATATGACGTCACCGAACCAGTTCTCCCCACCCCGCCCTCCCCCACACCATTCTTACCTTTTATTTGGTCCCACCCACAATCTATTGCTGCCTCCAGAGTCCCAGCTGATGACTAGAGGGAGAAAAACTGTTTAAACTCTTGCCGCGGGCTTCAAAGGGCCATCCTACAGCTGATCAGTGTTAAAAGCAAACAAATGAGTCGGGTCGTAAGTGCGAGGACTGGTCGTAAGTGCAAGGACCTTCCAGAAATGACTCTGACCAGCTAGCCATGCCCACCTAGTCACATGACTTCTAAGCCACACCCACAAAATAAGCCACGTCCACAGAACCGGTAGTAAAAAAAATTTAGAACCCACCCCTGGAAAGATGGCATTAAAAGTGTTATAAGCTGGATCTAGCCCAATAACTCAGAGACAGACTCCAATTCTTTTCTGTAGCTTTATTGTTGATCTATTGGTACTGGAGGTCACTGACCTTGTACCTTTCTCTTTCAGGTATACATCTGGAATGAGTTGTGGACCATGCGGTTGGACCTTTTGTACCCAGGAGGAGGGGTTAAGAGGTAAGGAGTGGTTATAAGGATTATGGGATATGTGGTTAGTTAACCCTTGAAGGTCCGGGTGATCAGGGAGACATAGTAGTTAGGCATTTATCATGACAAAACCCCCTCTAAATGCCTAACTGGGTACCTGAGGCGGTGTTTGCATACATACAGAGAATACACTGGTACAGGCATGAATTACAAGCAAACACGCATTTTTGACATGAGGTAAGCATGTTGTTTATGTGGTAGGGGTTTAGTGAGAATATCTGCTGTTTGCTCCTCTGTGTCACAGTGCACTGCCCTAATGAAACCTATCTCTGAAAACTGCCTGACGTGTTTGTATTTAATGTCAATGTGCCTAGAACGCTGACCTATGGCATCGGCCCTAGAGATCTCTATCGCTGCCTTGTTGTCTTCGTGGATAACTATTGGATATGAGGGTTCAGCCCAGATGTCGCAGAGCAGGTCATCGAGCCATACTAAATTGTTTGCGGCCTTTGATAGGCAAACAAATTCTGCTTCCGTAGTTGATGTGGCCACCAGTTTTTGCTTTCCAGTGTACCAGTGGATGGGGCAATTGTTGAGTAGTAGCACGTAGCCTGAGGTGCTTTTTCTGCACTCTATGTCCCCAGCCCAGTCAGCGTCAGCATAGCAGGTTAGCTTTGGTTCCTCGGATGTTTCTGGTTCTAGGCAGAGTAGGGCATCCGCACTAAATTTTAAGTATCTAAGTAGTCTTTTGATGGCGTTCCAGTGTGTTACCGTAGGCTTGCTTACATGTCTGGACAGCAGGTTGACGGCCAAGGCGATGTCGGGCCTGGTCCAATTGGATATGTACAGCAGTGACCCTATCGTTGATCTATACAGTTTGTTGTCTGTGAAAAGTTCAGATTCCTCATACATGGTCTTCAGGAACTCGGGTTGCATGGGGGTCTCGCTGGGTTTTGCTTCGGACATGTTGCATTTGGACAGCAGCTCGATAATCTTTTCTCTCTGGGAGAGGCGGAAGCCCTTATTGGTTTTTATCACTTGGACCCCTAGGTATCTGTCAATCTTTCCAAGTGACTTTAAGGAGAAGTGGCTACCCAGGTCAGTGGCGAACTTGTCACACCTGTTCTTGTGTTTGCTGATGTACAAGATGTCGTCCACGTAAACGAGCACACCTTCGAATGTGTTGTTTTCTCTCCTCGTAAAGAAGCATTTGTCAGCTGAGGTGGCCTCGAAGCCCATGGATCTGAGGGCCTTGGCCAAGCAGTCATACCACCTTTTGCCCGACTGCTTGAGCCCGTACAGGCTTTTATTCAGCAGCCAGGTTTGGTTCTCGCCTTTGTTGTACCCAGGCGGCGCTTTGACGTATATTTCTTTATCCAGCTCGGCGTGCAAGTACGCTGTTTGTACGTCGAATTGGAAGACCTCCAAGCCCAGGATGGTGGCCACCACCAGGGCGCTTTTGACGCTCTCCGCCCTGATGGTTGGCGAGTAGGTGTCCGTATAGTCTTCGGGGTATCTTTGGGCGAAACCCTGCGCGACTAGTCTTGCCTTGTATAGGGCCTTGTTGTCCTCTAATGTCTTAACCCTGAACACCCATTTGGTTCCTATTGGTTTTTTGTCCTCTGGAACTTGGGCAGGTGAGTATACCTGGAGGTTCCTTAGGCTTTCCATCTCCTTCTCCATGGCAAGTATCCATTTTTCTTTCTCCTCCCGGGGGAGCCCGAGAATGTCTTCATATGAGCTGGGCGTGAAATGGGTGTTGTGGATGGTCATAACGTAGTCCTCTAACTTCTTTGGTAGCTTGTTTCTGGTTTCTCTGATTGGCCTGCTGGGGGTTGGCTCGGTTTCCTGCATGATGTCTGCCTCTTTGTCCGTCAGGTCATCTATCTTCAGTGAAGGGTGCCCTTCTTTCCAACCTTTGACGCTTGCCTTGCGGTGGTTGGCTTTGTGCCCTGTGACCTCTCTGACCTCCCTTTCCTCTTGGCCATGCTCGAACGTGACCCTATTGGCTGGGATGTCATTGGAGTGTACCCTCGACCAGTTTGCGTTTTCGTGGAAACTGGCTGATCTGGAAACCACAAAACGGTTATTGTTGTCGACAAATCTGTAGCCCTTTGTGCCCGGTTCGTAACCCACGAACCTTAACCTTTTTGATAATTTCTCCCCTTTTCTTCTTAGCTGTCTGGGAATGTGGACATCAGCTGGGGCGCCGAATATGTGCAAGTGTGCAATGTTGGGCTTTCTGTTGTATAGCATCTCGTATGGTGTCTTATTGATAGAGCTTGACCACAGTCTATTCAGGGTGTAATTAGCGTAGTGTAATGCCTCTGACCAGAAATGCTGCCCCATCCCAGCATCCTCCAGGGCGCATCTCATCATGGTTTGCAACACCCCGTTTTTTCTCTCTGAGACTCCAGTTTGAAAGGGGGAGAAAGGTGAAGAGGTGTAATGCGCTATGCCCTGCTCCCTCAGCCACCTTGTGAATTCTTTGGCCATGAATTCTGAGCCCCTATCAGTCATTATCTGCCTTATTCTCAGGTTATGTTGCATATCTACTCTTCTGTGGAATTCCTTAAACCTTTGGAACACTTCGTTTTTGTGTCTGAGGGAGTAGACATACCCGTATCTGGTGTAGTCATCCACAATCGTGAGGAAGAATCGCTTCCTATGTCCTACAGAGGGTTTCATTGGCCCTACCAAGTCCATATGCACCAACTGGAAGGGGTATTCCGTGGTTCGTTTGGATCCCCTGGGAATGGCCTTAACCTTGATCTTGGAACTCTTACAAACTGAACACTCTAAGTAGTTTTCGCAGTTCTTTACTTTGAGACCTTCGGTACATTCCGTCATTTTCTTTACAATGGGGAAGCTTATGTGTCCCAGTCTCCTGTGGAGGAGGTGGGCGCAGTTATCATGCAATGGCTTGCCGATAGATACAGACTTGTTTGTCTTCTCATGGCTACATCCTGCCTCCTGCTGCACCCCCTCTGTTTCTGGATACTTATCTACCTTGTGGTTTGTGCTGGCATCAATGCCTTCTTCCTCCCTTGCGTTGGGTGTGAAGTAGGGAAGCCCCTCGTGTATGGTTACCTTTCCTATCTCTTTCCCTTGCTTGATCAAGTGTGCCTTTCCATCTTTAAATTTTATTTCTATATTTGTGTCTCGTGTCAGCTTTGTGATGGCTAGCACGTTGTGGGGAATTTCTGGTACGTACAGTACTCCTTTTAGGTCCCCTACCTGTGTGATGTGTACGTTTCCTTTCCCCACTACTTTGACCTTGCTTTGGTTTGCCACCTTTATTTCTGAGTCTATTTCTGTGAGTGAGTCTAGTAGCTCTGGGTTACAAGTAGTGTGACTTGTGGCCCCTGAATCCAGGAGCCATGTGTTTCTCTCTGCCTTATGTTTGTCATTTGGGTCATCGTGCCTGATCCCATACATGGAGCCAGAGTTACTGTCCCTGGAGTGGTCTCTGCGCTTGTGGTGTTTCCTGGGGTTGGGTGACCACCCTCACCCTCTTTCCTTTGGGTGCCTGCGTTCAGGTGACCTTCCCCCTCTACTGTCGTGCTGTCCCCTATCCCTATGGTTCCTGGGGCAATCCTTCTTTAAGTGGTTCCTTGATCCACAAGAATAACATTCTGAGGTATCCCTGGGCCTATCCTGGAAATCCACTCTTTTTGTGGGTCTAGGGTCCCCTTTGGCTAGTTGGCGTTCCCTCCTCAGAGTGTCCTCTGCAACGAGCTGACTGGTCAGCACGCCTAGTGTGAGGTATTGCAAGTTGAGGCTATTTAGTTGGGTCATGAAGATGTCCCAGCTGCTATCAAGAGAGTTTATGATTATGCTTATCATGCTCTCTTCAGTGATGATTTCCCCCCTCTGCATGAGTTCTGCCCTTGCAGCATTCATTTTTAAGATGTGCTCACTCATGGGGACCCCTGCCTTATGCTTGGTGGAGTGGAACTCCCTAGATAGTCTAGTGGTAGTGGCTCTGCTTTGGCTATAAAATAGGTTACATAGTTTTTGCATAATATCATAAACAGTTAGATTGTCCTCAATAGATGGATACATAGCAGATGGAATGGAGGTTAACATGATACAAAATGCCCTGTGATGAATGCGGTCAATTTCCAGTGACCAGGGCTTTTGGGGAGGTTTGTTAGCTAGGAACAGTGCATTCTCTCTCATGAGAGCAACTCTTAATTGCTGGCTCCATTCTATAATATTACCCCCATCTAGCTGTAATTTTGGCAAATTGGTATAATTTGCCCCAGAAATATTAGTAAGGTTACTTACTGGGGGGAGCTGTCCATGGTCCAAAATGTGATTAAACTCACAATAAGGCTTTGGGATGTCTGTGGCCATTCTGTACTTGCTTGGATCTATGTAACTTGCTTCTCTTGTTACAGGCAGGTACTGGGCATGTGTGAAGCTCATTCCGCGTTGGAGTCCATCGGGTGAGGTTCCTGTTGCTGGAGCTCCCAGGCCTAGGCCTAGGCCTGTCGGTGGGAGGCTGGACCCACCCCCGGTGGGTCCGAAGATTCCCCCTGAGGCTGGACACCACTGCTGGATGGCCGGATCCCCGGCGAAGAAGGGCAGAAGGTGAGGAGGCGACGCGGTCGCAAGTCGAGGACTTTCGCGGCTCGGTGGCGCGGCAGCAGCGGAGGTCGTAGGTTGAGGATTCCCTGCACTCAGCGGCTCGGCGGTAATGGCGGCGGCGGCGGCGGATCCTCCCTCGTGGTCGCTGGTCCCTGGTCGCGTGGACTGGCCTGATGGATGTCGTGGCGTGGGTGAGTAGCCGGTTCTCCTCTTCTCCCTCGGGCCTCGCGCTGTTGGTGTAGTGGGTGGCGAGTTCGAGTCCTGCGGTTGATTCTTCCTGCAGGTGGGCGGTCTTCTGTGCCGGTGGTTGGTGTGTGCGGTGTTTTTAGTTGATTGTGACTCGGTTGCCTGGTTTTTGTTGGTTGTCCTGGCCTTCTTGTGCTTTCCAGGATTTTTCTTTGGTTTATTGAGTGCCGCGGGAGGCTCGAAAGCGGAGCCTAGGGCAGCGGTGATGGTCTCGATTGCCTTTTGCAATTCGAGATCGGTAGGCGTTTTTTTTTTATTATTGTGGTCTCTTCGTGGTCGCTTTCAGAGCTGGGTTCTTCGTAGTCGCTTTCTGAGTCCCCCTCGTCTGTTTCGGGGTTCGGGCATTTTCGCGCCAAGGGATTCAAATCCTGGCTTCCCATTGGCTGGTGCTCGTCCCAAGATGGCCGCCGGGAGGGGGGCATGGAAATGGGTTCTGCCGGCTCAGGATCATCAGGTTGGGGTGGCTTACCCTTTTTTGCTGGTTTTTCTTTCTCGGTGGTCTTTGGGGCCTCAATCGCTGCTTCTTGTTGCTCGAAGAGGCTTTGAAGGTCCGCGATGAGGTTTTCTTTGTCGCTGCTTGCCTCCATCAGTTTCAGGATGGAGAGTTTGAATTTATTCATTGTCTGTGCTGTTTCTTCTTCCGGGGCGGTGATCTCCTTGGATGGCCCCTCTTCATCTGATTGTGAGTCCAGGCTGGAGTCCTGCTCGCTTCCAGCTTCTGTCTCCTCCATGGCTGTGGCTTTGGTTGCAAGCTTCTCAGCCATCTTCTTGGCAAGAGCTCTGGTCTGTGCTCTGTTTGCTTCTTCAGGGTAGGTGTTGGGTTCAGTCATTGTCTGGAGTTATGGGCAACCGACCTCTGCTACCATTTTGTTATAAGCTGGATCTCGCCCAATAACTCAGAGACAGACTCCAATTCTTTTCTGTAGCTTTATTGTTGATCTATTGGTACTGGAGGTCACTGACCTTGTACCTTTCTCTTTCAGGTATACATCTGGAATGAGTTGTGGACCATGCGGTTGGACCTTTTGTACCCAGGAGGAGGGGTTAAGAGGTAAGGAGTGGTTATAAGGATTATGGGATATGTGGTTAGTTAACCCTTGAAGGTCCGGGTGATCAGGGAGACATAGTAGTTAGGCATTTATCATGACAAAAAGTGATTCTGAGGGATTTAAAATTGGCCTTTGGGAAACATTTAGGAGAAGACTAATGAATTTTGAAACCCCAGAGAAGAACAATGTTAAGTCAATGCAGCAAGAGATGTTGCATTCAATTTACAAAACTGAAGAGCTTAGTTGACTGATATGAAATAAACATACACAATTATTTCACTATATAAATAGAAACACACTGGAGTACACATATCAACTCACACCTCATTCATACTCCGGGGGTTTCCACATATATTTTTTTCCTCTGATATAAACAATCACTTGCACTCAGCTCATGTTTTCTTAGGGAGGTTTTTAGGTTTTCTCGGTTTATTTGGGGATAATTATTCTGGGGACATACCAACAATAGCTCCCCCAGGAAGTCAGACAGAAAGACCTACTTGCTGACCACAGCCAGTGCAGGTGAACAGTCTTCTAGGCTTATTATCTTGTTCTAAGAAGTTGTGGCTTGTCCTGTTCAGGCATGGTTTTCTGTGAACGTCTCTTAATATCTTGGGAAGACACCTCCCCCTACTGTAAAAGAGTATAACTGCAAGTCCTTGGTGCTCTCTGAGCTTGCCTGTTTTCTTGCATTTCATTACCAAACTAGGTAACATCCTAACTGGTAGAAGAGAGGGAGCCACTAAGAACACTCCCACTAACACTGCCGGGGCAAGCCACTGTATGTTAAACAGAGGCCAAACCCCATTCCCTTCTAGCACCGATGATGTTACCTAGTTGGCTAATGAAATGTCTGCAAGAGAAACCTGAATAGTCCAGTTGATTCTTGAAAAAAGCACCTTTGAGTCAACCATGACAGAGGTGGGTTTCAGCAGATTCTGACCAGTTCTGGAGAACCAGTAGCAGAAATTTTGAGTAGTTCAGAGAACCAGTAGTAAAAATTCTGACTGGCCCCACCCCCATCTATTCTCTGCCTCCCCAGTCCCAGCTGATTGGAAGGAAGTAGGGATTTTGCAGTAACCTTCCTCTGCCACGCCCACCAAGCCACGCCCACCAATCCATGCCACGCCCACCAAACCACACCCACAGAATCGGTAGTAAAAAATTTTGAAACCCACTGAACCATGACCTGGTTGACTGAGAATCTCCATTGACGTCTGCAAGAAAACTAAGCTCAGAGAGCACCAAGGACCCCACAGTTCAATTCTGAGCTACAAATATTCTATAAATTCAGTGGTGGAGATTGAAAATCTGGGAACGTTGGGAAAGAGACAAAAAGAGCAAGCCTTGTATCACTTTTTAATATTAGGCCAGATATGATGCAAAGTGTGGTGGATATTTCTAGGAATGCATCCTGCAGAAGATAGTGAGTCCTAGAAAAGAAGTGGACTTTTTCTGCTCTGTTAAGGGACTGTTCCATAAAAACACATTATCTACTTCTTAAGAGAATGTTGAAAGTGCAAGAACTAAGATTTCAATTTCCCCCCTCCTCCACATGAGAATTCAGAGTCAAAGTCAGTAATATTGAGGTCTAATTGTCCCAAAAATTAATGTAGCAACCTCTGACACAGGAGAAAGAGGCCTAAGTAAATCAGCTCTGACTCAAGGCAAATTAGAGAATCAAGATTTGGAGCTAATTTGATTCAAGCTCTGATGTGACAGCCAACAAAATTAAATCAAGATACTGTCAAGAGATAGAGATGCTGTTTAGTTATATATTATATTTATAATCCCACTGTAACCCCAAACATTTTTTAAAAAAATCTGTTGGCTATAATAGAAAAGTTTTGAAATGTCTGCAATTGCTTCATTTTTCAAGAGTAGGGAATGAAAGATTCAGGGATGACAGACCCTTCAAAGAACATTAACTTTGCCAGGTTTCATTTTTCATTGCCCACTGCAACAACATCGCCAAAAAGGCATTAAGGGTTGTAAACCTAATCTTGCGTAGCTTCTTCTCTGGTAATATTACAATACTAACCAGCGTATACAAAACATTTGCTAGACCAATTCTTGAATACAGCTCATCTGTCTGGAATCCGCACTGCATATCGGACATGCCGCGAAGAGGGGGTTGAGGGGTTTTTTTACATAAAGTTTTAGCTAATTTTTAAGGGGTTCTGGGGGGGGAAGGGTTGGATTAGAAGTAGGGCCGTGGGTATGGGGGATAACCCACTAAGGGGAGGGCCGGGTATGGCTGTGAAGCGCGGCATGGATGGTGGAGCCCCGGGGTCGAGGGGGGGTTAAAGCTCATCCAGATAAAGCTTTTACTATCAGTACTGTGGGTGGGAGGAGTAGATATGGAGGGAATAGGGGGCCATATCGTGTTAGGGGAGCGCGCGCCCGCTATCTTCGAGCAGTGGTGCACTCTGGTCCCCAAAGCTCCACTCGTTCTCCAGGTTGCACAGATCTCAGGGCCCTGGCCTTTGGCTGATGTTGTGCAATGCCAGGTCTGTAGTAAATAAAGCCCCCCTCATTTGTGATCTTGTCCAGGAGGGGGAAGCGGACCTGGCAGGTACTACGGAAACCTGGTTGGGCCAAGAGGGGGTGGTCCCTCTCATTGAAATTTGCCCACCAGGTTTCCGCGCATTCCATTGGCTGAGGTTGCAGGGTTGGGGCGGGGGAGTAGCAGTTATCATTAAAGATGGTCTGAGACCGAGGGAGGCCACTGTTCCTCAGATGGCCGGCTGTGAATCCCTCCTTGTGAAATGGGGTCACGGGGTTCAGATGGGTTTGCTGATCACGTACCTGGCTCCCTGCCACGTGGCAGCAGCCCTGCCCGAGCTACTCAATGTCATCGCCGCGGTGGTAATTGATACCCCTAGGCTTATGGTCATGGGGGATTTCAACTTGCCGTCCGTCGGTGAGGTGTCTGAGGTGGCTCCGGAGTTCATGGCTTCCATGACAGCCATGGACCTGACCCAGTTAATTCATGGCCCTACCCACACGGGGGGAAACACGCTGGATCTGGTTTTTGTCTCTGGACAGTGGTTGATGATCTTGAGATAGGGGATATAGTTACCGAGCCCTTGTCATGGTCAGATCACTCTCTCCTTCATCTCGACCTTCAAACCGCTGCACCCCGCCACAGGGAGGCGGAGCCGGTGAGATGGTTCCGCCCCAGGCGCCTGATGGAACCTAACAGGTTCCAGATGGAGCTTGGGCCATTTCCTGAGGCTCTGGCACACGCCTCGACTGGAGATCTAGCGGCCGCCTGGGATAGGGTGGCCGCTGGAGCTCTGGATCGGGTCGTGCCTTTGCGGCCTCTGACCTGGCGCCGATCTCATTTGGCTCCTCGGTTCACTGAGGAGCTGAGGGAGTTGAAGCGCCGGAAAAGACACCTAGAGAGTAGTTGGAGGGCCAGTCTTTCAGAATCGGACCGGACATTTGTAAGATCTCATACTAGGAATTACCTAGTGGCAATAAAAGCAGCGAAATGTAGCTATTTTGCTGCTCTTATTGCATCATCAGATAACCACCCGGCCGCCCTGTTTAGGGTGACCCGCTCCCTGCTCCACCAGGAAGCGTGGGAGGACCCCTTGGAGGGTAGAGCCAAGGATTTTGTTCAGTATCTGTATGACAAAATCACTCAGATCCGGGAAGATTTGGACTCCGACTGGGTAGTCTCAGGGGGAGGGAATGTTATCTGGGATGAGTTTGATCCTGTGACCCCTGAGGACGTGGACAGGATTCTGGGGAGACTGAACATGACCACTTGTTTATTGGACCTGTGTCCCTCCTGATTAGTGCTGGCTTCCTGGGAGGTGACGCGAGGCTGGCTCCAGGGGATTATAAATGCTTTGTTGGGTGAGGGTGACTTCCCTGCCACCTTGAAAGAGGCGGTGGTGAGGCCTCTCCTCAAGAAGCCTTCCCTGGACCCAGCAGTGTTGGCTAATTATCATCCGGTCTCCAACCTTTGGTTTATGGCGAAGGTTGTTGAGAGTGTGGTTGCGCGACAGCTCCCCCAGTACCTGGATGAAACGACGTATCTGGATCTGTTCCAGTCGGGCTTCAGGCCTGGGTACAGCATGGAAACGGCATTGGTTGCGTTGATCGATGATCTCTGGAGGGCTGGGGACAGGGGTTGCTCCTCTGTCCTGGTCCTATTAGATATCTCAGCGGCTTTTGATACCATCGACCATGGTATCATGCTGCACCGGTTGGAAGAGTTAGGGGTGGGGGGCACTGTACTACGGTGGTTCTCCTCCTTTCTCTCTGACCAATTGCAGTCTGTGTTGGCGGGGGGGCAGAGGTCGACCCCGAGGCCCCTCATATGTGGGGTGCCACAAGGGTCGGTCCTCTCGCCTCTTCTGTTCAACATTTATGTAAAGCCGCTGGGCAAGATCATCCATGGTTTCGGGGTGAAGTACCACCAGTATGCTGATGACAGCCAGCTGTACATCTCCACCCCGGACCACTCCAATGATGCCCTTGAAGTGATGTCCCGGTGTCTGGAGGCCATGCGGATCTGGATGGGGAGGAACAGGCTCAGGCTCAACCCATCCAAGACTGAGTGGCTGTGGTTTCCATGTCCTGATATAGTCAGTTGACGCCATCGCTGACTATTGGGGGCGAATCGCTGGCCCCCACGGAGAGGGCTCGCAACTTGGGCATCCTCCTGGAGCACTTGACGCCGTGACCGGGAGGATTTTTCATCAGGTTCGCCTGATTCGCCAGTTGTGTTCCTTTCTGGATCAGGACTCCCTACACACAGTCACTCATGTCCTGGGCACCTCCCGCCTGGACTATTGTAACGCTCTCTACATGGGGCTCCCCTTGAGGAGCACCCAGAGGCACCAACTGGTGCAGAGTGCGGCCGTGCGGGTGGTTATGGGAGCAACATGGCGCTCCCATGTGACACCTCTCCTGCGCGAGCTGCACTGGCTCCCAGTGATCTTCCGGGTGCGCTTCAAGGTTTTGGTCACCACCTTTAGAGTACTCCATGGCTTAAGACCTGGTTATTTATGGGACCGCCTACTACCACAAACAGCCTCCCACCGGCTGTTACGCTTTCATAGAGAGGGGCTTCTCCAGGTGCTGTCAGCCAAGCAGTGTCAACTGGCGGACCCCTGGGGAAGGGCCTTCTCTGTGGGGGCACCCACTATCTGGAACGAGCTCTCCCCGGAGATACGGAGGATCTGCTGTGCTCTTAAGACCCTCCTATTCCAGCAAGCCGGCCTGGCCTAATTTTCTCCCCTTTCTTTTAAATTTTTAAATTGAAATTTTAATTTGTTTTAAATTATTGGGATTTTAATTGTCTTGGGCTAAATTATTTAATTTGGTTTTAATTATGTTTCTAACTTTTGTATTTATGTATTTTATTTTGTGCCTGTTCACCGCCCTGAGTCCTTTGGGAGTAGGGCGGTATATAAATTTAATAAAACAAACAAACAAACAATACAATTGAGTGTGTCCAGAAATATTTCACAAGAAGAGTTCTCCACTCCTCTGCTCATAACAAAATACCCTATGCCACCAGGCTTGAAATTCTGGGTTTAGAAAATTTAGAACTACGCCACCTTTGGTATGATTTAAGCGTAGCTCATAAAATCATCTGCTACAATGTCCTACCTGTCCATGACTACTTCAGCTTCAACCACAACAATACATGAGCACACCATAGATAGAAACTTAAAGTGAACCACTCCAAACTCGATTGCAGAAAATATGATTTCAATAACAGAGTTGTTAATGCCTGGAATGCACTACCAGGCTCTATGGTCTCATCCTAAAATCCCCAAAACTTTAACCTAAAACTGTCTACTGTTGACCTCATCCCATTCCTAAGAGGTCTGTAAGGGGCATGCATAAGAGCACCAGCATGCCTACCATCCCTGTCCTAATGTTCCCTTTAACTGTACTCATTTTATGTATTCATTTCATGCTTATACTTATATATATTATCTACTATGTACTCGACAAATTAAATAAATAAAATAAAATAAAATATCTTTGAGGGATTCAAAGGGATCCATTGCAGTACATTTTTGAAATACTCTCACACTGTATATCTTTCCTAGGGTTGAGGAAAGGTAAAGGAGCTGCCAAATTTTCCAATATACTGAACCAAGGCAGAAAGCATTCCACTTCAAGTTTAAAAAATCCCTCGTATTTGTTTATTATTTATTTATTTATTAAATGTATATGCCATCCATCTCACTGTCAAGCAACTCAGGGGGGGGCTATTATTTGCTCATCTGTAGTAACAAGGTTGGCATGATAGGATAGTAGGGTTTGCTGGCTTCAACCAGTGAGCATCTGGGTGACAGAAGGGCTTTTCACATTCTTGACAGTTCATGGAGAGACAAGAAAGCAACTGTCTTGCCATTAAGAGCAATGTAGTTGTACTGTCTCTGATTACTAGGTTTTATAAATGTTAGGAGGGTTGACATATTAAGAATCTGAAAGGGAAATGGAATTGCCCATCATCACTGGCAAGACATCACTTAGAGAAGGCCTTAGGCCGAGGGAGACCACTGTTCCTCAGACAGCCGGTTGTGAGTCCCTCCTTGTGAAGTGGGGTCATGGGGTTCAGATGGGCTTGTTGATCACGTACCTGGCTCCCTGCCACGTGGCTGCAGCCCTGCCCGAGCTACTCAATGTTATCGCCGCGGTGGCGGTTGATACCCCCAGACTTATGGTTATGGGGGATTTCAACCTGCCGTCCGCGGGTGAGGCATCTGAGGTGGCTCGGGAGTTCATGGCTTCCATGACGGCCATGGACCTGACCCAGCTAATTTCTGGCCCTACGCACAGGGGGGGAAACACACTGGACCTGGTTTTTGTCTCTGGACAGTGGTTGAGTGATCTTGAGATAGGGGACATAGTCACTGAGCCCTTGTCATGGACGGATCACTCTCTCCTTCGCCTTGACCTTCGAACCGCAGTACCCCGCTGCAGGGAGGCGGAACCAGTAAGATGGTATCGCCCCAGGCGCCTGATGGAACCTGATAGGTTCCAAAGGGAGCTTGGGCCAATCCCCAAGGATCTTGCACACGCCTCGACTGGAGACCTAGTGGCCGCTTGGGATAGAGCGGCCGCTGGAGCTCTGGATCAAGTCGTGCCTTTGCGGCCTCTGACCCGGCGCCGTACTCACCTGGCTCCTTGGTTTACTGAGGAGCTGAGGGAGATGAAGCGCTTGAAAAGACGCCTAGAGAGCAGTTGGAGGGCTAGTCTTTCTGAATTGGACCGGACACTGGTAAGATCTCATATTAAGAATTACCTAGTGGCGATAAAAGCAGCAAAATGTACTCATTGTGCTGCTCTTATTGCGTCATCAGATAATCGCCCGGCCGCCCTGTTTAGGGTGACCCGCTCCCTGCTCCACCAGGAAGCGCGGGAGGACCCCTTGGAGGGAAGAGCCAAGGACTTTGTACAATATCTGCATGACAAAATCACTCAGATTCGGGAAGGTCTGGACTCCGACTGGGTAGGTCCAGCGAGGGTGACAGGGGCAGGTCTTGAGAAGGTTATCTGGGACGAGTTTGATCCTGTGACCCCAGATGACGTGGACAAGATTCTGGGCAGACTGAATGCAACTACATGTTTGTTGGACCCATGTCCCTCCTGGTTAGTACTGGCTTCCCAGGAGGTGACGCGAGGCTGGCTCCAGGGGATTATAAATGCTTCATTGGGTGAGGGTGCCTTCCCCGCCGCCTTGAAGGAGGCGGTGGTGAGGCCTCTCCTCAAGAAGCCTTCCCTGGACCCGGCAGTATTGGCTAATTATCGTCCAGTCTCCAACCTTTGCTTCGTTGCGAAGGTTGTCGAGAGTGTGGTTGCACAACAGTTTTCCCAGTACCTGGATGAAACGTTGTATCTAGATCCGTTCCAGTCGGGCTTCAGGCCTGGGTACAGCACGGAAACGGAATTGGTCGCGTTGGTTGATGATCTCTGGAGGGCTCGGGACAGGGGTTGCTCCTCTGTCTTGGTCCTGTTAGATCTCTCAGCGGCTTTTGATACCATCGACCATGGTATCATGCTGCACCGGTTGGAAGAGTTGGGGGTGGGAGGCACCGTTTTACGGTGGTTCTCCTCCTTTCTCTCCAACCGGTCGCAGTCTGTGTTGACAGGGGGGCAGAGATCGACCCCGAGGCCCCTCATATGTGGGGTGCCACAGGGATCGGTTCTCTCGCCCCTTTTGTTCAACTTTTATGTAAAGCCGCTGGGCCAGATCATCCGTGGTTTCGGGGTGAAGTACCACCAGTACGCTGACGACACTCAGCTGTACATCTCCACCCCGGACCACCCCAACGATGCCCTTGAAGTGATGTCCCAGTGCCTGGAGGCCATACGGATCTGGATGGGGAGGAACAGGCTCAGGCTCAACCCATCCAAGACTGAGTGGCTGTGGTTTCCGACGTCCCGATATAGTCAGCTGGCACCATCGCTGACTATTGGGGGCGAATCGCTGGCCCCCACGGAAAGGGCTCGCAACTTGGGCGTCCTCCTGGATTCACGGCTGTCTCTAGAAGAGCACTTGACGGCCATGACCGGGAGGATTTTTCATCAGGTTCGCCTGATTTGCCAGTTGCGTCCCTTTCTAGATCGGAACTCCCTACACACGGTCACTCATGCCCTCGTCACCTCTCATCTGGACTATTGTAACGCTCTCTACATGGGGCTCCCCTTGAGGTGCACTCGGAGGCTCTAACTGGCGCAGAGTGCGGCCGCGCGGGTGGTTATGGGAGCAACGTGGAGCTCCCATGTAACACCTCTCCTGCGCGAGCTGCACTGGCTCCCGGTGGTCTTCCGAGTGCGCTTCAAGGTTCTGGTTACCACCTTTAAAGCGCTCCATGGCTTAGGACCTGGTTATTTACGGGACCGCCTGCTACCACCAATAGCCTCCCACCGACCAGTACGCTCCCATAGAGTGGGGCTCCTCCGGGTGCCGTTGGCCAAACAATGTCGACTGGCGGCCCCCAGGGGGAGAGCCTTCTCTGTGGGGGCACCTACAGTCTGGAACGAGCTCCCCCCGGAGATACAGAGGATCCCGGATCTGCGCACCTTCTGCCGCGCACTTAAAACGTTTTTATTCCATCAAGCTGGCCTGGCCTAAATCATCTCCTTTTTAAAATTTTAAATTTTAAATTTTAAATACTAATTTTAATTTGTTTAATTATGGGATATTTTTAAAATTGAGCCAAATTGTTTAATCTGTTTTAATTTATTTTAAATTTTGTATTCTTGTGTTTTATCCTTTGGCTGTTCACCGCCCTGAGTCCTTCGGGAGAAGGGCGGTATAGAAATCTAATAAAATAAAAATAAATAAAATAAAATAAAGACACATCACTGTGTCAGAAATATAGTTTGCGGGCAATACCCAAAGCTAGTTAGTTAGCTAGGAAAATACAATGAAATACAATGCTCCTCAGATAAAAGGGCCAAAATAAATTAGGCTGACCCAGAAAAAAAAATAGCATTTGTAGCTTTACCACTTCTATTTTTAAAAACTGTAAACATTTAAACATGCAGATATTTGGCTAGTATTTACTCATGCATGGTCAAGAAACTTAATTCTGCCCCAACATGCCGAATTTTGAAGTAAGCTTTTATCAAAGAATGTCGAGCCTTACCCATTAAGAGAGCCGACAGACAGGCTGAATTTCCAGTATATTAGTGAGATTTGCACAGGACTGTGTTATCTTATTATCATCCGTGTCTCCCCAAAACAAGTTTCCTGAGAAATTTAATGAGGTGATACAACTCATTGGCTGGCTTCTCATGTCACTATCACAGATTTCAACATACCACTCCTGACACACCCCTTCCACCAAGATTCATTACTTATGAAAATGAATTTGTAACCCTATCTTGTTCAAAATAACTTCTGGAATAATAGAAAGGGCTGCAAAGTGCTTCAAAAAAAACCCTGTCAAATCCATTGCAGTCTCCAGACGATTCCAAGTGGGCCT
Organism: Pantherophis guttatus; assembly: GCF_059756535.1. Lineage (NCBI taxonomy): Eukaryota > Metazoa > Chordata > Lepidosauria > Squamata > Colubridae > Pantherophis > Pantherophis guttatus. The sequence goes on along the minus strand of NC_142063.1, from coordinate 111,640,215 downwards.
TTGATTTGATTTATGACATGTGGAATGTGTGTGTGTGTGTGTGTGTGAAGATGATGATGGACGGGTCATTGTAATGCAAGCTTTTTGTATTTGCTTGTTCACAATGCTCTGTCTGCCATGTTGCGATTTTGACACACTCTTCCCTGAATATTCCTGATTTATGAATGTGCTTTGCTTGGGTGATTCACCTAAAAATTTGTCAATAATATTTTCAGAAATACAGTCTTAATGAGGAAAATACTGCAGAAAGGGAAAAAAATCCAAGTATTTCTAAAAAGCGCCAATGCTTACAGTATAAAATGTGAATTATTTCCAAACTGAGTTCCCCAACCAAGAAAGGAAATAAATTTATAGTCTTATGTAACAATCTGAGGATGTTTTATGGAAGGCCTTGTTAAGGTTAAGTGAACTTGTTGGAGGTCATTTACAGTATTTTTTGTGTAATATTTGTACATAGGATTTCTACATGGGATTTCTACATAGACTTCTGGAGATGACTAGGTTGTTGCATCAGCAAAAGAGCGTAGGGAACATTAAGTTTGGACTTGGTCTAAAGCCTTATCTACACTGCCTGGTTGCCCCATTTCAGAAAAGCCAGGTAATGTTTGGAGGACAGAACTGGATGACATTGCCATCTATTAATTTCCTACTCACCTTCAAAAGGACCTCAATGTGCATTATTCTATTCTACATCTGAAGTAACATTTTTTGGTTGCGTTTAAACCAACCTATGAGCTTATCATTGTAATTGCAAACCTTGCATGCCTTATACCTGTAATTTAAATGTCTTGCATATCTCATCCCTGCAATTTATGCTTTATGTATCTTGTCCTTCCTCCCACCTTTTAAATCTTCTTCTTGACTTTTGTTTTTCTGGTTCAAATGTTGAAAAACTTTGCTTTTTGACTACAAAGGGCTTTTCTCTATATTGCACTACAAAGGTTTTCCCCCACAGGTTCAGATAAAAAAATACATGATCATACCAGTAGTGGAATTCAAATTTTTTTTACTACCGGTTCTGTGGACGTGGTTTGGTGGGTGTGGTGTGGCTTGGTGGGCATGACTTTGCTGGCATGGCAGGGGAAGGATACTGCAAAATCCCCATTCCCTCCCTACTCCTGGGGGAAGTATATTGCAAAATCTCCATTCCCACCCCACTCTGGGCTAGCCAGAGGTGGTATTTGCCGGTTCTCCGAACTGCTCAAAATTTCCGCTACTGGTTCCCCAGAACCTGCTGAATTTCACCCCTGGTTGATACCACATATAACTTTAATCCATCAATCCATCAGTCTCTCTTTCTAGTCCATTCCACCTTAGAAGATAATCTGTCAAAAAGGTGTGTATCAGACAAATAAGCTTTCAGACTTATTAGAAGTAGGCTTGACAGGATTGCTATTTGTGGTGAAAAAAAATGAAGGGTAAATACATCATGTGGCAATACTACAACGGTTGTAAGTGTAAGAGCTGATTGTAAGTAAATTTTTTCAGTGCTGTCATAAATTCAAATAGTTGTTAAAGGAATGGTCATAAGTGAAGGACTGCCTGTAGAATTCTTTGACTTAAATTAAAAAGTCCCTTATCAGATAAGGAAAACAAAATGATAGATCTGCTCATTTAGCTATCTGCTAATGATAGCTCCAGTTAATTGCTTGGAACACTCTGTACAAAGAACCTTACAAGGGTAAGGGTAGATGGGGTAAGTCTTAACTAGGACAATAAGGGATTAACATATAGGCCTGGGAACTCAGTGGGTATTGAGACAGTAGAGCAATATTTCTCAATAATGGAATCTTTAAGATATGTAGACTTCAATTCCCAGAATTCTCCAGCCAGCACAATAGGAGTTGCAATTCTGGGAGTTGAAGTCCATGCATCTTAAAGTTTCCAAGAGTGAGAAACTCTGGGCTAAAGAAATATTGCAGCTTTAGATACAGTTTCTTTGAATCTTTAATTCAAGGGTGCCATTGCATCCATACCCATTATCACTTGTTTCACTTTATTGCCATGCACATTAGCATAGATATGTGGTAAATTAATCAAAATCAAATTAAATGTATATGTATATTAAATTATATTACAATTTTCCTAAATCTATAAAGAGGGAGTGCATCTACTCTCCTTTTTAGACTTGTCCTTGCCTCCAGCACTGAACAATAAGACAATTTATGCTTCCTTGAAGGTGTGCTGATGTTCACTTTAAAGAAACTTAAAAATACTCCCACAATAGTATTCCCTTCTCCAATTTTCCTGACTATAGCTCTTTGACATAGGTTGAAAGAAAGTGATTGGTCTAAAGTCAACCGGTGAGCTTCCATGACAGAAAAGAGATTTTACCCTGGTTCTTATCCAACACCTTGCCTTATGCTCTCCGAATAGCAGAGCGAAAAAAGCAGGTCGTAAATTGAGCAAAAAGTCCACATGCACCCTTCAAAAAGAAGAAGAAGAAGAAGAAGAAGAAAAAGAAAAGAGGAAGTCAGTAGTCCCTCCCATTTTCGATAGTTCTTGCTCTGCATTTGATAAATTGTTCAGATAAATTACGCAACCTAGGAAACCAGTAAACTCTACTGCCAGGTACAAGCAAGTAGAGCACTTCCCTGAATAGCTAAAGCAATTTCTTTATTGTTGAACACCTGGGAAATGGCAGAGCAGGGGTGAAATGCTCCCGGTTTGGACTGGATCGGGTGATCCGGTAGTGATGGCGGTGGGTATTTCAGAGAACCAGTAGCAAAAATCCCTCCCCCCGCGCCCCGCCCCATGCCCACTTGGCAGCTTGCTGCTTCTTTCAAGCTCACTCGCTTTTCCTGCCTTGCTTCAGCTCCTGCAATCAATCGCATCAGCTAGCAACTGAATCTGCCTGCCTGCAATCAATCCAATCAGTGAGCAACTGAATCTGCCTGCCTTGTGCCTTCAATTTGGTAAGTAACTGGAGGCTTTTTGGGTGAGGAGCTTTAAAAAAAATAGTTAATTGGGGTTTTTTTAAGGAGTTTATTTTTTTAGACATAGCAATTTAAAGTTAAGGAAGTTTTAAATTTAGCTGCTTTTATCTAAAAATATAAATAAAGTAAAATAAAATAATAAAATATTTGTGCAGCTTTCTGAGATTTGGTGTGTTTCTGTAGTGTTTCACTCTAACTACACAAACACACAAAATCTCACAAAGCTGTATGTAACATTTTGTGTGGAAAAAGTGTGAAAGTTGGTTTTTGAGCTTTTTATGGCTGTGTGAACTTCCTGCTTGTTGCAGGAGCCATTTTGGGTGAAGTGCAGCTGCTTTCATATTGTGTGTGAGTCAGTTGTGTTGTGTGTGTGTAAAGTGGGAAAGTTGGTTTTTGGTACCTCTTATTGTTTTGTGTACTTTGTTTATTATTTTTATTATTTATTATTATTGGCCACGCCCACTGGATCACCTGACCACCAAGCCACACCCACCAATTAAGCCACACCCACAGAACCAGTAGGGAAAATTTTTAGATTTCACCCCTGTGGCAGAGGGTTTTATTTCAGATGTTTCCTTCCCTAAATCAACTCCAGAAGGGTCTCCTGTTCAGCTGGTGATGCCATCACACCCACTACCACTACATTGATTTTGTGAAAGGACCATTTAGGCCACAGTCCAGCCTGTATCCTCTGAAGGACTTTGAGTGAAAGCAGTCCTGATGAATGGCTGCCTACCCTCTGCTCGAACATATCCAGAAAAAGAGACACCCCCCCCCCAAGGCTCTCTTGATAGTTGGTTGTTATTTAGCTGTTTGGTCTGGTTCCTCCAAACTGTTAATTATTTTTTTCAAAATGTTAAGTGAAGGCGGACAACTCTTTAACACCTTTCAAAACCAGTGGTGGGTTCCAACCGGTGTTACCACCGGTTCTCTTCGCGCATGCCCTTTGCACGTGATTGTCACATCGTCACCACTACCGGCTCACCCGAACAGGGACAAACCAGAAGCAACCCACCACTGTTCACAACCCATGTGCAGGAACTGGATGCACCCAGTCTGAGGCTCCCTCTAAAGTACCAGGCACATCTCCACTTGGTCTGTGGCAGGACGTGGCAGGCAGCACCTTAAAAGATTGAAGTTTGTGCTATTATCAGGTGAAAGCTGATGTTCTAAACCAGCGGTTCTCAACCTGGGGGTTGCGACCCCTTTGGGGGTCAAACGGCAATTTCACAGGGGTCGCCAAAGCCCTCTCTCAACCCCCCCCCCACGTCTTCTCTCACCCTCACCCTCTGTCTCTGTTGGATCGCCGTTCGCCGTTCGCTTACCCCGCCCACTCCCAATCTATTGCTACCTCCTAAGTCCCAGCTGATGGCTAGAGGGAAACAAACCGTTTAAATTCTTGCCGCAGGGCTTCAAAGGGCCACCCTACAGCTGATCAATGTTAAAAGAAAACAAATGAGAAGATCAATGCCTGCAAAAATAGAAAAAAACAGCCCCTTTAAGCTTCAGCATAGGTTAATTACCATAAGTTGATTTGATCAGCCTCCCGACTCTCAGCTGATTTGCTCTCAGCTGTTTTACGGAGGGCTCTGTTGCTAGCTGCAAAGAGAGGAGCAGGTTTTTTTTCCCCCAGCTATGCTGAAAAACAAAACTGAAAGTAAAGCAGGGTCTTTGCTGCAACGTGACAAAATGAGGTAGAGAGAGATTTCTTTTTCTTTTTCCTCACCAAAAAAGGTAGGTGCAAAACTGCAAACAATGGGAAATTTAGGGCAAAAGAGGAGGTTCAAGATTTTAAAACACAAAAGAAAAAAAGCTCTATTTAACTAGGGAATTGTAATAATTGAGATACTATTAATTGTATATTGTGTTGAAAGCAGAAATGGTTAAGTTGTGGTTTGGAGGAATATATGGGGGAAATTATTTGGTTTATTATTATTGGTAAATATAATTAATTGATTTGTAAGAAATTGGATTACATGGAAATAATTGGAATATTCATGTTCATATTGATTAATATATAAAAAAGATAGTTATATAACTAATTGATTTATATTAAAATGTTGAATTTGTATTAAACAACTATATTACATAATTACATAATTAACCAATGTGAGGATGGATATAAAAATAGATGACAATGGGAAGGGGTATAATATAGAATAGAAGGGAAAAATTGAATTTGATTAAGATTAGAGATGAGGATGAAGGGTAATATTGGTTTTTTTAAAAAATGGATGAGGAATAAATATGGCAAAAAGGAAATATAGAAATTGTAAATTTAATTGAAATGACTAAACACTGTTTAAATTTGTGAACCGGCCAAATATTCTGTTCAAAGAAAATACATTGTATGTTTGTATGTGTGTTTCTAATTATTGTTATTTATTCATATTTGTTCTCTTTTATTCTTTAAAGTTTAACAATTCATTCTTTATCTTAATATCTTTATATTTGTTTGGTGTTGGCTTTCTTCCCTTTCATCTTTTTTATTGTACAGCAATCTTTCTCCTCAAACCTACCACCCCTCTCTTTTCTTTCCTTCTTACTTTCTCTTCCCCCCCCTTCTTCTCCTTCCTACTTCCTCTTCCTTTCTCCTTCTCCTCCTCTCTTCCTCCATCTCTCTCCTACTCTAATTTCCCTTCCCTTCCTTCATCCCTCTCTATTGCTATATCCTTTTATGCATATGTACTACTCAGAAGGCTGAAAAAGTTATTTTTGATTGGCCTCGCACTTTTGACCAGTCCTCGAACTTACAACTGTCCTCACATTTTACGTTTTTGCCCTATCTTGTCACCATGGTGAAGAGAAGCAGTTGTGAAATGAGTGACACGGTTGTTAAGAATGCTACAATGGGCATGATGACCAGTTATAAGTGCGAAGACCGGTCAAAAGTGCGAGGACCTGTCAGAAATCACTTTTTTCAGCCCTCTAGGTAGTCCTTTTGTGCACATGGACTACTCAGAGGGCTGAAAAAGTTATTTTTGACTGGTCCTCGCACTTTTGACCAGTCCTCGAATTTACGACTGTCCTCACATTTTACGTTTTTTGCCCTATCTTATCACCATGGTGAAGAGAAGCAGTTGTGAAATGAATGACATGGTTGTTAGGAATGCTGCACGGGCATAAATGTGAGGATGGTCAAAAGTGCGAGGATCTGTCAGAAATGACTTTTTTCAGCCCTCTGAGTAGTCCCTATACACATAGCCACCTGGTCACATGACCAGCTAGCCACGCCCACCCAGTCACATAACTTCCAAGCCACATCCACAAAATAAGCCACGCCCACAGAACCGATAGTAAAAATTTTTAGAACCCACCCCTGGGTGGGGGTCACCACAACATGAGGAACTGTATTAATGGGTCGCGGCATTAGGAAGGTTGAGAACCACTGCTCTAAACTCTATATGTATTATGTTACTCTCTGCAATTCTATCCATATTGCTATATTTTTCTTTTTTGTATTTTTTAATAATTTTCAATAAAAAAAATTTTTTAAAAAAAAAAGAAGATTGAAGGTGTAGCAACACAGTCCTCCTGAAGGCCCCTGGTGATGTGGGTCCAGGAGCTCTGAGAATAAAGCATAAGGCAGGTCATCACCACCACCATTACTCATCACCCAGAGAGAAAGAAGTAGGAGAACCAGGGGTGGGTTCTAAATTTTTTTACTACCGGTTCTGTGGGCGTGGCTTATTTTGTGGGCGTGGCTTGGGGGTAATGTGACTGGGTGGGTGTGGCCAACTTTTTTTTTTTTACTTTTAAAAGCATTTTTTCTACAACCTTAAGAGGTTGCAGAAAAAAATGCTTTTAGAAGCCTCTGACGATCAGGCAAATCTGCTGGGATCGCCAGAGGCTTTTAAAGGGATTTTTTTTCCTACAACCTCTTTGGCTGAAGAGGTTACAGAAAAAATGTTTTCAGAAGCCTCTGAAGATCCCAGCTGAGCTGCGCGATCATCAGAGGCTTTTTTTTTTAACTTTAACTTGCTCATAGTAAAATGAGCAATGATTTTAGAGTCCCAATTTTATTGGGTTTATTTCATTTATAACTGCTGGTATATACTGCTGGTCCTCTCCACCCCACCCCCATGTTCCATTTGTCGCCCTTTCTGTACCATGTGTTGTTTTGTGTGCATAGTATTTGTTTACACATAGTAAAACATCAGGTGATTGCTTCAAGGATTCCGCAAGGATTTTGTAGTGCAGTTTGCCCAGCAGTAAGGACAAAGTGGGCTGCATACTTTAATCCCATTGAACAGTTTTCAGGGATTGCAGTTTTCAGTATAAGAAAATAATGCCAGGTCATGCTCTTAATTTAACTCAAAATGAATACTTGTTCTGTTAATAATAATGTTTTGTTTGATTATGGATGGTTTGCATATAGACGTGATGTGCAATCTGAGTCCCCATATACTGCATTCCTGGCAGACAGCCATCCAGTCTCTGTTTAATCAACTCAAGTAAAGGACATTTCCCAAGACAATGAGTTCCACTCTTGAACAGTATTTAAAGTTTAGTTGCTTCCTTCTGTCCAATTAAATTCATTTTCTGTGCAAGTGAACCACTTTATTTCCCATCCAATCTTTTGAACAGGTCTACCAGGTCTACAATAAGTGTTCAGATATGTGAAAACACCTGTCATGATTTCTCCATGCTTATTAATACTATTTCTCATACATTTCTCCTTTTTGGACCCTCATCATTTTGGTTGGCCTCCCGTAGATCCACTCTAGTTTTTCAACATCCTTCCTAAGCTTTGTGCTTTTATTTGTTCATTTGTTATCTTTCTTGATTTGCTCTTCTTTTTCTCAGACTATTGCCTACATGCCACATGGCTAAATTCAGCTGGAATCCATACATTTTACTTCACAAAATGTCTATGTCCTTCCTAAAATGTCCAGAGCTGGATATAATATTTAAGTGGATACAATATTTAGACCACTAAAGAATAGGGAAGTGGATATCTTCATATACAGTATTACTATGTATAAGTCTACAAGTAATAAAGGAGAAATATGCAATATATTATTATGGGGCATATTATTTAATTACAGGTAGGCTTTGACTTAAACCATTCACTTAACAATCATTCAAAGTTACAACAGCACTGAGAAAAGTTACTTACAATCGATCCTCACACTTATGACCATCACAACATTCTTATAATCACAGATCAAAATTTGGGTGTTTGGCAACCAGCATGTTTTTACACCTTTGCAGCATCCTAGGGTAAACTGACAAACATACCGCTTAAATTAAAAAGAGCACAAGTATGTTTCATATTGCATTTCTACCGTGTTTCCCCGAAAATAAGACCCTGTCTTATATTTTTGAACCCTGAAATAAGCGCTTGGCCTTATTTTGGGGGGAGGTCTTATTATTTTGGGGCACTTGGAGCAAGACAGGGGTCCTCTTGCTGTCTTACCTGATTTCCACCTCTGTCTCCCTAACTCTAACCCGAGGAAATGGCGGGGACCAGCTGCACATACGCTTAAATATTTTTGGGGAGGGCTTATTTTCAGGGAGGGCTTATTTTAGCACATGCGCTCAAAAGCCCGATTGGGCTTATTATCCGGGGAGGTCTTATTTTCAGGGAAACAGGGTATTAACAGCTATGGAACTTATTAGGACTGGCTTCTCTATAATAAAGCAGCTTTCAATAATTTCATATCTTCCCTTTTCCCATTGTGATCTTAAATTGCATGCAAAATATTTTCCAGGACGAACCAATTTAATGGCTTACTAACAATTAATAAACCTGTCTATCAATCAGGAAATAGAAAACAGATTTTTTCTTCTTCTATCCACACCTCCTATTTCAATTCACCTAATGAACTGAGGAAAATCAAGGCACTAGCAAGACAGTCTGATTATTTAGACCTGGTTATCTTTGAGACCGCCTGCTGCTACCAATAACCTCCCATCGACCCATGCGCTCTCACAGAGAGGGCCTCCTCGGGGTGCCATCAGCCAAACAATGTAGGCTGGTGACCCCCAGGGGGAGGGCCTTCTCTGTGGGGGCACCTACCCTATGGAACCAGCTGCCTCCAGAGATAAGGAGAATCCAAGATCTTGGTGCCTTCCGCCGTGCCCTTAAAACTTTCTTTTTTCAGCAAGCCGGGCTGGTTTAACATTTTTAAATATTTTAATTGGTTTGTCTTTTTAAACTGGGGCCAAATTAATATATATTCTTTTAATTGTTTTTAATGTTTGTATTGTATATTTTTATCTGGCTGTACACCACCCTGAGTCTCTCGGGAGAAGGTGCGGTATATAAATTCAAAATAAAATAAATAAATTTGTAAGATTGCTTCCCATGCTTCCTGTACTATGTCAGTATTTGCATGGGTACAATGGGTGATGAATGCAGAAGCTGTCAGTCTGCTGGTCCTGTGATGACTAAAATTCTTTGCTGCTTATACAAAGAGATCATCTCACCCATAGCGCTTTGCTGATCGATGGCCAGAATGTGACCTAGAAACTGGATCATTGCCTCCAAAGCCTATCCTATCCTGTCCATATGATCAGCTGTTGTCACTCCCCAAATCTGTTTCACATGAACCATGTTCTAAAGCATAGGGTGTAGCAACTGTAGTTCCAAGTAGGTAACACCTGGTTAACCAGAGTTCCAAATCAGATTTATCAGTGTTCTCATACCTCCATTCTGCTGTATGTACTTTTCCATTATTGTTTGTCAAAGTAAGATAACATTCCTGTGGAGTAGAGAAAAAAATCCTGTTTTTCCCCCAGATAGAGTCATAGCTCCAATGTGAGATGCTAATTAGCTCCTCTGAGAAAAAAATCTTATATTCTACTAGCCAATTTCATATCAAAGGAATTAAAGGCTATTTCAGTAAGAAGAAAGCTGGCGGGGGGGGGGGGAATTGAACAAACTCAAAAGAAAGAGTGTAGAGAAGAGCAACAAAGATGATTAGGGGACTGGAGGCTAAAACGTATGAAGAATGGTTGCAGGAACTGGGTATGCCTAGGGTTGCCAGGTGTCCACTATTTGAGCGGACAGTCCACTTTTTTCACATTATGTTTACTATTTTTTTTCACAAAATAGTGGACATTTTTTTTTATTCAAAAGCTTTATGATGAAATGGTACGTAAGTTTTGCGAGTCAGAATTCCATGAAGTTTTGCGCCATGTTCCAACACGTTGGTTAAGTTTGTTTAAAGCGGTTGAAAGACTTCTTTTAAACTGGGTACCTCTAAAATCGTATTTTATTTCTCTTGGATCTGATGAGTGCCATAAAGTTATCTGAAACCTTATTTCAGATCAGGAAAATGAACTCGCAAAGGACGATGAACCAACAATTTCAGAATTATATTTATATTTCACGCACTTCTTCATGTCAATAATGCAAGACACCCTACTGAAGCTGGAAAGCAAGAAAATTCTTGCATGTGATCTTCACATTATCATGTGTAAGCTGCATGATTCTTTGCAAAAAAAATACGATGAGCAGTTTTTTGGAATGAAAGTTTTATTTGCCTTACGTAAAAAACATTTGCCTGAGAATGCCATGCAAAAGTTCAAGAAAGAAGCCATCAACGTGTATCAAAGAGCCATTGTGTACATAGAAAAGTGGTATAATTTCACCGATTCAGTATATGAGACGCTAAGTTGTTTCAATCTAATTGATCACAATAATCCTCCAACTTTAGAAGAAATGATGAACATCTGGTTATTATCACCATGGCGAGAAGAACTTCCACCCAACACTCTCTTCGATGAAATTTCTGCCTTAGAAGAAGTTTATGTTCATCTGCAGGGTGATTCATCCCTTTTTTTTTTTTAAATTTGATTTATATGCCGCCCTTCTCCGGAGACTCAGGGCGGCTTACAATGCGTTAAGCAATAGCCTTCATTCTTTTGTATGTTTTATACAAAGTCAGCTTATTGCCCCCACAAACTGGGTCCTCATTTCACCTACCTTAGAAAGGATGGAAGGCTGAGTCAACCTTGAGCCTTGGAGAGATTCGAACCAGCAGAAATTGCAGGCAGCTGTGTTAATTACAGGGTGCACTAAACCCCTGTACTATCAAGGCTCTTAATAATATATCCCTTGATAAGTGGACGTACTTTTTCAAGAAAGAGCCAGCTCCGAGTTTACTGAAACTGTTCCAGTATTTTGCATTAATTCTGGTATCAAATGCAAACGTTGAACGAATTTTCAGCGTCATGGGAAATTTGTGGACTGACGAACGTAACCGACTGCTTGTACCATCAGTTCGAAGTGAACTTTGTATATTTTTTAATATTTCTCAACGTTGTACTGAAATTAAAGAATTATTCCTTAAACACAAAGAATTGATCAAAGCTGTGTAGTCAAATAAAAAATACACACGACAGCAAAGTAAAATGTAATTTAATATTTTACATATTATTATAATATATTTGATGTTTTGAATTTTAAGTAAAGTTTTGAAGTGATTATTTTAATGCGTGTTAAAATGTTTGTAAGAAAATATATAATTTAATTGTAATTTTTTTTATTTTTTTACTACCTAACCCACCCACCCACCCCCCCGCTTGTCTGCTATTTTTTGGAAGCAGACCTGGCAACCCTATGAAAAGAAGGACTAGGGTAGACATGATAGCAGTGTTCCAATATCTCAGGGGTTGCCACAAAGAAGAGGGAGTCAAGATATTCTCCAAAGCACCTGAGAGTAGAACAAGAAGCAATGGATGGAAACTAATCGAGGAGAGAAGCAACTTAAACTAAGAAGAAATTTTGTGACAGTTAGAATAATTAATCAGTGAAACAACTTGACTGCAGAAGTTGTGAATGCTGCAACACTGGAAATTTTTAAGATGTTGGATAACCATTTGTCTGAAGTGATGTAGGGTTTCCTGCCTGGGCAGGGGGTTGGATTAGAAGACCTCCAAGGTCCCTTCCAACTCTCTTATTCTATTTCTAAATAATATCATCATTGTAATAAATATTAAAGTATACTTTGAAAATGCCAATTAAAAACTAAAATAGCTTATGAGACCTGATCATGGCTTCAGGGCTTTAACTTTCTTAGCCAAACATTCTGCTTTCTCCTTTATATGTGCATGCTAAAACAAGTTAAAAGAATGAGCTGTTACAAATTATCATACATATCATACACAATAATTGTCCCTCTTGGGGCTTTGTATAACTTGCTTTGCAACTTTTAGGACAGGAAGTTGGGTTATGTAATTCTCAACAGAAACAAGGAGATTAAAAACAGTCAAGATTTGATCAAGGATACAAAGGTCATATTTAGACAATCATGTATCTGACTGTCTGACTGTTACAAACACAGTCTGAATGTGACTGTTATTACACCCTACTCCTATTTTTACAAACACACACACACCAAAAAATCAATGAAACCAGTGCAAGAGCCAGTTTAATCTAGTAGTTAAGCTGTGGTATAGAAACCAGGAGATAGTGACTTCTAGTCACACCTTAAGCAAATCAGCTGGATGACTTTGGACCAATCATTGTCTCTCAGCCAAACTCTCTTCACAGGGTGGTGTTGTGGGAAAAATGGGAAGAGGAAAGAGTAGTGGGTATGTTCTTCACTGACTTATTTATGGAAAAAACAGTAAAAGTGAGATTTAAAAAATATAAACAAAATCTTGCTGAAGAACTCACTTTTGTTGCTAACCAAGACCACGTGAACTCTGGGTGGATGAGTAAGGAATAAGCTTCTGAATGCATAAAGAATACCCCAAAATGCAGTTGCAACTTGCCCTGATATAACAGTAAACTAGGATAAAACAGGTCCTGTTCCTTTTTGGCCAGCCAAAACATTTTAGCTCTCCCCTCCCTGAGTTTCATGCACCAATTGATTATGTCTACTTAGCTTGGCAGACCTGTGCATTTTTCCTGAGGGATGGATTGGGATTAAGGTTATGGATAAATGATTTACTTTTGTGAATTTATGTACGATGCCATAATCACAACAGGGGTATTGCAACAATGTCTGCAGTAGGCAAGAACTTTTCAGACATGAGATTTTAATATTTGGTGGCAGACAATAAAAGCAATAAAGCTGTGTTTTTCAACCACACAATCAGAACTAAAACCTATGAAGATCAGCTGCAGGATTTGGGTTTGGCTAGTCTAGAGAAAAGAAGGACTAGGGCAGTAGTGGGTACTTTTGTATAAACCTGCTTAGTAGGGCGTTCGGCCCCCCTAAGCGGTGTTCTTTTTTATACAAAGTCAGCTTATTGCCCCCACAAACTGGGTCCTCATTTTACCTACCTCGAAAGGATGGAAGGCTGAGTCAACTTTGAGCCTGGTGAGATTAGTGTCAATTTTTCCCAAAGATGGACCAAATTTTATCCTATCTTACTACTTTATCCGTTATTTGATCCTTTTAAGTATATATTTCTTTATATTTGTTTTACATCATCTTTATCGTTAATCATTTTTCCATTGTTTTCCATTCCAAAACAATACAATTCTTCCCATTTACTTTTATAACCCCCTTTGTAAATAAACCTAACTTCCATTTCAAATTCATTTCAACTTTCCCCTTCAAATAATTCCTTCTTTATAATTTAATTTTTACAGTCCCAGTATTAATACAATTTCTATACACTTTCAGGTTTACAAAATATACTTCATCTTATTCAAATACTATAATCATCAATATTACGTCTATCATAATTATTTATACGACTATTATTATACTTGTATATAATTTTCCCTTCTAAATAAATAATTTTATCTCAAATCAGTTATGTTGTCAGTTAAATTCAATTTTAACAATCCCAATATTTTTAATTTTATTCATTTCCATTTCATTTAAATTTCAATATTTTAATCCCTTAAATATATCCGCCACCAGAAACAATACAATGCTTCACTTTTGTTTTTATAATTCATTTTATATAATTCAATTTTTACCATCCCAATAATTTCCCCTTAAATAAATCATTTTATATCAGATCAGATTTCCATTTCATTTACCAAATCTCCTCTTATTCAAATAATATAATCACCAATATTAATCCTAATACTATTGTTAATACAATTATTACTTTATATATATTTCATATTTCCCTTCCTCCTGTCCATAAATTACTCCCTTTAACCATTTTCTCATGATCCATCTAATATACCACCCATTTTCTTTTTTCTTTTTCTTCTTTTTATAGTTATCCTCTCTTTTATTCTCTTCTGTTCTATTCCCCTTTTCTCCTCTTACCTTTCTTGTTTCCCCATTGTTAATCCCAATGTAATCATTAAAAAAAAACATTTGTCACCTAGAGTGCCCTCTCATCTGATCTATCCTTTTTTCCTCTCTGCTTCTTTCTGACCTCTCTATTTTTAGCACTGTTAATCCCAGTGTAATCATTGAAACTATTATTCACTCTCTCTTTTTCATTGCTATTCCCAATGTAATCATTTAATTTTTCATCAGTGTCTTTGTCTTCAATATTATTTTCTTGCTTCTCATTAGTAGCTTGTTCATCCCATTGATTATGCCCCAGAAAAATTCTTGATTTTTCTCTGTCCACATCAAATGATAAACATACCATTTGGACCATCTCAATTAGTTCTTGCCATATTTTGATGTCCTAGTTACTTTTTAACTCCAATTTAAAGTTCGTTGTTTTCCACCCCTTATATTATCAATGTTCAGTTGTTGAAAAGACAAACAAACCCTCCTTACATTTCCCATGTTTAGTATTCAATGTAGTACTTTTTTTTCTGCCAGTAGATGGCTCTCTAGATCCACAAGTTCCAATTCAACAATTTAACAAAGTATCCAGTTTTGTATATTGAATCCAATTAACTTTCTTTCTTTCTCTTCTAAGTTTTTTATATTTTCCAATTTCCAACTTTACATTCCAGTTCAAGTTCAATTTAAAATCTTTAACAGGGCTTTTCTATTGTGGGTTTTTCTTTATTCTTTAATCTTCCTTTAAAGTTCAACATTTTCCTTACAGTTTATATCCAATCCTATTCCAAAAGTATTTTCTTTTGGGTTTCTTTTTCTTGTAATGAATTTAGTCTCTCCAAATTCAGTATCCCTATTTAAGATTTAAACATCAAATCCATTTAGGGCTTTAGTGTTTTTTACTTCTGCTTTCTCTCTTCTCTGTTGATTAACTTCCCCCGATGCTATTTAGCTGCTGTTTCCACACCAGGATAACTTTAAAAATTTCCAATTTTTTTTTCTTTATTACCTGTGAGTTGGCCAATCATTCACCTGGTACCAATACTTCGTCCAAATCCTCACTCCTGCACAATTCTTATTCCGGATGCCCCAGCTTCATGGTGGTCGCAATGACTGCCTCCCCCTGCTGTCAGATCGAAAAGTTTTCTCTGGCTTTCCGAGGAACTTGCCTGTTCCTCTTTAGCCATCCGAGATGCCTCTCCTTCTTCACCGTCCCTACAGGACAGTTTTGGTCCGGAGACCCCCAGACAGCAGTTTGTCTGGCTGAGTTTTCACCAGGCTTGTTAGAACCTGGTATTTTCCCAGCCAGTCTTGCCACGATGCTTCCAGTCTCCCTGATTCTTGTTCTCATTCATCTGGCAGCTGCTGCATAATTTCCTGTGTTTAACTTTGCATGAATGGCAGTAAAAGTCTGCTATTTATAGCTATGTTAATCTAACATTCCAGTCTGAAGGCCAGCATTACCATTTTATTTTGCCTCCCCCATCCTCAAGTGGTGTTTGTATGTTTGCTTGTTTTGGCCAATGATACTTTTGCAAACCTTTGTGTTCCTTTAAGCTTGCTACTATCTTCCTTTTGTGTGACAATTGCTATTCTGCTACATAAAAACTGGCACTTAGAGATTATGAAGTATTATATGGCCTGTAATTTCCCTTCTCAACAAGGTTGGCTAAGAGCAAGAGATTAAGCAATAAGACTTACTTTCATCCACACCTGTAAATTTTTACATATACTGCATAGGCTTCTCAAATAGTGCATTATAACCTTTGCAGTTTTTTCTTCTAATCCAGTTAATCATGGCTTCTGGCAATATCACTAACTGAGACATAACTTTTTGTGGGACACACTGTTCTCATAAGATGTATTGCGTATACATCTGATATATAGTATCACACACTCACACAACTTCTCTGTAGCAGAATTTTCAAAGTGCAAAAGTTAATGTTACATCAGTGTAAGCAAAAATTGAACCATAAATCCCAACAGAATTGTAGTAGTATTTTTTCTCATCCAGCTAATTTCTGAAATAAAGAGGACCGTGTTGATTTCTATGTTCATATAAGCCTGGTTGTCTAATTAATTGCCCAAGGTTGTTTCAGATCCAGAGAAAAGGGTCCTTGCAGATAAGGGACAACTCGCCTTTTTAAAATTCTGAATGTTTCCACTATTGTTCTTGAGGGACAAAAATCCTACACTTTTTCAAAATTTTATTTGTAAAATGGAATTTTGGACTCCATTTCAATATCCACCGGGAGAATCAAAATTTGGGGTAGGGAGAGCCAATGTTAAAAAGATCAGAAGTGCACTTTTTCAGTACACCATTAATTGGTATGGATGGCAATTGATCAGATCGCAATAGGGAAAAGATGGTTCCAAACTTTCTCTTCACTCATCATTTCCAAGATAATATGCACAGGGGTGTCTGCAAACTGTGGTAAACAAAGTCAAGTTTGTTGTCCACAACAGTGCAATCAAAGGATCTACATAAAAACTAGACAGAGCTTTGCCTGTGATCATTTCTTCATTTTTTGGACCATACCATGTGGACATTCCTGACGCATATTCATTCATTTTCTTTCAGATCATTTTTGGGTTTTCATTCTAGGTAATCCTGCCCCAGATCCTGAGAAAATAACTTCATCAGAATTATGGATAGGAAGATTAATTTAGAAAACACTTATATAAGATAGCTGTCATGGTTCCGACCAATGCCCTAATTAATTAAATCATGAAATTCGACCATAACATGCCTTTTGTTTTCTAGCCAGTAATACAATGCCCAACAGCTAATAAACCTAAATGTGAAATTAAACAACTATTCCCAAAAGTAATTGGTTCAGTAGAATGGAATTGGCATTAATGTTCCATATATACTGTAGGCAGCTGTCAGAACCTCAAGGCACAATAGTTGATGCCTGGCCTGGCTTTTTTTTTTTTTTTGCCTTAGCTGATCTCAGATATACTCAGCAAACTGGAACCTGCTTAGTACCTGGCTGAAAGATCATTTGGGCATATCAGGGCTGCAGACTCATCTGGGAAGTCACAACCCTCTTCCATTGGGAAGTCAGGAATCTACTCTATCTGAAGAGTGCCAAGCTGCAACCAGATTTAGCTAGCCTCTTTACTCCATCCTCTCATCTCTGTGACCCTATTTCTGGCCTCAATTTCCTAGTGCCATTTGGAGCAGTGTTGCTACAGCTATATAAATCCACTGGAACATAGACAGTATGTGGCTCTTGGTCTGCTCCAATTGAATTTTGAATTATTTTATTTCAACTTTCCTGATCAAAGAAGGACATTATTTTTCATAAAAATATCTATCCATTTACATAAGGAATAATGCACACGGATATTGCACCATAATTATTATAGAGGATGATTTTTCTACTAATTTCATGGATTTTTATATACCTGCATAGACGGAACATTTATGCTGAGAAAGGAAATGCCTATGAGGACTTATCAGAGCCAATTCTCCTTTTAGTCTGGAAAAGCTGTCTGGAGTTTGGTGACTACTTTTACTCCAATCTACAGCCAAATCATATTGGGCAGATGGGAGAGAAACAGGAACATGATTTTAAAAAATGGTTGGATTAATTTGCATGCTCCCGAGCTAAAAACACAAGTCTTGGCTGTCTTGAACAAATGTCTCTTCATGCATACATGTATTTCACACACCTGCTGGTGTTGTAGTTGCTAGCTGTTGTAAACCTGCAAACATAATTTCCACCCTCATAGGATTAGTTTTCCTTTAAATGGGGGCATCAGATGCATGAAGCTCCACTTTGAATATTGTGCCATAATAATGAAATATATGGCAATGAAGTGTCCTGTAAATAGTGCAGATGAGATACTACTTTCAAATAGTAAGATTAATCCTCCTCCACAATCCACCTCCAATGGCAGTTCTCCTGATCCGTATCTTCAAAATGATGTACATCATACTTCCATGCTCTGGATTCCATGTAGAGGAGGTTCTTCAAAAAGCAGCACCTCATTAACTATGTTATAGAAAAAAGGCTGCCTCTTATATTTTCTGAAACCTGTTTTCAGAATTGATCCTGAAACACAGCCCTAATCTATACCTCTTCTACCACTTTGTCAACTGTGCTATTACTATCAAGGTACAAAGAGCTACAATTTGAAGGGCAACAATGGGCCAGCTCCCATTGCATTCAGGCTGGCACCCCAACTCCTCCAATCCACATAACAGCCCCCTACTAACCAGAACATTATAGTTCAAATGCCTCATTTAATTTTAAATGATGCAAAACGTAGGACAGTTCCTCCTTTATTCTCATGCTCACTGCACCGTGATCAATTAATCAGAATAGAGCTGGAAGGGACCTTGGAGGTCTTCTAGTCCAACAGCCTGCTCAAGCAGGAGACCAGTGACTGTCCAGTCTCTTCTTAAAAACATCCAGTGATGAAGCACCCACAAGGTCTGAAGGCAAGCTGTTCCACTGGTTAATTGTCCTCACTGTTAGAAAGTTTCTCCTTAATTCCAGTTGCTTCTCTCCTTGATTAGTGTCCATCCATTGTTTACTGTCCTGTTCTCTGGTGCTTTGGAAAATAAGTCCATCCCCTCCTCTTTGTGGCAGCCTCTCAAATACTGGAATAGTGCTGTGCTATAATGTCTCCCCTAGTCCAATGGTGGGTTTCTACCAGTTCGTCCCGGTTCGGCTAAACCAGTAATGGTGGCGGCAGGAGGCTCTGTCCACCTGCCCAGACGTCATCACAGATGCTCTGTGCATGTGCAGAAGGTTCGTGCGCGAGCAAAGAGAGCATGCACGCTCCCAGTTCTGAACCGGTAGCAGAAGTAAGAGGAACCCACTA
Organism: Pantherophis guttatus; assembly: GCF_059756535.1. Classification (NCBI taxonomy): domain Eukaryota; kingdom Metazoa; phylum Chordata; class Lepidosauria; order Squamata; family Colubridae; genus Pantherophis; species Pantherophis guttatus. The sequence continues at coordinate 111,621,278 of NC_142063.1, read as the reverse complement.
CTGCCCTAGTCCTTCTTTTCTCTAGACTAGCCAAACCCAAATCCTGCAACTGATCTTCATAGGTTTTAGTTCTGATTGTGTGGTTTAATAACCTGGCTCTTATTGCTTTTATTGTCTGCCACCAAATATTAAAATCTCATGTCTGAAAAGTTCTTGCCTACTGCAGACATTGTTGCAATACCCCTGTTGTGATTATGGCATCGTACATAAATTCACAAAAGTAAATCATTTATCCATAACCTTAATCCCAATCCATCCCTCAGGAAAAATGCACAGGTCTGCCAAGCTAAGTAGACATAATCAATTGGTGCATGAAACTCAGGGAGGGGAGAGCTAAAATGTTTTGGCTGGCCAAAAAGGAACAGGACCTGTTTTATCCTAGTTTACTGTTATATCAGGGCAAGTTGCAACTGCATTTTGGGGTATTCTTTATGCATTCAGAAGCTTATTCCTCACTCATCCACCCAGCTTCTCCAAAAGACTGTTTAGAACAGTGGTTCCCAACGTGGGGCCCACCCCCACAGGGGGACAATCTGATTTTTAATGGGGGCAATTAGAAAATGAGCTATCAACTTAATTTTTGAAAGCCCGCTAATTGTTCTTATATATTTGTGATGAAACAGCTGTGTTTCATTTACCTATTGTTGTCTTTGTTAAAGTGCATTTCCTAGGGTCTGGTCTGAAAAGGATATCCCAGCTGGGGGGAGGAGGGAGCAACTACCAGCCAATCGGATATGTTCCCACTAAGGATCACGGGACTGGCAGAGTCTCTCTCTCCCTCTCTTTCCTGTGGGCTTTGCTGCTGGGTGGTTGCAGGGAGAGCCGCTCTGTGGGGAGACAGAGTGGATGGCTGCTGGGGGAAGCCCAGCAGTGAGGATACAGAACCAGGACCCAAGTTTAAGTAAGAAATTGTTAGATTTACAGTTTTTTTTAGTCTGTATTTTCCCAGGCCGTGTTTTACAAGACTTTTCCTCTCAGAGCAATCAGGGGCTGGGACACGCATGCGTAGGCTTTGCCAGGCCTGTGTGAATCACCTCCACCTACTGAACTGCCAAAGCTTTTCCCCACTAAGCTGCAGGCTCAAACCGAGTGAGCAAGTAGGTGGTTGTTGTTGTTGTTAGTTGCGAAGTCGTGTCCGACCCATCACGACCCCATGGACAATGTTTGTTAGATCAGGCGCAGGGAAAGAAGACGCGACCAGCGTTGGTCCATTCAGCACTTTATTAAGTACAGGAAAAGACTGGTGGCTCCGCCGCCAGAGCTCTCCTTTTATGCGCTCTGGCAAGTCGCACCGCCCAGAGACAGCATTTCAAATATAATAGTGCAGATCAACTTATCTTTAAGATAAGATCTGAAAATAACAAAGGAATGGTACCTAAATTAACCTATTAACCTAAATTTGTATAGAAATATAACTGTTTAGCTAATCATGTTCTTCAAAGCTACATCCTAATCGATGGACATCCAAAATACCAACCCTAGCATTTATGTGCATCATCATGATTTTCAACACCTATTCATATCATTAGGTGTTGAAAATCATGGTGATGCACATTCTGTAAATGCTAGGGTTGGTATTTTGGATGTCCATCGATTAGGATGTAGCTTTGAAGAACATGATTAGCTAAACAGTTCTATTTCTATACAAATTTAGGTTAACATATTCAGAACAGACAAATATGAATGAGAAAGCAGTATGATGGAGATCTAGAAAAGAATAATCTTGGGCTGCACTAACTGAAGTATTGTGTTCCATCAGAAAGTAATGATTTCAAAGTACCACATTTCAGTTATAGTCCTCTTCCCTGGATGCTAAGATTTTAACTGTGATTTGAGTCCATGGTTTACAGGTTGCTTTTTCAAAATTGTGCACCCAACTCAGGCTGGATTCATATGGTGCCATCAAAATGCCACAAGAGGACTCCTAATTAAGCACTCATTATAATCCAAAATAAACAGAATCCAGCTGTTATTATTTATTTCAATGCTGAGAAAAGTTTTAATATGGTTATGCATAGATTTCTGAAGAAGACTACGGTTCCTCTGAATTTTCCAAAAGGTTGTACATTCTACGCTATTTCCAGATCATGAATGTTTATGCATGTGTGTTGTCTCTTTGTCATGGGAAATACAACACCATAAGATTTTGCTTTCCATTCATAAACTCCTTTTACTCATATGTTAAATTCATGTTTACAAATGTCTATTAATTACTAATCATAAAGAATCACTACATGACATTTGAAAAAATATATCATAGACACCTGCTTATTTTCCATTGCACGTGTCTCCTTGGAACATATACAACATTAGAACAGGATTAGTAGATATGGTATAACATACTTATGGATTCAGGCCTCTGTTCTCTCTAAAATGAAGGGCTAAGATACTAATCAATGATGTTGAGCATATTATTTTGTGTTATGTACTCTAATGGGTACAAAGATATTATATTTATCTCTGTTCTCTATATCTGTATCCAAATACTTCTCTGACATTTAATTAAATGGCCTTGGGGGGGAGGAGCCACAAACAGCTCTGTAATGAGAAAAACATCTCTTAATTGGCTTCACACAGAGAAATCTATGGACGACAAAAGAGAGGATTGGTAGAACAGTGGCCTCATTTTTTGATTCCACAATCAGCAAGATTACAAATTGGGTGGCTCTAAAAAGGCTGCAATGTGTTCACCTATCCGTTGAAAGTTGATCCAAGATGATGCAATATATTTTCTATTGGATGCCATGTCCTCATATCATCCTCAAACATTAATCACCACAGCATATGCAGATTATATGGAATGAGAGAACAAGCAGAAGAACAAGGCACAGATTATTAGCACATGGGTTTTCTTACCTCTTCTTTGTTCAATCGTCATGTTAGGATTTAATCTCTGGTTATCTTCTTTAAAATCCACACACAAGCAAGAAAATATGCCCACATTTGTTTCCTATAAAAGAGACTAAAATTCTTTATTAGGGAAGCTTTGTCTCTTACTAAAATCTCTGTAGGCCAAATATTTTTCACGGTCATCTCAGCAAGCAGATAGAAATCTGTAACAGGATCTCTCTCACTTTGTGTTATCTCAGGACTTTTTCTGATTTGCACTTAGCTATAGCACAAACTTGCTTTGACTTCATCTTCCTTCTGCTGTGTCTGCTTGCTCTGCAGCCCATGAATGAAGCAACCACAAGACACATGCCAGTCTTTTTTTAAAAAGTTTTTGGGTTTTTATTTTTAAAATATACATCAACATCAATACATGAACAGTGCGGCATCTGGGTATCATTCATTTTGGGACAAGAGGCAATAATGATATTAATAATACTTGTTACATTAATCAAATTTATGAAATGCTAGTATTAATATACACATTTGTTTTAAAGTAGTTATTCAATATTTCAATGTTCAATTTTAATGCCAATCACAATATTATTTGAGCTTACATAGCAATGCCATCTTTCAACCTCTAATCTTTCCCTCTAGTTATTGCTTTTATTGTATAAAAAATATGCGTGCTAATATTCCCTTATTTCTTATTTCTACCTCTATTCTGGCTTCTAATCAGCCCATCATTGCTGATTCTAGTGTTGACACACATGTTTATATTAAAATATAGTCCTTTATTATTTAATTATTCAATGTTTCAATGGACCATTCTAGTGCCAATCACCATATTATTTGAACATACATAATAATATCATCTTTCAATTTCTAATCTTTCCATCTAGCTATTACTTTATATAAGAGTGTGTATTCTTATTCCTATCTCTATTCTGGTTTTTAATCAGGCCATCCTTATGCTAAAAAAAAGAAAGAGTGAAAAAAATATTTCCTTTCTATCTATCATCTCTTGCCCATTTTGATACCTCAATTCTTATTCACTTTTTAACTTGCCTCCCATACTCCTCTCTTGGATCCTTATCTCTACCTACATCTACCTACAAAATGATAGTCTATTCCTTGCTCTGCAAAGCAAGTACAATGAGAAAGTACATTAACAAGGTTAGATGCAGTGTTTTAAACTTCCACTGATTTCAGGGAGAGAGAGAAGCATTTAGTTTTTCTTTTGAGCAACTCCAAATCCGAGAAGTCTTGCTTTTTCATGAAAGTTTTCAGTAATAGAGCCTGGTGGTGCAGCAGACTAAAACACTGTTATTAACAGTTATTAACTGTTAGATCCGGCGCAGGGAACAGAAGACTGGACCAGCTCGATACATTAAGCAACTTTTATTCATTACAAAGTAACGAGTCAAGACTGCTGGCGCGCTGCCGGAGCTCTCCTTATATTCGCTCCCGGCAGACGCACTGCCCCTTGACAGGGATTCAAATCTCCCGCCCGATGGCTGGCAGCCAATCAGGGCGGATGTCCTTATAAGGACATAACACTCCTCCCCCCTTAGTCCGAAATGTCAATCTCATTCACAAACGTTACGTAGTCGCGCAGGTACGCCGGACGCCTCGGCACCCTAGCTGACCTGCGCAGTCTCACTTCTCCTCCGTCTCCGGCCTGGAAGGACGGGGGTCTTTCGTCTCCTGGTTCCCTCTCCGGAACCGGGCTCGGTTCGGCTGTCGAGTGAGCGGGGCCACCCCCAGCGCCTCCGGCCGGACCGCAGACCTTGGATCGCTGGTCCTGGTGGTCTTCCTCCTGTCCTGTGGATCTCTCGCCTCGCCTCGGCTGCTTGGTTCCAACCCGGGAAGAGCGTCTGAGTCTCGGTAAGTCCATTCCTTGCTCTTCCCTGGTCTCCCGGGCGCTGTAGTTCGGTCTCGGTCCGGCTTGCTGCCGCTCGGGTGGCGGTTCCGCTCGGTTCGGGTGGTGCTGGCTCTCGTTGTTGTTGTTGTGCCGTCCGACCTCGCAGGAGTGGCGTTGGTCCCCTCGGTTGGGCTGGCGTCGGTCTACCTTGTCTGGCTGGCGGTGGTCGACCTGGTCGGGGTGTTGTTGCGGTGCTACCCCCGCGGGGCGGCGGAGGTCTCCCCTGCCGGGGTGGTGCAGGTCTCCCTGGCCGGGTTGTTGTCGACTTCCCCTTCCCCCTAGTCCCTGGTCTACCGTTGGTTGGTGCCTGGGGCCATCCTGGTCGGGGTGTCGTTTCTTGGCTGTCTCTTGTGATGGGCGGGGGTCCCCCACGTCGGTGGGTAGTGTGCCACCCTCGCCCGTGGGTCGCGGGTTGCCCGTCTTGGCTGGGTCCCGGTCTACTCGCCTTGAACTGCAGTCTCCCTGGCTGGGCTGGCATGGGCTGCTGTCACTGGTGGGGTGCGTTGCTCCTCCTCTGGGCAGGTCCCGGTCTACCTGCGGGCTTGGTTGGTGGTCCCTGGCCTTGCTGTGCCCGGTGCCCACCTGGCTGGGTTGTTGTTGCCATCCTCCGTGCGGTTGGCCCCGGTCTACCTCGCTGGGCTGCCGGCGTGACAGCATCTGGTAGTGGGCTGGGCCGACCTTGACGGGGTGGTGCTGCTCTGCCTCGCAGGGGTGTGGTAGGCCTACCTCGTCGGGGTGTCGTAGGCCTACCTCGCCGGGTTGTTGTAGGCCTACCGGGTCTGGGTGTGGTAGGCCTACCTCGTCAGGCTGGTTTTCATGCGCTCCCCCCCACCTTTTTCGGAGTTGGTCGATGTGACGTCTCGCGAACTGTCCATCTTCCAACTCGACGATGTATGATTTGGGGCCGGTTGTGCTGGCAATCTTCCCCTTCAGCCACTTAGGAGAGCCGCTGAAATTCAGCGCGAAAATTGAATCTCCGTTGCTGAAGGCGCGAAGCGGGCGGCTGGCGGTTGCGGTCACTTCCGGGCTGTATTGGGGGTGCAGCCGGTCCAAGGGTGACCTCAACCTTCTGCCCATCAACAGTTCGGCCGGGCTCTTGTGGGTGGTGGCGTGTGGCGTGATGTGCTGGGTGAGGAGGAAATTGTCTATGCGCTCTTGCCAGTCCCCCGGGCCCATCTTGGTGAGGGCCTCTTTGGTCAGTCGGACCATGCGTTCCGCTTGTCCGTTTCCGGCCGGCCTGTAAGGGGCGGACAGGGCGTGGCGGATGCCCAGTCCCGCCAGGAAGGATTCCATGGCCAAGGATGTGAGCTGGGGGCCGTTGTCTGAGACCAGCACATCCGGTAGACCATGAGTGGCGAAGAGACGGGGCAGGGCTCGGATCGTCGCGTCCGTTGTGGTAGATGCCATGGGCACCACCTCGAGCCATTTGGAGAAGGCATCTACCACGATGAGGAGGTGTCGCCCCTGCATCGGACCCGCGAAGTCAATGTGGACCCTCGACCAGGGGTTGCCGGGGGTCTCCCACTTCGCGACCTCGGATTGCGGCGGCACTGGGCGAACTTCTTGGCACGGGTCACATCTGGAGACCCATTGTTCAATGTCTTTGTCCATGGAGGGCCACCAGACATAACTCCGTGCCAGTGCCTTCATGCGGACGATGCCCGGGTGCCCCTTGTGCAAGGTCTCCAACGTTCGCCGTTGCAGAGTGCTTGGAATCAGCACCCTGTCTCCCCATAGCAGACAGCCCTTCATGGTGGACAGCTCCTCCTGTTTCCTGGCGAACGGGCTGAATCTTTCCTCTGGCTTCCCCGACGGCCACCCTCTGAGGATCCAGGATTTCACTGTGCGGAGTGTGGGGTCCTTTTGGGTGTGGATGACCACATCTGCGGATGACACCGGGCAGCTGGCGTCGTCATCAATGTGCAGTAGGTGGAGTGTGGGGGCTGGGTCTTCGACCGGCTTCTTCGACGGGCATCTGCTTAGGGCGTCGGCGTTTCCTATGGCTGTGCCTGGCTGGTGCACGAGCCTATAGGAGTAGCCCGCTAGGAAGATTGCCCATCTCGTCATTCTTGGGGACATGAAGGTCGGGGTTGGTTGGTCGCCTGCGAGGAGTCCCAGGAGAGGCTTGTGGTCTGTGACTATGGTGAAGCTTCTTCCGTAGAGGTATTCGTGGAAGCGCTTCACTCCAGCCACGATGGCCAGGGCTTCTTTGTCCAGCTGGCTATAGTTCCGTTCTGCGCCAGACATAGTCTTTGAGAAGTACGCGATTGGGGCTTCCGAGCCATTGGGCAGTTCGTGGCTGAGGACTGCCCCCACCCCATAAGGCGACGCGTCGCAGGTCAGTCTGATGGGGAGCGTCTCGCTGTACTGAATGAGGACGCTTTTGGACGTCAATAGTCCTTCTGATGGCCCGGAATGCCGCTTCCTCTTCCTGGCCCCACTTCCAGGAAGCCGATTTTCCCAGCAGGCGGTGGAGTGGCTCAGCAACTGTGGCTTTCTGTTTTAAGAAAATGGCGTAAAAGTTGAGCAACCCAAGGAAAGCCTGAAGCTCCGTTTTGTTTTTTGGGCTTGGAGCTTCATGGATTGCTTCCACTTTTGATTTGGTGGGGTGGATGCCTGTGCTATCAATGAGGAAGCCCAGGAACTCGACTTCCTGTACCCCTATGATGCACTTGTCCGCCTGACCCTCAAACCCTTGGCCTTGAACCGCTGCAGGACAAGCCTGAGCCTTTCAAGGAGTTGGGTTCTTGAGTCACCGGAGATGAGCACATCATCGAAGTAAGGCACCACCCCTGGAACGCCTTGGAGAAGGCGTTCCATCATGGATTGGAAGATGCCAGGGGCAGCGCTGACTCCAAATTGGAGGCGGTTGCATTTAAATGCCTCTCTGTGCGTGACAATTGTTTGAGCCTCCGCCGTTTTGTCATCCACTGGCAGTTGCTGGTAAGCCTGGGCCAGGTCCAGTTTCGCGAAAATTGATCCAGATCCCAGGGAATGCAGCAGATGTTGCACCACTGGGACTGGGTATGCGCTCTGTGCCAACGCCTTGTTGATGGTACAACGGTAGTCAGCACAGATGCGCACAGACCCATCATGCTTCAGTGGGGTCACAATGGGGGTCTCCCATGAGGCATGATCGATCGGTTCCAGGACGCCCTGGGCGATCAGCTTATCCAGCTGCTCATCTACTTTGGAACTCGGCGGGGCTTGAGCCTGATTGGGGTGATTCCCTTGTCCAGATTAAAGGAGATTTTCCTCCCCACAAATTTCCCCAGCTTACCATCGAAGACTTCTTTGAACTCTTCGATGATGGAGTCGAGTTCGTCCCTGCGGATCTCGTGGATGCCCTGAAGTGAAAGTCCCAGCGGCTTGAACCACTCCACACCCAACAGGTTCGGTCGGCTATGCTGCACAATGGTGATGGGTAGCTTTCCGTTGAAGTCGTTGTACTTCACCCGGATTGTGGCTCTGCCTAGGATTTCAATGGGGTTCCCGTTGAAGTCCACAAGTCTCGCCTTCGGGGTTTTCAGCTGGGTCCTTTTGTATGCCGGGTTCAGCTGCTGTAGGTGCTGCCAGTCCATGATGGAGTAGGCAGATCCGGAGTCTACCTCCATCTTGCACGGAGACCCCTCTGCTAGCAGCGTCACGTGGAACTTGGTGGTTCCCTCGTCGCTTGTGTGAGCAATGGTGGTGGTCTGGTGCACCGTTCTGTTGCGGGGATATTCCTCCTCCCCGCGCCGGGACTGGTTTGAGGACCGTTTGGATGTCCTCTGGTTATCTTTGCGATTTTCCCTGAATCGTGGCCTGGGTGGTTCCGGGGCTGGATCTGTGGCTCTGCAGGCCTCTGCGATGTGGCCCCTCTTCAGGCATCGGCGGCAGGTCGCGTCCCTCCATCTGCAGTTTGCCCTGGGGTGGTCGCCTCTGCAGCTGCCGCATCGCTCTCCCCGGTCGCCATGCTGTGGGTTTTCCCGCCTGGGGGGGCGGGACACCTTGTGGACGGCCATTTCCTCATCAGACTCGGATTGAGTAGTTGCCTCGTCTGATGAGGTCGGGCCCGACTTGTGGATCTTATGGATCCCCCTTGCTTTTACCATCGCGGCGGCTGCTTGCTCAGACGTTTCAGCCGCCGTTGCCTCGTCGAGGACATCTTTGAGCGGAATCTTCTTCCGGCTGAGGAACTTCTTCTGCAGCCCCACATCTCGCATTCCAAACACAATGCGGTCCCGGATGGCATTGTCCACATTGTCGAACTCGCAGTTGGCAGCGATTTGGCGAAGCGCTGCCACGAATTCCTTGATGGATTCACCTTCCCGCTGGTTTCTTTGCTGGAAGGTGAACCTGTTTGCGATGGGGGTGCCTGTAGGTGCATAGTGCTCCTGTAGGACTTCTTGCAGGTCGTTCCAGGACATCTCCTCGATGTCCCTGGGTGCCACGAGGTCAATCGCCATCTCCAGAACGTCCGATCCGCAATGAGCCAGGAAAAGGGCTCTTTTTCTCTCCTCATCGAGGTTCTGGTATCCATTGCCTCGCAGGAACTGCCGGAATCGGACCATGTATGACCTCCACTTCTCCCGGGATGGGTCGAATGGGTTCAGCGCGGTCATCGGGGCTTGCGGGGTAGCCATTCTGGAAGATCGCTGTGGTGTGGTGATTTTGTTCGGTGGGCGATCGTGCCAAGAGTCTTGTGAAGGTTCTTCTCTCTAGTCCTTCGTCGCCAGTGTTAGATCCGGCGCAGGGAACAGAAGACTGGACCAGCTCGATACATTAAGCAACTTTTATTCATTACAAAGTAACGAGTCAAGACTGCTGGCGCGCTGCCGGAGCTCTCCTTATATTCGCTCCCGGCAGACGCACCGCCCCTTGACAGGGATTCAAATCTCCCGCCCGATGGCTGGCAGCCAATCAGGGCGGATGTCCTTATAAGGACATAACATTAACATCAGCTGCCTGCAATTACTGCAAGTTCAAATCTCACCAGGCTCAAGGTTGACTCAGCCTTCCATCCTTTCTAAGGTAGGTAAAATGAGGACCCAGATTGTGGGGGCAATAAGCTGATTTTGTATAAAATATACAAAAGTATGAAGGCTATTGCTTAGCGCATTGCAAGCCGCCCTGAGTCTCCGGAGAAGGGCGGCATATAAATCAAATTTTTTTAAAAAAATTGAGAAGTGAGAAGTAAATAGTAACATTGAAATATATCACTGTCAAATATGCCTGTGAAAAACAGTGAACTTATTTTGTATGCCTGCTTTCTTTTTTGTAAGCTACTGAGGTTGTTATTCCACCAAAGTTTCCTACTTCTGTCTCATTTTCATCTTTACTTCTATTTGCCTTTACTTTGCTTTCCTAGAATGGTCATTTTTTTTAAAGGATACTTTGAAAGTGGAGAGATTTCAATGAATTGAAAGATTCTGAAATAGAAGCTGAAATGGAAACTGAAAGATTTTGAAATAGTTCCGAGTGACTATACAATTCTGACTTCTCAAGCTTTTTTTGTGATTTGTATACTTGAAGATAAATTCCTTGAAAATTATTTTATTTTAAGCAGTCCTCACCTTACAAACAAAACTGTGACTGAATCTTGATCATTGAGTGAAACAGTAGTTCAATGCAATGTGAAAGAACTGAGGTGGCGCAGTCGTTAGAGTGCAGTACTGCATCTACTTCAGCTGACTGCTAGTTCAGCAGATCAGTGGATCAAATCTCACCGGCTCAAGGTTGACTCAGCCTTCCATTCTTCGGAGGTGGGTAAAATGAGGACCCAGATTGTTGGGGGCAATATGCTATTTAGTATATTGTTTTTGGTGTAAGCCGCCCAGAGTCCTTGGAGAATGGGCGGCATAGAAATATGAATAATAAAATAAATAAATGACCATTGGCTCAATAACCACAGTCTTGGCACTCCTGGTTGCAGTCGTTAAGTGAGAATTTTGAGTCATTAAATGGACAGAGTCCCATGTAAGGAATATGGGGCCTCAGTGTGGTGGAGAAAGCCCTGGGAGGCCAGGCACAGTCTCTGTGTGTGTTGGAGGGATGCTGCAGTACATGTGGGAAGAATTTATAAATTTTATAACTATGTTAGAAATATTGTATAGGGAATCATATCTTAACTGACCCAGGTCTCCACAAAGTTATTAATTTACAGCCTCCAAAATCCTTTACACATAGTCAAACATAAAAATTAATTAAACACTCATTTTAAATTGTAAAAAAGCCACATTAAACTTAATTTACACTATGTAAACTTAATGATAACACTTATAGTTTAAAGGAAGCAATTCCATCATCACTTGATTTAATCAACTCTTTTTCCAGGTCAATAAGAAAGCTAAAAATAAACAAGGAAAAACAATTAAGAGACCGATTTAGAATGCTATCAAAATTGTTACAAGAACCTTCCCTATGTTGTAGTCTATCTTCCAGAGATTTTGACATTCTGGAAAATAAACTTCCTCCTTTCAAGTAGCACTATCAGGGTCTTTTTCTTTTGCCACTTGAAATCCAGACCAGGTTTTACTTCCAACTTACATTGCAAAGCTTCAGCTACCCCGCCTGCCCCCAAGCTGCTGCCGCCTAGGAATCTTCAACCATCTACCCAGCCCTCCAAAGCAGCCTAAGACTTCCATAATCTGGAAAACCTCAGTCACCCGTCTGGCCAAGCAACACTTAGAACTGCAGGGATGCTACACAATCATCATGGTACAACATAGGAAAACAAACCCATCAGAACTAGATTCAGCAGTCCAAATGCACTTAAAAGACAAAGCCCACTCTTTTGAAGACAGCAAAGTCCACATTTTGGACAGAGAGGACCGCTGGTTTGAAAGGGGGGTCAAAGAGGCCATTTGTGCCAAAATTGAACACCCTCACCTCTCAACAGACGGGGAGGGATATGACATCGTCAATCTCCAATCTACAAAATACAATGCGTGTGCACCCCCATGCATGCATTCTGCCCCCACACATGCACATGTGGTGCCCCTGCATGCATGTGTGGGACCCCCACATGTGCCCCCCACATGTGTGTGTGGCCCCCCCGCATGCATCCTGCTCCCTGTGCGTGCGCAACAGAGACCTAAAGACCAGTTGGCCAGTGGGAGGCGCAAGTGCATTCACGGCAGAGCTGAGCTGGGGTGACGGATTGTGTACCCACAGAGAGGGCACTGTGTGCCACCTCTGGCACGCATGCCATAGGTTTGCCATCACAGTCCTAGGAAATATATTTAAATTGCAAACTTCATTGAATTGTGCTACTTTTGAATAAATATATAGGAATGTGCATTTAACTATTTCTGATTGTCCATTTTAATAATTGTTTTTTAATTTCAGTTTTTTGTTTTAATTTCATTTTTGTATTCCAGATGGATATACAAAATGCAAATTTTGTGTCTCTTTTTGGTCTCTTACTTTAGAGATTTATTCCTAATCCAAGGTGAATTATTCACCCTACCATTACTTTTCAGATTAGGTTGATTTCACTTTTTTCTTTTCTTTTCTTCTAATGTACCATTTTTTCTAGTTCTGGCTGGACATTTAAAAACAACCGTAATCCTGTGTTTATTATAAGTCTTTAAACACCAAGGTTATATCTTGCATCTTCTGTTGGACATATCCCTGGCCATATCATGATGCCAGCTGTGAAGCAGTACTGGAATATTAGCACGTTGCAAACACTGAAAAACACCACTTCCTCTGCACTCTCATGAAACCAGCTTCTTTTTCTGTTTCAGCACCAACTTGGAACACACACTTCTCCTGTGTGCTGTTTTTCCATCAACAAAACTGTTTGCCCCCATTTCTCAGTTTGTATTTATGTCATCCCGCCAGTCCAAGAACAAGACCCCAGAATGAAGAAAAGCACAAAAATATAGATGTGCATGGCTATCTTGGTGATATTATTTGTTTGGTGGTGCGAGATACTTTTTCATTTCTCGATTTCTCCCAGTATTGGAAGCCCTGGGTGAGAGAAACTTCAGGTAAATAATATGGAATCTCCAAATGTAAAGTAGAAGAAATATGGATTGGTTTCTTAGCTGCGTTTTGTATCTGCTGACACAGTTTAATCTCATATCATAATCCAGAATCCACTGCAACAGCTATTAAGTTTATTTTCATGACCATTGCAAAACAGAGGTCAAATGTAAAAAGCAGAAACAAAGGCAAATTCAATGAAAAGTATTAAGAAACTTTATTTATTTATGATACATCCAAGACCCAGAAGCAGAAAAGGAAAAAAAAAGTGTTGCTTGCAATGCTTATATTCATTAGGAAACATGCCAAAAGTTGAGCTGAGGCTCTCCATCATTCTGTTTCATTTACAAATTACTTTAAGTTTTCTATGCCTGAAGCTTGTCAGGTCCCTCTCAGATCTATCTTGTCTCTTCACCCTTCTTCCCTTGTGGAAGGCAGATTTCAGGATTTTGTGTTTTCTGTTCAAGATGATATGCTTTGAACCAGATTTCACCTGCAACCTTCAAGGAACTGAAAAAACAGAAAATAAGATTCTCTTCATTGCCATGAGAGTTAAGTCCTACTTAGAAAAAGCATGCCTCAGATTCAAGCAGAGAAGTGAATTCAAGTGCAGTAAATTGAGGACAGAGAGAGTGGCCCAAAAATCTCTCAGTGAGTGATACTTCTTTTAGGTATTTGACATCTCTTGACAGTTATCTCTAGCTTGCATTGATGCTTTATATGGGTTATCATAAAGTAGCACTTTATCCAAGCACCCAAATTTCATAGTCATGTTGGAGAGGGCAGAGTCTGCCTATCTTTAGGAGGCCACCTGGGTGTGTAATTTTCATGCAAGCAACATGGAAATAGTTTGCCATTGCCTGTTTCTAGGTTACTTTTGCAGCTTAACAGTCTAGCTTACATCCTTTTCTTGATAGCTTCTATCAAAATATTACCAACTTAGATGCTGCTTAGCTTTTTTCAAGATCACCCAAGTACAGCTGGGTGCTGCCACCTGTGAAAGGCTCTTTGATGTTAACTGATAACTAATTATTTAATACTAGCTTTATGAAAAATGCATGTGAGGGAACATATGCTTAATAACTAGCATCTCTCTCTTTCTGATATTAGGCTTATTTTTATTCTTTTAATGGATCTACATCCAAAACCTTTGTTCTCATTAACAATTTCATACTTTGCACACCAGATCGCTTTTGAAGCCTCTACCCAATGGACAATGTTCAGTTGACATATTCACATGTATATAAGTATGTCTATATCATTGCATGTTTACCTTTCCCATGTCCTTAAGAGCAAAACCAGGCAGATCCTTCATTTGATTTGCTGTTTGGCTAATCTTTATAAATTGAATGTTTCCTAGATCCCCAACTCCTCTTCTGACCTGATAGTCTTTGCAGTCTGATACTTACTGCACAATGTCAGCAAAGCCAGTGAATAGGGGTTTTGATTGATATTCAATACCATGTTTGGCACACATGGATTTCACCAAAGGAGCCACCTTCCAAAAGTTGTGCCGAGGCATCGTAGGGAAGAGACTATAAACAGAAAGGAAGGCAAAGAACTTGTGATCCTTTACTATCTTTTTGTCTTATTTGAACTATGAAGCAATTTCTCACTGATAGCTTAAAATCTTTCTTATTGCCCTAAATCAGTACTCACTGGTGCTCAATTTGAAAATTCAGGTGCCCCGTTACCCAGTCATTGAAAAAAGATTGATTCACGTTGCATGTTGCCTGAAGCTGGGAGAAGAGAGAAAGACAAGTTTTAATCCAGACATACTATGAACAAAGGAAGAACAAGCAAATGTCCATGATTTATATTTATATTCATGTTGGTTTGTATGTATCTATTGGTGTATAGCTAGTATTTCTAGACAAATATATTGAATTTTGGAAATCTTAAATTATATTACCTTAATAGTAGAGTTTAAATACTCATTTCTTTTATGTACATTGAGAGCATATGCACCAAGACAAATTCCTTGTGTGTCCAATCACACTTGGTCAATAAAAAAATTTATTCTATTCTATTCTATTCTTTTGGTATCAAATCTGATAGTCTTCAGTGTACAGTTTTGAAAACAGAGAATTAAAATGTACTTCTAGTAATATATTTATTTTTCATTTTGTGAAACAATACTTTTCACATATGCAAATTATAGTTGATCCTGTGGTAATTGGATTATTATGGATCTGTGAATTATTGTCATATAATAAAATTACACAGACAAGCTAAAGTTTAATCATGTACAGCCAACAATTTTATCTTTGAGATCTCTGTTACAGAGGTGGGTTTCAGCAGGTTCCGACCCGTTCTGGAGAACCGGTAGCGGAAATTTTGAGTAGTTCAGAGAACTGGTAAATACCACCTCTGACTGGCCCCGCCCCCGTCTATTCTCTGCTTCCCAAGTCCCAGCTGATCGGGAGGAAATGAGGATTTTGCAGTAACCTTCACCTGGAGTGGGGAGGGAATGGAGATTTTACACTATCCTTCCCCTGCCACGCACACCAAACCATGCCATGCCCACCAAGCCACACCCACAGAACCGCTGGTAAAAAATATTAAATCCCACCACTGCTCTGTTACCTGTGTAGAGAACCAATCCATGTTTTTATCATGATCAATATACATAGGAAGATGATTCATCTGTGATATCCATGTAAATAGAATACTCTCAAGAACACTAAGAGACAGAAATGAGGCACAGTCAGGCAAATGAGGCAAAGTGAAACTATACACAAGTAAGCTGTTAAGTAGAATAGTGGGACAAATTTATTGGTTTGTTTGTTAGGCTTAGAATGCAAGTCATTTACTAGACCTAATGATGCCTTTCTATGGAAACCAATTCATTTCTAACACTCCCCCAGTGACAATGAGTCAGATCCAAACCAAAGATCAGGACCCTCAATCTTTCTGAGTTAATGGACAAATTTGGAAGGTTGACCAGATACCATGGATACTGATCCCTACAGAGTGGCTTGGCTATATCCCACATAGCTATATAATGACACATGGTGACATATGACCCTCTTCGAGGAAGGCAAATTGGTGAGGTTGTTCTTACTACTCCCTCCAGCCCTTTACAATACTCTTTATCATTTTTAAAAGACTGTATAAACTCAACTTAAAGAAATAAAAGAGAATAGAAAGAATAAAAAGTGCAAGAAAAGTAAGAATATAATAAAGAAAAAAAATACATAAAGAGGTTACTTCCAACCTTCATCACAAAGTATAAACAAATTTAATAACTCTTCATCTTTTGTAAAATCACAAACATTTATCTCTTCATTCCATATCTTATCTATAAACAAATCAATAAAACATTATCCTTTTCAGTTCAGTGTCAGCAGAAAGTCCAAAAAGGATAGCTTATCTTATAATTGATCTTATTTTAACATTGGTCAAATAAACCAACTTTATATTCCTTCCTTTTACTTAATCTTTAGCTCAGAATTCCCCAACCTTTCTGGCTTTGTGGACCAGGGAGGGGGTGGAGAGGAGAGGAGATGGTGCTGCGTGAGTGGCCAGCAAGCTCATGCACACACTCAACCACTGCTCGTACAAGTGGGGATGCATGCACGCATGAACATTTGCCTACCACTTCCACAGTTCCGAACAGCTCAAGGCCCAGATGGGGAATCCTGCTTTAGCTCATTCAAATATTGCAATAATATTTTATTTAATATTTTATTTCTCTTCATTTCTTTTTGTCCTATCACACAAAATTATTCAAGGTTTTAACAAGGCTCATCTTAAATTCCAGCTGGAAAAGTGTATGCAGTTCATTGTCTTGGTTTGTCATTTGTTTTTCATTTTTAAAATTTAAAACCTCAGCCAGTTTCTTTTGAAGATCCAGTGCAACTTCCTTTTCTAAATTATTCTCTTAGCCTATCAGTTATAAATCCAGTTTCAATATTGTCTCCAACTTGTCAAAATTTGTTCTGAAAATGACATTTCTTCGATAACATCCTTTGAATATAGTCTCTCCATTAAAGCATAATCATTACTTATTATAGCTACTAGTTTCTAATTCAGTTCTACAAAACTCTCCTTCAGTGGTTTTATTTTCATAACATTTTTTACTATCTTGCATATACAGATCTGTATATCTTTCCTCTACTTAAAATCTTTCTTCCCCTCTTCTGTCGAGTTTTTGAAATCATGAAATTATTTATCTATGTTATGTTCTGTAAAACCAAAACAGGGTCTATTTCCCATAAAGAAGCTGTGTCATGCCTGGAAGCCATATTACCTGTGTGCCTTGAGGATCCAGGCCTGCCACAATCATACCGTGGGGAGTTGGGAGGGGGGGTTGCATGAGTGAAGTAGAGATACCCATAACAAACTTCTCTAAGAGAAGTTCAAGGCCATGGTGTCTGGCAGCTGTGCAAGGGAGAAATTGGAGGATGTCTTCTGTTCAGGAAAGTACTGATTGGAGCTGTGTGGACATGTGGGAGATGCGGGCAAGGTCTTGAATGCTCTTGTGGGTGAGGAAAACCCGGAAGCTTTCAGATTCGGGTTTTCCCAGATGTGCCAATATGACATTTCTAATAAAAGTTAGCATTGAGGAACTTCAAGCCTCGGAGTTTGATTTCGTTGGGGGTGTTACTTGGAACCCTGACAAGCTGTTTGTACTTATTTTATAATTAATTCCAAAATATTAGTGCAAAAGTTATAATATTCCAATTTTATCTGGATCTTTAGTCCATCTGTAACTTTCTAAGATCAAACTCATTTTTAACTTTTGGTTGATTATTTTAGATTCTTTAAATTCTTAAGCTTATCATTAAAACTTTCTTCTGTTCTGTATGAAAGGTAAATTTATCTAACATTTTCAAACTTGTCATTCTAATAGCTTAGAATTAGTTAATCAGCAATTTCTGAAAGCGATTAGAAAGTACCGTTTGCAAACTTAGTATCCTTTGAAAATCTCTGCTGCTATTGGGAGAAAGTTGGCTAGTCCCTATTGTCTCCCTGTGCTCAAATCCTTGGAAAATGACTGCCCTTTGAAGCAGGCAATTCAATATGGCACTTAGAACTGAGGGCTGCTTCATTTCATGGAGTTACACCCAAGTGGCACTTCATCTAATGTTCAGTCAAAATAAAGAACCTCTTTGATGCTTTGCATATATGTGGTGGTTGATTCACATATTCAGATTGTAAAATGATCTTTGCTGCAGTCAGTAAGTGATGAATGCAGTTGCGCCAGTCCTCAACAGAAAGAAAATGAGTTTGGGTCAGGGGTGGATTCTACCTACTTTTACTACCGGTTCACATTGTGCTCGCGCGCACACACCCGCTTCACTCCCGCACACGCATGCTTTTCTGTGTATGCTCAGAACCACATGCGCAGATCACTTCTGATGACATCCGGGTCAGTGGGTGGAGCCTCCCGCCAGTTTTACTACCAGTTCTGTAGAACCGGTCAGAACCGGGGGCAACCCACCACTGGTTTGGGTGTCCTAAAAATGAGGGGGTAAGTTCAGAACAGCCTTCCACAGCCTGGGCACTCCCAGAATTCCCCAGCCAACAAAGCTATTACTGCCAATGGTAGAGTTGAAGCCCATACATATGGAAGTGGACAAGTTTGGGAAAGGATAATCTAGAGAACAGTCAGAGTCTGTGAAGGAATAGTGAAACACAAAGAAAATAGTACATAAGATGAACAGTACTTCAAAAGAAAGAAGTATCCCAAAACACCCTTGAATCCCAATATGGGGTTGAAGAAAATAAAGAATCGGATAAAATATGCCAGAGTCCATGCCATTTCCTGTAGAAGAGAAGAAAAGGAACGGACATTAGAATAGCATCTTTCCTTGCTCCAAGTAGACATCCTACATGGAATCTTACTGAGATCCAGATGTATATTTTCTGGAAACTCTGCTCTGTTTACTGCCCACTTTTACAGAACCATTTTCTACCCTGGCTGCTTAAACAGATTTAACTGATTGATAAGAGCTATAGAAAAATTCACTAGACAAGACTGAGTATGCTTGTTTTTTTAAAAAAAACTACAATATTTTGAGCTCACATCATTCCAGAAAGTGATGGAGAAGGAGAGAAGTTTCTTTGCATGTTGTTATAAGGTTTTTTTTAATTAATCAGGGAAGACAAGCTTTTTATATAGTGATTATCAATACAAGAGACCAGGTGTGGTTGTAAGCACCAGTGTTGCTGTGTATGTAACATAAAATAAAAACATTATTTTCAGCAACTGACATGTTTATGTGATATCAGGTGAGAAAGCTTGACAATAGTGCATGACAAATTCCCACTTTAAATAAGGCTGGGGAAGTCTCTTCTGCCATCTTCTTTACTAGAAAAAAATAAGTCCAACCCCATTTCCAATCCCTCAATCCCTTTTTTTTTTACAAAGAAAGATGAACCATAACTTTATACTTTTATTCAAGTCACCATAAATCATTTCTGAATCAAAGCCCTCAAAATCACTACTTAAGAAAACTCGATTGTAATTCTTGTACATTCTTAGTTCAACCGATGTCATTGTCCAATTGCCTCTAAAGTTTCCCCTTCATGCCTTCTACATGTTTGATTTCCCAGATAAAAAACTAATGCCTTCTACATAAAAGGCCTTTTGATAGCCAGCAATAGTCATCTGGAAGCACTTGGAATTGGGTGGCTTTGACTTTCCCATTAACAATATCCCCATGCCAATTTTTATACCCACCTAAAAACGGTTCCTTTCTTAAGGAAATAATATTCTAAACCTAGAAACATACCATTGGGGCGGGGGGATCTCAGTATTTTAATATTTGGTATGGAATATTTGTGTACTCACCCTCCAGAGTTTGCGTTGGAGTATAAAGTACAACGAGTGAAGTTGAAAAGTTGGCACTACAATCAGTGGCAATGCTGCACAAGGAAACAAGATGCATATAGCCATTAACTGTCCTTTCTAAACATAAAGGAAGCATCAACCACACTCCTCAAAATGTTTTGTATTTAACATTTTATTTAACAATTATAATTGTACTTGAGAATCTCATCATCAAAAATAAATCAACCCCAAGACATGTACATGGCAGACACTGCCTGAATTGTGCCACTCAAACTATTTTGTTGGCTCCATTAGAACCAACTGACTAAAATACACTTGAATGAGCTAAAGGAAACTCTATTATTCCTCGTGATAAGTGGACAATACTATCTTAAACTATTCAGGTTTATTTAGAAGAAAGTCCTGGTAAATCCAGTGAGACCAGCTTTCAAGTGTTTATGTATTCATTTATAAGAGACATCTTGTAAAACTCCCCATCTTGTAAAATACAACTGCGGGTGACTTACAACAATATAAAACCTAAAACTAGAGACAGGGCAAGCTACTAGTAAATATAAAGAGAACAAACCCCACTACCTTCTAGCATCGATGATGTTACCTAATTGGGTAATGAAATGTCTGCAAGTAAACTAGTGAGCTCAGGGAGCACCAAGGACTCCACAGTTCTACCCTGAGCTCTTCTATTGGAATCACCCAAATAAAAGGCATTTTTCCTTCAAAAGTGGGGAGGGGTTAATAGTCCAGAGGAAAAGAAGCATAGAGGCACAACAAGGAAAGTTGCAAGTGGTACTCTACTTGCTGGCCAATAGCAGAGAAGAAAAGGAGAAGAAATTCCAGAGAGAGAAATTAAGGGAGAACAGTGTTTGTAAGAAGAAAACATTATTATATAATAGTACCACAGAATACGGTATCATAATAGAGTATAATAATTGTAATCATTATAATAATTGTAATTAATGTAGCAATATAGAAATAGCAATAGAATACAATGTAAAGTAGAGGCAATAGAAAACACATATAAACTTGTAAGTTTCACATTTTGCTTTTATATCTTGGGTTTCTTCCAAAATAAAATAACTACCTAACCCTTATAGGAAGATTAAAAAAAAAAAAAAAAACCTTGTTCAGAGTTCAATACTTTTGTGGTTCTTGAGACTCAGACTCAACACTCAATCTAATTGGAGACAATTAAAAAAAATCTTATGACAGGGGCCCCCTCTGAACTGCTGTAAGCAGTTAGTGATGGTGGGCATTAGCTTGGCTGGCTTCAAGAAAGGATGGGCCAAGTCATGGAATTCATGAGATTCAATGGCTATTAGCCTCTGAAGGCCATCTGAAGGAAAACCAGTGGATTTCCTTGGTTGGTTATTGTGAGAATGGACTGCTGAGCTTGATGGGCCAGGGGTTCAATCCAGCAGGCCCCATTTATGCTCTTATGAATAAAATAGTTTCAAAAAGAAAAGTATCTGCTGGTGAAGAGAATGGAATATGCTTTCCATTATTGTCCTGTTTTCCTTCCATGGCAATTTTCTTCCACTCTAATTTGATTTATGGGTGGTCTTCAGTCATGCCCATAGAGCAGTGATGGCGAACCTTTTCGGCGCATTTGTCAGGGCTACAACCCGGAAGAGGAGCTGCCCAGGGCGCATGCGCACACCCGAAAATGAACTTCCGGTTTCAGCTACTGAACTTCCGGTTTCAGCCAGCTACTCTTCCGGGTTTCTGGTGCGCATGCACATGCAACGATCAGCTGGGCAGCGCACATGCTCATACAGGAAAACGGAAGACCAGCTCTTCTAGTTACCAGCACTGCCACATGCAAAAAGGCCATCTGATCATTGAGTGTGTATGTACACCAGAAACCTAGAAGAGGAACGGGCGACGCCGTGCATGCCAGGCGATATGGCTCTGTGTGCCACTTCGGGCACGCATGCCATAGGTTTGCCATCATGGCTATAGAACATCAAATAATTGAGTAGTTGCATGAGAAAGTGCAGTACCCACTCCTGTTTGCCATTTCTCTCTTTGCACTGTTTAGGCATATTCTGTTTTTGAAGATGTGGACTTAGAATCAGGATGCATCCCTCCACCATGTATGTTAAACTCATGGGAAACTGTGTTCTGAGAAAGGAAAGAATTCCTCCTCATTCTCTGCAATGTTCTGCAGTTGCTGCCTCTGCTCTTTGTCTTCCCTCCTCCTCTTTATCGTATCATTAATAACAAAGAGTTGTTATTGATCTGCACTGTGCTGGGCATTATATAGAATGCATATGTCATCTGTCCATGAGCTCATGGTGGAAAAGATAAGAGTCTGAAGATGATCCATAGCTTTTTTGCGAAAGTTGCTTTTTTTTTTTTACACAAGAAAAAGTTCATTTGCAGCTTAAGGAGGTAGGGAAAAAATCAGATACTCACTGAAGAAAAAATACTTGTGCTGATAGTTATAAGGCATGTATTTCTTTTTCTGCAAACCCAACTGTAAAAGAAAGTAGGTCATGAAAAAAAAAACAAATAACTTTCACTAGGTAATTATAACTTAAGGCTCCATTTCTTTAACATCCTTTTCAGCTGCTCTGTGAAATAAATACTCAGGCAGGAAAAAAGGAAAAAAAGTGAGATGCACACAGCTGTCACAATAATAGATTGTAATTATGGTAGATAGAATAGACTGCAGTCTTTATTTTCAGATGCAGAAACACATGGCAGAGTGAGATAGCGTTTGAACTAAGCCCTGTAATATAAATACGGAAAGAACATTCTTAAACTTAGTTATTTTTTAGCCAGGAAAGGAAGCTGTCCCTTTTGGTAGCAGAAAAACTAGATAAACTTTTACTAACCTTTCCATTAGTAGAAGGCCCCAAAGGGAAGCGTTACTGATGGACCTGGATCTGATGGGTTCAAAGTGCTCCATTGTCCCAATATCAGCTCTTCAGCCACACCATCCTATAGCTGCCACAATTAATATCCTGACTGGTTTCAGTAGGGGTGAATTAACAACAAAATGGGAATCCAGAATCTCAGCTAAATGGGGCAGCTTCTTCATTTTGAGATTTATACTGACTGCCACAGTCTCAGAACCTCACAACCATCAGAGATAAAACATTTTCATCCAGTATTTATGCTTGTGAGGCATAAGTAATTCTATAGTTTCTTTGTTTTAAGAAAGAGCCAAGGCCAAATATACTTATCAAATCTAAAACAATCCACAGATGCTTAAGCCCCATACCACCCTCCATCTTCTATCCTACCCGAGCTACCAGATTTTTGGACAGGGAAAGAATCTGTTACTTTGCTTCCCTAAACACCTTCTTAGGATTGCACTCATGGCCATAAAAACTTGCTGCTTTCCTCAGAATCCTTTTGTACAGGATTGTTAAATCAATCCAGTGAGATAATTCACCCAGTAATCCAATCCATAATATTTATCTATAGTTATGAGCTACAACAGGAGTTGCCAGTTAAGGCATCAGGCTAGAAACTGCAAGATAGTGAGTTCTAGTCTCTCCTTGGGCAAAGCCACCCTGACCTCAGCCTTAGAAAGGGAAATACACTTTTGTTGTGGCTACCTTGGGTGAACATTTTGTCCAGCCCTACTAATCTACTACCTCTGTGAGATTTGTTTTATCAAACGCTGCTAATAAATACAAATAATAAATCCAGAAGAATTATATTGTGTTCAACTCTAACCTTTGACAATGAAATGGCTTAACAGTTTCTGATCTGAAAGGAGAGTGGTCAGGGTTCAGTAAAATCTGTTGTCATCTAAGCAGTTGCTTCTTACCTCCAGAGAAAGAGGTTCCCCTAATGACATAAGAACAGGATGAAATGAAATGTCTGGGTCCTTCTGGAAACAGTTGGGTTTAGCGTGATGCTGGGAATGGTGCAAAGTCCACCAATTAGCTGAAACTCCCTTTAGAGGAAGAATGAAAGAAAACATTCAGGCTCTTTTAAAAGATTACTTGACTATTTACTACCACAGAATTCTGCTTTGAAGAGGTAATATAGAGGAGCTTCCATTGAACCTTTGAATCAGCTTTTCAAATAGGTTTGAGGTGTTGAGTCAGCTGACTCTGAATTATCTTGGAGAGGTTCAAAACAGTTTGAAGATTAAGTGCGCTTTCTAGCTTTGAAGAATCTCAAACATTCATTGCCTATATGGACAAAACTGGGGGAAATGTGAGTATTGTAATGAGTTCTCTGATATTAACATGAGTAGGTGGCAAATGAGTTTTATCACCTTTCAAAAACCCTGCCTGTCAAAGCACTGGAAGAGGTGCTGCTCTGCTATTTGTGTATTTAGAGAGATTCACCTGTGGGGAGAAACAGAAAACAAAATAGAGACCTACATTTATTCTGCTCTGTCTCACTTTAAATGAGTCTTTTTTTTTTTTGCCTCCATACCATTTTATTCTTATTTTTCTTTGACTCACCTGTAGTACACTCCCTGTTAGCTTTGGGTCCAGTATGACCCAAAATGAAGTAATTGCAACCAAGGAAAAGCAGAATCTGAGGCAAGAGCGCGAAAATTACAGATAGAAAGCATCCCCTCCCACTGTCCAATGTAAACCATCCAATCCAAAGGTCTCCCAGGGGTCAGGTGGAAGCACATGTCTGGCGGTGTCATTCATCAGGAATGCCATGGCCGTTGACCTTATAGCAGCTTCAAAGATGAACCACTATATCTTAGGATTCACTTTCGTTTCTCTCTCCAGCCTGCTTATAACTCAGTGCTAGCTTCCCCCTTCCCCCGTTACCATGGCAGCCAAAGCAGCAAAAAGCGGAGGTTGACACCTTTGTCACTGGTATTTAATCAGACTTATTGATAAGGAAATTTTATCACTAGCATTTAACACCTGGTATCCTCATCTAATTTCACTGATAATGTTGACACAAAGATTTTAATAGCAGTGTTAGGAAATAGATTATAGCAAAGTGATACCATTTGTTATTAAGAAAGATCAAGCAGGGTGAAAAAAAACTAGACATGCAACAGATAATATAGGATTCATTGTAGATATAACAGACTTAAAATAAAGGTCAATTTGTAATCTCATTATTAGATGCTGAAAAACTTTTGATAAAATACACAAACAATACATGTTTATTATATTAAATAGATCTGAAAATCCCTTGGAATTCATTAAATGGATTAAGAATATTATATCTACATCTAAAGTAAATTTTAATGATGTTTTCTCCCACTTTTCCACTATTTAGAGAAACTAGACACAGATGTCCAGTTTCACCTTTGCTTTTTAATATCTACATTAATTAATACTTCAATCAATATTTAACACTTTTTGGTTTCTGCTATTAGACAACATAGAAATATCTATGGAGTACTACATAACTCAGTTGAATACAAATGCCCACATTTTTTTGTTTATTTCTAAACCTCATTCTGTTATTTTAGTATTGATGCAAAATAACAGAATATTCTATTGTCCAAATCAGAACTGATGCTAATAGGTAAAAATTGGGTCACCCATTCACTAAATATCAATTCCATATTTGCACCGAATCCATTAAATATATATACTAAATGATACTAAATGAATATCTTTACAGGAAATCCAATTTCTAATTAATGAGGCAGGATTCAGTTTTTAGAACTATCGTGCTTACCTATTGTCTTTTTTTTTTTTTTAAGTGTTTTATTGTAAGAAGTTATAATAATACAATTTTTTCTCCATCCGGTTACATAGTATGGAAAAAGAAATAAATGCAAATTACATATTAAGCATAAGTGAGTAATTTTTTTCAGACCAGATACATAGTAGTGCATAGCAATAAATAAAGAAAAAGTGGAGAATTGTGTTCTCATATCATTTAAGTCGTATATATATATATCTATAATAATCTTCTACTATACATTAATGAATACATAGATTTTTGTCTCCTACTTATCCGAGTATCCTCTCCTTGCCATCTTATCTTTCCTACCATCCTCTCTACATCTTCTCTTACTATTCCGTTTTACTATTTCTTGTTCTGGTCTCTTCCCTTTTTATTTCAATTTCCTCTTCTCTAGCCACCCGTACCACTTGTCCCATACGCTGTAATAATCCGAATCATCTCTGTCATTAATTTCTAATGTTAATTTATTCATCTCGGCACACTCCATTATTTTGCCGATTACTTGTTCCTCATTCGGGATTTTTTTCTCTTTCCATTGTTGGGCGAAGGCAATTCTTGCTGCTGTTATTATATGCAATGCCAAATATTTCTTCTTTTTTGTCATTTCCTTCTGAAGAATTCCCAGGAGAAGTATTTTAGGATCTAATTCGAAAGTTTCACCTATTATTTCTGAGAGCCAATTACAAATCATCTTCCAGTACTTTTTTGCTTGGGAGCACGTCCACCAGCAATGGTAAAAGGAACCTTGCTGGTGTGCACACTTCCAACACCTTGGGTTAGAGTTAGGGAAGATCTTAGCAATTCTAGCCGGTGCTAGATGCCACCTATAAATCATCTTTTTACCTATTGTCAAGTATTAAATAGTGAAAGCTAATAATTGGGTTCAATTTTCCAATTTGAGCAACCTTGGAATATACATATACAGCACCTTTGTTTGGATGGACAGTATTAGGATATACTGTAAATATGTAAAACTCTGGTACCTCTGAAAACAATTACATTATTTAGAAACTTATGGAATGGAATGTCTACTTTTAAAACACTATTTTTTCCATGCCATATTGACCTTATGGTCTACGCTAAATTGGCACTGGATAAGAGTTAATGGAATTCAAGGATGGCTGGACTTGGACTGCTTGTGGGAACATAACGACTCCAGGATGATTCCTCTCTTGACTCTGTTCCCCCAACTCTGACTCTCCTTCTCATACAGAAACATTCTTCAGTCTTTTTTTTTAAGTAGTCACAATAGCATATAACCTGCTTTTTCTAGTTAAATTTGACTAGAGTGTTTTCTGTTTTACTTCAGTATGATTGATCTATAGACTCCTTGTTGGACAACCAAGAGACTGTGCTGCTCTTTTTTTTCATTCTTATTATTTCTGCCTTAAAACAGTAGAAGAGGAATATGTCAAAATTTATATCAGAATTCTGTAGAACTTTTTCAGCCTATTCATTCAAACTTTCAGAGTTGATATCCTCAAAGGTATCTGCTATGTTATTCTCATTTTATTCTATACCCCCAAATGAAACAGTTATAGGCACTTTGATGTTTTCCCATTCAAGTCATAACTTTCTTGAATTTATTTAACATGATCTTGATCTATATGAATCAGGTCTCACCACCTTCAGATCTGAAATTGGGATTGGCTTTTGGTTAATTTTCACATTCATCTTGTTTATTATAAGTGAAATTCCATTATTTGTCTGCAGTTAATAAGATAGACAAACAAATAGTTTGATTTAACATAAGAGAACTCTTTGTATTCTTTGAGTGGGAATGGGAAAATGAGAATCCCATTTGACACCTCTGTTATAAATAACACAACACATTTGATATTTACTCATGAAATTTTTTCATGTATATTTGCAACATTCCATATTCCTTCCCTTCAATTATGTGGAACATTTTAAGAATAATATACCTTACTTACCTTTAAATGGCACATCACAAATTCATGAAAAAGGTGGTTCCATTTTGGATTACTGAAGACTGAAAGATGTCCCAAATCATGTTGTAGATAGCCTGCTTGAGACTAAAAGAAAAGGGTGGTTCACAACAGAAGAGGAGTGACTTTTGTGTCACTCCTGCAATTTATATCCAATGGTATTTGTAATAGCTATGCAAGAACTGCTGGGATAGATAGAATAAAGGCTCATTCATTCTAGGATATTTTTTTTTTATTCAATCAAAGATTCAGCCACCCAGAGAAACATTCCAAACTGGATAGGCACAAGAAAGCAATTCTACAATATAACCACAGATATCTTCCACGACCGTATCTGATATTGTGTGATAGACATGAGAAGACATGGTTGCTTTTTAATGCTCTATTTTTGTTCCATTGCTTCAGAATGGAAGGTTTGAGATATAAAATGACAAGGCATCATAGAACATAGAATAACAGAGTTGGAAGGGATCTTGCAGGTCTTCTAAGATAAATGGCTGCCCAGTCTCTTCCCAAAAGCCTCCCATATCCTTCTTTTCTACAGAATCATTTGTTGGGCAAAACAGAAGTGGCTTTTTATGTAACTGAATTGCTTAGCCTTCTTCAATCCTTATTCCTCCAAACAATTGAATGCCATCTTCTGAAGGCCGGTGACAATTGAATCTGTGTTATTTTCCTTATAAAGAAATTATTTTAATTTGGCTGAAAGACATTCTGCTGTAGGAAGCCAATCTAATGAAAAATGCAATTTTGCCTCAAAATAAAGGCAAGAAAATTACCTGAGAAACGGTCAGCAACACTGTGGCAATAAGAAATGATGTTGTAGATATCCCAAAATACCACAACACAAACCAGCCAGCAGCATCCAGCAGTAAAATATGGAGCAAGGTCAGGAAAAAGAAGAATTGGTTTGGCTTGAAGAGTCCCATCATTTTAACAGTGGACAGCAGTTCCCGAAAATCTTCTACTAATAATTTCTATGGGGAAAAATTCAGAAAATTTGCAGACGTTTTGATTTTATGGATACAGCATAGCTAGACAGTTAACATCAAGAAGTCTTGGTGGAATTGCCCTCCAAACTATCCCTTTCTTTCCAAACTTTTTATAGGGGAATGAAGAGGAAAGCATGTGACCCCAAAATTTGACAAATATTCTTTTAAAAATAGTAAATGTGGAAAAAAACAAATGAAAAATTGTTGCATAAATAAACTATTTTTCTTCTTAGTGACTGCTACACAACTTACAGTTCATGTTTGGGACACTAGAAATCAATGTCTATCTGGATTTAATAATCTTGGCAAAAAGCACTAATGGGGAAACAGAGAGAGGGGGGGAGAAATAATTGGTAAAGCTGAAGATGATTTTATGGTATAGCTTGGTATAGTTTGGTATAGCTTTATTGAGTGTCCACAAAGTGGCACCACTTTATATACTCCTCCAATGCACATACTAATCTATGGTTGGAGAGTTATTAGTTTAAACAAAACCACTGAGTGTTGTGTTATTCAGTACTATTTTTATTTATATATTTATTGTAATATATTTGCACATTAAATTCATTTATAGAACACATTTGTACTATATTCCAACTTCATTAATATTTACTTAAATGTAGTATTTTATTACTGTTATAAAATATGTAATTAATATTATGAATTAATGTTAATTATTATTCTGATTAAATATTAATGGAACTGCTATTGGTATCTATTTACCTACTTTAATCACTTTATAAAGCTGCCC
The DNA here is from genome assembly GCF_059756535.1 of Pantherophis guttatus. NCBI lineage: Eukaryota > Metazoa > Chordata > Lepidosauria > Squamata > Colubridae > Pantherophis > Pantherophis guttatus. The sequence continues at coordinate 111,592,426 of NC_142063.1, read as the reverse complement.
ATTCAATGACTTCCATCAGGTAACATCAGTGGATACCAATTGGCCAGAAGTCTCACCACAGGTCAATCCCAAGCATGATCAATTCTGTTTCAGTGCTGTGCCCAGGTCTGAAACCTGACTGAAAAGGATCCAGATAAACCATTTTCTCCAGACTCTCTGAGGCTGCATTGCAACCACCTGCTTAATAATCTTGAGAAGACAGGCTGGGATTGATTAAGTGGAGGCTGAGGAAGGCAGCCTAAAAGAACTTGAGTTTACTTGCCCAATCTTATTGCCCAGCTGCATTTTTAAAAGTACTTTGGATCTTGTTTGACAAAATCAGATAGAAAATCATCTGATGGGACATAAAACGAGTTTGCTCTACATCTGGAGGATGAAAAGAATAAAACTGTATATATTCACTCTACATTGGACACTACCTGGATATGTCTTGTTGAGATGACAGAAGCCTCATTTTGTGGGGTTATTTGGGTTCAGTTTGAATCTGTGGAGCCTAAAGAAGCAAACAGGGTTCTCTCCATGTTATTCTCACCTGTGGATCCGAGTCCTGCTTGCTTAGTGGAAGCAGACAGAAAGATGAGAGGAGGCTGAGTGTGAGTGATAGTGAAGATATCCTTTGGATATCTTTGGGAAGAATCAAGTGCAGCTTCAGGGCAATGAGGTGGAGAGTGGATGGGAATGGAGTGGCCGATACTAAGATCACTTCATAATTAAAAGTCTGCTGAAGGAAATGGACTTTTACTGCTTTTATAAATGCCAAGAGATTGGAGTGAAATACAAGGACAATGCAGAAAGACTGAGGAATATCTTTGTAAAAATCTTTTACTGGCCTAAATAGCAGATCAGTTTTAATGACAAAAGTGATCTTTGACTCAAGCCCTATAATATTTAAGGGTATGCAGTTTAGCACCATAAGCCACTATCTCAATTTTCTGTCTCCAAACTTACATTTTTACTGGGTTCAAAGCTGGGCTGATCAGGTGCCAATTCCCCAATCAAAAGCGATGTCATGTGCTTCCTTACTAGAGTCTTGTCAAGGTGAAAGGCTGTAAAAGGATCCTAAAGGCAAAAAGAAAAAAAATATTATAATAAAGAACCAATTTAACCGCAACCTGGAAGAAACATGTTTAGGCTGAGTGATTATATTTGATTCTTACCTTTCTTCTCAGATGATTTATCAACCATATGCCAGTCCCAAGCCCTCCAAAATGGGAAGTGTTAGGAAAAGCAGTGGTGAACTATCCTGCAAAAATTCTCACTAAAACACTTTATGGCAATAAGTCAACATGACTCGGATTGAATACCAGGCTGGATGATAGCCTACAAGCTACTGGAGAAGAGCAAGAACTAGCTGTTAGTAGTCAGAGTTTTTATGATATTGTTGGAGGAAAGCCTTCAGGAATCCCATGTGGCCCATGATGAAAGAGTTGTCCACAACTGTACAATGCTATATTGAATTGGATCATGGAATGTTAAAGGCATATCCCTTGGGAAACTCAAAATTGTAAAACGAGAAATGATTAGCGTGAATATAGACATCCTTGGTATCAGTGAGTTATACTGCACAGGGAACGGTCAGTTCAAATCAGACAAGTTTATGGGGTTTTTTTCTGGAAACAATATCAAATGTAAAGGATTTGCATTCTGTGTAAGCAAACAAGCAGCTAAATGTGTTGAGAATTACATAGCATAAGCGATTGCATACTAATTTGAGTCAAGCCACTCAATATCACCATACTACAAATCTATGCTCCAACTATAGACTCAAATGATGAAATTGAACTTTTTTACAGTGAGCTTCAATGTGCTCAAGCAAATATATTATGGGTGATTTCAATGCAAAAATAGGCCAAGGAGAAGTTTCAAGAATAGTAGGCAAGTTTGGGCTAGTGGAATGTTATTAAGCTGTTGATTGCCTAGTGCAATTTTGCCAGGAAAATCATCTCAGTATAATGAAGACATGGTTTATTCAACACAAGCAACATTTATATACTGTATTTTTCAGAGTATAAGATGCACCTTAGTTTTTGGGGAGGAAAATAAGAAAAAAAAAGTCTGCCTCTGCCTACAAGCATACATCAGTATTCATCTGGCTAGCGTCCTGTCAGTGTGTGAGAGAATTGAGGGCTGTTTGGAAACTGAAACAGTATTTGCTGTGTGAACAACAAGGAGACAGCAAGGAGCCTGGGCATGGCTTAGCTCAACTGTTCTGTACTAAAGCTGCATGCTGTGCTGAGCTCTGAAACTAAACTGAAACTGAAAATCCTCTCCTCTGCTTGTGTTTTGTTTGTATTTACTACCACATTGGAAAACTTGCTTTTGGTATTGTATATTTACTTCATGTTTTATATTATATATAAAGAGAAGTTATTGAATCCTGCTGAATCAATTACTTGTGTGTGCTTTCAGGATGTGATTGCTGTTGCAAACTGTGACACGTCTTTGCAGCAAATAGTGAGCAGCCAGGTCAGCTTCAGCACTAATGTAATTTGTAGCCTGATTCAGCATGAGGAGCTGATTGGCGAGTGGATTGGCTTCCCGGAACACCCCCAATCAGCTGTTCCAGGCTGCAGGGATTGCCTCAGACCATCACCGCCTCCGTACCTCATTTTTTTGGCCTCGTGGGCGGGGCTACATTCGGTGTATAAGACTATCCAAATTTTCACCCTCTTTTAGGGGGGAAAAGTGCATCTTATACTCCGAAAAATACGGTAAATGGACAGCACCAAATGGACAACATGAAATGAAATCAGATAGATTTCATTTTATGTCAACAACATTGGAAATGTTCAGCTGCATCTGTTAAAACACTTCCTGGTACTGATTGTAGTTCAGACCATCAGCAATTAGTGGCTAAACTGAAGCTCAAATTTTGCAAAGTGAAAAAAGGTATTTCCCCCTCCCAAAAATCAATCTGAACAACATCTCACCTATGCATGCCATAGATGTTAAGAATAGTTTTGAATCACTGAATATAGAAGGGAAAGATCCAAATGAACAGTGGTGAGAGATCATTGAAATTGATGGAAAATATGTGTCACGCCAAAATCCAAAGAAAACAACAAGTGGCTGATGACACCATCAAAATAGCTGGTCAGAGAAGGGCAGCCAAGGACAAAGGTAATAAGGGCAAAATTAAAAAGCTGAATGCAATTTTCCAACATGAAGTCAGGCGAGACAAAAGTAGACAGTGGGAGGAGTAGTGTCAATATCTGGAAGAAGGTAACAGGAAGGGACGTAGCAAGGTCATGTTTTCCATAGTGAAAATGATGTGATCCAGCTTTTCAGCAGAGCAAGGACCACAACAGGAATGTACTAAGTAACCAGCAGAAGATCAAGAACAGATGGAAATAATATAAAGAATGACTCTATAGAAGTTTGACTTACCATCAAGATGATAATGATGACAGCCCAATTAATAATTAATGAAGCATCTTGAAAAAAGAAGTAGAATGGCCTATGGAGAAATTGCCAAATTGGAAAGTCTTGGTTATTGATAAATCTGTGGAATTACTAAGACCAGTGCCAGTTAACATCTTCACTGCCCTGTGGCAAGAGATATGGACTATTTGTTAATGGCCTCGGGACTGGAAAAATATGTTTTTAATCCCACTGGTAAAGAAAAGTGATGCCAGCAACTGCTCCAACTATTGCAAGATTGCATTGATTTCTCATGCAAGCAAGCTTCTTGCAAGTTAAAGATCATTAAACAGAGGCTACAGAATATCATCAATCAAGAGTTACAAGCTGGCTTCGGAAAGGGGCACGTCACTCGAGATCACATTGCAGATCACTATTAGATGGATTATGGAAAAAGCACATGACTGTCAAAAGGATCTATATATGTGTTTTATTAAGGAAATTTGACTGTGTAGCACACAATAAGGTATGAGAGGCTTTGTGTGACCTTGGTGTCCCAACCCACCTGATCTGATTTATCAGATCATTGTACACTGATCAGGACGCAACAATGAGAATTCTATGGTGCCACAGATTGGTTCAACATCAGTAAGGGAGTTAGACAGGGAAGCATTTTATGACAAATTTTTGTTCAATCTGAAGTAATCATGTGAAAATTAGACCTGGAATTGCCTGATGTTGGAGTGAAGATTGGGGGAAGAACCATAAATAGAGATACGCAGATCATATAACACTATTGGCTGAAAATAAGGAAGATCTGGAAAAAATCATCTGGAAAATCAGGATAAAAGTAAAACAAGTAGGACTGGATCTTAACATCAGGAAAACAAAGATAATGACAACAGCTACAGATGGATATGAGATGTTTAAAATCAACAAGGAGGAAATTGAATTAATTCGAGAATTATATGCTCCTTAGATCAAAAATTGTTCACGTTGGCAGTTGTACTCCTGAAATCAAACACTGACTAACCTTAGACCACAGTCCAATGGTTAACATGAATAAGATCTAGAAAAGCATAAAAATTGATATTAATATAAAAAGCAGGCTAGTTAGAGCAATAGTTTTCCCTATAATGATGTATGAGTCTGAGAGTTGGACATTAAAAATGGCTCATAGAAGAATTGATGCCTTTGAACTGTGATGCTGGCATAAATAATTGTGTATACCATGGGCAGCCAGAGCAACCAACAAAGAGATTGTGAATCGTATAAAACCAGGCACATCATTAGAAGCCAAAATCACAAGACTATGTCTGATTTACTTTGGTCATGTCATGCATGCAAATTTATTTGAAAAGTCAATTATGTTAGGAATAGTTAGTGGAACAAGAAGAAAGGGGCAAGCAAAAAACAAGCTGGTTTGATACCATCAAAGCTGATAACAAAGAAGAACATTCAATAATTGAAAGAAGTTGTGCTTGATAGGGTAGCATGGAGAGCATTTGCTAAGAGTCGGACATGACTGAATGGTTAAAATAATAACAAGTCATTTTCTATACCCATGATGGCAAATCTATGATACCCGTGGCCGAAGTAGCACACAGAGCCATCTTTCCAGGCAGGTGAGCTGTCGCCCAACTCACCTGAAGCTGCGCGTGTGCGCGTGTCCCAGATGGTGCTTGGGTCTCTGGTGCACATGTGCCCAATTCCAGAGACCCAGCTGGTCTTCAGAGCTCTCTTGTGCATGCAGGCATGTATGCATGTATTGCATGCGCAAAAGCCATGTGCATATGGAGCAATTGTGCATGCAGAGCATGGGGGGAGTCACGCAAAAGCCATGAGCATGCGCAGAGGGTGTGGTTCAGTAGTGGTATTCATCCGGTTCTGTCCAGATCACACAAACCAGTGGCTGCAACTGCGGAAGGCTCCGCCCACCCGCCTGGACGTAATGCATGACTATTGTGTATGCACAGAAGGCCATGCGCATGCACAGAGGTGGCACATGCCCACATTTGTGAACCAGCTTGTCCAGTCTTTGTTTTGTCAGGAATAAATCCTTGAGAGTGCCTTAATCAGAGTATTTTGTTTAAAAAATGAATAAATGAAGTTACCTGGCCTGTTCATGAAACGTTCAGGAGCTAAATGGCAAGTTCAGAGAGTAAATCACTGCCAAAATGTAAAACCTGAGCTACAAGTATTTTCTATTATTTCAATGAATAAAAATGTATAAATAAGCAACAACAACAACAAAAAACCCTTTAACTTCATTACAGCACTTCAACAACTTTATTTGCTCTAAGATGGGAAAAAAGGGCACGTGCTGGTCAGAGACAGTGTTTAACTCAGAGCTTCCCAAAGTGATCAGTACTGATCCACAAGTATTGATGAAATTATCCAAGGGGTCATTGTTATTATAGGTAGTAATGTGAGTTAGAATACCGTGTTTCCCCGAAAATAATACATGTCCGGGATAATAAGCCCAATTGGGCTTTTGAGCGCACATGCTATAATAAGCCCCCTCGAAAATAAGCCCCCCCCCAAATACTTATACACATGCGCAGCTGCTGTGCAAAGAGCATGAGGAGAAGAGGCGACGCGGGAGGGGGGGCGAACGGTGGGGGAACATGCCCCAGGCGCACCTGCCATCCACCAGGAACGGCCTTGTGCGCTCTTCTCTTAGTGGCAGCCGCAAACAAACTCCTGCCAGCCCTGGCCCTGTCGACCTGGGGGGAGGGGTACTGGCACCAGAGCTCCGAGCAGTGGCCGGTGCGGGCTATTCGCGCAGCCATGAAGTGGGACCGGCGTGGCCGCTTCTTGCCCGCAGCATTGCCAGCGACGATCAGGTCAGAGCCGCTGCCGCCCGAGATCAGCAGGCCAGATTCGGTGAGCCGGACGCGCTGCTGCCACTGGGGAGAAGAGAGAGAGGAGGCGCTGCGAGAGAGCCCATTTCTGACGTTCTCCTCCTCCTGCGCGACAGCAGCATGTTCAGCTCCCCGAATCAGGTTTGCCGATCTCGGCCCGCGAGGGGGAGTGGCAGGTGGGGAGGCGGAGAAGCGAGAATTCTGTCGCTCGCCCAAAGCCCAGATCCCCCGTTTGCCCTGCAGGCTCTTCAAGAGGAAGGCGATCGAGCCAGTCTGTGGCTTTTGCGATCTAAACCAGCGCTTCTTCTCCTGCTCCCCTTTCCTCCCCCTCCCCAGCGGTGTGTAACCCCACTTCCCCAGCTGCCAACCAAGAAGCCTGGCTGTGGGTCGCCCGGCCAGCCTTGCCGAAGTTCTCCCGAGCACCCCCTTCCCCAGCCAGGGATGAGGTGGGATGGGGGTTGGTTGCAGCTCCTGGAGCCGAAGCAGAGAACAAAAGGATGGCCGGGAAGAGTTTAAAAGAGAGAATCCAAGGTGCTGGTTCTCCAGTTACACAAAAGGTTCATCCTTATTTCATAATGATTTGGGGCCACCAAATCATCCCTGAAGAAGTTCCTTCTGCTTCTCCACTGGAAGCAGCAGCTCCAGTTTTCCAGTAGAGATCAGCATGGTCATATTTGGAAGGATGGAGAAAATGGAATTGTTCCAGAGAGCATTCTATTCTGACTTAACCATATTTTATTTGTTGTTGTTTTTTAAATAAAAGTTTGGCTTATCTGATTCGTGTGTGTGTGTGTGTGTGTGTGTGTGTGTGTGTGTGTGTGTGTGTGTGTGTGTGAGAGAGAGAGAGAGAGAGAGAGAGAGAGATTATGTTGGCTTCTGTTGTAATTGCTTTATTTTAATATTTATATTGAAGGGTTTACAGTTTATACATGTAAACTCTCAAGAATTTTACTTGGATAGTGGCATGATACAATTGGAATCAATCAATCTGTTTGGCCTGGAGGTTCAGTTTCTGTCTGTTCCTTTCAGTGAAACTAGATTCTTTAACCTGATCTTCTGAATTGCCCAATGAAGTAAATATCCTCTTCTCTGAAAACCCTGAGCCAAAAGAGGAGTTGAGAAAATGTTTTTCCTTTATCTTTTTTCATACTTGTTATCTCTTTACCACCTTTATTGAGCAATTAATATACAGGATTTTTTTCCCCTTGCATTGTCTTGAATATATTATTTTAGAACTAATTCATATGCTTTGGTCATATCCACTGGTCATTCCTTTCAGGTTAGATATTATTATAGGGATCATCGAATGCAGATGAAAAGCCTACATAGAAAAAGAGATGCCAAATGTTCAAGCTAGCTTTAGAAAAGGCTGAGGAATATGAAATATAACTGATGCATGATAGATAATTGAGAAATACTAAGAAGTTAACATGTGCTTCATTTATCATAGAATGACTTTTAATTTTGTCAATCAGATCAAGGTTGAATAAGCTTACAAAAATGGGAATCCCAGAACATTTTACTGTTCTTATGAGAGAAGCTTGCATATTAGTCAAGAAGACTAAACATGAACAGAACAGGCTGGCTCCAAAGGTGTGCGACAAGGCTATATGCTCTCCCCTTATTCATACAACCTGTATGCTGAATATATATTAAGAGAAGCTGATTTGGACGAAGTTGTGTGTGGTTGTAAAAATTGGAGGCACAAACATCAATAATCTGGGCTAATAATAGCTGAAAATGCAGAGGATCTGCAAGCTCTAATAATAAAAGCCAAGGAGTACAATGGGGAAAAAATGAGACTAAAATACAATATAAAGAAGACCAAATGAAGGACAACAGATAGAAGAACCAGCCTTAGAACTGATAATGAAGATAGTGAAGTGTTAGACAGTTTCTGCCTTTTAGGAACAACTATCAACAGCACAGGAACAAGCGGTCAAGAAATATACCACACAGCACTTAGTAAAGTAGCCATGAAGGTCTTGGAAAAGATACTCAAATGCTATGATATGTCTATATCTATAAATAGCAGAATTGTGCAATACCAGCCATGGTATTCCCTGTGGTACTTTATGGAAATGAAAGTTGAAGAAGCAGAAGAGTATTGATGGTTTTGAACGTTGGTGTTGGAGAAGACTCCTGAGAATACCATGGCCAGCCAAGAAAACAAACCAATGGATCATTGGACAACTAAACCCAGAGTTCTCACTTCAGGACAAATAACCAGGCCAAAGTTATCCTACTCTAAACACATTGTGCAGACCCTGCTCTCTGGAGAAAGTTCTGGGAAAGGTGGAAGGAACGAGAACACGACCACCAGCAATGTTCTAGTTATATTGGAAGATCTGAAGCATCAGGTTAGGGACAGAATGTCACGGAGAAAATCTGTGATTAGATTAGATTGAATTAGAGTATGTTAGAAAGAAGGAATTGGGGGGGGGGAGTCTGTTTCCAAAAAGAAAGGAAGAAATCCATGTCTGGCTTTACCCTTACAGATATCTTAGTGCAACCTAAATGAAATGAGCTAAAAAAAAAAAGAGGTGGCAACAGCAAGAAAAAGGAATCCAGCTTTGACACGAAGAGTGAAAGATTCGTGGTTGCAAGGAACTGGAAACACCGGAGTCTTCCTCTCGCCACCTGCCGCGCGCCTTACCGTGGCGTCCTGCCCTGCATAGAGGCAGATGGTCCGAGAGCCCCCCGGGTGCCTCTTGTGGAACCGGCTGATGTCATAGACTTTCCTGTCAATCACCAGCCAGCGCTCCCGTGGCGGGTCTCCCTGGCCGGTGCGCAGCCCGATCTCTTCCCAGGTAAACAACCGCGAAGGACCGGACTGATCGGCCGCGGGATCCGTTTCCCTCATCCCAGTTTCTCCTTGCTGGGAAGCCATCTCCCCTCGACTGAGGCTTCGGGGAACTTGGCACTGTCCTTTTCAGCACCACGGGAGCGCGGACTGGGCGGGTCCTGGCGAGGGAGTCCCCCCCCTTTTCCGTCTCCGATTGGCCAAGAGCGTCATTGACGCTGCTCCCCTGGAGAACAAACGCGGAGAGGGAAGCACCGAAAGCGCCAACTCGGCTGAGCCTGGGATGTTCAGCTTTTCAAGTACGAAAGAGGAGTTGGAGGCTGGCAGCGTTTTTGCAGTAAGCGGAGCAAACTCCTTTTCTTGGTTCCACAAAAATCCTATTTCTTCGCAAGCAAAACGATAAGAATGAAGGACCCTGAGGTCGATTTCGTGCAGGGCAAGCAAATTGGCAAACAAGTTTCGGAGTCTCTCTGTGGAGGCTCTATTCTGACCGGTTTCACTAAGAAGCAAGATCTCCCCACTTCTTTAGCCCCGCAGTCACGGGAAGCAGTTCGATCACAGACCGATCTGCGATTCTGTCTGAAGTTAAGCTCTTCCTGAATGTCATCAGGACATAAATGTTATTTATTTTGCATGTTATCGCCACAGACAGACGATTCGCGCACTATTTCCTAGAAAAGTGAAAAGTCTGGGACGGAGAAGAGTGAAAGAAGATCCAGATCCTCTCTCCCTCCCTCCCTCCCTCTCTCTCTCTCTCTCTCTCTCTCCCTCCCTCCCTCCCTCCCTCCCTCCCTCTCTCTCTCTCTCTCTCTCTCTCTCTGTGTGTGCGTGTGTGTGTGTGTCTGTGTGTCTGTGTCTAAAGCTTGAGTTCCCCAAGTGGTAGTGATGGGACCGAAATCAGTTTTGCCAGTATTTGTTCATTTTGGCGAATAGGCTGAGTTGTGATTCAAAAGATTCGGAGTTGGTTTTTCTCTTTCCTCCTCCTCTCCATCCCTGGAATGCCACCGGTTGAGAATTTCTACCTGCTACACAAAAAGGAGACTGGCACAATCCGAAACAGCTTTTCATTTGTCAAAGCATTACAGCGACAAATCTCACGTCCTACTGGTATTGTTCGCCTGTCATGGGGGATTGACAGGAATGGATCACTAATAAATGGATTGAATTTAATAGCTTTACACATTCCAAACAGATTTTTAATTACATTGTACAAAGAAGATATAATGCTTTTTTTTGTGCCATTCAGTGTTGGATCCTGGTGACTGACTGGACAAATTTTATTGGCAATATTTCAGAAATGATTTCCCATTGCTTTTTTCCTAGCACTGGGATAGAGTGACTGTCCCAAGGTTACTCAGCTGGCTTTGTATCTAAGGCAGAAATAGAACTGAAACTCTACTGGTTTCTAGTCTGCTGTCTTAACTGTTATACCAAACTGGCTCTACACCAAAAGGTGCCTTAACTATTACACCAAACTTACACCAAACTATTCATAGTGAATAGCTTACACTATGAAATAATCTCAGTTGAAAAAAAATAGCATTTGTTAGTTATTTGAAAAGGATAAAGTAGGCTATCTATAGCATTATTAGTTTGGATCAATTCAGTTTGGAGAAAACACTTTTAAAAACATTCGCAGAAGTGCAAAAATGCCTTAGAGTGGAGTGGTTTTTTTGTTTTTTTGTTTTGGTTATTCTACTTGAGAATTAAATATTCGATGTATAGGATGTTGAAGAATGTTGATTCAATTAGTTATATACAGAATGTCTGGAATAATAAGCTTGAATATTTTATCTTGGCAAATCAAAGGAAAGTCACTTAAATATGTGAAATTTGTTCCCTGTGTTCATCAAATGAAATCAATACAATTACATTTTTCAATGTTTCATGTATGCTGGACATCTTAGAAAATACTTTATATAGAAGGTTATAATTGTCCTGCAGTTGGAGATGCAACTAAGAAGTTAAAAGATTATCCCATATGGTTTATTTATTTATTTATTTATTTATAATTTAATTTATATACTGCCCTCCTCCCAAAGGACTCGGGGCGGTGTACAGCCAATTAAAAACACAAAATACAACAAAAGTTTTAAAATAAATTAAAAGTATTAAATAATTTCAGCCAGAATTTAAAACCCGAAATTTAAAACACCAATTTAAAAATTATTTACATAGACAGCCCTGCCTGGCGGAACAGCAGGGTCTTAAGGGCACAGCGAAACACACGGAGGTCGGAGATCTTGCGTATTTCTGGGGGCAGTTCGTTCCACAGGGCAGGAGTTCCCACAGAGAAGGCCCTTCCCCTGGGTGTCGCCAGCTGGCATAACTTGGCCAATGGCACCTTGAGGAGTCCCTCTCTGTGGGAGCAAATTGGCCAGTGTGAGGCTACTGGTGGCAGAAGTCGGTCTCGAAGGTATCCAGGTCCTGAGCCATGGATACTTTAAAGGTGGTAACCAACACCTTGAATCGCACCCGGAAGACCACTGGGAGCCAGTACAGCTCATGAAGGAGAGGTGTCACATGGGCGCAATGAGTTGCGCCCATAATCACCCGCGCGGCCGCATTCTGGACCAGCTGGAGCTTCCGAGTGCTCTTCAAGGGGAGCCCCATGTAGAGAGCATTACAGTAGTCCAGCCGGGAGGTGACAAGGGCGTGAGTGACCATGCATAAGGCGTCCCGGTCCAAAAAGGGCCGCAACTGGTGGATCACATGAACCTGATAGAAAGCCCCCCTGGCCATGGCTGTCATATGTTCTTTTAAAGACAGCCGTGCATCCAGGAGGACACCCAGATTGCGAGCCCTCTCTGTGGGGGGTAAAGATTCACCCCCAATAGTCAGCGATGGCACCAGCTGACTATATTGGGATGCCGGAAGCCACAGCCACTCAGTCTTGGAAGGGTTGAGTCTGAGCCTATTTCTCCCCATCCAGACCCGCACGGCCTCCAGGCAGCGGGACATCACATCAAGGGCATCATTGGGGTGGTCTGGGGTGGAGATGTTCAGCTGAGTGTCATCAGCGTACTGATGGACTCTCACCCCAAAACCACGGATGATCTTACCCAGCGGCTTCACATAAATGTTGAACAGAAGGGGCAAGAGGACCAACCCTTGCGGCACCCCCCATGCGAGGCACCTCCAGGTCAACCTCTGTCCCCCCTGCCAACACAAACTGTGAATGGTTGGAGAGGGAGGAGGAGAACCACCATAATACGGTGCCTCCTATTCCTAACCCCCTCAACCACTGCAGCATGATACCATGGTCGATGGTATCAAAAGCCACTGAGAGATCTAATAGGACCAAGACAGAGGAGCAACCTCTGTCCCGAGCCCTCCAGAGATCATCCACTAATACGACCAATGCCGTTTCCATGCTGTACCCCTGCCTGAAGCCCGACTGGTATTGGTCCAGATAGATAGCTTTATCCAGGTACCGGGGAAGTTGTCGTGCCACCAAACTCTCAACAACCTTTGCCACAAAGCGAAAGTTGGAGACCAGACGGTAGTTAGCTAATATAGCCAGGTCCAGGGATGGCTTCTTGAGGAGGGGCCTCACCACCGCCTCTTTCAAGGTGGCGGGAAAGGTGCCCTCACTCAGAGAAGAATTTATAATCCCCTGGAGCCAGCCTCGTGTGACCTCCCGGGAGGCCAGTACCAACCAGGAGGGACACAGGTCCAATAAACATGTGGCAGCACTAATCCTCCCCAGAATCCTGTCCACGTCCTCGGGAGCCACAAGATCAAACTCTTCCCAGATAATATTCTCAAGACCTACCCCCGTCTCCTCCCCTGGACTTACCCAGTTGGAGTCCAAGCCTTCCCAAATCTGAGCAACTTTATCATGCAGGAATTGCACAAAATCTTCAGCTCAACCCTGCAAGGGATCTTCCCGCACTACCCCCCCGAAGAAGGGAGTGGGTCACCCTGAACAGAGCAGCTGGGCGGTTTTCTGCAGATGCAATAAGAGCGGGAAAATAATTAAATTTTGCCGCTTTTATCGCCACTAGGTAGGTCTTGATATAAGGCCTCACCAGTGTTCGGTCAGAATCGGATTGACTAGTCCTCCAAATGCTCTCTAGGCGTCTTTTCCAATGCTTCATCTCTCTCAGCTCCTCGGAGAACCAAGGTGCCAATTGATATCGGCATCGGGTCAGAGGCCACAAAGGCACAACGCGGTCCAAAGCTCTGATGGCTGCACTATCCCAGGCGGCCACCAGCTCTTCAGTCGAGTCGTGTGCCAGAGTCTCAGGAAATGGCCCAAGTTCCATCAGGAACCTCTCAGGGTCCATCAGGCGCCTGGGACGGAACCACCTGGTTTGGACTTGTTCTATTTTCATCACATTTTGGGCTGACATCAGAAAGACTGTTAACATGAATTTGGTTCATTTGCTGCATGTTAATGATTCATACATAGTTTTTAAGTACACCTCCATTATATGGAATCTATCAAGAATTGTAGATTTGCAGGACATAAAGATTGGTTAATTTTCAAAACTGGATGGTTGATATATTTCTTTGTCAACATTTACAGTAAATTACAGTTTTTTAAACAAGAGGGCAAGGAGGAAGACATTTTAATAATATGTCAACACCATAGTGATATTACTTAAAATACAATTTGCCTGCCCATGCCTTTATATTTATATTTTATATTTATTTGAATTTTCTGTTTACCATGCAACTATCCTTAGGAAATTATTTGCCTTTTCATTAAAATAACAACATAGAACAACATTAACAAAGTTACCGTACTTTTCGGAGTATAAGACTCACCTTTTTCCCCCCTAAAAGGGGGTGAAAATTTAGGTGCGTCTTATACACCGAATGTAGCCCTGCCCACCCACTGGCCCCCACCCTTTGGCCTCTGTCTCGTAGCAGTTACCTCCTTGCAAGCAAACAGCAAGAAAAAACAGCTTCTTTCAGCTTCAGCACAGCCTAATTAGCACAAGGTGATTGGATCGGCCTCCAGACTCTCAACTGATTTGCTCTCAGCTGTTTTGCGCAAGGCTCTGCTGCTTGCTGCAAAGAGGTAAATTGCTGGAGCAGATTTTTTTTCTCCTTCTGCTAATCAAACTATGTTGAAAACGAAACTGAAAGTAAAGCAGGCTGTTTGCTGTTTGCTGCCACAAGGCAAAATTGCTCAGAGGCAGAGGAAGATTTCTTTTTCTTCTTTTCCTCACTCAAAAAAGTAGGTGTGTCTTATACTCCGGTGCATCTTATACTCTGAAAAATACGGTAATTATATATCAGCAGTTAGCAAGAGTTAAAAATAATCTGCAAGATCATTTATAAATATGAAACAGTGCATTTAGCACATCTAATCCATTAAGATTTTAAAGATGCAATCAAAAGATTGCTGTGCTTAAAATATTAAAATAACAAGCTTATAAGTGTATACATGAAAAATAATGGAACTAGAGAGGCACTTTCAAATCTGAACAATAGGAAAGAATGGTAAGTAATAAATAAAGAATTCAAAGGCAAGAAATATGCTTCAAGGAATGTGGGAAAATATACTCCACTCCTGCTAATATTTACTTGGCCTGTTATTTAGTTGCCTGGCCTGTTGCATAATACATACATGTTCATACACATTCATTCAATTGTATCACAAACTCCATCTCTCACGTAACTATCTTGTACAAGCCTATTGCAAAGTAAGCCATAATAAGCTTTTAATAGCGGGAGTTCTTCCAACTTTTCAAGGTCAGTGAACACATGTGAACACTTTCAAAGTGTCATGAGCAGCATCACAAAGCAAATATTATAGTAAAGATGAACAAAACGGCAAGAAACTGAATAAAAGGCATTTTGGAATGAAGTACCAAAGCATTTCTGATCCTATGAAATCACTATATTTTTCATTTTTTTCAAGTTTACTTCCAGGCTGCTCTCTAATGTTCTTATATACTGACATCTCTTTTGTAAACAGACATGCCTAGATCCTTGCCCAATCTTCTCCCCCAAATAGCACTCTACAGAATGCCTTAATGCAGGTAAAGTCAATGTGCATTCTCTCAACCTGTCTTAGATGTCCCTGATATCATGCAGCAGAAATTTAATTGTAACCCACCTAACAATGACTGCACTATTTATTGCTTTTTAGGGAGAAAACAACAATATTGGATAGGCTTAACCAAGCATAAGCAACTGCCTCCTGCCTCAAATACAACTGAAAAATGTTTAATAAATTAGAACATCTTCACATCACTGCTGTCACACAGTACTCTCTTGGCCTTTGAAAAAAAGTGTGAATGCACTCTCCACCTGCCAACCCAGTATTCTTATCTGTAGATCCCCTGTAGCAACATTGGTTCCCCCCATTTATGTTTACCTTGGTCTCTTCATTTTATTTTATTCTCCCTCACCATTAGAAGTCCCTCCCCCCACCAAGCACATGGATACTTTTCCTTCCTTTTATTCCTTACAATATAACTAGAACTATTTCAAAGCAAAGAACAGAGAAGAAATCTCCAACCACACATCATCTTTATCCTTGTGATTCTACACATCACCCAGAAGAATGAGATCTTGACCACCATGCAATTATGACTTGACTACAGATATTTTTCTCTTTATTCCCCAGCTGTAGCCCAGGACTGAGATAGTTTTAAGCACCAATAGAAGAGAATATTTGTAGCTCAGAGTTGAAATATGGAGTCCTTCATCCTCTCTAACTTGGTTGGGCTTTTTTTCAGACATTTCATTACTCAATTAGGTAACATCATCAATGCTAGAAGGGAATTAATATTCTCTTTGTTTATATACAGGCAGTTTGCCCTGTCAGGGTTGGTGGCAGTGATGTTGGTAGTTCCTTGACTAGGCTGTTATTTACTATTTGTCTGAGTCAATAGTTCCTTGACTGGGGCATTGTTTGCTGTTTGATAGTAGTATTAATCTGTTTATCTGAATGTTGATTGCTGGCAAGGAAGTTCTAGGATCTTTTTGCTATTTGCTTATCTCTTTTGAATGGTATGTAGATGATGTTTATCTCAGTGTTCCTATTGTTAGCTGATTTCTCTGAATGCCAGGCTTCCAGGAATTCTCTAGAGCAGTGATTCCCAACCTTTTTTTGGCCATGCCCCATCTAAGCATCTCTAAAATTCTGATGCCCCCCCCTGTGACATATAATTCTTACTATCAAAAAGTGAACTCCTACCCTGTGGAGGAAGCCTAAAAGGCCATTAACTTGGTTTAAACAAGGTTCCAAAGCACATGGCATCCATGAAAGAGAAAAATAAAAGAACAAAAGACAGTAGAAGTATTGAGGAACTTAAAAAATAATAGTATGAAGGGATATGAAAAACAGCAAATAAAGTTTCAAAACATATAATAGAGAACTGAAATACATAAATATAAAATAATTTTAATGAAAGCTTTTTCTGTAATACTTTAATCATATTAATTACTATACATATTAAAATAAAGGTACCTAACAAATTAAAAATACAATTTGAGCTCACCTCAAGATCATATTTACAATGCAATCCTATTCATGTCTACTCAGAAGTAAGTACCATTGTCTTCAATGGGGTTTCCTCCCAGGAAAATGTTGTAGGATTGCAGCTTTAGTCTACTTAAGTTAGTGAGATCCTAGTGCTTGATCTGCTGCAGAGAGATTTTATATTAGGCTCCAATTTAATCAGTTTCATTCTCACATCTTCTCGTTCAGTGATATCCAGTTGATTTCTTTTCTTCAGTAGGAAATCATTTACAGCACTAAAGTCACATTCAGCTAAATATGAAGAGGGGAACAATAACAGCAGTTTTCTTGTAAAGTAGGTTGAATTTGGGTATTTAGTTTCTGTCTCATCACAAAGCCATGCCATCGCTCCTTTTATATTGAATAAAATTTTAAGTGACTCATCATTTTGCAATTCCGAGAGTTCTTCTTGGTACTGCATTGAAACATCAGATAGATCCACTAGCTGTTCTGTCCCCAACCCCACGCACACACACCAACAGACATTCAGGAGTTAAAGACCAAACCAGCCGGCAAAATCCTTTTCCTTATGATAACGGAACTTGGCAACAACCTAGTGGCTGCCTGCCAAGAGTTTATTATTTACAAAGAGGAGGGATAACTTCTCCCCACTTCTGATACATCAAAGGAAAGCAGCTCAATAATTACGGAATTAAATCAAGTCCAGAGATACTCCAGCAAAGTCTTAAAGCAAAAGTCTGGCAATGCAGAATGGCGTGGAAGCTTTCAGCTTTGTTCACCACAAGGTTTGACTGGCCACCACGCTCCCTTTTATTTCCTGTGGGGTGTGGTCCAGTGACTCAGCCTAATCTCGGGCACGCCCTTTCTTCTGTTGCACGCGCTTATCTCTGCGACGCTGGCGTGGGTCCAGCCAAGACTCATTACCCTCATCACTGTCCATCCATGGCTGTGTGGAAGTGCTTGGCCCTGGCCCTATCTCTTGCCCTTCAGCGGACACCGAAGGCATTGCCAGAGAGGAGGGTCCTGGAGAGGGAGGCCTTGCCAACTCCTCCCCTTCATTCTCGGAGTCCTCTCCTGACGATGACACAGGCTCCGGTAACGGAGCCACAACACTGGCACTGGCTGCACTACCCACATTGGAAAATCAATTTGTTTTAAATCAGAAAATCTTTTTTTCAAATCAGAGGCCAATATTTTCAGATGATCCACAATGACAAGTACAGCAGCAACAGTCACCTCACATTGTTTTAGTCAATGAAAATGTCAATTTTTTTGTCAGAAATATGTTTTTGACATAACTCTATAAATGTAATGAAGCCAAATATCTTTCCCTTTGCATCAACAAGAGTTTTATTTGTTCCTTGCAGTTGTTTATTCAACATATTCAGT
The DNA here is from genome assembly GCF_059756535.1 of Pantherophis guttatus. NCBI lineage: Eukaryota > Metazoa > Chordata > Lepidosauria > Squamata > Colubridae > Pantherophis > Pantherophis guttatus. The sequence goes on along the minus strand of NC_142063.1, from coordinate 111,574,566 downwards.
TTTTCAAAGATATCTGCTAAATAACTCACAAATGCTTTACCATCAACAGTTAGCAGGTGCTTCATTTCAGGCTTCTCACTTAAAAAGTCACTAAGAACATCAAATAGTTCCATGAATCTTTTCAAACAATTTCCCTTTGAGAGCCACAGTTTAGTGGGGAAATGCTTTGGTAGTTCAGTAGGTGGAGGTGAATCACACAGGCCTGCAAAGCCTACGCATGCATGTCCCAGCCCCAGATTACTCTGAGATGAAAAGTCTTTTAAAACACGGCCTGGGAAAACACAGACTAAAAATAACTGTAAATCTAACAATTTCTTACTTAAACTTGGGTCCTGCTTCTGTATCCTCACTGCTGAGCTTCCCTCAGCAGCCATCCACTCTGTCTCCCCACAGAGCGGCTCTCCCTGCAACCACCCAGCAGCAAAGCCCACAGGAAAGAGAGGGAGAGAGAGATTCTGCCAGTTCCATGATCCTTAGTGGGAACATATCTGATTGGCTGGTAGTTGCTCTCTCCTCCCCCCAGCTGGGATATCCTTTTCAGACCAGACCCTAGGAAATGCACTTTAACAAAGACAACAATAGGTAAATGAAACACAGCTGTTTCACCACAAATATATAAGAACAATTAGCAGGCTTTCAAAAATTCAGTTACTACCTCATTTTTTAATTGCCTCCATTAAAAATCAAATTGCCCCCCAGTGGGGCAGTGGCCTCATGTTGGGAACCAATGCTCTAGAGTGTCAATGTGTTGTCACTCAAAAGCTGAGGAATCACCTCTCAACAAATGAACCAGAAAATGTGTGGAAAACCCTTAAAAATATCACTGGTTACAGCTAGCCTCCTTCCCATGCTGAAGGGAATCAACAACTGGAAGATGACCTGAATGGCGATATGGGCGGCAAAATGTTCACATTTTTCTGCAATTATTGCATCCGCTGATTCGCGCCTAGCCACTCTATTTAGGGTGACTCACTCCCTTCTTAATCTGGGGAGAGTGGAGGAGCCCTTGCAGGGTAGAGCTGAGGAGTTTGTACAGTTTCTGTCGGATAAAGTCGCTCAGATTTGGATGGACCTGGACTCTGATTGGGCAATTCCGACCGAGATGATGGGGTCAGATCTTAGTCCTATTGTATGGGATGAGTTTGAGCCGGTGACTCCTGAGGAAGTGGACAAGGTTGTAGGAGCAATGAGTTCCTCCACTTGTTTGTTGGACCCTTGCCCCTTCTGGCTGGTTTTGTCCAGCAGGGAGGTGACACGGCTGGCTTCAGGCTTTAGTTAATGCATCCTTGAGGGAAGGGGCCTTCCCATAACCATTAAAGGAAGTGGTTGTAAGGCCCCTCCTCAAGAAGCCTTCCCTGGATCCAGCAGAATTAAAGAACTTTCGTCCAGTCTCCAACCTACCCTTTGTGGGAAAGGTTGTAGAGAAAGTGGTGGCACTTCAGCTCCTGCGGTCATTGGAGGAAACAGATTATCTAGACTCTTTTCAGCCTGGCTTCAGGCCTGGCTACAGCATGGAAACTGCTTTGTTCCCGCTGATGGATGATCTCTGGCAAGCCCGAGATGGGGGTCATTCCTCCATCTTGGTGCTACTTGACCTCTCAGCAGCTTTTGATACCATTGACCATGGCATCCTTCTGGGATGACTAAGGGAGCTGGGGGTGGGAGGCACCGTGTTACGGTGGTTCTCCTCCTATCTTTCTGGTCAGTCACAGTCGGTGTTAGTAGGAGGACAGAGGTCGACCCCTAGGCCCCTTGTTTGTGGGGTGCCTCAGGGCTCGGTCCTCTCTCCCCTCCTATTTAACATCTACATGAAGCAGCTGGGTGAGATGACATGGGGTGAGGCATCAGCAATATGCAGATGATACCCAGCTGTATATCTCTGCCCCGTGTCAATTCAGTGATGTGGTGGATGTGATGTGCCAGTGCCTGGAGGCTGCAAGGGTCTGGATGGGAGTCAACAAGCTCAGACTTAACCCAGACAAGACCGAGTGGCTGTGGGTATTGCCTCCTAAAGACTATGTTGATTGTCCATCCTTGATTCTGGGGGGGGGGAGAAATTGTCCCCCTCAGAACAGGCTCGCAAATTGGGTGTCCTCCTAGACTCACAGCTAAGATTAGAGCAACATCTGACATGTGGCTAGGGGGACCTTTGCACAGGTTCGCCTGGTGCACCAATTGCGACCCTACTTGGATCAGGAGGCTCTCCTCACAGTCACTCATGCCCTTGTCACCTCACGGTTAGATTATTGCAACACACTCTACATGGGGCTACCCTTGAAAAGTGTTCGGAGATTACAGTTGGTCCAGAACGCAGCCGTGCAAGCTGTCTTGGGTGCACCTAGGTACACCCACATTACACCAATTCTCTGCAAGCTGCACAGGCTCCCTATTAGTCTCTGGTCACAATTCAAGGTGTTGGTTATTATCTTTAAAGTCCTATATGGCTTAGGGCCAGGTTATCTTCGAGACTGCCTTCTGCCGCATAACTCCCAGCGACCGGTAAGATCCCACAGAGTTGGTCTCCTCCGGGTCCCGTCAGCTAAACAATGCCGGCTGGCAGGCCCGCGGGGGAGGGCCTTCTCTGTGGCTGCCCCAGCTCTCTGGACCCAGTTACCTCCTGAGGTCTGGACCATCCCCACCCTATTGGCCTTCCGAAAAGCGGTGAAGACCTGGCTTTTCCGGCAGGCCTGGGGCCGTTGATCTCACTCTTGTGATCTGGCAAGTTCCGGCCATGAATGGCGTGAATGAGTTTTTAATGTTTTTAATGTTTTTAATTTTTAAATGTTTTTATAATGATTTTTTAGAATGTATTGTGAGCCACCCGGAGTCTTCAGAAAGGGGCAGCATAAAAATTGAATTGTTTAAATTAAAATTAAATTAAATTAAATGTGTTTTACTGTAGGTTTGAGAGGAAACCACTGTCATCTATCACTATCCTCTCCATTTCAGATACACCAACAACAGCCATATCTCTTACAACTGACTCCATCCCTCTGGGCCCCCCACCTCTGGTGATCACAGAAAAAGATGTGCAAGGTCTATTTCACAGACAAAAGTCTGGAAAAACACCAGGCCCAGACAGGGTAACTCCTTGCTTGAAAGACTGTGCTGACCAACTGGCCTCCATCTTCACCTGCAACTTTAATACATCACTAGAGATGTGTTATGTTTTTTGTTTCAAACGCTCTACTATCATCCAGTACCTAAGAAACCCTCCATCAAGGAGCTGACATCTCCTTGCTCTGACATCTGTAGTTATGAACTGGAGCTGACATCTCCAGTTGCTCTGACATCTGTAGTTATGAAAACCTTCGAATGGTTAGTGCTGGCCCACCTGACATTGCATAGGAGGACAAACTCATTATTACTTGAAACTGTACTAGGCAGATTTAGCAAATTGCAACAAATGTGAAAAATAGCTGAACATCTCCCACAATTGCTGTTCAGTAATTAATATTCAGTATGGTATAAAGACCAGAGATGGAACTGCAGCACCCATAGAGCCTCTATGTAGTATGGTGGTCTGAAAGGTTTGGAAGAATTTTATTTTTCATCTTATTGGAATTTTGATGACATTTGGCTTAAATTTGGCAGAAAGTAAAAACACTTATCAAAGATTCCGAAGAGTCACGTTTGAGTTTTGGTGACTATATGGACACATCCATGACATTTTCTCAGTAACATCATGGAAGTGGTTTGCCCATGATTTCTTCTGGGATTTTTTTTAACTTTCCACTATCTATATCTAACTGTCTCCTATTGTTCTGCCCCAGCTCCAGATTCCCGAGGATATTGACACACACCAACGGTCCTTATCAAATTTATTAAGTAGCAAGAATAAACCAAAGTCCGGCAAAGGTTGGCAACCAGCCCAGAAAACAAGATATGATAAGACTTTTCCAAAAATGCTCTGATGATAATTACAAGTTGTTTCTAGCAAGAAATTACTAACTGCGTGCGACTTAAATAGGCTAAGGGAGTGGCCAATTGTCCTCAAGACTTACTCTCGAGGAGACCTCCTCCTCCTGAGTAGCCACTCCTGCCTTTTGGCAGCCCTGCGTGCTCGAGCATTGAGGAAAGGCTCCTCTACTTCGCTCTCTCCACTTGAAGGAGCCTCTGGAGGTTCTGAAGGCCCTGGCTGAGTCTCTGCCTCTGGTACCACATCTTCTTCAGCCTCCTCGCTGTCCGACGCGAGCGCCGGGCAAGACACAAAATAATGTCCACAGCCATGTGGATTGTGTAGAAAAATTAATAAATTATTGATATACACTTGATAAAGAAAGAAGTACTTTGATTTGATAAGTACTTGAGCTTTGCATTTAGATGCACAGAATCTGATTCAGGTAGAATCTGATTCAGGCTAATGCGCGTATTTGATTTCTATTTGTACTAGATAGAAAATTGCAGGTTTTTAAATTTCAGGTTTTACAACTCCTCCATGGTTTGATAATTAAATGTTCTTCCAATCATATGAAAATTGCTCAGAGTTAAAAGGCTCTGACACAATTAGGAGGACTTAACAAATAGGGCTGGGCTGGATAATCATTCAGATTGCCACATTTATTTTAATTTTATTGCAACACAGAAGATTCAGAATCAGTAATCAGAGCCTGTTGCTAATGACATACCTATTAGGGCTGAAGAATTCTGAGCCCAAGAATTTTTGTTCTGCCCTGCTACATAATTTAAGGTTTAAGAGAGATCATAGCTATAACTATTAATCAATCTTTATCCAAGGATAATTTCATGAAACAGACAAAAGGCATAACAAGGTTCAGAGGCAAAATTAAGTGCAAACACAAATAGATTTATGGGATAAAAGATTTTTGTCTATAGAGTAAGCTGTACAGTCCTAGGGCTGTTCTCATTCTTTATAGTTTTTACCCAGAAACTGTGGCAGACTGTGGGTTCTAGTTCTAACTTGGACACAAAGCCAGCTGAGTGACCTTAGGACAGTCATTCTCTTTCAATCCTAAGAAGCAGAGAATGGCAAATATTTTACAAAATCTTGCCAAGAAAACTGTAGGGACTAGTCCAAGCAGATGCCAAAAGTCAACAATGACTTGAAGAAACCATAAATAAATGTACACTATGTTTGTATGTCATTTTTTTCTTCCAGTCAATTATGTCAATTCTTGGAGTCTGCCTGGACAGATCCTTGCAGCTTTTCAGAAGTGGTTTGCCATTGTCTCCTTCCAAGGGCTGAGAGAGAGTGACTAGTCCAAGGTTGTCCAGATGGCTTTGTGTCTAAAGTGGGATTGGACTCCCAGATTCCTGGTTTTTAGGTTGGTGCCTTATGACCAGTACATCAAACTGACCCCATGTGTCTAGTTTGCTTCATAAAAAAACTGAGATAATTGACAGCAATTATTACCTGGTGAGATCCAGAGGATTATTTATCTAGTACTGCAATGCTTCTCTCAGATTTATTTATTTACTAAATTCCTATGCTGCCCATCTTGCCAAGTGATGATTCTAGGTGGCTTACAATCAAGTAAAAACAACAAGATAAAACATTAAATCAAATTTGTAGCTGATATCAAGTTGGGGGAGTGAATAGCCAAACTTTAGAAGATAGACTCAAGATACAGAAGGATCTTGATAGACTTGAACACTGGGCTCTATCCAATGAAATGCAATTCAGTATTCAGAAAAGTAAGGTCTTACATTTAGGCAAGTAAAACCAAACACACAGATATAGAATAGGTGGTGCCTGACTCAACAGATGTAATTCTGATAGGGAATTAGATGTCCTCGTGGACATGTCCTCTTTCACACGCAGGGGACCATTCAAAAGGGTCAGAATCCTTACCTTGGTTGGCTTCATGTAGTAGCTTAACAATCACTCCAAAGCTTTTGTAACCAGATACGATAAAACCCAGCCATTCCCCAAACTCCACATTGTTGTTTCTGATTTTGGGGGGAAGCTAAGTGACAAATGGCCTCCTTTTGCTCTGATCAAAGCCACCTTTTTCCTTTTTTTTTTTGATGAAACCTAGATATGTAACATTGTTGAGCAATTTGAGCCTTACCTTTGGACATTATGTACTCTGCTTGAGCTAAAAAGTTGAGTAAGTCTATGGTGGTTTAAATACAATCTTCTTTAGTCAATGTACAAAGTAATAGGTCATCAGCATATTGAAGGAGAGTACAGAGAGAGGTTTTTGGTGGCCGCCAAGGACAAAAATCTGTCACAAGAGCAATTCTAAATAAGGTGAAGCTGTTCTTAAATCCTTGAGGTAAAACACACCAACACATTTGAATTTTATATCCCTCTAAATTTTCCCATTCAAAAGCAAAGATTTCCTGACTATCTTCATCTAATGGAATGCAATAGAAAGCAACGTTTAAGTCCATCACAGAGAACCAAGATCCTTCAGGCACTAGAGTAGTGAACAAAGAGTAATGTTAGGTACAGTAGGATGAATCATTATAATAACTCTGTTCACAAATTTGCACGAAATGCTATTCAGGTGACTTTGGTTTTTTTCACAGATAAAATGGGTATTAAATGCAGATAGGCATTTCTGTATTAGCCCAAATTGTAAAACATTTTCAACAAATGGTGCCAATCCTATTCTGGCTTCTTGTCTGCTAGCATCTTGCCGAATCCAAGTAGTGTGAACCCAAGAATTAGGTCTATAGGTGTTGTATTGTTTGATCTTCCAGGTATGTGTGTTTTCCAAATCCATGGTGTCCTCATGGTGCTTTTCCAAAAGGCAAGCCGGCTTTGTTTTTTCTTGAAGATGCTTTACTTCTCATCCAAGAAGCTTCTTCAGTTCTGACTGAATCGGGGAGGTTTTATATTCCTTGCAGTAGTCTAGTCATTAGCACTCTTTCTGAGCATCACTGAGGCCACTTGGGGGTTTATTTACCTCAGGGTCCCTGAATCAGAATGCAAACCTTCTTGGAACTGCTGAAAGGGCTGTGTTCTAAACAGGAGATAGGTGGTGTCACAGCCCTGCCCCTCTGTTGAGAGAAGGCTGTTCATTCTTAATGTAGATGGCCTCTTTGACCCCTATTTCAAACCAGGAGTCCTCTCTGTCCAGAATATGGACTTTGCTGTCTTCAAAAGAGTGACCTTTGTCTTTCAAATGCAGATAGATTGTTGAGAAGAATTAGACATAGTAGACCACTACATATACCTTGCTTAATAGATCTTAATGGAAGGTGATACAATAAAGGAAATTGAATGGCATGTTAAATGTGGTTGGCAGGCATTAGGCAAGGACCATATTGATTGAAAACATGTGGAAGAGGCCTTTGTCCTGCAGTGAATAGACAATTGCTAAAAAGAAGATGATGATGATGAACAATAGTCGCAACAATAACACCAGCAGCAGCAACAACGATATTCACAGGCTTCACACAGTATGTCTTCTATCCATGGTAATAACAGGCCCAATCAAACAAAAGTCCCCAACATCTAGATTTCACAAATGTAGATGAAAATATATACCGTAACTAAGCAAAATAATATGTAACACTACAACATAAAACCAAAACAAGCAAGGAAAACAAAATTCGCGTTATTCACACATTCTTATGCTGTGCTCACTAGCCTGTCTCCGATCCACTTTCCTTGGTCAACAGCTGAAGCCTAGCAAGAGAATGGAAGTGTCTGGAACAGTGTTGAGTGCACAGCCCTGGTCACAGCTGGATATAATAAGGCGGGAGTCAGCACCAGTGGTGGGTTCTAACTTTTTTTTACTACCGGTTCTGTGGGTGTGGCTAGGTGGGGAGGCATGAGTGAATTGTCGTGGGCAACTTGATGTCACTCACGCACTCAGTCACATGACTCACCACCACCAAGCCACGCCTACCAAAACAGTGGTGAAAATTTTTGGGACCTTTTGACACTGTTTTTTGACACTCAGGTCCCATATCCAGGTCAGGACACAGTGGGGTGGCGGTGGCCATCTCGGCTTTTCCTCCATTGCCCTTTCTGGCAAAAAAGTGCCCCTTCTCGCCTCTGACGGGCCTTCCCCATGGTTGCAGCTAGAGCACCCCACTCCTGCCAGCCAGGTCCTGTCCACAAGATGAGCATGCAGGAGAAAGGCTTCCCTCTGGACCTCGGGGGTGGCTTCACTGAGGATGCGCCCAGGTCCTCAAGCCAGGAGGGTGACCCTATTTCCACGGCCCACCAGCTACGGCTTTTCGGCCAGGAAGGGCAACAAAGGGAAAGCATGAAGCAGCTTCCTTCTTGTTGGCCAATCAGAGAACTTTTTGATGTTGCTGTTGCCGAGCTCCTGGAAAGCCACGCTCATGCTAGCCCACATGAGCATGGAGCCAGCCAGGGGCAAGCCGGGCAGGCCAGGGATGATGGCAATGGCAGAATCTGCCACTCGGGGAGGGTAAAGTTAGCACACTCCCAGCCACGCCCTGTGCAGCCTCCGACGGCTCAGGGCAGCAGACTCAGCTGCAACCCAGACAATCCTAGGAACCACGGGGAGCCTCCTGCATGTTGTACCCCCCTCCCAGCCTTCGGCCCACACTCCTGTGCCGTTTTCAGGTGCCCAGCTTACTGCCCCCATCCCTTTCGCGACTCCAATGGCAGCGGCTTCAGGAGACACTGGAGGCACGGAGGCATGGGCAAAGGCTGGGAGGGAGTGCTACACACAGGAGGCTTCCCACAGTTCCTCAGCTCGTCTGGGCTGCAGCTGAGCCCGCTGCCCTGAGCCGGTAGATGGAGGCACCCCTCCCAGCCAGATGTTTCCAGATTTGACTGGGAGGAAAGCGTAGTTCATGGCTCCTACATTTTTCTGTGCTGCACTAGCAAAGGGGAAGAAACAGCCAGTGGAGAGCACACAGAGCTGCTCCAGTCCACGTGTTCTCCAGGTCAGCAGCTGTTTCTCTCCTTCGTTGCTCTTTATGGGAAAGTGTTTGGCTCAGCACAGCAAAATTTAGAAGCTGTGCTTTCCTCTAAGCCAGAGGTTCTCAACCTGGGGGTCACGACCCATTTGAGGGTCGAACAGCCATTTCACAGGCGTCGCCAAAGCCCTCTCTTGCCTCCCCCCACGCCTTCACTCACCTCACACTCTGCTCTGTTGGATCGCCGGCCGTTCGCTTACCCCGCCCACTCCCAATCTATTGCTGCATCCTGAGTCCCAGCTGATGACTAGAGGAAAAAAAACTGTTTAAATTCTTGCCGTGGGGCTTCAAATGAACTGTTTGTTAATTGCTGGCTTGCCCCCCCCCCCCCGCACCACTATTTATTGCCAATAAATAGTGGTGGGCGAGCCAGAAATTTAACAAATGGTTCGATGTTTTTTTGCAATTTTATTGGCCCCCAGAGCTTCAGCATAGGTTAATTAGCCCTTGATTAGATCGGCTCCCAACTCTCAGCTATTTGCTCTTGCTTGCTTGCTTGCTGGAGCAGATTTTTTTCCCCTAGCTATGCTGAAAAATGAAACTGAAACTGCTTTGCTGTTGCTACAACGTTGGAAAATTAAGCAGGCAGATTTCTTTTCTTTTTCCTCACCAAAAAAGGTAGGTGCAAACAATGGGCAATTTAGGGCAAAAGAGGAGAGTTCAAGATTTTAAAACACAAAAGAAAAAAAGCTCTATTTAACTAGGGAATTGTAATAATTGAGATACTATTAATTGTATATTGTGTTGAAAGCAGAAATAGTTAAGTTGTGGTTTGGAGGAATATATGGGGGAAATTATTTGGTTTATTATTATTGGTAAATATAATTAATTGATTTGTAAGAAATTGGATTGCATGGAAATAATTGGAATATTCATGTTCATATTGATTAATATACAAAAAAGGTAGTTATATAACTAATTGATTTATATTAAAATGTTGAATTTATATTAAACAACTGTAATATTACATAATTAACCAATGTGAGGATGGATATAAAAATAGATGACAATGGGAAGGGGTATAGTATAGAATAGAAGGGAAAAATTGAATTTGATTAAGATTAGAGATGAGGATGAAGGGTAATATTGGTTTTTTTTAAAAAAAATAGATGAGGAATAAATATGGCAAAAAGGAAATATAGAAATTGTAAATTTAATTGAAATGACTAAACACTGTTTAAATTTGTGAACCGGCCAAATACTCTGTTCAAAGAAAATACATTGTATGTTTGTATGTGTGTTTCTAATTATTGTTATTTATTCATATTTGTTCTCTTTTATTCTTTAAAGTTTAACAGTTCATTCTTTATCTTAATATCTTTATATTTGTTTGGGGTTGGCTTTCTTCCCTTTCATCTTCTTTATTGTACAGCAATCTTTCTCCTCAAACCTACCACCTCTCTCTTTTCTATCCTTCTTACTTTCTCTTCCTCCCCTTCTTCTTCTCCTCCCTATTTCCTCTTCCTTTCTCCTTCTCCTCCTCTCTTCCTCCCTCTCTGACCCTCACTCCTACTCTAATTTCCCTTACCTTCCTTCATCCCTCTCTATTGCTGTATCCTTTTATGCATATGGACTACTCAGAGGGCTGAAAAAGTTATTTCTGACTGGTCCTCGCACTTTTGACCAGTCCTCGAACTTACGACTGTCCTCACATTTTACGTTTTTGCCCTATCTTGTCACCATGGTTAAGAGAAGCAGTTGTGAAATGAGTGACATGGTTGTTAAGAATGCTACAATGGGCATAAATGATGACCAGTCATAAGTGCGAAGACCGGTCAAAAGTGCAAGGACCTGTCAGAAATCACTGTCAAAACTCTGTACCAGTCACCGTTCCTGCTCCATGCTTAGCCTGGTTGCCTCAGCTTCTTGACGACAATGGCTGCTGCCCTCGCTGCCGAGTCAGAGAGAATTTCCTCTGACCTTTGAGGAACTTCCCTGTTCCTTTTGGTCTTCCGAGGTTCCTCTTCTTCTTCCCCGTCCCTACCAGACAGTTCTGGTCCGAAGACCCCTCGGCAACAGCTTGTCAGTCCGGGTTTTCGCAGAGCTCGTCAGAGCCCGCTATTTCCCCGACTGTCTCGCTGTGACGCTTCCGGTAGAATCCAGACTCTGCTTCCCTTCTCTGTCTTCTCCCTCAGGTTTGCCTCACTGAAACTTCACCTGTCCCTAACACCCTCTTTCTCTCTCCATTCCTCTCTCCTCCCCTTTCTTTCCACGTCATTTGTGCTCAGTCATCTGCAGAGTCTTGGACTCGCCCACTCGTCTGCACCTACCTGGTAACGCCCACCCATCTATGCTGACCTGATCACTGTGAGTCATCCCATTCCAATTCAGTCTACAAGTCAGCCCTTTACTTTTTTTATAAAACCAATCATTTTTTTAAAAAATAAAAGAAAGAAGGAAGGGCAGGATGGAGGGAGGGGTATTTTCTTTGCAATTAAATTGTAAAAACATTCTGGAAGAAAACAACAATATAATTCCTGAGAACAAGCCACACAGCTAGCTATAGCCAGTAACATTGACATCTTCTACCTAGGCAGAGGGCACTGATGGAGATGATCACTGCTGTTCTTACAAGGAATGCACCCAGCATTATTCAGTGTCAGATAATGAATGAGGATCAGGGGTGAAATTCAGCAGGTTCTGACAGGTTCTGGAGAACCGGTAGCAGAAATTTTGAGTAGTTCGGAGAACTGGCAAATACCACCTCTGGCTGGCCCAAGTGGGGTGGGAATGGAGATTTTGCAATATCCTTCCCCTGCCACGCCCACCAAGACATCCCACAGAACCAGTAGTAAAAAAATTTGAATTTCACCACTGATGAGGATGCAACATCAAGTAGGAAGATATCAGGAACATGAAGATGAAGAAGAGATAATTGGGTTTCCCAAGTCCTAGCTTTGCATCACTTTGAACTGTATCAAAGCAATTTAAATTTAATCTAAACTGTATCAAAGCATATATAAGCAATCACTTAAATATGAGCCAGCAGTGTGCAGCAGCAGCCCAAAAAGTTAATACAACCCTTGGTTGTATAAACAGGCATAAAATCAAAATCATGTAAAGTATTAGTACCACTTTATAAGACCATACCTAGAATACAGCATCCAGTTTTGGTTACAAAATGCTACATTACAAAAAAGACATTGAGACTATGGAAAAATTGCAGAGAAGAGCAACTAGGATGATTAAAGGCCTGGAGACTAAAACATATGAAGAACAGTTGCAGGAACTAGTCCAGAGAAAAGAAGTTTAGAGAAAAGAAGAAACGGGGTGACGATAGCAATATTCCAGTATTTGAGGGGCTGTCACAAAGAAGAGGAGGTCAACCTATTTTCCAAAGCATCCGAAGGCAAGACAAGAAACAATGATGGAAACTAATAAAGGAGAGAAGCAACCTGGAATTAAGGAGAAATTTCCTGACAGTGAGAACAATTAACCGGTGGAACAGCTTGCCTTCAGAAGTTGTGGGTGCTTCATCACTGGGGGTTTTTAAGAAGAGAATGGACAGCCACTTGTGTTAAATGGTATAAGGCAGGGATGGCTAACCTTTTTGCCGTCATGTGCCAAAAGCAGGGGGAGTGTGGGGGTGGGGTCATGCATGCGCGTGCCCACACCCATAATTGAATTCCTCTCCGTGCCCCGCTCCGTGCATGCGCATGCAACCCCCTTGCGCAACTTCCGCTTTTGGCACATGACGGGAAAAAGGTTACTGGTGGGCCTGGTAGGCCCGTTTTTTGCCCTCCCCAGGCTTTAGAGGCTTTCTTGGAGCCTGGGGAGGGTGAAAGCAGCCTTCCCCACCCCCTCCAGAGGCCCTCTGGAGGATGGAAACAGCCCGTTTCCCAACTTCCGGTGGGCCCAGAAGGCCCGAAAACCAGCTGGCTGGTGCACACATGCATGCTGGAGCTGAGCTAGTGCAACGCTTGTGTGCCCATAGATATGGATCTGCGTGCCACCTGTGACATGTGTGCCATAGGTTCGCCATCACGGGTATAGGGTCTCCTGCTTGAGCAAGGGTTTGGATTAGAAGACCTCCAAAGTCCCTTCCAGCTCTATTCTGACTGATTGATAGAATTATTGAAGAGTTCCTTCCTTGTGCCAACAGTTAATCCCCTCATTTTCACCACTCTTGCTTTGTTATGCTTTCTCTATTCCCAGGCATATACAGGGAGTCTTCGACTTACAACAGTTCATTTAGTGACTGTTCGAAGTTGCATCACTGAAAAAAGTGACTTATGACCATTTTTCAGACTTATGACCTTGCAGCATCCCCATGATCCTGTGATCAAAATTCAGATGCTTGGCAACTGGTTCATATTTATGACTGTTGCTATGTCATGTGATTACTGATAAGCAAAATCAATGGGAAAGCCAGATTCACTTAACAATCATGTTATTTACTTAACCACTGCAGTTGTTAAGCTGTCACTTAACAGCTGTGACAAGAAAGGTTGTAAAACGGGGCAAAATTCACTTAAGAAATGTCTCACTTAACAACAGGAATTTTGGCTCAACTATGATTGTTAGTTGAAGACAACTGTAATGTGCACTGAGATCAGAAAGCATTTAATATCTTGTGATCCATACAAAGTGATAAGGATTTGGAAAGCTTTGACTAATTTTAAAAACTAAGAGATGATTCAAAGGAGGTTCAATTACATTTCAAAATTAAATAGGTTTAATCAAAGCATTAGATGTGATAGGTTGATCCAAATTGATCTGACAGTTCAGACAATTCATGTGCAAAAGCCCCAAACTTTCCTTTTACATTTTTTCATGGCTTGGATATTTTGAATGCAGAAATATTTTAAATTACTTTGACTAACATTCATATATATTGCTATATTGGTGCAATATAGGGGGGGAGGCAGAGCCAATGCCGCAGCGGCAAGATGAACTCTTTGGAGCTCCCAAAGAGTCATCGATATCCCCGCTGCCCGAGGGTCCGCTGTGACCTAAGTCGTTCTGTAGGGTTGACCACCGAGAAGAGCACGTACCGATCAACCTAGGGAGGTGGCAAACTCCCAGGAGAGGTCGGAAGAAGCTCCTCAAACTGGGCACCGAGGGAAAGTGACCAAGAAGTCGCTGAAAAGCTGGGGCAGCCGAACCAAAAAGAGAAAGTTATGAAGCAGCCTGTGACATTGGTGAGGTGAGATCAATTCAGTTTTATTGCCTCAAAAAATAAATAAATAAATAAAAGAATCTCTCTTATCTACCTGGAAGATGGATAGGGTAGAGAAGAGTGGCTGAGAATGAGGAATGGGTGTGGGTGTGTATCCACACCCATATCCTGAAACTGGGGCAGCAAAGAAAGCACGTTTGAGAGCCCATTAAACTCTGAATAATTTTTAACCTTTAACTGAAGAAAAAGAAAAGAAGGCTGAGGACTGTTATAATTACTGTATAGTAAGGCTTTAAATGACTGAATTGAATATACATTTTTTCCGTTTGGATTGTTACATTGTTGATTGCTCCGCCATACTTTGTTTAAACAAAAGTAAGAATGGAAAGTGTTGAACTGAGATGAAAGGTTAACCTGCAGTGCCATCTAGTGACAGAAAAAAATAAATAAATAAAGGACTTTTTTACTTTGAAGAATATTGATAAATAACTGACCTTGACATTCTGGCTAAAAGATAAATAGAACAGCTGTGGAGAATGAAGTGAAGATTAACTGTGTTTTGGAAGCTTTTTTGTTTATGTTCTTATATTGTTTTCCCTTTTTTCTTCTTGCCTGTGAGGACTGTGATTTTGTATTTTTCATCTTCTTTTTTGAGTTGACAAGTTTTGTGTTGAAAATTAAAAAGAGAAGATTTTTGGCTTGAATTTTTATTTTTTATTCTCCTTGGACTGAATTAAATTAAATTGGACTCCTAAAGTTTGTTTCCCCATGGATTAAGACTTGAAGAGTCAGAAGAATTCTTCTTCTTTAATTTTTTATTGTTCAATTTTCCCATTTTTCTCCCTTTTTTACTAAATTGACTTTCTTATTAATTCTGATTTTTGATTTTGACTCCAAAACATTATTTTTCAGCCTTTCTCACTTTTTTTACATTTTAATTTATACTTTTTAATTGCATCTTTACTTTATTTTACCTCTCTTCTAATTTGACTATCTTATTTTTTTTCTTTTTTTCTTTTTTATATAATGTAGAAGGGCAGGGAAGATTCCAGACCTTTTGCTTTACTTCACAGAAATCTATTTTTTTCTTCTTTTTTCTTTTCTTTTTAGTAAATTTACTCATTGGTTGAACTTGATATTTGAAATATAAATTTAATCACAAATGGATTACAAATACACAGAAAAATAAAAATGAGGAAACATACCCCACCTATATCAAGCCCCTCAGCGGCAGAAATCCAGAAAACTTCAGAGATAATGGAACTACGGAATTTAATGCAATCTCTTCTTGTTGAGATAAAACAGGAACTAAAAGAAATGAAAGGAATTATGGGGAAGAACAAGGAGAGAATACAGAAAGTGGAAGAAAAAGCAGAAACAACAGAAAAAAAGGTTGAGAAATTAGAAGAAAAAATGATGTCTGCAAATAAATTCCAACAGAGAACAATTATTCTTAGAAATGGATCACTCTGAATTTTACCTATGATTTCAAAATATAGAAGAAGAAAAGGAAGAAAATCTACCAGAGATAATTGCAGAAATCTTAGCCGAAGTCTTGGAAAAACCCAAGGAACAGATCTTAAATGAGATTGATGAAGCGTTCAGAATATACAGTATACTAGATATGCAACAAGAAATAAACTACCAAGAGAAGTTCATGTAAGATTTACAAAAAGGGCAATGAAAACGGAGATATTACAAGTAGCAAGGAATACAATTCTGAAGCATAAAGATAAAGAACTTGTGGTCTTACGTCAAGTACCTAGAAGAGTTAGGGATCTGAGGAGAGAATATCAATTTTTAACTAATTTTTTAATATCTAAAGGAGCAAGTTTTAGATGGCTGGTACCTGAAGGGGTTATGGTGACCTGGCAAGGACAAAGACACAGACTTGATTCAACTGAGAAAGCGGAATTATTCTATCAACAATACTGTGGATCATTGGAGGAAGATTTAGGAGCTGTAGGCGTCATAAAAGAGAAAGAAGGGAAAGTTAAAGATGAGAAAGCTAAAGAGGAATGGGCCCTAAGAGAAGGGGCGAGTTCCAAAGACCCACTGGAACAAAGAGAGACTAGGGCCATGTTGGTGAACCTATGGCACGCGTGCCGGAAGTGGCACGCAGAGCCATGATGCCCAGTATGCATGGCATCGCCCATTCTTCTTCCGGGTTTCCAGGGCATGCATGTGCACCAGCCAGATAGTCTGCTGGCTACTGGTGCACATGCGTGTGCGACAATCAGCTGGCTTTAGTGTCTTAGTGCGCGTGCACACTGGCCATGCCATCATTACCCACATGCAGCCCTGGGACTCCACCCTTTGCCAGCCAGGAACGCTGCCGCCAGTCGCTCCCGTACACCCAGCTGCCTACCTGCCTCGTTACCGCCACCATGAGGAAAGGCCCCGAAGTTGCGCTGCCAGGGATCTACATGGGCTGCCACAGGGGGAGGCCAGGTATGGCTGGCTGGACACTGCCCGGAGCTCAGCTCGAGGCTGGCAAGAGGTGGAACGTTGCCTCTTAGCTGGTTTGAACTGTCTGCTGCTGCAGCCTGCCACCATCCCCTCTCCCCTGCTAGCTGCTCCTGCCACTGCCAGGGAAGTGGCTGTGCGAGAACCACTGCCACCAAGGGCGAGGGCACGGTGGTGGCAAGGATGAGGGGTCCGGATCTTCCCTGTCTCCCCACCCAAGCAGACTTCTGGCATAGCCCCAGGCCTCCGGAGGGAGGAAGGGAGGAAAGCCCGGCCTGCTGGTCCTGCCACCACCACCCCCTTGCCCTCTCTCTTAGATGGCAAGAATGGCCACACCTGCCCCTGTCCTCTCTCTCTAAAGTTCCTTGCAGCAGAGGCCACGTTGCTTACTCGCTGAAAGCGCAGCCCTGGCTGCTGTTTCTGCCTCTTCTCCAACCACTCAGAGCCCTGCGTAATAGTGCTGCGGCTTGCTTGAGGTAGCTGCCATTTGGACTTCCCCCCTTCCTCTGTCTTTTCCTCCTTGAGTTGGAGCTCACAGCGTGACTGAGGCTGAGGAAGGGTGGGATAGTAACTGCACGGATCCCCTGGTGCCTCCTGTTAAGGATATTGTTGTGTTACCAACCAGCAGAGTAAGTGCACAGAGAAACAGTACTGAGAGCAATGAATACAATACATACAAACTGGTTTAACAAAGCTATTACTTTGTAGTGAAAAACAATTGCATAGTCTTTTAATCAATCCAAGTCTTTAGCCATTCAAATCAGTCCGAAGTTACAGATATCTTCTTACCAAACAAACAGCAATTCAATGCTGGTAACAAATCACGATGGTAGCAGATCCATCCACGTCTTCACACACGTCAGTAACAGTTCCAATCAACAGTTCCAGTCAAGCAGCAAGTCAAGCAATGATGAGAGCAGGTCCAACAATGACTATAGCTCAGCTTCCTTCTTATATACAGTTTACACTAGTAATTATCCACTTAAGATAAGTGAAGTCAGCAGTGCAATGACTCAACAGTAAAATTATGATAATTGCAGTCAGCATTCAGTCAGCAGTCATTAGTCATTACAATGACTCAGCAGTACAATTACTCAGCATTACATCTTAGAGTTACAGAATTCATTTAAAGTTATAGAACACATATATTGCCTGAACAACTTGTTAGACTTATACCATATGCTAACACCACCCGTGTCCCCTGCCCTGCAATAATGAAGTGCTTTGCCAAGGAAAGCAGAGTCTCAGGCTGCTCCTGGAGCAGCCAGAAGGAGAAGCTGCCAGCAGGGAGGCAAGCCGCCCCAGGAGGACCAGAGGAGAGTGCAGCTTCTCACTCATGGAAATCTACCAGTGGGGAAGTGGGCACAGTAAGAGATGTGCTGGCCAGGAAGCAGTCATGCTCCCTGGCTGGAGAGGGTTGCACAAACCTTTGCTGGAGTGAACGTGCAACCCTCTCCTGCCAGGGAGCATGACCGCTTCCTGACTCGTGCATTTCTTACCACTTTCCGCGACCACTTCCCCACTGGTGGATCTCCATGAGTGAGGAGCTGCGCTCTCCTCCAGTCCTCCTGGGGCAGCTCGCCTCCCCACTGGTGGCTTCTCCTTCTCCTGCCTGCTCCAGGAGCAGTCTGTCTGTTACCTGGTGCGAACGGCTTGCCACCACAGCCTGCCCCTGCCCTCTCTGCCCCAGTAGTTACTGGTGCTGGCGGAGAAGTGGCAGCATGAGAACCACTCTTGCTGGGGGAAAGGGAGTGGTGGTGGCAGGAGCAGCAGGCCAGGGCTTCCCTCCCTCCCTCTCCCCAGAGGCCTGGGGCTATGCCAGAAGTCTGCTTGGGTGGGAAGACAGGGAAGCCCTGGACTGCCCTCAGAATAGTGACTTTCCAGGCCCAAAATGGGGCGGGGGGTGAACTGCATGTGCAGGGCGCATATGCGCAATGTGGGGTGTATGTGTGGGGGGTCATGTGCACATGCACATCTGGGAGGGTTCGCATTGCATTATGGGTGCTGGCATGCACGCGAGCTGTTGTGCACGCACATACACAATTCTGGCATGCCACGAGAAAAAGGTTCGCCAACACTGGACTAGAGTGATGAAGTTAAAAACTAGCAGTAAGTAAATATGGAAGAAGAAATAAAAGCAATATCTTTAAATGTAAATGGATTGAATACGGCGATAAAAAGAAACAGAATATTGAAAAAATTAAATAGTTTGAAAATGGACATTACATGTTTACAAGAAGTTCATATTAGAAAATGACATATAAAACTATTACAATATCCAAACTTAGAAATTTTATTTACATCATTAATACAACAAAGTAAAAGAGGTGTGGTATTATATATCAAAGAAAAATTAGAACCTAAATTAATATTTGAAAATGGGGAAGGTAGGATTTTGATGGTGGAAATAAAAATGAACTATAAACAAATACTTTTGATAGCACTATACGCTCCAAATGAAAAACAGGAAGAGTTTTATTGGTGACTACATAGAAAAATTATAGAACTGAAATATGAAAATGTATGTATAATGGGAGATTTTAATGCTATAACAGACCAAGAGTTAGACTACAAAACAGTGAAGACAAATAAAAAATGCAGAAGAACACTGCCAAAATCTTTTTTTAAAATGACAGAAGAATTATGTGTTCAAGATATTTGGAGACAAAAACATTTGAAAGAGAGTCAATATACTTTTTACTCAAATAGACATTTATCGAGCTCAAGGATAGATATGATATGGATGTCATCTGGACTCATAGAAGCAGTACAAGAAGTAAACATTGGCTCAAATATATGGGCAGATCATAACCCAAAGACAATGATATGGAAAGGCCAAAAGAAAAAGACATGATGGACTTTGAACACAACAATATTAAATGAAAAAGAATTTTAAAAATTTATGGAAATGGAGTTGGAAGCTTTCTTCAGAATAAACAAAAAAAGAAGATACGTCACTTCAAAATGTATGGGATACAATGAAAGCATATATTAGAGGAATTGCAACGGGGTGAAATCTAAATTTTTTTGCTACCGGTTCTGTGGGCATGGCTTAATTAGTGGGCGTGGCTTGGTGATAAGGTGACTGGGAGGGCATGGCTTGTTGGTCAGGTGGGCGTGGCCAAGTCAATGTCACTTCTTTGCCCTTTTTTAACCTACAAAACACAACACAACACAACTGGCTCACCCACAATATAAAAGCAGCTGTGCTAGACCCAAAATGGCCCCTGCAACAAGCAGGAACCTCACACAGCCACAAAAAGCCCCAAAAACCAACTTTCTCACTTTACACACACAAAATTCCACATACAGCTTTGTGAGATTTTGTGTGATTGTGTAGTTAGAGTGAAACACTACAGAAACATACTAAATCTCAAAAAGCTGCACAAATATTATTTTATTTTATTTATTTTTATTTTTATATAAAAGCAGTTAAATTTAAAACTTCCTAAACTTTAAATGGCTAGGTCTAAAAAAAGAACAACTAAAAAACCCCCCAATTAACTATTTTTTTTAAAGCTCCCAAAGGGGAAAAAAACTTACCCAATTGAACAGGGGTCTCTGTCACTGCATTTTTGTATTTGTCAGCTGGGCTCCCATTCTGAGACTTACGGTAGACTGATTTGACTCTTATCTCAGAATGCCACTGTGCATGTCCACATTCTTTCTTCCACATTCTTTCACTTTCTTCTAACTTCCTTTGTTCACCTGCCAAGAGGTACGGCAGGAACGCTGCCAAGATGTAATTAATTAACTAGTAAAATGTTTTTACTTCTTTATAATAAAATGTGTTTATTAGAATATATCTCGGGTTTATTTTCTTAAGTATACTTCAAGGAAAAAGCCACGATCCATTCTCTAATCAATGTGCAGTTATCCAAAAGCGGAATGGGATTAATTGCCACCCTGACACATGGTAGCAGAAGGTTGGCTTGGATTGATTTATGGCTTTTTTCCTTGCTTGTTACTTTGATGATTAGACCTCTAGGCTAGTTTAGACAGATGATTATTTTTGCGACTGCGGAACGCTAATTTAATTACTGCAACAATGCCAAACAAGAGGAAAAAAGGAAAAATGAAACTCAGAGCATTCTCTATTAATGATTTAAACCTCTCCTACGAAGAAGAGGCAGAAAGGAGGTTTTCAAATTTCCGGCTGCTCACCTCAGCCACCCAGCTAGAAGGAGCCATGGGAGTAGAAGAAACAGACGAAATGCTCTTACAGAGACTTCAAGAGGAAGATAACAGAAAAGCTGCTTTTGAAGGCAACGTGCTGCAATTAAGGTCAGTGACCTCTCCTTCTGAATATGCATGCTCTCAAACAGTCCTCTGAATTTGAAACGCTTGGTGCAAGGCCAAAGTTTTCACAAACTGCCGAGCATTTTCCCTCCCACACAGAGAGAGGAGTAATATATTATTCTCCTTGAAGCTCTGAGCTCACCCAGTGTGAGAAAGCTATAAGAAGCTATCATGACCATATAAAATTTTTTGAACATGAGCTATCCCAGGAAAAAATGGCTTTATCTATGGTCGAGCAAGATAAGAGAGAGTCTCATTCTTTTAAAATTCCTGAAACCACCATCTTAGCTTCTTCTTCGAAGCCTAAGACACACCCCCTAGAGCAATGGGTCTCAACCTTCCTAATGCCGCAACCCTTTAATACAGTTCCTCATGTTGTGGTGACCTCCAACCATAAAATTATTTCTAAAACCATTGAAAATATGTGTTTTTGGATGGTCTTAGGCAACCCCTGTGAAAGGGTCGTTCAACCCCCAAAGGGGTCCCGACCCACAGGTTGAGAACCACTGCCCTAGAGGATATTGTGTCAGGCAAATCAGAACAGAGAGCTGTACTCACGTCACATTTGCCTCGTGATCTGGTGTCTCCTCAAATTACACATGCCACAAAGGCAGAAAAATTATCTGAGCTGCCCGAAACTAAAGGTGCAGCACCATCTGCTGGCAAAAGTAATTTCCTAGAGAAAGCTGAAATGCATCGCAGTTTACATGAACACTTTCAAGTATTACATAAGACTTTATCAAACATGTCCTTAACTCACCCAGATATTCAGGCTGCAGTGCAACAAGTGTCTCCACAGGCTCAAACTTCAGCACCCCCTGGTGGTACTGGTGTCCTTTTAGATGGAGCACAACAACGCTTAATGCAGCAAAGGCAAATGACTGCATCTCAGCAGGCCATGTTAATATTGCAGCTCAAATGCAACAGGTCCAAGCTCAAGCACAAATGGAAGCTGGAGCACAGCAGATCCCAATGCAAATTCCTATACAGCAGCCACAAGTGCATGCACAAATGCCTCCAGTGGCACAACCAGGACCATTTGTTGGTCCACAACAAGCACAGCAAATACCACAGGTATTTTTACCGGCACAGCCAGCATACCAAATGCATGTTCCTCACCAGGCATTTTCTGTTGCTCCACTAGCTGGTGAGTCAAAATTAAAGATGTCAGGACAAAATTATAAGGCCTGGGTCAGTGAGATTGGATTGTTACTTTGTAGAGAAGGTACTCACTGTATGGTTTTTAATCCTCCTGCTCAGCCATGGACTCCTGCAATAAGAGACTTAGAGACTAAAGCTTGCACAACATTATTGATGTCCATGGATACTGAACTGCAGGTTACCTTTCTGCCTGATGCAAGAGCCCAACAAATTTGGGCCCAATTAGAAAATTGCTACAGGCCTGTTTCAATTGAATCTTCGTGTTTGCTCATGTCTGAGTTCCATGGTTCGAGATTGAAATCTGGTGAACAAATTGGAGGACATTTAACCAAACTGAAAGGAATGAGAAGAGAATTGAGAGAAAGAGGCTATCTTATTGATGATATTCAAATGATCAGCATTATTATTAACTCATTGAATTATGAATGGAAAGATGCCATTACAAAGATTAACCAAGTGCCTATTGCTCAATGCACAGTGGATCATATATGCAGACTTTTAATTGAAGAAGAAGCACTCATGTTAGCCACTCCACATTTGAGAGGACCACCCGCATCAAGAGCTCCAGCGAGGCGTCCCTTCCGAGGAAAAGCCTACGTTCCAAGGATGCCAAGATGCTACATCTGTAATCGTGTGGGACATGCCACCCGGGATTGTCCCAACGAGTTCCAGCTCCCATCTCGTACCAGCCCAGAGGAACAGATTCCAGAAGAGGCAGAGGCAGAGGTGGAAGACAAGATCGTCGTGGTCCCCGGCGTGATCCACAAGCTTCACTCGCCACATTGGCTTTAACCAATGATCCACAACCTCAACCAGAGTACGATAGACAACTCCTTTGGACTTTGGACAGTGGTGCAGCGTTGCATGTTACCTACAGAAAGGAACTTTTTACAGAGATGCACGAGCCTGAACCTGAACTACGTGAACTTTATTCTTTTTCCAATCATCCTTATTAGGTCAAAGGAAAAGGAACTGTTTATGTTGAAGAGCTCGATGCATTCATTCCTGATGTTTATTATATACCAACAGCAAATAGTAATTTGCTTAGTCAGAGACACTTGTCTAGAATGTTAAAGTTCCAGGTTCACCACCTTGAAAAAGCTAGTTACATAGTTAAAAATGGAGATATTGTTGCTGAAACCATGTTAATTAGTCGTGTTTATTACTTAAAGCCAAAGCCTAAACCGCAAACACAGGCAAGTATGCAAGCTCCAAAAAGGGAGAGCACAGGCCCAGAGAGAGATGTTCCAGGGAGAGATCCTGTTGCTACTCCAAAGGCTCCTAAAGCCAACAAAAAGAAAATAAGGAAACAGGTTGCTCAGAGCAAGCCTGAGATTCCTCATAAAACTGTTAATGTTGAAAATTCACTAACTGGTAAACCTTTGCATTCCAGGTGTATCCACAAATGGCATAGAAGATTGGGGCATGCCAGTTTCCGTGTTCTTAGGAAGATGCCGGAGTTCGCAAAAGGTTTGGATCTAAAGGGGTGTAAGATGTTTTTGGATTGTGCTGTCTGCAAAAAGGCCAAATCCAAAGCAGCAGCAATTCCCAAACGCGCTACACGCCTGTCAACACGCATTTTTGATTTGGTTCACACTGACATAGTTGGTCCTTTTCCGCCAACACTTGGTGGTAGAAAATATTTTCTAACAATTGTTGATAATTACTCTAGATATGGATATGGATATCCTATGAAAGAAAAATCTGAGACTTCTCAGATATTTAAAGACTTTGCAGTTCTTGTTTCTACCCAACACCAAGTTCACATCGCCAGAATCCAGAGTGATTGTGGTGCTGAATTCATGTCTCAGCATTTCCAGGACTGGATGCGTAAGAATGGAATTCTTCATCAGACGTTGGCTCCTTACACACCGGCTCACAACGGGGTCACAGAACAACGACAAGGGGTCCTGCAAACCATGATGTGTTGTCTCCTAGAAGACGCCAACCTTAGTATGCCATACTGGGGAGAAGCTATCAAATATGTAAATTACATTGTCAACCGTACTTGGAGCAGTGTAATAAATCAGACTACTTTCTTCATGTTGTATGGCTACAAGCCCGATCTCAAAAACATCCATATTTTTGGTTCATATGCTATGGTGAACATTCCCTTAGCTCAAAGAAGAAAAGGAGGTCCAACAGCAAAAAGACTGAGATTTATGGGCATTGATGATAACTCAAAATGAAGCAAATTTATTGACTCTAAACATGTAATTGTGATTTCCCAATCTGCTAATTTTGAGGAAGATGTTGACTGGTCCAGGATTCATTTCAATGATCCTGGAGTTTATTTTCCTAGAGATGATACTGTTGATGCCACACAGCCTGATGATCAAGATTCCACTAGTTCTTCTCAACCTGATGTTCCGTCTTTGCAAGCCGCGGATGCTGACGCTAGTGATGAATGTGAGGATGAGGATGAAGCAGAAGAAGAATGGACTGTTGTTCCGAGAAGTTCCAAGAGGGTCACAAAGGGAATCCCTCCACAACGATATTTGTGGCAACTGACAAAAACACTCTTGCCTTTGATTTGCAATGTTACACTTCCACCTGATACGTTCACACAAATCAAACTTCTTCCTTATTCAGAGCAAGACAAATGGTATGAGGCAATGCAGGCTGAAATGGACAGTCTAAAGAAACTGAATGTGTTTACACCTGCAAAACCTCCAGCAAACAAAAGGGTCATTGGCACTCGATGGGTCTACAGAATCAAAAAGAAGCCAAATGGTGAGTCACTGTACAAGGCCAGACTTGTAGCTCAGGGTTTCACTCAACGTTATCCTGAGGACTACACAAATACCTACTCACCGACAGTCAGAACTGAGAGTGTAAAAATTGCTTTAGCAACAGCTACTATTCTTGGTTTAGAAGTTTTCCAGTTTGATGTTGACACGGCTTATCTACATGCTGACCTAGATGAAGAGATCTACGTGAGAGGTCCTCCAGGGTTCCGAAAGCAAGAAGGGGATACCTGGTTTCTAAACTAAAGTCTTTATGGTCTGAAACAGTCTGGTTTAATGTGGTATTTATGTCTTACTGACAAACTAAATTCAATGGGCTTTATTAAGTCCGAAACTGATGAGTGCGTGTTCACAAAAAGATCTAACAATACATATGAGATAGTTCTTGTTTATGTTGATGATATTGTTTACATTGGTCCAAATAAGCAGATGAGTGAAATTTTTGCCAAAGCTTTGCAGAGATATTTCACATTGAAATCATTAGGTCACATTAATACTTATTTAGGTGTTTAGATTGACAAAACACAGAAGGGGTTTAGTCTTTCACAAGAAGATAAAATAGAACAAATTTTGCATCATTGCAACATGAAGGATGCTAACACAACAAAGACACCCATGCAAACAGATTTTCACAACTTGACACATGAACCAAGTCCTGAGTTCAAGGATCAAACACTTTATTGTTCAGTTATTGGGTCACTGTTGTACATTAGTAGTTGGACCAGACCCGACATTGCACATAGTGTTAATCTCTTATCTTGACACGTAGGTAAAACAGAACAGTTTCATTGGACATGTGTTAAGAAATTATTGAAATACCTAAAACACACCAAACTTATGAAGTTATTGTTAGAACCAACACATACTGATTATGCAGAATTATGTTGTTATGCAGATTCTGATTGGGCGAGTGATAAGAAATCATGTAAAAGTACTTCAGGTTATATGATGTTCTTAAATGGATGTCCTGTTTATTGGCAAGTGCGTAAGCAGAATTTTGTTTCTTGTTCATCTACTGAAGCTGAATATGCTTGTGTTTCAGATGCATGTAATTCTCTAATATGGTTTGATGCTTTGGTCACAGATATCTGGACACGTCCGATCCGACCGATCACTGTGATGGAAGACAATGAATCGGTGATTTATATTTCTGAATCTCATTTCACAGGTTCTAGGTCCAGACACATTGACATCCGTTATCAAAACATAAAACAATTAGTGATAAAAGGTTTTGTTAAATTGCACTATGTATCTACACATGATCAGATTGCTGATATGCTCAACAAACCACTTCCAGCAGCTCAACACGAGTACCTGCGTAAGAAGATGTGCCTTATTTGATGATGTACCTGATGTCCGCTCAACTGACAAAAGAAGGGGATTGTCACTGCGTTTTTGTATTTGTCAGCTGGGCTCCCATTCTGAGACTTACGGTAGACTGATTTGACTGTTATCTCAGAATGCCACTGCCCATGTCCACATTCTTTCTTCCACATTCTCACTTTCTTCTAACTTTCTTTGTTCGCCTGCCAAGAGGTACGGCAAAAGATGTAATTAATTAGCTAGTAAGATGTTTTTACTTCTTTATAATAAAATGTGTTTATTAGAATATATCTTGGGTTTATTTTCTTAAGTATACTTCAAGGAAAAAGTCACGATCCATTCTCTAATCAAGGTGCAATTACCCAAAAGCGGAATGGGATTAATTGCCACCCTGACAGTCTCCAACCTTGGCAACTTTAAGACTTGTAGACTTCAACTCCCAGAATTCCTCAGCCAGCTTTGCTTTGCTTAACATAATCTACAAAATATCTTTCAGAACCAGCTCCTTACCTAACATGGTCACAAGCCACAGTCATCCCTATCTTCAAAAAGGGTGACCCCAGCCTAGTTGATAATTAAAGACCAATTTCATTATGTTGTGTCACCTGCAAAGTCATGGAATCAATCATAAACCAATCCATTACCCTCTACTTAGAGACTAACAACCTACTCGCTAACAAGCAATTTGGCTTTAGAAAAAAATTGTCCTGAAATCTGTAACTATTACACTGCAAAAACATATGGACTTCAAAACTCGACCAGGGTAAATCAATAGATGCAATTTATATAGACGTCTGTAAAGCCTCAATTCAGTGGTACATGACAAGCTACTTCTAAAACTAAAATCTTATGACATTTCCAGATTCCTGCATAAGTGGATAGCTGCGTTCCTATCCAACAGGCAACAAGTAGTCAAAATAGGGAATGCCTTATCTAACCCTGCACCTGTTAACAGTGGTGTCCCTCAAGGCAGTGTTTTAGGATCCACAATCTTTATACTTTATATAAATGACCTTTGCGATCATATTATAAGCTACTGCATTCTCTTTGCTGATGATGTAAAACTATTCAACACCACTGACAATGCTGCTGCTCTACAAAAAGACCTTGACTATGTGTCAGCCTCCGCCTCTATATTACTTGCTTGCTTCAGCTGCCATTGTAATGGGGGGAGAGGGGAGCTATCTGGGTATTTGGCAGGGGGGAAGCGAGCTGGTGGAGATGTCTCATAACAGGGAGTGAATTGGAGAAAGTTTTCCTCAGCGCTTTCTCTGCAGCTGGAAGGCATGCTGATAATAAGTCAAGGTCAACAGTCCTGACATACCAGAAGGATGGAGCCATCTGAAGCTGCACCCCACATGACACCTTGGGGGAATGTGGATTGGATAATCTTTTTTTTTTAATTGGAAAAGTTTTACAAGTACAAATTTTCCCATTTCCCCCCCTTTCCCTCCCTAACTCTCCCTAGCCCTCCCCACCTCCCATGACTTCCCCAAGGTGAAATCCAAATCATATTATATCATCATACTTTACCGCACATCTATTCTACCCCCTGTGTACTATACATTTCTAGATGACATTGAACTATTCTACCCCCTGTATACTATATATTTCTACACAACATTCAACTAAAAGCTATCTGGTACTTCCTAGTTTGATATTTATTCTGCACATAATCTATCCATTTCTTCCACTCCCGTGCATAGGTCTCTTAAGTCCGGTCTTTTAAGTATGCTGATATCTTCGCCATTTCTGCAAAACTGGCCACCTTCAAAGTCCATTCTTCAATAGTAGGCATAACATCCCTTTTCCAATATTGACCAATCAATAACCTCGCTGCTGTCACCATATACAATATCAATTTTGTTTCACCCATTGAAAAGTCCTTAACTATGCCCAATACAAACAATTGAGGAGAAAATTGGAGTTTTTTCTTCAATAACCCACCAAATTTTTATCCAGAAAGCCTTCACTTTCTTGCAAGTCCACCATATATGATAATATGTAGCATCTAAACAATCACATCTCCAACATTTTGGTTGAACATTAGGATACATGCACGACAATTTCTTAGGATCTAGATGCCACCTGTAAGACATTTTGTAAAAATTTTCCCTCAAATTCTGCGACTGTGTAAATTTAACATTCTGAACCCATATTTTTTCCCACGTTTCCATCATAACTGGTTCTGCAAAGTTTTGCGCCCATTTAATCATACAATCTTTAACCAATTCATTTTCTGAATCTCTTTCTAACAAAACGTTATAAACCCTCTTGATGTGCATTGGGCCTTTCTCTTTTATCTGTCTTACCAATTCTTCTTCATGCAACATTAAACCAGTTTTTTTATCTTCTCTCTATCTCAATTGAAGTTGATTATACTGTAACCAAGTTAAATTAATCCCTTCTTCCAACAGTGTATTTAGTGTCTTTAGTTGCCATCTGCCCCCATCATTAAAAAGTACTTCTTTGTATAACCCCCCCCCCCGAGTGACTTTATATAATATGACCAAGATCCAACCACAATGGTATTTTATAATCCCATTTGAACTGGTGCTTCTTCCATACTCTCATCAAGGAGTTTCTAAATATATGGCTGTTGAATACTTTATCCACTTTATTTTCGTAGAACAAATATGCATGCCAACCAAGTTCAAGATCATGACTTTCTATATTCAGTATTCCAGTCTTTGTCCTTCCAAACCAATCACTTGCTTGTGTCAATGCTGCTGCTTCATAATACAGTCGTAGGTTTGGAAGTTTAAGGCCACCCCTTTCACGAACATCTTGCATAATTTTCAGTTTAACTCTCGGCTTTTTCTCATTCCAAACAAACTTATTCACTCCTTTTTGCCATTCCATCAGCTGTTTATCACTTTTAAGCACCGGAATCATTTGAAACAAAAATAAAAATCTAGGTAGAACATTCATTTTAACTGCTGCTATTCTTCCAAGTAAAGACAGCTGCAGTTTTTTCCAAGTTTCCATATCCTTTTGTACCTTTCTCCACAACACCTCATAATTATTTTGAAACAGTTTTATATTTGAATCTGCAACTTGGACTCCTAGATATCTCACTTTTGGTACTATTTCAAAGCCTGCCTTCCTTTCAAGTTCCTTCTTTTGATCTTCTGTCATGTTTTTAACTATCATCTTGGTTTTTTTCTGATTCAGTCTAAATCCTGATACCATGCCATATTCTTCTATAATGTCTTTCATCTGGATTATTGATTCCATCGGCCGTGTTAGGGTAACAACCAGATCGTCTGCAAATGCCCTTGTTCTGTAATCCTCTTGCCTTATAACTATTCCATTCAAAGTACTTGGTTCCAGTATTGTGTTCAACAAGACTTCTAGAGTTAAGATAAACAACAACGGGGATAACGGACAACCTTGTCTTGTACCTTTTTCTATACTGAAATTTGTAGTTAAGCTTCCATTAATAATAATTTGTGCTGTTTGCTCTTGATAAATTGCTGAAACCGCCTGCACAAACTGATCCCCAAAATCCATCTTTCTTAAAGTCTTTAATAGAAAGTTCCAATTCACTCGATCAAAGGCCTTCTCCGCATCCAAAAACACCAACACTGCAGAGATCTGTTTATTCTTCTCAAGATATTCCAATAAATCTATAATTTGCTTCACATTATCCTTCATGTATCTGCCTTCTATAAATCCTGCTTGATCATGATGAATCACCTCTTGGATAACTGGCATTAATCTGTTGGCTAATACTTTTGCAAAAAATTTATAATCCGTATTCAGGAGAGATATTAGTCTAAAATTTTCCGGTTTTGTAGAACCTGCTTCCTCTTTCGGTATCAATGAAACAAAAGCTGCTTTCCATGAAGGGGGTATTTTACCCCCTTGTTGTATGCTACAAAATAAGTCTTTAAGATGTTCAATCATTTCTACTTGTAAAGTTTTATAATACACCGCAGTTAAACCATCCGTCCCTGGAGCTTTAGCTGTTTTCAGTTGTTTAATAGCAACGACAATCTCCTCAGCTGTTATTGGTTGACTCGTTCTTTCCTTTTGATCACTAGAAATTTTCATAACTCTCCTTTCTTCTAGATATTTATTTATAAGTTCATTCTGTATATCATCTTTGGCATATAGTTTGGTATAATAATCTAAGAAGGCTTTTTTGATTAGTCTTTGTTGAAAAACTTCCTTCCCTCCATACTCAATACTGCCAATAGTCCGAGTACTCTGCTGCTTCCTCAGTGTGTAAGCCAACCACCTGCCCGGTTTATTAGCATTGCAAAATGTATTATGTTTCGCAAATTGTAAATTAGTTGCTGCTTGTTCCGCTGTGAGCATTTGAAATTGATCTTTCAAAAGTTTTATAATTCCTTGTAGTTTTTCATCTGTTGGATTTTTTATGAGTAACTGTTCTTTTTTCTTTATCTCTCCTTCCAGTTCTAATCTTTTTCTTTGTCGATTTGATTTATGTTTAGAATTCATGTAGATCAGTACCCCCCGGATATACGCCTTGCTCGCGTCCCAAACAATTTCAATAGGAGTATCCTTATTCAAATTCATTTCAAAAAATTCATTCATTTGTTTTTTGAGTTCATTTACATTCTTTTCATATCTAAACAAATTTTCATTTACTCTCCACGATCTTCTCTCATTCTTTCCCATTTCTATTTCTATCCATACCGGGCTATGGTCAGTTAAAGTCCTCGGAAATATCTTTGTTTTCTTTGTTTTTAGAAGTAAATCAGCCATAAGTAGGATAAAATCAATCCTAGAGAAGGATCTATGTCTATCTGAGAAAAAAGTAAAGTCCAGTTCTTTTGGGTTATGCACTCCCCATATATCTTTCAATTCCAAATCTTCTTTCATATCAAAAAAGATCTGTGGTAATTTAACACATGACTTTGCCAAACTCTTTTTATCTTTTTTGGGATCTATTACTCCATTCCAATCTCCCATAAGTAAAATAGATCTATAGTCCCATTGTAATATTTTAGAGTACAATATTTTGTAAAAATTTTCTTGTTGCTGATTAGGAGCGTAAATTCCAATCACCAAAATTGGACCATTATATGTATAAAGTTCAATTGTTATATATCTTCCACAATCATCTGCTTCTATAATTTTAGCTGGCAATCTTTTATTTATATAAATCACTACACCATTCTTTTTCTCTGGATTTGAGGCTATAAACTGTGCTCCTAATCTAGAATTTATCAAATATTTTTGATCTTGTGTTCTAATATGAGTTTCTTGTAAACAAATAACATCATTATTAAATTGTCTCAGATAATGAAATATTTTCCTTCTTTTCTGAGGTGAGTTCAATCCAAGATAAAAACTTAATTGTCATTTGTAGTCTCCTGAAGCATTAAGAGCATTTGCTGAAGTTTCTGTTCCAAACTGGTAGTCTTCGGCTTAGCTCCTCCCATAGCTTCGGATTTTTGTGTTTTACCATTGGCTCCTTTCTTATCTTGTGGTGGCTTAGACCTCTGCTGTTGTTGTTTCTCTAGAATTTGTTTATAAGCTGCTCGAGTTATACGCTGATCTTTAGCTTTATACGACATCAACTCGAGATCCACTGCCACATCTCTTGTATTTTTGGGTGGTCCACCTATAGCCTCTAAAGGAAGATCCAGCAACGGTTCATCCAAAAAAAACCCTATTGCTCCTTGAGTTTCCATTCCCTCCACCTCCATCTGTTTCCGCTGCTCTTCAAGCTCTTGTTCAAATTGCTTCTCTTTATCGCCCTCCTCTATGCCTATCACTGAGGATGTACGTGGAGATGTTGCGCCAGTTTTAAAAACATTAAAGTAAAATTCTTCCGCTTTTTCAACAGTATTTAATCGATATCTCTCTCCTTGATACCTCAATATTATGCCAACTGGAGCGTCCCATCTGAATGGGATTTGTTGTTTCTTTAATTCAGTCACCAAAAATCCAAAATCCTTTCTATCTCTTAGCATCTTAGGTGGCAACTCTTTGTAAATCTCAATCTCCCTTCCATCCATTGAATAGTAGAAACAAAAGACTTTTGCAAGATATCATTTCTTATTCTTCTATCTGTAAAGTAGATCACCACATCTCTAGGCAATTGCCTTTCCCTTGCCACCCAAGAATTCACTCTGTAGACCTTGTCCATCTTGCACAAAATCTCCTCAGGGTTAGCTTTTAGCATCACAGCCAGGGCATTAGCACAAACCCTTCTCAAGTCCTCTCTGTTGTTTTCTTTTATTCCTCTCAATCTTACAGCAAACTCCATGAATCAGATCGCCTGTTTCCTAGGCAAGCCTAAATTTCTCTGACCTTGAGACAGAGTGTATCCTAAATATGTAACCTCTTTCTTTACTAATTGAGCCTTTTTCCTTGAAGCTCTGTATCCATAGTCTTTCAGTAATTCAAAGAGGGTTTAGGTATTTTTGAAACAGTTATCCTGAGTGGTTCCTGTTACTAACACATCATCTACATACTGAAGGAGACAGTCCCCTTCCTGAACAGGTTGGAAGTATTGCAAGTCCTGAGCCAAGGCGTGCCCAAAAAGGGTAGGAGAGTTCTTAAAGCCTTGGGGTAATCTTGTCCAGGTATACTGACAATGTCTACACAATTTAGAGTCTTTCCACTCAAAGGCAAACAAGTCTTGGCTATCAGGGTGTAAGGGTATAGTGAAGAAAGCGTCTTTCAGGTCTATGACAGAAAACCATGCGGCTGAAGGAGGGATGGTCCCTAACAAAATGTAGGGATTCGGGACTATTGCGTGTAGCATGACCACGGCATTATTGAGGGGCCTTAAATCTTGTGCCGGTCTCCACCCCCCATCCGGTTTTTTTTATGGGCAAAATTGCTGTATTCCATGGGGATTGAGTTTCTCTAAGTATCCTGGTAACTAAGTATTTGTCAATTAAAACTTGAATGGCTTCTGCCGCTTCTTGAGGAACATAGTACTGAGGTACTCTGATGGGCTTGTATCCCAATTTCAGTTTAACTTCCACTGGGGAGGCAAATTTAGCTAGCCCAGGGGGGTTATCCTCTGCCCACAGGGTAGGAACATTAAATTTTTTCCATATACTTTCCTGAGTTGAGTCTTGCATTAACATTAATCGCCAAGTTTCTTCCACTGGATGTGACACTGTTACGTACTGTCCACTTTCATTGAAGGACATGGTGGCTCTTAATTTAAAAAGTAGATCTCTACCTAACAGCGGAACTGGGCATTCAGGCATATACAAGAATTGGTGTTCTACTAGGCTGTTCCCAACCTTGCATTTAACCGGTTTCAGGAGGCTGTGTGTGGCTGGTGTGCCTGACATTCCTTGGACTCTGGCTTTCTCCTTTGATAAGGGGGCCACTTATTTATTAATTACTGATCGACTGGCTCCGGTATCGATCATCATGCGGACTTGACATCCTCCTACCCATAAATCCATCATGGGCTCCGGGGGTGGGTCCGTGGGGCCCTGGCCTCTTCAGTCATCCCATTCCATTTTGACTAGGCCGATTACTTCCTCATTCTGGTGGGACTGGCTGGGTGGAATGAATTGCCTGTCAGCCCCCCTCCTTCCTCTGAAATCTCCTCTATTTCCTCTCATGTTTCATCCTCGAAAAACACCTCTCTGACTTCCTCTCACCATCTGTGACCCACGCCCTTAGGATTCTTCTCTGGATTCCCTTCATCTATGGGGACATTCTCTCTGCCAATGCCCATCTTCTTTACAAATTGCACATTGGTTGGGTCCCAAAATGACCCCCCCCCGAGTGCCAGAGCTAACATTTCCGTCTTCTTTCTCTCTTTAGCAGCTTGCGTTTTTCCTCTTCTTTCTCTCTGTTCAGATATACTTTTCTAGCAACTTCTAAGAGTTCACTGGTATTCTTACCCAATGCTCCTTCCAACTTCTGTAATTTTTTTCTAATGTCCGGAGCACTCTGGCTTATAAAGCGCTCATTCAACATGAATCTATTTGCTGGGTCTTCTATGTTGATTCCAGTATTGATTTTATAGGATTCTACTAGTCTAGTTAAAAAGCCTTCAGGGCTTTCATCTTTTTCTTGAAGTACTGTAGCTGTCTTAGCGTAATTAACAGGACCTTTTGCAGCCTCTTGTAAACTGTTTACGCATAAGAAGCGGTAATCATTTAATTGAGTTAAATGCTGAGCATTGTTCACGTCCCAATGGGGGTCGGTTTCAGCCTTTGCTCTAGCTTTATCAGCAGCTTGATTCCCATCAGGGAACATACGAGTCAATACCTTTTCTTTAGCAATCTTGAATTTTTCCCTATCTTCCATGGAGAGTAAGATATTTAACAGCTGTTGGATATCTCCCCAGGTGGGTTTATGTGTTTGCATTATTGTATTAAAAAGATCTATGATTTCATGAGGTTTTCTACTAAACGGACCATATTGCTGCTTCCAATTGAGGAGATCTGTAGTTGTGAATGACTGGTATTGAAATAAAGAACGGATGGCAGGTTGCCCTTGGCCATCCATGTCATGAGTTAACATTTCCCTTAAAGGGGCCAGCGTTTCTGCTTTCTTAAGACTTGTCTGGCTTCGAGTTCAGGAGCTAACAGGTTAAGATTCTCCATCTGTCTCTTCCCCTTCACTTTTGACTTCTCTTTTGACTTGCAAATGATGCCTCTGAGGTTGAATAGTTCTTGGCATTGCATTTACTGGCAGCGGTGGGGGAAGATCTTGCCTTGGGGGTATAGGATGAGGGGGAGCGTGGGGGGGGGCGACTAACTTCTTCTTCTTCCTCCTGACTGAAAACTTTGTTTTTAAATATCTTTCTGTTGGTTCTATTTTTCTCTTTCATCAAACACACTTTCACACATTCCTGCTGACATTTCTTAAGCCAAGAGGGGGCTACCTTTTGAGCAATCTGCCACTGATCTATGTATGGAAACTGGTCCCAATGGCCCTCCCGGGTAATAATCAGATGTACCTTGGATATCACTATTGGATCCAATGACCCTTCTTCTGATCACCCTATGCCAAGGGCAGGCCAGTTACTTTTACACAACATCTTCAAGGTTTCCGGATTACACGGGGAATCACCATAAATTCCACTATAGGCACTTTTAAAATTGGCTAACATACATTGTAACGGTGTCCTGGGGACACTATTACTTCCACCCATTTTAACAACACTACTCCTGGCTCACGACGCTGGATGTTCCGACAGTCGCCTATGAGAACCGCAGAAGTTTAACCACCCACGCCAAAAATTCCTTACTAGAGGCTTCAGGACGACACCTTGCCTCCTAGGGGGATGATCAGACCCCCCTCTTCTACCACTAAATTGGTAGGTAACCCTTTTTACTTATACTTGCCTGATGGCTTTCTCCTGTCCCGGTGGCCACCTGTGGAAAGTTATGGATCTGGTCTGACCTGAGGATCCTTGACTGGTCTGCTTCTGGCAGCAGGGTTTACGGCGTCTTCTCACCGAAAGATTCCGTAGACTTCAATGGAGTCTTTGTGGCCGGCCTGTGAACTTTCCCTGGGAAGGCGTCGGTCCCTGCTGGAGCAGCTGTCAGGCAGAACAATTTTCTTTGTCCTTCAGTCCATTCGTGGTAACGCCAGAAAATGTTGTAGAAAGGAGAGGCTGAAACACATTCCTGGGTCAGACAGATACATTTCTTTGTGCAAAGGTTCAGTGCTATGTTTGGTTATTGCAAACTGAACAAGGAATGATTATGATTCCACAATTTAAATATGTTTTCTAGACAAAGAGTTCTATGAGCCTTTCCGGCTTCCATATATGGTTACATTAAAAATACATTACAC
Source organism: Pantherophis guttatus (assembly GCF_059756535.1). Taxonomy (NCBI): domain Eukaryota; kingdom Metazoa; phylum Chordata; class Lepidosauria; order Squamata; family Colubridae; genus Pantherophis; species Pantherophis guttatus. The sequence continues at coordinate 111,538,821 of NC_142063.1, read as the reverse complement.
TTACATTACACTTTACTAATTATCAAACCATTACATACTAGTTAATAAAATTATTTTGGCTACTCATTTTTACTACTCCATCTTTTACTGATAATTAAACTATTACAACTTTTACTAACCCATCACTTTATGTTTTACAACTGTCCTTTAAGTGCTGAAATGTTTAAATGCAGAAATTATGACTATACTTTAAACAATAAGTAACCTTCTGTCTCCCATGTATATCCATCCAGATGTTCACATTTGATTGTATTAAGAAGATGTATAGAATCAGTGGGTTTGACACAGAGCCATAGGTCAAGTAATTATGGGGACATCCATGAACTAATTGCTTAGTTTCATTCACCAGAACTCCACTCTTAGCTTTCCTGCTGGATGACAGCTGAGCCTCATCAGAAGATATATTTACCCATAATGGAGTCCAGCTGCCTTTAGCCAGCACGTATACTTAATGTGAATAGAGGAGTTCACTCAAAGTTTATTCAGAGTTCATAGTTTGATCTGACTTTATGTACCTGACTTGGAATGATTATTTCTTTTATTCACCTTTTATTTACCTCATTTTTACCTCATTCTTACCTCAGCATGGCTTTGTGATGAGACAGAAACTAAATACCCAAATTCAACCTACTTTGCAAGAAAACTGCTGTTACCGTTCCCATCTTCATATTTAGCTGAATGTGGCTTTAGTGCTGTAAATGATTTGCTACTGAAGAAAAGAAATTGACTGGATATCACTGAACGAGAAAACGTGAGAATGAAGCTGACTAAATTGGAGCCTAATATAAAATCTCTCTGCAGCAGGCATCAAGCACTAGGATCTCACTAACTTAAGTAGACTAAAACTGCAATCCTACAACATTTTCCCAGGAGTAAGCCCCATTGAAGACAATGATACTTACTTCTGAGTAGATATGAATAGGATTGCATTGTAAATATGATCTTGAGGTGAGCTCAAATTGTATTTTCAATTTGTTAGGTACCTTTATTTTAATATGTATAGTAATTAATATGATAAAGTATTACAGAAAAAGCTTTCATTAAAATTATTTTATATTTATGCATTTCAGCTCTCTATTATATGTTTTGAAACTTTATTTGCTGTTTTTTCATATCCCTTCATACTATTATTTTTTAAGTTCCTCGGTACTTCTACTGTCTTTCGTTCTTTTATTTTTCTCTTTCATGGATGCCATGTTCTTTGGAATCTTGTTTAAACCAAGTTAATGGCCTTTTAGGCTTCCTCCGCCGGGTAGGAGTTCATTTTTTGAATAGTAAGAAATATATGTCACGGGGGGAGGGGGCATCAGAATTTTAGAGATGCTTAGGTGGGGCATGGCCAAAGAAAAGTTGGGAACCACTGATCTAGACTGAAGATACACAGGTCCTTTAAACATTCCCCATAGTGCTTGGTTTCCTGATTCTTCCACAATTTGCTAGTCCTTCTCTGCATTTGCTTCAATTGTCATTGTCCTTTTTGAATTAAATTACCCAGAACTGGACACAATATTCAAATGACATAATTATGGGAAGATCAATGGGGGGATGTTCTTGGATTTTAATTAGCTTCCAGCAACTAGGAAATGTTTCTTGCAACAGCTAAGAAATAAGGACAACTCTACTACACAGGCATCTGTTGTATAATCTGTGTTACACCTGTATTTGCAATAAAACACATAGCAATCTGTTCACCTAACAATTAAAACCATAATATTACAGTTAGTGCTCATATAATAGTGCAGATCAACTTATCTTGTAAAATAGGATCTGAAAATAACAAAGGAATGGTATGAGTAGGTGTTGAAAATCATGATGAGACACATAAATGCTTGGTGTTTTGGATGTCCATCTATTAGGATGTAGACTTGAAGAACATGATTAGCTAAACATGTTACATCAGAAAGTAATGATTTCAAAGTACCACATTTCAGTTATAGTCCTTTTCCCAAGATGCTAAGATTTTAACTGTGATTTGAGTCCATGGTTTACAGGTTGCTTTTTCAAAATTGTGCACCCAACTCATAAATTGAATTAATTAAATTAAATTAAATTAAACTCAGGCTGGATTCATATGGTGCCATCAAAATGCCACAAGAGGACTCCTAATTAAGCACTCATTATAATTCAAAATAAACAGAATCCAGCTGTTCTTATTTATTTCAATGCTGAGAAAAGGTTTAATATGGTTATGCATAGATTTCTGAAGAAGACTACAGTTCCTCTGAATTTTCCAAAAGGTTGTACATTCTACGTTGTTTCCAGATCATGAATGTTTATGCATGTGTGTTGTCTCTTTGTCATGGGAAATACAACACCATAAGATTTTGCTTTCCATTCATAAATTCCTTTTACTCATATGTTAAATTCAAGTTTACAAATGTGTATTAATTACTAATCATAAAGAATCACTACGTGACATTTGAAAAAATGTATCATAGACACCTGCTTATTTTCCATTGCACGTGTCTCCTTGGAACATATACAACATTAGAACAGGATTAGTAGATATGGTATAACATACTTATGAATTCAGGCCTCTATTCTCTCTAAAATGAAGGGCTAAGATACTAATCAATGATGTTGAGCATATTATTTTGTGTTATGTACTCTAATGGGTACAAAGATATTATATTTATCTCTGTTCTCTATATCTGTATCCAAATACTTCTCTGACATTTAATTAAATGGCCTTGGGAGGGAAAGCCACAAACAGCTCTGTAATGAGAAAAACATCTCTTAATTGGCTTCACACAGAGAAATCTATGGATGACAAAAGAGGATTGGTAGAACAGTGGCCTCATTTTCTGATTCCACAATCAGCAAGATTACAAATTGGGTGGCTCTAAAAAGGCTGCAATGTGTTCACCTATCCGTTGAAAGCTGATCCAAGATGATGCAATATATTTTCTATTGGATGCCATGTCCTCATATCATCCTCAAACATTAATCACCACAACATATGCAGATTATATGGAATGAGAGAACAAGCAGAAGAACAAGGCACAGATGACTAGCACATGGGTTTTCTTATCTCTTCTTTGTTCAATCGTCATGTTAGGATTTAATCTCTGGTTATCTTCTTTAAAATCCACACACAAGCAAGAAAATATGCCCACATTTGTTCCCCATAAAAGAGACTAAAATTCTTTATTAGGGAAGCTTTGTCTCTTACTAAAATCTCTGTAGGCCAAATATTTTTCACAGTCATCTCAGCAAGCAGATAGAAATCTATAACAGGATCTCTCACTTTGTGTTGTCTCAGGACTTTTCCTGATTTGCACTTAGCTACAGCACAAACTTGCTTTGACATCATCTTCCTTCTGCTGTGTCTGCTTGCTCTGCAACCCATGAATGAAGCAACCACAAGTCACATGCCAGTCTTTTTTAAAAAAGTTTTTGGGTTTTTATTTTTAAAATATACATCAACATCAATACATGAACAGTGCGGCATCTGGGTATCATTCATTTTGGGACAAGAGGCAATAATGATATTAATAATACTTGTTACATTAATCAAATTTATGAAATGCTAGTATTTATATACACATTTGTTTTAAAGTAGTTATTCAATATTTCAATGTTCCATTTTAATGCCAATCACAATATTATTTGAGCTTACATAGTAATGCCGTCTTTTAACCTCTAATCTTTCCCTCTAGTTATTGCTTTTATTGTATAAAAAATATGCGTGCTAATATTCCCTCTATTTCTTATTTCTACCTCTATTCTGGCTTCAAATCAGGCCATCATTGCTGATCCTAGTGTTGACATACATCCATCATCTCTTGCCTGTTTTGATACTTCAATTCTTATTCACTTTTTAACTTGCCTCCCATACTCCTCTCTTGGATCCTTATCTCTACCTACATCTGTGTCTTCACTATTCAGTCTAAACATTTCTCTCATCTCTATCCTCTTATGCTGCCAAGTCTCCAGAGGGTCCTATCTCCCTTTCAAAGACAGTAGATAGTTCCAGCATTTTAAAATGCCTTTCTAAAACAATGCCTACCCAGTTTGAAAGTCCAATTTTCTATGTTTTAAAAAATCTTTAGTTTTTCTCCCCTTAGTTCCTTTCTTTCAGGTCTAAGAGTTTTCTCTATATAATTGTTTGGCGCTTTAACAAACAGTTCAAAGAGTCTCTTTTCATGGATTTTCTCTTTTTTTCCCTTTTTAAAGTTAGGGTCTAAATAAAAAAGGAATCTACTTACCCAGCTCTAGTCACTGTCCATCTACGCCACTCCTGCACTTGCTTTGTTGCCTAGGCTGTCCCAGCTCCTCGGCTGCCATAATGGCTGCCTCTTCTCCTCATTGTGGATAAGAGGGAAAAAGCCCTGAGTTGAGCAAAAGAGTTGTGGCTCCCCATGACCTACAGGGCATCCCCTCTTTTCTTTACCACGCCTACAGGGTGGCTTTAACTCCTATTGGAGCCCTCCAACTGGGAGAACTCAGTGTAGGAGCATGGAGACCTGCTCCTTGGGTCCGATCTCGCCATGACACCAGCTGGAAGTCATTACATGCCAGTTTTAAAGTAGTATTTTCCCCTTTGTTTTAACACAATTGAGGGCAGCATCAAAATATGTTTTTAAAAAACTCAGGCTTTGTCAGCAGTACATTGGAGGGAGGTTTGGTGGCTGCTGTGATGGAAAGGGGACAGGAAATGGATGTGAAAGGCAGGAGGAAGAGCTGCTGCCAAGGTCAGATAGTTGAGGCTTGAGCCCAGCTTTAAAAAAATCTGTCAGACAAGCCTCTCCCTGGTTCACATGACAATAAAGAGAGTGAGGGAGAAGCACATTCTGACTTGTAAGATTCTGTTATTAAAGCTGTTCCAATAAAAATAGTTTTAGACCTCTGTAGCATTAGTTCTGTCTGATCTACCTAGTAGTCCTGAAACATGTCTGAAACATGAAACAAAAGAGGCAACAGAGTCAAATAAGGATCACCTATGGGGATAATAAGTTTCATGCCAGTATAGTCTTCCACCTGTTTAAATGTAGGTGATTAGCACAGCCATGGAAAGAGGCATTTTTCAATTGTGACAACAATAATCCAGATTAAATCTGTACTATTGATTTTGGGTAGCATATATACTTAATTATGTTCAAATAACAGATGCAAATTTATAACTTATGTACGTTTATTTACTTTTATAACTTTTTAAAGAAAATAAAAAGCAATAGGATGCAATTTATTGCAAATTATTGGAGAAAAAACTATATGTATAGACACATGAGTTTATCAGAAATATGCATGCTTGACTTCTATTAAAAATGAAAAAATCAATAGGCTGTTGTGAATTTTTGCTAATTTTGATGATTTTTGCAAAAAAAAAAAAAGATACTCTATTCCTTGCTCTGCAAAGCATGTACAATGAGAATGTACATTAATAAAGTTAGATGCAGTATTTTAAACTTCCACTGCTTTCAGGGAGAGATAGAAGCATTTAGTTTTTCTTTTGAGCAACTCCAAATCCGAGAAGTTTTGCTTTTTCATGAAAGTTTTCAGTAATTTGAGAAGTGAGAAGTAAATAGTAACATTGAAATATATCACTATCAAATATGCCTGTGAAAAACAGTGAACTGAATTTGTACGGCTATTTTCTTTTTTGTAAACTACTGAGGTTGTTATTCCACCAGGAGTTTCCTACTTCTGTCTCATTTCCACCTTTACTTTTGCCTTGAATGAAGCTTTCCCAGAATGGTGATTTTTTTTATCTAAGGATACTTTGAAAGTGGAGAGATTTCAATGAATTGAAAGATTCTGAAATAGAAACTGAAATGGAAACTGAAGGATTTTGAAATAGTTCCGACTGACTATAAAATTCTGACTACTCAGGCTTTTTTTTGTGATTTGTATACTTGAAGATAAATTCCTGGAAAATTATTTTATTTTAAGCAGTCCTCACCTTACAAACAAAAATGGGACTGAATCTTGATCATTGAGTGAAACAGTAGTTCAATGCGATGTGAAATGACCACTTGGCTCAATAACCACAGTCTTGGCACTCCTGGTTGCACTCGTTAAGTGAGAAATTTGAGTCATTAAATGGACAGTCCCATGTAAGGAATATGGGGTGCCTCAATGTGGTGGAGGAATAGGAATGTGCATTTAACTATTTCTGATTGTCCATTTTAATAACTGCTTTTTAATTTCATTTTTTTGTTTTAATTTCATTTTTGTATTCCAGATGGATATACAAAATGCAAATTTTGTGTCTCTTTTTGATCTCTTACTTTAGAGATTTATTCTTAATCCAAGGTGAATTATTCACCTTACCATTACTTTTCAGATTAGGTTGATTTCACCTTTTTCTTTTCTTTTCTTCTAATGTACCAATTTTTCTAGTTCTGGCTGGACATTTAAAAACAACTGTAATCCTGTGTTTATTATAGGTCTTTAAACACCAAGATTATATCTTGCATCTTCTGTTGGACATATCCCTGGCCATATCATGATGCCAGCTGTGAAGCAGTACTGGAATATTAGCACGTTGCAAACACCGAAAAACACCACTTCCTCTGCACTCTCATGAAACCAGCTTCTTTTTCTGTTTTCAGCACCAACTTGGAACACACGCTTCTCCTGTGTGCTGGGTTTAGATCAACAAAACTGTTTGCCATGCCCCCATTTCTCAGCTTGTATTTATGTCATCCTGCCAGTCCAAGAACAAGACCCTAGAATGAAGAAAAGCACAAAAATATAGATGTGCATGGCTATCTTGGTGATATTATTTGTTTGGTGGTGCGAGATACTTTTTCATTTCTTGATTTCTCCCAGTATTGGAAGCCCTGGGTGAGAGAAACTTCAGGTAAATAATATGGAATCTCCAAATGTAAAGTAGAAGAAATATGGATTGGTTTCTTAGCTGCATTTTGTATCTGCTTACACAGTTTAATCTCATATCATAATCCAGAATCCACTGCAACAGCTATTAAGTTTATTTTCATGACCATTGCAAAACAGAGGTCAAGTGTAAAAAGCAGAAACAAAGCAATTCAATGAAAAGTATTAAGAAACTTTATTTATTTATGATACATCCAAGACCCAGAAGCAGAAAAGGGGAAAAAAGTGTTGCTTGCAATGCTTATATTCATTAGGAAACATGCCAAAAGTTGAGCTGAGGCTCTCCAGCATTCTGTTTCATTTACAAATTACTTTAAGTTTTCTATGCCTGAAGCCTGTCAGGTCCCTCTCAGATCTATCTTGTCTCTTCACCCTTCTTCCCTTGTTGAAGGCAGATTTTAGGATTTTGTGTTTTCTATTCAAGATGATATGCTTTGAACCAGATTTCACCTGCAACCTTCAAGGAACTGAAAAAAACAGAAAATAAGATTCTCTTCATTGCCATGAGAGTTAAGTCCTACTTAGAAAAAGCATGCCTCAGATTCAAGCAGAGAAGTGAATTCAAGTGCAGTAAATTGAGGACAGAGAGAGTGGCCCAAAAATCTCTCGGTGAGTGATACTTCTTTTAGGTATTTGACATGTCTTGACAGTTATCTCTAGCTTGCATTGATGCTTTATATGGGTTATCATAAAGTAGCACTTTATCCAAGCACCCAAATTTCATATGGAAGGCTCTTTGATGTTAACTAATAACTAATTATTCAATACTAACTTTATGAAAAATGCATGTGATAGAACATATGCTTAATAACTAGCATCTCTCTCTTTCTGATATTAGGCTTATTTTTATTCTTTTAATGGATCCAGAATCTTTGTTCTCATTAACAGCTTCATACTTTGCACACCAGATCGCTTTTGAAGCCTCTACCCATTGGACAATGTTCAGTTGACATATTCACATGTATATAAGTATGTCTATATCATTGCATGTTCACCTTTCCCATGTCCTTAAGAGCAAAGCCATGCAGATCCTTCATTTGACTTGCTGTTTGGCTAATCTTTATAAATTGAATGTTTCCTAGATCCCCAACTCCTCTTCTGACCTGATAGTCTTTGCAGTCCGATACTTACTGCACAATGTCAGCCAAGCCAGTGAACAGGGCTTTTGATTGATATTCAATACCGTGCTTGGCACACATGGATTTCACCAAAGGAGCCACCTTCCAAAAGTTGTGCCGAGGCATCGTAGGGAAGAGACTATAAGCAGAAAGGAAGGCAAAGAACTTGTGATTTTTTACTATCTTTTTGTCTTATTCGAACTATGAAGCAGTTTCTCACTGATAGCTTAAAATCTTTCTTATCGCCCTAAATCAGTACTCACTGGTGCTCAATTTGAAAATTCAGGTGCCCCGTTACCCAGTCATTGAAAAAAGATTGATTCACATTGCATGTTGCCTGGAGCTGGAAGAAGAAAGAAAAACAAGTTTTAATCCAGACATACTGTGAATGAAGAAAGAACAAGCAAATGTCCATGATTTATATTTATATTTGTCCATGATTTATATTTATATTCATGTTGGTTTGTATGTATGTATGTATCGGTGTATAGCTAGTATTTCTAGACAAATATATTGAATTTTGGAAATCTTAAATTATATTACCCTAATAGTAGAGTTTAAATACTCATTTCTTTTATGTACACTGAGAGCATATGCACCAAGACAAATTCCTTGTGTGTCCAATCACACTTGGTCAATAAAAAATTCTATTCTATTCTATTCTATTCTATTCTATTCTATTCTATTCTATTCTATTCTATTCTATTCTATTCTATTCTATTCTATTCTATTCTATTCTATTCATTTGGTATCAAATATGATAGTCTTCAGTGTACAGTTTTGAAAACATGGAGAATTAAAATGTACTTCTAGTAATATATTTATTTTTCATTTTGTGAAACAATACTTTTCACATATGCAAATTATAGTTGATCCTGTGGTAATTGAATTATTATGGATCTGTGAATTATTGTCATATAATAAAATTACACAGACAAGCTAAAGTTTAATCATATACAGCCAACAATTTTATCTTTGAGATCTCTGTTACAGAGGTGGGTTTCAGCAGGTTCCGACCAGTTCTGGAGAACCAGTAGTGGAAATTTTGAGTAGTTCAGAGAACTGGTAAATACCACCTTTGACTGACCCCTCCCCATCTATTCTCTGCTTCCCAAGTCCCAGCTGATCGGGAGGAAATGAGGATTTTGCAGTAACCTTCACCCGGAGTGGGGAGGGAATGGAGATTTTACACTATCCTTCCCCTGCCACGCACACCAAGCCATGCACCAAGTCATGCCATGCCCACCAAGCCACACCCACAGAACCACTGGTAAAAAGTATTAAATTCCACCACTGCTCTGTTACCTGTGTAGAGAACCAATCCATGTTTTTATCATGATCAATGTACATAGGAAGATGACTCATCTGTGTTATCCATGTAAATAGGATACTCTCCAGAACACTAAGAGACAGAAATGAAGCAAAGTCAGGCAAATGAGGCAAAGTGAAACTATACACAAATAAGCTGTTAAGTAGAATAGTGGGAAAAATTTATTGGTTTGTTTGTTAGGCTTAGAATGCAAGTCATTTACTAGACCTAATGATGCCTTTCTATGGAAACCAATTCATTTCTAACACTCCCCCAGTGACAATGAGTCAGATCCAAACCAAAGATCAGGACCCTCAATCTTTCTGAGTTAATGGACAAATTTGGAAGGTTGACCAGATACCATGAAAACTGATCCCTACAGAATGGCTTGGCTATATCCCAGATAGCTATATAATGACATATGGTGACATATGATCCTCTTCGAGGAAGGCAAATTGGTGAGGTTGTTATTACTACTCCCTCCAGCCCTTTACGATACTCTTTATCATTTTTAAAAGACTGTATAAACTCAACTTAAAGAAATAAAAGAGAATAGAAAGAATAAAAAGTGCAAGAAAAGTAAGAATATAATAAAGAGAAAAGAAATACATAAAGAGGTTACTTCCAACCTTCATCACAATGTATAAACAAATTTAATAACTCTTCACCTTTTGTAAAATCACAAACATTTATCTCTTCATTCCATATCTTATCGATAAACAAATCGATAAAACATTATCCTTTTCAGTTCAGTGTCAGCAGAAAGTCCAAAAAGGATAGCTTATCTTATAATTTATCTTATTTTAATATTGATCAAATAAACCAACTTTATATTCCTTCCTTTTACTTAATCTTTAGCTCAGAATTCCCCAACTTTTCTGGCTTTGTGGACCAGCGGAGGGGTGGGGAGGGGATGGTTCTGCATGAGTGGCCAGCAAGTTCATGCACGCACTCATCCACTGCTCGCACAGGTGGGGATGCATGCATGCATGAACACTTGCCTACCACTTCCATGGCCCCGTTCCGAACAGCTCAAGGCCCAGATGGGGAATCCTGCTTTAGCTCATTCAAATATTGCAATAATATTTTATTTCTCTTCATTTCTTTTTGTCCTATCACACAAAATTATTCAAGGTTTTAACAAGACTCATCTTAAATTCCAGCTGGAAAAGCGTATCCAGTTCATTGTCTTGGTTTGTCATTTGTTTTTCATTTTTAAAATTTAAAACCTCAGCCAGCTTCTTTTGAAGATCCAGTGCAACTTCCTTTCCTAAATTATTCTCTTAGCCTATCAGTTATAAATCCAGTTTCAATATTGTCTCCAACTTGTCAAAATTTGTTCTGAAAATGACATTTCTTCGATAACATCCTTTGAATATAGTCTCTCCATTAAAGCATAATCATTACTTATTTTTTTGTGTGTAAATATTTTTTATTTATTTTTTCAAATTTAAACATAAAAACATAACTTTCAAGAGCAAAAATCTCGATCCGGTCATAGATGGTTACCACGCTTACGTTTCTTTCACAAGCTCAATTCACAATTTCCATTACATCTTTTATAAATAAGCAAAAAAAAAAAGGAAAAAAAGAAGATAAAAAAGAAATTCAAAACTTAAGAAAAAACCAATTTTACCTCAAATTTAACTTTCATCTATATAAATCCATTATATCTATCCAAAATTAGTTTCAAATTCACTTTCACTCATTTTTACATCTGCATAACAATTCTAAACATATCTTTATTCTTCTTTACCTTATATCTTATACAAGTCATATCAAAATAATTTTTACAATATTCTAACCTCTTGTTAAGTGTTTACCTTACAATTTTATCACCATTTATTCTTAGTTTCAATTCAATACCACTCCATTTTTATTATATTTTATAAAACAACATTTTATCTAATTTTAATCCTTTGACCCTTATCCTCAAATCAGTTTACCTTAGTTTTTTTTTTCCTCCCAGTTTACATATTACACAGATTTCTCTCAAAGGCATATTTTATTTACTCCAATTTCTAATATATTTTCCACTATATCTCCCTCTAATATTTAACTATCTTCCAGCTTATTCTATTTGATTAATTCTCACCTTGATCCCCTCTAAAACACCAACTATTTAGTTGATTTTAGAATAGTTCCTCAATCTTCTCCAACTCTCCTCCTATTTGTTTGACTGTTTCCTCCTTAACTCCCTCCATTGTTTGGCTGATTTCCAGCATAGTCTCCTCCAACTCTCCTATTTGTTTGGCTGTTTCCAGCATTTTGAATTAATTTCCAACGTATTTCCACCGAGTCTCAAACTCTTATCTAGTTGGTATCCATCCCACACATTTTAACTGTAATATAATTATCTGTTTTATATCATTTTTCCATCCTGCTCTTTCAATTTAAATCTCAGTATATTTCATAATAGTCATCATTTCCAACTTATATTATCTTAATTCAAGACTAATCATTAGCATCTGTGTATCTTGTATTTTGTTCAATCGATCCTTATTCATCAGTTTAACATTTGTTTGCAAATTAAAATTAAAACGTATTACATCAAACAGTACATTTTCTTAAAATTTTCCTGTCTCAAAATATATTCTTCTTTATTATTTTTATCCCCTTGATATCATCCTCTATTTTAATAGCCACCTCTTATTTTCTATTTTTATTATTTCACAACCCTTCCTGTTTTTATCCAAAAATCATATATACCTAGGTTTTTAAACTTTATCATATATACATAAGCTTTTAAACTTTACATTTCAGTTAGTCACATGTAAATTTATCCACTTTAATTCTTCCTTTTCTTCCTTTTCCTCTCTGTCCAAAGTGCTCTATTTCAAGGTTCATCAATTCAAAGTAAAGAATTTCTGTATGTCCCTTTAAAACTTTTAAAATGTCTGATCCAAGTGTAGTGCATCAGCTTCCTGTCTTTGTTAACTACGCCACACCTAGTTTTGTCAGTCTCCATTGTTAAAATCCAAAATGTTCTTTCTTTCTTCTTTCTTCTTTCTTAAAATCATCTGGGACAGAGTAGGAATCTCCAAAATTCTTATATCCAATATTAATTTCAAGTAATCCAAGGTAAAAAGCCAATTAACATGTTTCTTTTCCACCCAGAAAGGGAAATCTCTTTAATCCACTTCTCTCTTTAATCACTGCAGACTCCATGGTTATTTTGTAGCCATCCATCTCTATCTTCATTAGCTTCATTTTCTTTTAGAGGCATTAATTCTCAGGAATATCCATTTCTCCTCTCCACTTCAGTTAAAGGCATAGTCAAATTTCAGAAATTTATTAATACCAAATCATCTAGTTTAAGTTTACTGCAACAAAATTCAATTTGGGTCTTTTACCCATTTTTTTTTCTTTTCAATCTTTAAGCCCTGCAGTCCAACAGCCGCTTTTAATTTTGGGGTCTTATTTTCCAATAATTCCAAATAGGTACGTTATTGCCTGGGTTGATGTCACTCACCCGGCTTCTTGATTTTTGCTCTTTCTTCATCTTCTTCCTCCAGCACAATCCTTGTTCCCGGTTGCCGCAGTTTCAGGACAACCACCATGGCTGCCATCTTGCTGCCGCCGGTGTGAAGGAGAAGCCTCCGGCCCCAAGGAATCCCCCATTCCTCTTGGCCGCCCAAGGTGTTACTTCTTGTCCCCCTGTCCCTACAAGACAGGGGAGGTCCGCAGACCTATCAGCGGCAGCTTAGCAGAGGGGATTTGGCAGGGCTCAGCGGAGCTCGCCATTTCCCTGTCTGTGTCCCCGCGGCGCCAACCAGAAGTCTCTCCGCATAATGACCCTCTGTCATGGACCGATCATTCCCTCCTTAGACTCGACTTTTCCTCCGCCATCCCCCGTTGCAGGGGTGTGGAACCAGTAAGATGGTTCCGCCCCAGGAGCCTGATGGAACCCGAAAGTTTCCTGATGGAGCTTGGGTCATTTCCCACCTCCTTAGCCCACGATTCATCTGAGACCCTTGTCGCGGCCTGGGAACAGGCTGCGGTGGGGGCCCTGGATCGAATCGCGCCTTTGCAGCCTCTGATCCGACGCAGATCCCGGGCGGCTCCTTGGTTTACTACGGAGCTCAGGGAAATGAAGCGTCGGAAAAGATGCCTGGAGGGTGGTTGGAGATCCTCCCGATCCGAGTCCGACCGAACACAACTAAGAACCCATATTAGGTCTTATCTTGTGGTGATGGAAGTAGCGAAACGTAACTATTTCGCCACTCTCATTGCATCTGCAGAAAATCGCCCAGCAGCCCTGTTTAGAGTGACCCGCTCCCTCCTTAATCAGGGAGCGAGGGAGGACCCCTTACAGGGCCGTGCTGAGGACTTTGCACAGTTTCTGCAAGATAAAATCACTCAGATTCAGACCGGGTTGGACTCTGACTGGACAGAGTCCGTTGAGGTGACAGGGCCTAGTCTCGGTGGAGACATCTGGGTTGAGTTTGAGCCTGTTTCATTGGATGACGTGGACAGGATTATGGGTAGGCTGGGGTCTTCCACATGTTTACTGGACCCTTGTCCCTCCTGGCTTGTTTCGGCAGCCAGGGAGGTGACTGGAGACTGGATCCAGGCTATTGTCAACGCTTCACTAAAGGAAGGGGTCTTTCCCGCTGCGCTTAAAGAGGCGGTGGTTCGACCCCTCCTTAAGAAGCCTAACCTGGATCCTGACGTACTTAACAACTACCGTCCAGTCTCCAACCTTCGCTTTTTAGTGAAGGTTGTTGAGTCCGTGGTGGCACAGCAATTCCCTCAATTCCTGGAGGAAACTGACTACCTGGATCCTTACCAATCTGGTTTCAGGCATGGCCACAGCACGGAAACGGCATTGGTTGTCCTAGTAAATGATCTCTGGGGGGCCAGGGATGGGGGTTGCTCCTCCATCCTGGTCCTTCTTGACCTCTCAGCGGCATTCGATACCATCAACCATGGTATCCTGCTGCAGCGGCTCAGGGGGATAGGGTTAGGAGGCACTGTTTTACAGTGGTTCTCCTCCTATCTCTCGGGCCGTCTGCAGTCTGTTTGGGCGGGGGGTCAGGGATCCTCCCAGAGGCCTCTCACTTGTGGGGTGCCTCAGGGCTCGGTTCTCTCTCCTCTGCTCTTTAATATCTATATGAAACCGCTGGGTGAGATCATCCGTGGTTTTGGGGTGAGGTATCATCAATATGCTGATGATACCCAGCTTTACAACTCCACCCCTGACCACCCTAGGGATGCCCTTTCCGTGATGTCCCACTGCCTGGAAGCGGTGCGGGTTTGGATGGGGAGGAACAGGCTTAGACTCAACCCTTCCAAGACTGAGTGGCTGTGGATGCCGGCATCCCGGGATCTGGAGGTTCCATCCTTAATGATCGAAGATGAAACCCTTGCTCCCTCCGACAGGGTCCGCAACTTGGGTGTCCTCCTGGATTCTCGGCTGTCTTTAGATGACCATCTGATGGCCGTAACCAGGGGGGCCTTCGCACAGGTCCGTCTTGTGCGCCAGTTGCGCCTGTTCCTAGACCGGGATGCCCTCGCCACGGTCACTCACGCCCTTGTTACCTCTAGGTTGGACTACTGTAACACCCTCTACATGGGGCTGCCCTTGGGATGTGTCCGGAGGCTTCAGCTAGTCCAAAATGCAACCGCGCGGGTAGTTACGGGGGCGTCTAGATACTCCCGTGTAACACCTCTCCTGCATGAGCTGCACTGGCTACCAGTGGCACTCCGGATACGCTTCAAGGTGCTGGTGCTCACCTATAAAGCCCTTCATGGCTTAGGCCCGGGGTACTTGCAGGACCGTCTCCAGCCGTTCTCCCATCGTCCTGTGCGCTCTCACAGAGTCGGCCTCCTCAGGGTGCCGTCGGCCAAACAATGTCGGCTGACGACCCCCAGGGGGAGGGCGTTCTCTGTGGGAGCCCCGACCCTCTGGAATGGATTGCCCACTGAGCTCAGGACAGCCCCCGACCTTCTTTCCTTCCGTCGCGAGCTGAAGACGTGGCTCTTCCGCCAATTAAACTGATCCGTTTGGGGGTACACTGGTATAATTTTAAATCATTTTTAATTGGGTTACTGATTTTAATTTGGTATTGTATTGTGATTTGTATTGAAGTTGTCATTTTGTAAGCCGCCTTGAGTCCCTAGGGAGAAAGGCGGCATATAAATCGCAATAAATAAATAAATAAATAAATAAATAAATAAATAAATAAATAAATCATTACTTATTATAATTACTAGTTCCTAATTCAGTTCTACAAAAGTCTCCTTCAGTGTTTTTATTTTGATAACATTTTTTACTATCTTGCAGGCCTGTATATCTCTCCTCTACTTAAAATCTTTCTTCCCCTCTTCTGTCAAGTTTTTGAAATCATGAAATTATTTATCTATGTTATGTTCTGTAAAACCAAAACAGGGTCTATTTCCCATAAAGAAGCTGTGTCATGCCTGGAAGCCATATTACCTGTGTGCCTTGAGGATCCAGGCCTGCCACAATCATACCGTGGGGAGCTTGGAGGGGGGGTTGCATGAGTGAAGTAGAGATACCCATAACAAACTTCTCTAAGAGAAGTTCAAGGCCATGGTGTCTGGCAGCTGTGCAAAGGAGAAATTGGAGGATGTCTTCTGTTCAGGAAAGTACTGATTGGAGCTGTGTGGACATGTGGGAGATGCGGGCAAGGTCTTGAATGCTCTTGTGGGTGAGGAAAACCCGGAAGCTTTCAGATTCGGGTTTTCCCAGATGTGCCAATATGACATTTCTAATAAAAGTTAGCATTGAGGAACTTCAAGCCTCGGAGTTTGATTTCGTTGGGGGTGTTACTTGGAACCCTGACAAGCTGTTTGTACTTAGTTTATAATTAATTCCAAAATATTAGTGCAAAAGTTATAATATTCCAATTTTATCTGGACCTTTAGTCCATCTGTAACTTTCTAAGATCAAAATCATTTTTAACTTTTGGTTGATTATTTTAGATTCTTTAAATTCTTAAGCTTATCATTAAAACTTTCTTCTGTTCCGTATGAAAGGCAAATTTATCTAACATTTTCAAACTTGTCATTCTAATAGCTTAGAATTAGTTAATCAGCAATTTCTGAAAGCAATTAGAAAGTACTGTTTGCAAACTTAGTATCCTTTGAAAATCTCTGCTGCTATTGGGAGAAAGTTGGCTAGTCCCTATTGTCTCCCTGTGCTCAAATCCTTGGAAAATGGCTGCCCTTTGAAGCAGGCAATTCAATATGGCACTTAGAACTGAGGGCTGCTTCATTTCATGGAGTTACACCCAAGTGGCACTTCATCTAATGTTCAGTCAAAATAAAGAACCTCTTTGATGCTTTGCATATATGTGGTGGTTGATTCACATATTCAGATTGTAAAATGATCTTTGCTGCAGTCAGTAAGTGATGAATGCATGGTGTGCCAGTCCTCAACAGAAAGAAAATGAGTTTGGGTCAGGGGTGGATTCTACCTACTTTTACTACCGGTTCGCATTGTGCCCGTGCGCACACACTCACTTCGCTCCCACACGCACATGCTTTTCTGTGCATGCTCAGAACCACATGCGCAGATCACTTCTGATGACATCCGGGTCAGTGGGCGGAGCATCCCGCCGGTTTTACTACCAGTTCTATAGAACTGGTCCGAACCGGGGGCAACCCACCACTGGTTTGGGTGTCCTAAAAATGAGGGGGTAAGTTCAGAACAGCCTTCCATAGCCTGGGCACTCCCAGAATTCCCCAGCCAACAAAGCCATTACTGCCAATGGTAGAATTGAAGCCCATACATATGGAAGTGGACAAGTTTGGGAAAGGATAATCTAGAGAACAGTCAGAGTCTGTGAAGGAATAGTGAAACACAAAGAAAATAGTACATAAGATGAACAGTACTTCAAAAGAAAGTAGTATCCCAAAACACCCTTGAATCCCAATATGGGGTTGAAGAAAATAAAGAATCGGATAAAACATGCCAGAGTCCATGCCATTTCCTGTAGAAGAGAAGAAAAGGAATGGACATTAGAATAGCATCTTTCCTTGCTCCAAGTAGACACCCTACATGGAATCTTACTGAGATCCAGATGTATATTTTCTGAAAACTCCGCTCTGTTTACTGCCCACTTTTACAGAACCATTTTCTACCCTGGCTGCTTAAACAGATTTAACTGATTGAAAACAGCTATAGAAAAATTCACTAGACAAGACTGAGTATGCTTGTTTTTTAAAAAAAAACTACAATATTTTGAGCTCACATCATTCCAGAAAGTGATGGAGAAGGAGAGAAGTTTCTTTGCATGTTGTTATAAGGTTTTTTTTAATTAATCAGGGAAGACAAGCTTTTTATATAGTGATTATCAATACAAGAGACCAGGTGTGGTTGTAAGCACCAGTGTTGCTGTGTATGTAACATAAAATAAAAACATTATTTTCAGCAACTGACATGTTTATGTGATATCAGATGAGAATGTAGTGCTTGACAATAGTGCACGACAAATTCCCACTTTAAATAAGGCTAGGGAAGTCTCTTCTGCCATCTTCTTTATTAGAAAAAAATAAGTCCAACCCCATTTCCAATCCCTCTAGATCTTTTTTTTACAAAGAAAGATGAACCATAACTTTATAGTTGTATTCAAGCCACCATAAATCATTTCTTTTTTTTTCCTCCAATTTTTATTTATAAGTACAAACTAAACAGAACAATAAAACGTACAAAACATAAAAACATATAAACATCCATTTCAATACATGTCCAGTTTATCTCAACTATAATATACATTTCTCTTCGTATTTTGACTCTTCCTTATTTGGTCATTCCCTTTTGTCTATCTAATATTGATCTTTGTTGACCTATTTCTGTTCTTTGTTTCCATCATATTATATTTGGTCATTTTATTTACTTCCTATTGCTTCATCTCTTTCCTATCTTTCAACAAACTATACCACTTTTCCCATACTAAGTAAAAGTCATGTTCTTCTCTATTTTGTAATTCCTTTGTGAGTCTATCTAATTCTGCACATTCCATAATTTTATTGATTACTTTATCTGGTGTTGGTATATCACTACTCTTCCAGTGCTGCGCGTATAGTATTCGTGCTGCTGTTATCATATGTATAATTAAATAGGTTGTTTCTTTTTCATAGTATCCATTCACTATGCCTAATAAGAAGCTTTCTGGTCTTAGTTCTATCTTTTGGTGTGTTATTTCCTCTATTTGTATTTTGATCCTTTGCCAATATTGTTTTGCCATTGGGCAGGTCCACCACATATGGTAATAGGTGCCTTTGTGGTGGTTGCATTTCCAACATGTTGATGGCGTGCCAGGGAACATTCTTGCCAATCTGGCTGGTGGCAAGTGCCACCTATAAAACATTTTATAGAGATTTTCTTTATAGGGTACAGACATTGTCAATTTATAATTTATTTTCCATAGTTTTTCCCATTTGTCTAATTGAATACTATAACCGAAATTTTTTGCCCAGGTTATCATATTTTCTTTCACTACCTCATCTTCTAATTTATATCCTCATAAGTAATTGTAAATTTTTTTGATCAGTTTGTCCTGTGTCCCTTGCAAAATTTTACCTAATTCTGTTTCACCTTTTTGAAATTCAAATTGAGCCAAATCTTTATTGTATCTTGATTTCATTTGTATATACAGCCACCAGTCAATGTCTGTACCCATCTCTTTTAGTTCTTGCCTCGTTCTTAGTTCCCCCTGATTGTTTAACAGATCTTTATAAGTTTTCGTTTTGTTATAGTCCATGGCATTTGGATAGATCTGGGCTTCCACCGTTGACAACCACTCCGGGATTTTGTAATAATGTGCCTTTTTAATACTCTGCCATGTTTGGTATAATGCGTGTCTGATTGTATGTCTCTGAAAATATTCATAAATAATATTTTAATAAATAAATAAACCATAAATCATTTCTGAATCAAAGCCCTCAAAATCACTACTTAAGAAAACTCGATTGTAATTCTTGTACATTCTTAGTTCAACCAATGTCATTGTCCAATTGCCTCTAAAGTTTTCTCATCATGCCTTCTACATGTTTGATTTCCCAGATAAAAAATGAATGCCTTCTTCATAAAAGGCCTTTTGATAGCCAGCAATAGTCATCTGGAAGCACTTTGGAATTGGGTGGCTTTGACTTTCCCATTAACAATATCCCCATGCCAATTTTTATACGCACCTAAAAATGGTCTGGTCTTTTCATATCCTCTTAAGCAAATAAAATTCTAAACCTAGAAACATACCATTTGGGGGGGGGGGAATCTCAGTATTTTAATATTTGGTATGGATTATTTGTGTACTCACCCTCCAGAGTTTGCGTTGGAGTATAAAGTACAATGAGTGAAGTTGAAAAGTTGGCCCTATAATCAGTGGCAATGCTGCAGAAGGAAACAAGATGCATATAGCCATTAACTGTCCTTTCTAAACATAAAGGAAGCATCAACCACACTCCTCAAATGTTTTGTATTTAACATTTTATTTAACAATTATAATTGTACTTGAGAATCTTGTCATCAAAAATAAATCAACCCCAAAACATGTACATGGCAGACACTGCTTGAATTGTGCCACTCAAACTATTTGTGTTCACTCCATTAGAACCAACTGACCAAAATACACTTGAATGAGCTAAAGGAAGCTCTGTTATTCCTTGGGATAAATGGACAATACTATCTTAATCTATTAAGGTTTATTTAGAAGAAAGTCCTGGTAAATCCAGTGAGACCAGCTTTCAAGTGTTTATGTATTCATTTATAAGAGACATCTTGTAGAACTCCCCATCTTGTAAAATACAACTCTGGGTGACTTACAACAATAAGAGCCTTGGTAGTACAGGGGTTTAAGGCACCCTGTTATTAAGCTTATTAAGACCAGCTGCCTGCAATTACTGCAGGGTTCGAATCTCGCCAAGGCTCAAGGTTGACTCAGCCTTCCATCCTTTCTAAGGTAGGTGAAATGAGGACCCAGTTTGTGGGGGCAATAAGCTGACTTTGTATAAATATACAAAAGGATGAAGGCTATTGCTGAGCACATTGTAAGCCGCCCTGAGTCTTCGGAGAAGGGCGGCATATAAATCAAATTAAAATTAAAAAAAAAAAAATAAGAGTCCGAAGATGATCCAGAGCTTTTTTGCGAAAGTTGCTTTTTTTTTTTTACACAAGAAAAAGTTCATTTGCAGCTTAAGGAGTTAGGGAAAAAAATCAGATACTCACTGAAGAAAAAATACTTGTGCTGATAGTTATAAGGCATGTATTTCTTTTTCTGCAAACCCAACTGTAAAAGAAAGTAAGTCATGAAAAAAAATAAATAATTTTCACTAGGTAATTATAACTTAAGGCTCCATTTCTTTAACATCCTTTTCAGCTGCTCTGTGAAATAAATAGGCAGGAAAAAAGGAAAAAAAGTGAGATGCACACAGCTGTCACAATAATAGATTGTAATTGTGGTAGATAGAATAGACTGCAGTCTTTATTTTCAGATGCAGAAACACATGGCAGAGTGAGATAGCTTTTGAACTAAGCCCTGCAATATAAATACAGAAAGAGCATTCTTAAACTTAGTTTTTTTTAGCCAGGAAAGGAAGCTGTCCCTTTTGGTAGCAGAAACACTAGATAAACATTTACTAACCTTTCCATTAGTAGAAGGCCCCAAAGGAAAGCGTTACTGATGGACCTGGATCTGATGGGTTCAAAGTGCTCCATTGTCCCAATATCAGCTCTTCAGCCAAACCATCCTATCGTTGCCACAATTAATATCCTGACTGGTTTCAGTAGGGGGAATTAACAACAAAAGGGGAATCTAGAATCTCAGCTAAATCGCAGCTTCTTCATTTTGAGATTTATACTGACTGCCACATCCTCAGAACCTCACAACCATCAGAGATAAAACATTTTCATCCAGTATTTATGCTTGTGAGGCGTAATTCTATAGTTTCTTTGTTTTAAGAAAGAGCCAAGGCCGAATATACTTATCAAATCTAAAACAATCCACAGATGCTTAAGCCCCATACCACCCTCCATCATCTATCCTACCCGAGCTGCCAGGATTTTTGGACAGGGAAAGAATCTGTTACTTTGCTTCCCTAGCACACTTTCTTAGGATTGCACTCATGGCCATAAAAACTTGCTGCTTTCCTCAGAATCCTTTTGTACAGGATTGTTAAATCAATCCAGTGAGATAATTCACCCAGTAATCCAATCCATAATATTTATCTATAGTTATGAGCTACAACAGGAGTTGCCAGTTAAGGCATCAGGCTAGTGAGTTCTAGTCTCTCCTTGGGCAAAGCCACCCTGACCTCAGCCTTAGAAAGGGAAATACACTTTTGTTGTGGCCACCTTGGGTGAACATTTTGTCCAGCCCTACTAATCTACTATCTCTATGGGATTTGTTTTATCAAATGCTGCTAATAAATACAAATAATAAATCCAGAAGAATTATATTGTGTTCAACTCTAACCTTTGACAATGAAATGGCTTAACAGTTTCTGGTCTGAAAGGAGAATGGTCAGGGTTCAGTAAAATCTGTTGCCATCTAAGCAGTTGCTTCTTACCTCCAGAGAAAGAGGTTCCCCTAATGACATAAGAACAGGATGAAATGAAATGTCTGGGTCCTTCTGGAAACAGTTGGGTTTAGCGTGATGCTGGGAATGGTGCAAAGACCACCAATTAGCTGAAAGTCCCTGTAGAGGAAGAATGAAAGAAAACATTCAGGCTCTTTTAAAAGATTACTTGACTATTTACTACCACAGTATTCTGCTTTGAAGAGGCAATATAGAGGAGCTTCCACTGAACCTTTGAATCAGCTTTTCAAATAGGTTTGAGGTGTTGAATCAGCTGACTCTGAATTATCTTGGAGAGGTTCAAAACAGTTTGAAGATTAAGTGCGCTTTCTAGCTTTGAAGAATCTCAAACATTCATTGCCTATATGGACAAAACTGGGGGAAATGTGAGTATTGTAATGAGTTCTCTGATATTAACATGAGTAGGTGGCAAATGAGTTTTATCACCTTTCAAAAACCCTGCCTGTCAAAGCACTGGAAGAGGTGCTGCTCTGCTATTTGTGTATTTAGAGAGATTCACCTGTGGGGAGAAACAGAAAACAAAATAGAGACCTACATTTATTCTGCTCTGTCTCACTTTAAATGAGTCTTTTTTTTTCTTGCCTCCATACCATTTTATTCTTATTTTTCTTTGACTCACCTGTAGTACACTCCCTGTTAGCTTTGGGTCCAGTATTTATTTATTTATTTATTTATTTATTTATTTATTTATTTATTTATTTATTTATTTATTTATTTATTTATTCATTCATTCATTCATTCATTCATTCATTCATTCATTCATTCATTCAATTTATATCCTGCCCTTCTCCAAGTGGACTCAGGGCAGTGCACAGCCAGAACTAAAACACATACCAATACAAAATTTAAAATTTTTCAAAGAATTATATGACTTTGGCTCAAAATTTAAAACATTCAAACTAAAACCCATTGACAATTTAAAAAGCTAAAAAAGCTAAAAAAGGGGGGAGGGTTCACGCCAGCCCTGCTTGATGGAAAAGAAAAGTTTTTAGGGCACGGTGAAAGACCCGGAGATCCGATATCCTCCGTATCTCCAGGGGCAAATCGTTCCAGAGGGCAGGAGCTGCCACAGAGAAGGCCCTCCCCCTGGGGGTCACCAGCCAACATTGCCTGGCTGACGGCACCCTGAGGAGTCCCTCTCTGTGGGAGCGTACTGGTCAATGGGAGGCTATCGGCGGCAGAAGGTGGTCCTGCAAATACCCAGGTTCTATGCCATGGAGCGCTTTAAAGGTGGTGACCAACACCTTGAAGCGCACCCGGAAGACCACTGGAAGCCAATGCAGCTCGCGCAGGAGAGGTGTCACATGCGAGCGCCCCTTCGCTCCCATAATCCCCCGCGCGGCCGCATTCTGCACCAGTTGGAGCCTCTGGGTGCTCCTCAAGAGGAGCCCCATGTAGAGAGCATTGCAGTAGTCCAGGCAGGAAGTGACGAGTGCCTGAGTGACTGTGCGTAAGGAGTCCCAATCCAAAAGGGATGCAACTGGCGAATCAGGCAAACCTGATAAAAAGCCCCCCTGGCCACGGCCGTCATATGCTCTTCTAAAGACAGCCGTGCATCCAGGAGGACGCCCAAGTTGCGAGCCCTGTCCATGGGGGCCAATAACTCACCCCCAATAGCCAGCGATGGCACCAACTGGCTATATCGGGACACCGGAAGCCACAGCCACTCGGTCTTGGAAGGGTTGAGTTGAAGCCTGTTACTCCTCATCCAGGTCCGCAGGGCCTCCAGGCACCGGGACATCACTTCAAGGGCATTGTTGGGATGGCCTGGGGTGGAGATATACAGCTGAGTATCATCAGCGTACTGATGGAACTCCACCCCAAAGCCACGGATGATCTCACCCAGTGGCTTCACATAAATGTTGAACAGCAGGGGTGAGAGGACCGGCACCCCACAAACAAGGCGCCTCGGGATCGACCTCTGTCCCCCTGCCAACACCGACTGCGACCGGTTGGAGAGATAGGAGGAGAACCACCACAAAACGGTGCCCCCCACTCCCAACCTCTCCAACCAGCGCAGCAGGATACCATGGTCGATGGTATCAAAAGCTGCTGAGAGATCTAAGAGGACCAGGCTAGAGGAGCAACCCCTATCCTGAGCCCTCCAGAGATCATCCACCAACGCGACCAATGCCGTTTCCATGCTGTGCCCAGGCCTGAAGCCAGACTGGAGAGGATCCAGATAGACAGCTTCATCCAGATACCCAGGAAGCTGTCGCGCCACCACACTCTCAACAACCTTCGCCAAGAAGGGAAGGTTGGAGACCGGACGGTAGTTAGCCAAAACAGCCGGATCCAGAGCAGGCTTCTTGAGGAGGGGCCTCATCACCGCCTCTTTCAAGGCGGATGGCAAGACACCCTCACTCAAGGAAGCATTGATAATCCCCTGGAGCCAGCCTCACATAACCTCCCGGGAGGAGTTTGATCCTGTGACTCCCGAGGACATGGACAGGATGCTGGGGAGGTTGAATGCAACCACATGTTTATTGGACCCATGTCCCTCCTGGCTGGTGCTGGCTACCCGGGAGGTTACACGAGGCTGGCTCCAGAGGATTATAAATGCGATAAGAGCAGAAAAATAGTTACATTTTGTTGCTTTTATCGCCACTAGGTAGGTCTTAATATGAGACCTTACCAGTGTTTGGTCAGATTCAGAGCGACTAGATCTCCAACTGCTCTATCCCAGGCATCCACCAGCTCCTCAGCCGAGCCATGAGTCAGAGCCTCAGGAAGTGGCCCAAGCTCCATCTGGAACCTATCAGGATCCATCAGGTGCCTGGGGCGGAACCATCTGGTCTGTTCCGCCTCCCTGCGGTGGGGTGTGGCAGTTAGAAAGTCAAGCCTAAGAAGGGAATGATCCGACCATGACAAGGGCTCAATCACTAACTCCCCTATCTCGAGATCATTCATCCACTGTCCAGAGACAAAAATCAAGTCCAGAGTGTGTCCTCCCGTGTGAGTGGGTCCGTGAATCAATTGGGTCAGGTCCATGGCCATCATGGAAGCCATGAACTCCCAGGCTGCCTCAGACGCTTTGCCGACAGACGGCAGGTTAAAGTCCCCCATGACCATAAACCTGGAGGTCTCCACTGCCACCTCGGCAATCATGTTGAGGAGCTCGGGCAGGGCTGCTGACATGTGGCAGGGAGCCAGGTACGTAATCAGCAAGCCCATCTGCCTCCCTTGTCCCCACTTCACAAGGAGGGACTCACATCCAGCTATCTGAGGTACAGTGGCCTCCCTTGGGGCGAGACCTTCCTTTACCAGAACCGCCACCCCCCACACCTCCCCTGGGGGCTCGGCTGATGGAATGCATAGAAACCCAGAGGGCACATCTCAACGAGGGGGACCCCCCCTCCTCGCCCAACCAGGTCTCCATAATACCTACCAGGTCCGCACCCCCCTCCTGAACCAGATCACAAATGAGGGGGGCTTTATTTACCACGGACTTGGCATTGCACAGCATCAACCGGAGGCCCAGGGCCTGAGGATCTGAACAACCCGGGGTGCGAAACGAGCATTGAAGGCTGGAGCACGTAATCACTCGCAGACAGCGAGTGCGCCCTCCCCTAACACGATATGACCCCCTGCTCCTACCATATCTGCCCCTCCCACCCACAATGCCAATGGAAACGCCCTCCCCAATATAGGAACTAGCCTGCCCAGCACCCCGACACCAGTGGGTTAACCCCAAACACACCCCGTCATTGCATTCTCCCTCCCACCCCTTAAAAAAGAATTAAAAATACATACAAAGAACTCTTAAAATCCCCAACACCTTCGTGCCACCTCTCGGGATCCCAGGACCCGTCTTTGAGGTATTTCTTGGCAAGGCCAGTGGGCCACTTCCAGGAATGGGGGATATTCCTTAAAGCCCATAAGTCTGATCTTGAATATAATCGTGGAGCCATAGACAGTCATGGAAGAGGGTGAGAAGAATGGCAAACAGGAGATGTTAATAGTGGGCTAGGAACTGGCTAAGATTCTCCCAAACATCGGGAACTTCCTTGCCCAGGCATCCCCTCACAACACCTGGGTGAGGCAAAGCTGGTAACCACCGTCGTCCTCTCACCACGACGGCATCCCGAAGTCCACTGTGAGTTCTGTCCAGTGGTATTCTCGGCCATTACAGAGCTCCCACCCCTGCATGGCCGGTTCAGTGTCATAGAACCACAACTGCCCTCTCACGGCAGTGGGAATCCCCACCCAAGACAAGCCAGTTCTATGAGGGAGAAAAAACCAGCGCCTTCCCAGCCGTCCAAGTCCAAGTCCCAGCTCGCTGATCGCTAATCCTGGGCAGGGTCCCTGGATGGAACTAAGGGGCCCAGGGTTCAGCAGCCCTCTCGGGGGGGTGGTAGAGAAGTCATATAGGGTTAATACCCCAAAGACCCCTCATGCCCAGGGAGTGCCCAGAAAAAAACAATAGGCACAGCTGATGTAGCTCCAGCTTGTAGTCCCGGCAGCAACCAGCAGAGAGCAGAGGCAGTCCCTTTAATGTCCCATGGGTACAGCAGGTCTCGTCATTGCCATCGGACTAGTAGAGTAAGACCCGAGCCAGCCAGCCACCTCCAACTCCAACTCCCTTCGGCTCCGCCACTCTGGCTGTCGCCCCCTTTGTCCAACCGGCCCAGGACCCCCCCCCCCAGACTTCCCAGGTGACCCTCTCCAACACTCCTGGAGAGGGCCCATGCCGACCTTGCTCCTCGGCCTCTCAACAACCCGGCCCGCCGACTCCACTGCTCCAGCCTCTCCAGGGCCTCGCAGCTCCATCGCCGACTGCCGAATTCTATCGCCGAGACCGGACGCCGTTTGCAACTCACTGAGCCCTGCTGCAGCCATCGGTCTCGCCTTCACCCTCGCCCAGGCAGCAACAGCGAGCAGTTTCAAGGACTCACAATGACCCCTCCGGTCCACTGGTAAATCATCTCACCGCTCATGTCGGGGGGGTAATAATGATGTTTTAGCCAAAATCAGTATGACCCAAAATGAAGTAATTGCAACCAAGGAAAAGCAGAATCTGAGGCAAGAGCGCAAAAATTACAGATAGAAAGCATCCCTTCCCACTGTCCAACTTAAACCATCCAATCCATAGGTCTCCTGGGGTCAGGTGGAAGCACACGTCTGGCGGTGTCATTCATCAGGAATGCCGTGGCTGTTGACCCGATAGCAGCTTCAAAGATGCACCAATATATCTTAGGATTCACTTTCGTTTCTATCTCCAGCATGCTTATAACTCAATGCTAGCTCCCCCTCCCCCCGTTACCATGGCAGCCAAAGCAGCAAAAAGCGGAGGTTGACACCTTTGTCACTGGTATTTAATCAGACTTATTGATAAGGGAATTTTATCACTAGCATTTAACACCTGGTATGCTCATCTAATTTCACTGATAATGTTGACACAAAGATTTTAATAGCAGTGTTAGGAAATAGATTATAGCAAAGTGATACCATTTGTTATTAAGAACGCACAAGCAGGGTGAAAAAAATCTAGACATGCAACAAATAATATAGGATTCATTGTAGATATAATGGACTTAAAATAAAGGTCAACTTGTAATCTCATTATTAAATGCTGAAAAACGTTTGATAAAATACACAAACAATACATGTTTATTATATTAAATACTGTAGATCTGAAAATCCCTTGGAATTCATTAAATGGATTAAGAATATTATATCTACATCTAAAGTAAATTTTAATGATGTTTTCTCCCACTTTTCCACTATTTAGAGAAACTAAACACGGATGTCCAGTTTCACCTTTGCTTTTTAATATCTACATTAATTAATACTTCAATCAATATTTAACACTTTTTGGTTTCTGCTATTAGACAACATAGAAATATCTATGGAGTACTACATAACTCAGTTGAATACAAATGCCCACATTTTTTTGTTTATTTCTAAACCTCATTCTGTTATTTTAGTATTGATGCAAAATAACAGAATATTCTATTGTCCAAATCAGAACTGATGCTAATAGGTAAAAATTGGGTCACCCATTCACTAAATATCAATTCCATATTTGCACCGAATCCATTAAATATATATACTAAAGGATACAACATGTAATATAAATAAAATTGTGGGAGGGATGTTTCTTCAGATATCAATAGATGGGGATCATTAAACCTTACTCTTTGGGGAAAAGGAGAATGGTCTCAAAATGTATGTTATTGCCAGATAAATTTATATTCTGAGAGGAATTCCAGTTTAAAAACCAGAAAATATTTTCAGAAAATAAATTCCTTCTTTACAACATTTTGATGGAGTTCTTTGATTCTGAGAATATCTTTACAGGAAATCCAATTTCTAATTAATGAGGCAGGATTCAGTTTTTAGAACTATCATGCTTACCTATTGTCAAGTATTAAATAGTGAAAGCTAATAATTGGGTTCAATTTTCCAATTGGGCAACTTTGGAATATACATATACAGCACCTTTGTTTGGATGGACAGTATTAGGATATACTGTAAATATATAAAACTCTGGTACCTCTGAAAACAATTACATTATTTAGAAACTTATGGAATGGAATGTCTACTTTTAAAACACTATTTTTTCCATGCCATATTGACCTTATGGTCTACGCTAAATTGGCACTGGATAAGAGTTAATGGAATTCAAGGATGGCTGGACTTGGACTGCTTGTGGGAACATAACGACTCCAGGATGATTCCTCTCTTGACTCTGTTCCCCCAACTCTGACTTTCCTTCTCATTCAGAAACATTCTTCAGTCTTTTTTTTTAAGTAGTCACAATAGCATATAAACTGCTTTTTCTAATTAAATTTGACTAGAGTGTTTTCTGTTTTACTTCACTATGACTGATCTCTAGATTCTTTGTTGGACAATTGAGACTGTGCTGCTCTTTTTTTTCATTCTTATTATTTCTGCCTTAAAACAGTAGAAGAGGAATGTGTCAAAATTTATATCAGAATTCTGTAGAACTCTTTCAGCCTATTCATTCAAACTTTGCAGAGTTGATACCCTCAAAGATATCTGCTATATTATTCTCATTTTATTCTAAACCCCCAAATGAAAAGTTATAGGCACTTTGATGCTTTCCCATTCAAGTCATAACTTTCTTGAATTTATTTAACATGATCTTGATCTATATGAATCAGGTCTCGCCACCTTCAGATCTGAAATTGGGATTGGCTTTTGCACATTCATCTTGTTTATTACAAGTGAAATTCCATTCTTGGTCTGCAGTTAGTAATGAGATAGACAAACAAATAGTTTGATTTAACATAAGAGAACTCTCTGTGTTCTTTGAGTGGGAATGGGAAAATGAGAATCCCACTTGACACCTATGTTATAAATAACACAACACATTTGATATTTACTGATGAAATGTTTTCATGTATATTTGCATGTTAAATGTGTTCAAGGATCGTGCCCAATAACTCCATAAGCAGGTATTCATTAAATCAGATATTGTTTATTAATTAAGCATCTTATCATTACAGGTACAAGTCTGGAACTGAAGCAGGACCGCATGGCTGACCCTTAAGTACCCCTGGGCATGGCTAAGGTAAGGAGGGGTTACTGGGTTAGGGTGGACCTTGGGGGCTGGCTTGTCCAGCCCCTCTGCCTCTAGCCCTGGATCAGAGGCAAGGCATTTATACCTGACAAAAACCCCTCTAAATGCCTGGGCGAGGTGTTCTTGTGTGGTGCATACCTGAGGTGCCCTTTTCAAGAGAACACCTAATTTTGATGTTAAATACGTGTGCTGTTTATTTTGCAATGGTTTGGTTAGAATGTCCGCTGTTTGTTCTTCTGTGTCACAATGTATAACTCTTATGAATCCTATGCTTGCGAACTGTCTAACGTGTTTGTATTTTATGTCGATATGTCTCAACCTTTGACCCACTGCTTCAGCCTTAGATATTTCCATAGCGGCTTTATTGTCCTCGTGCATGATGATAGGATAGTTCGGTTCGGCCCATATGTCTGTGAGCAGGTCATCAAACCAGACCAGGTTGTTGGCGGCCTTGGACAAACAAATATATTCGGCCTCTGTTGTGGATGTGGCCACCAGATCCTGTTTGCCTGTGTACCAATGTACTGGGCTGTTGTTTAGAAAGAATACGTAACCTGAAGTACTCTTTCTGCATTTCACATCCCCAGCCCAGTCAGCGTCTGCATAGCACGTGAGTGTGGGTGTTATGTTGTTCTCGGGTTCTAATGATAGGCAAGCATCGGAGCTCTGCTTTAGGTACCTCAGCACCCTTTTGATGGCTTCCCAGTGGTACACAGTGGGTTTACCTACATGTCTTGATAGCAAGTTAACTGGCAGGGCGATGTCTGGCCTAGTCCAGTTCGCAATGTATAATAGGGAGCCTATGGTGGATCTGTATAATGTGTTGTCCTTGAACGCCTCAGCTTCATTATACATGTCCTTTAAGAAGTCTGGTTGCATTGGTGTTTCACACCCCTTGGCGTTTGTCATGTTGCACTTATGTATTAGTTCTAAAATCTTGTCCTTCTGTGACAGTTGGAAACCTCTGTCGGTTTTTGTGATTTGCACTCCCAAGTATTTATCTACCTTACCCAATATTTTCAGTGTAAAATGTTTTCCTAGTTCATTGGCGAAGTCATTACATTTGCCAGACTGGCCACCGATATACAATATATCGTCCACGTATATCAAAACGTACTCAAGGGAACTGTCTGACTTCTTGGTGAAGAAGCAGTTGTCGGCCGAGGTGGCTGAGAATCCCATGGACTTCAATGTCTTGGATAGGCACTCGTACCAACGTTTCCCTGACTGTTTGAGTCCATACAAGCTCCGGTTTAGGATCCAGGTTTCTCCCTTCCTGGTGTTTTGGCTAGGTGGTGCCCTCACGTATATCTCTTTATCGAGCTCGGCGTGCAGATAAGCGGTTTGCACGTCGAATTGATGTACTTCTAACCCAAGTAGTGATGCAATAACCAACGCACATTTTACGCTTTCAGCCCTGACTGTGGGGGAATACGTTTCCGTGTAATCATCAGGGTATTTTTGGGCGAACCCCTGTGCCACCAGCCTAGCCTTGTAGAGTGCTTTGTTTCCCTCTAGTGTTTTAATTTTGTAGACCCACCTGGTGCCTATGGTCGTCTTTCCTATTGGGACTTTAGAGGGAGTGTATACGTTTAGTTCCCTCAGGCTGTCCATTTCCCTCTCCATGGCTTGTTCCCATTTTTCTCTTTCCTCATCTGGTAACTTCAATACGTCCTCATATGTGTTGGGGGTTAGTTGGTTAATGTGGAGGGACAACACGTAGTCTCCTAATCTTTCTGGCTTTTTGCCCCTGTTTGCCCTGATCGGCCTGTCTGGGGGTGTCTCTGTGTCATGCATGTACCTAGCTTCTTTCTCGGTGAGTGAGTCCACCTTGATGTGTGGGTGGTTTTCTTTCCACCCCTTTACAGGTATTTCCTGTCTCTTGGGTTTGCTCTTTCCCTGCTCTGTACCCTTTTCTGTTTGGTGCTTTTTTCCCCTTTGGTCATCCCCTGGTCCGTCCTTGCTAAGGGACACCTCGTTGAGGTGTATTTTGGACCAGTTAGTGTTTTCGTGGAAGACAGCTGTTCGTGATACCACAAAATTGTTATTGCTGTCTATGAACCTATATCCCTTCGTTCCTGGTTCATACCCCATGAACCTCAGTCTTCTGGATACCCTGTCTCCCTTATGTCTCAATTGTTTGGGGATGTGCACATCTGCTGTGACCCCGAATATGTGTAAGTGTGACACCTGTGGTTTCCTTTGGTACATTAACTCGTATGGAGTTTTGTTTAGTACGCTGGTCCATAACCTGTTCAAAGTGTAGTTCGAATAAATGAGTGCTTCTGACCAGAAATGCTGCCCTAGGCCAGCATCCTCTAGTGCGCACTTCATCATGGTCTGCAGTGTTCCTTTTTTTCATTCTACCACTCCATTTTGAAATGCGGAAAATGGAGAAGTCGTGTAGTGGACTATCCCGCGTGTCTTTAGCCATTGCGAGAAGTCACTTGATAAAAATTCAGACCCCCGGTCTGTCATTATTTGCCTGATCTTGGTGTCATGTTGTGTCTTCACCCTTGCGTAGAATTCCTTAAATTTTTGGAATACTTCGCTCTTGTGTTTTAGCGTGTATACGAAGCCATAGCGGCTGAAATCATCCACTATGGTCAGGAAGTACCTCTTCCTATATTTGATGGAGGGTCTTAGTGGTCCCACTAGGTCCATATGTATGAGTTGGAAAATAGAATTACTTGTGCGTACTGACTTTTTGGGCCTTGGTTTGGTTTTTAATTTAGAGCTCTTACAAATAGAACACTCGAGATAGTTCTCACAATCCTTTATTTTTACACCTTCAGAGCATTCCATCATTTTCTGCACCACAGGGAAACTAATGTGTCCTAGTCTTCTGTGTAACAGGTGGGCACAGTTGTCATGCATTGGCTTTCCTATTGCTGGCTTTCCTCCCCTGGGAGTCCCCTGCTCACTTGTATCATCAGTGGTGTGTGCGTGACTAACCCCCTCTACTTCCCCACTTGTGTGGTCTGGGTTGTCGGGTTTGACTTTCTGGTGATTGTTTACCTCTGGCTGCTTGTCCCTGACTGGTTGGAAGAATGGCAGTTCCCCACTGATTACTACTTTCCCTATTCTTTTGCCCGCTCTAGTAACCTGCGCCTTTCCTTCCTTGAATGTCACCTCGACATTGTTGTCCTTGCTTAGTTTTAGAGTGGCAAGGATGTTATAGGGTATATTTGGCACTAATAGCACTCCTTGTACTACTCCTACCCCTGGCACGTGTGCGTTACCTTTGCCTGTTACTTGCACATTGTTCTGATTGGCCACTTTTATTATAAAACTCTCTTCTGTAAATGAGGTTAGCAAGTTACGGTCATAAGTGGTATGGTTTGTGGCCCCTGAGTCCAGCAGCCATGTGCCTTCCTCCCTGTCCTGCCCTATGTGTCGCTCTTGATCTCCTATGCCATATAGTGATCCAGTCTGGCTCTCCCTGGAGCTGTCCCTGTGGTTTCTCCTGTCCCTGGGGCTAGGGGAATCCCTACGCCTGTGTCTGTCCTCTGGTGAGCATCCGCTAGCGTGCCTTGTCCTTTGTTCTGGTCTGTCCCTTCTATGTGACCTATCCCTGTCCCCTGTGTTTCTAGGGCAGTCCCTTTTATAATGATTTTTTGACCCGCATATGTAGCACTCTGCGTTACTGTAGCTCCTACCCTGTGGCTCAGCCTTTCTGCTGGGTCTTTGCTCCCTGCGGCTTAGTGAGCAGTCTTTCCTGATGCTGTCTTCAGCTATTAGTTTGCTCGTTAGTAATTCCAGTGAGAGTTTCCCTGACCCTAGGTTGTCTATCTGCGTGATAAATGTGTCCCAACTGGGGTCTAAGGAATTTACAATGATGCTTATCATGGTCCTCTCACTTATGACCTCCCCCCTTTGTGTCAGCTGAGCTCTGGTCGTATTTAGAGACAATAGATGCTCGCTCATCGGGGTCCCTGCTTTTAGTTTGGTGGCGTAGAATTCCCTGGATAACCTGGTGGTGCTTGCTACGCTTTGGCAGTAAAATAGTTTGTGCATCCTCTGTATTACCTCCAGGGCAGTCAAGTGGTGGTTAATGCTGGGGTAAATACTGGGGGTAATGCTGGCAATGACAATACAGTATGCTTTATGGTGGATGCAATCTAATTCAAAAGTCCAGGGTTTTTCTGGGGGGTCTATGACTAGGGATAATAGATCTTCCTTTAGCAGGGTGACCTGGAGTTGCTGGTTCCAGTCCAGGAAATTCTCCCCATCTAGTCTTAGTTTGGGAAAGTCACTTGGCAAAGTCCCTGAATTGTAAGTTAAATTACTTACATTATGTCGCTGTCCATGGTTCCTCACATAAGGGTACTCACAATAAGGCAGAGGAACGACTGTGGCAAGTCTGAACTGACTTGTCTCTATGTGCTTGCGTCGGTGTAGCTCTATGTCTTGTTCCGTTTCTCTTACAGGGATGCATTGCGCATGCGTGAGGTTCATTTCTGCCCAGCCGCCGTGGAGTGAGGAGCTCGTCCCTGCAGCTCCCGGGTGAAGGCCCCAACCTTCCGGATGGGCCTCCGGTTCCTTCTTGGTCGGCCTCACTTGCTCGGGATCGTCGCGGATCGTCGTCTGGAGCCTCGGGAAGCGGTGAGGATCGTCGGTGGATGTCGGGAGTCTCGTTGGGGCCGCGAATGGTCCCGGATGGCCCGGCCTTGTGTGGGTGTCGCCTCCGGGTGTCGGGCCGAGTCCCCTGCCCACCGATGGACGTCCCCTGCCTGCGGATGGCCCCGTGGGCCATGGATCTGGTCCCGGTCGTCGGTCCGGTGAGTAATCCCATCGCCTTCGGTGTCCCGTTTTTAAGGGGAGGCTCCTTGGGAACTCTGGGTGGCCCTGGGTCCGTGCGGAAGCGGTCAGTTCCCCAGGGTGGGTGCCGGTGTCAGCCCTCTTCGCGTTAGGGTCCCCTTTGCGTTTTGGCCTAGCACCGGGGTGCGTGTTCGGTAGTTTCATTTTATCCCCCAGGGCCGCGGTGATTAGTTCGATGGCTTGGTTGACTTCGGGCTCGGTAGGCGAGCCTGTAGGTTTTGGCTTTGGGCTTTCTTGTTTTTTGTATTTTTTGTAGTAGTTTTGGTCGGCTACTTTTGGGTAGGCCCCGATTCCCGCCATGAGATTTAAATCTTGGGAATCTATTGGTGGGTGGTCGGCCATTTTTGATGACGCCGCCTCCCAAGATGGCCACCGTAAAAAGGGCGCAAAGTTTCCTTCGGCCTTTTCGGTGGGTTTCTGGTGGGGGAAGTCCTCCCTTACCGCATCTTCGTCGCTGTTGTCGGATTCGTCTTCATCTTCCTCACTCGCTGCTTCGCAGCCTTTGACCAGGCTTCGGAGTTCCGCGATGAGGTCGGTGTTGCTTTGTGACGAATCTATCAGTTCCTGGAGTTTTATCTTTAGGTCGTGTTTTTCTCCTTTTGAGGTCTCATGTTTCTTCCACCCCTCGTCGCTTTTGGCCGGGGTGCATGGGTGGTGGAGTAGGCCGCTCGTCTCGGGTGCCTCTCCTTGCATGATTTCAGGTTGGGCAGGCCGTTCTGCCATCTTCTTGGTGAATGCCCTGGTATTCACCCTGTCTGTCGTGGTCCTTTGCATGTTGTGGAGTATTAGGATTGGGCTGTCAAACCATCCTCTGCTACCATATTGTTAAATGTGTTCAAGGATCGTGCCCAATAACTCCATAAGCAGGTATTCATTAAATCAGATATTGTTTATTAATTAA
Source organism: Pantherophis guttatus (assembly GCF_059756535.1). Classification (NCBI taxonomy): domain Eukaryota; kingdom Metazoa; phylum Chordata; class Lepidosauria; order Squamata; family Colubridae; genus Pantherophis; species Pantherophis guttatus. Next base: position 111,503,722 of record NC_142063.1, on the reverse strand, counting down.
GCATCTTATCATTATAGGTACAAGTCTGGAACTGAAGCAGGACCGCATGGCTGACCCTTAAGTACCCCCTGGGCGTGGCTAAGGTAAGGAGGGGTTACTGGGTTAGGGTGGACCTTGGGGGCTGGCTTGTCCACCCCCTCTGCCTCTAGCCCTGGATCAGAGGCAAGGCATTTATACCTGACATTGCAACATTCCATATTCCTTCCCTTCAATTCTGTGGAACATTTTAAGAATAATACAACTTACTTACCTTTAAATGGCACATCACAAATTCATGAAAAAGGTGGTTCCATTTTGGATTACTGAAGACTGAAAGATGTCCCAAATCATGTTGGAGCCAGCCTGCTTGAGACTAAAAGAAAAGGATGGTTCACAACAGAAGGACCACCTTTTGTGTCACTCCTGCAAATTATATCCAATAGTATTTGTAATAACTATGCAAGAACTGCTAGGATAGATAGAATAAAGGCTCATTCATTCTAAGATTTTTTTTTTTCAATCAAAGGTTCAGCCACCCAGAGAAACATTCCAAACTGGATAGGCACAAGAAAGCAATTCTACAATATAACCACAGATATCTTCCACGACCGTATCTAATATTGTGTGATAGACAGTGAGAAGACATGGTTGCTTTTTAATGCTCTATTTTTGTTCCATTGCTTCAGAATGGAAGGTTTGAGATATAGGATGACATGGCATCAGAGAACATAGAATAACAGAGTTGGAAGGGATCTTGCAGGTCTTCTAAGATAAATGGTTGCCCAGTCTCTTCCTAATAGTCTCCAATATCCTTCTTTTCTACAGAATCGTTTGTTGGGCAAAACAGAAGTGGCTTTTTATGTAACTGAATTGCTTAGCCTTCTTCAACCCTTATTCCTCCAAACAATTGAAAGCCATCTTCTGAAGGCCGGTGACAATTGAATCTGTGTTATTTTCCTTATAAAGAAATTATTTTAATTTGGCTGAAAGACATTCTGCTGTAGGAAGCCAATCTAATGAAAAATGCAATTTTGCCTAAAAATAAAGGCAAGAAAATTACCTGAGCAACGGTCAGCAACACTGTGGCAATAAGAAATGACGTTGTAGATATCCCAAAATACCACAACACAAACCAGCCAGCAGCATCCAGCAGTAAAATATGGAGCAAGGTCAGGAAAAAGAAGAATTGGTTTGGCTTGAAGAGTCCCATCATTTTAACAGTGGACAGCAGTTCCCGAAAATCTTCTACTAATAATTTCTATGGGGGAAAAAATTCAGAAAATTTGCAGACATTTTGATTTTATGGATACAGCATAGCTAGACAGTTAACATCAAGAAGTCTTGGTGGAATTGCCCTCCAAACTATCCCTTTCTTTCCAAACTTTTTATAGGGGAATGAAGAGGAAAGCATGTGACCCCAAAATTTGACAAATATTCTTTTAAAAATAGTAAATGTGGAAGAAAACAAATGAATAATTGTTGCATAAATAAACTATTTTTCTTCTTAGTGACTGCTAGACAACTTACAACTCATGTTTGGGACACTAGAAATCAATGTCTATCTGGATTTAATAATCTTGACAAAAAGCACTAATGGGGAAACAGAGAGAGAGAGGCAGGGGGGAGAGAGAGAGAGAGGGAGAGAAATAATTGGTAAGGCTGAAGATGATTTTATGGTATAGCTTGGTATAGTTTGGTATAGCTTTATTGAGTGTCCACAAAGTGGCACCACTTTATATACTCCTCCAATGCACATACTAATCTATGGTTGGAGAGTTATTAGTTTAAACAAAACCACTGAGTGTTGTGTTATTCAGTACTATTTTTATTTATATATTTATTGTAATATATTTGCACATTAAATTCATTTATAGAACACATTTGTACTATATTCCAACTTCATTAATATTTACTTAAATGTAGTATTTTATTACTGTTATAAAATATGTAATTAATATTATGAATTAATGTTAATTATTATTCTGATTAAATATTTATGGAACTGCTATTGGTATCTATTTACCTACTTTAATCACTTTATACAGCTGCCCATTCAATGACTTCCATCAGGTAACATCAGTGGATACCAATTGGCCAGAAGTCTCACCACAGGTCAATCCCAAGCATGATCAATTCTGTTTCAGTGCTGTGCCCAGGTCTGAAACCTGACTGAAAAGGATCCAGATAAACCATTTTCTCCAGACTCTCTGAGGCTGCATTGCAACCACCTGCTTAATAATCTTGAGAAGACAGGCTGGGATTGATTAAATGGAGGCTGAGGAAGGCAGCCAGAAAGAACTGAGCTTACTTGCCCAATCTTATTGCCCAGCTGAATTTTTAGAAGGACCTTGGTTTGTTTGGCAAAATCAGATAGAAAATCATCTGATAGGACATAAAATGAGTTTGCTCTACATCCAGAGGATGAAAAGTATATATTCACTCTACATTGGACACTAGCTGGATATGTCTTGTTGAGATGACAGAAGCCTCATCTTGTGGGGTTATTTGGGTTCAGTTTGAATCTGTGGAGCCTAAAGAAGCAAACAGGGTTCTCTCCATGTTATTCTCACCTGTGGATCCGAGTCCTGTTTGCTTAGTGGAAGCAGACAAAAAGATGAGAGGAGGCTGGGTGTGAGTGATAGTGAAGATATCCTTTGGATATCTTTGGGAAGAATCAAGTGCAGCTTCAGGGCAATGAGGTGGAGAGTGGATGGGAATGGAGTGGCCGATACTAAAATCACTTCATAATTAAAAGTCTGCTGAAGGAAATGGACTTTTACTGCTTTTATAAATGCCAAGAAATTGGAGTGAAATACAAGGACAATGCAGAAAGACTGAGGAATATCTTTGTAAAAATCTTTTACTGGCCTAAATAGCAGATCAGTTTTAATGACAAAAGTGATCTTAGATTCAAGCCCTATAATATTTAAGGGTATGCAGTTTAGCACCATAAGCCACTATCTCAATTTTCTGTCACCAAACTTACATTTTTACTGGGTTCAAAGCTGGGCTGATCAGGTGCCAATTCCCCAATCAAAAGTGGTGTCATGTGCTTCCTTACTAGAGTCTTGTCAAGGTGAAAGGCTGTAAAAGGATCCTAAAGGCAAAATATAAAGAAAAAAAAATATTATAATAAAGAACTAATTTAACGGCAACCTGGAAGAAACATGTTTAGGCTGAGTGATTATATTTGATTCTTACCTTTCTTCTCAGATGATTTATCAACCATATGCTAGTCCCAAGCCCCCCAAAATGGGAAGTGTTAGGGAAGGCAGTGGTGAACTATCCTGCAAAAATTCTCACCAAAACACTTTATGGCAATAAGTCAACATGACTCGGATTGAATACCAGGCTGGATGATAGCCTACAAGCTACTGGAGAAGAGCAAGAACTAGCTGTTAGTAGTCAGAGTTTTTATGATGTTGTTGGAGGAAAGCCTTCAGGAAGCCCATGTGGCCCATGATGAAAGAGGTTGCCCACACTGTACAATGTTATATCGAATTGGATCATGGAATGTTAGAGGCATATCCCTTGGGAAACTCAAAATTATAAAATGAGAAATGATTAGAGTGAATATAGACATCCTTGGTATCAGTGAGTTACACTGCACAGGGAATGGTCAGTTCAAATCAGACAAGTTTATGGGTTTTTTTCTGGAAACAATATCAAATGTAAAGGATTTGCATTCTGTGTAAGCAAACAAGCAGCTAAATGTGTTGAGAATTACATAGCATAAGCGATTGCATACTAATTCGAGTCAAGCCACTCAATATCACCATACTACAAATCTATGCTCCAACTATAGACTCAAATGATGAAACTGAATTTTTTTACAGTGAGCTTCAATATTTCTCAAGCAAATACCAAAAAGGATCTTTTGTATATTATGGGTGATTTCAGTGCAAAAGTAGGCCAAGGAGAAGTTTTGCCAGGAAAAACATCTCAGCATAATGAACACATGGTTTATTCAACACAAGCAACATTTATATACTGTATTTTTTGGAGTATAAGATGCACCTTAGTTTTTGGGGAGGAAAATAAGAAAAAAAAGTCTGCCTCTGCCTACCAGCATACATCAGTATTCATCTGGCTAGCGTCCTGTCAGTGTGTGAGAGAATTGAGGGCTGTTTGGAAACTGAAACAGTATTTGCTGTGTGAACAACAAGGAGACAGCAAGGAGCCTGGGCATGGCTTAGCTCAACTGTTCTGTACTAAAGCTGCATGCTGTGCTGAGCTCTGAAACTAATCTGAAACTGAAAATCCTCTCCTCTGCTTGTGTTTTGCTTGTATTTACTATCATGTTGGAAAACTTGCTTTTGGTATTGTATATTTACTTCATGTTTTATATTAGATATAAAGAGAAGTTATTGAATCCTGCTGAATCAGTTACTTGTGTGTGCTTTCAGGATGTGATTGCTGTTGCAAACTCTGACACGTCTTTGCAGCAAAGAGTGAGCAGCCAGGTCAACTTCAGCACATTATTGTAGCCTGATTCAGCATGAGGAGTTATTGGCAGATGGATCGGCTTCCCGGAACACCCCCAATCAGCTGTTCCAGGCTGCAGGGATTGCCACAGCCCATCACCGCCTCCGTACCTCATTTTTTTGGCTTCGTGGGCGGGGCTACATTCGGTGTATAAGACTATCCAAATTTTCACCCTCTTTTAGGGGGAAAAAGAGCATCTTATACGCTGAAAAATACGGTAAATGGACAGCACCAAATGGACAACATGAAATGAAATCAGTTAGATTTCATTTTATGCCAACAACATTGGAAAAGTTCAGCTGCATCTGTTAAAACACTTCCTGGTACTGATTGTAGCTCAGACCATCAGCAATTAGTGGCTAAACTGAAGCTCAAATTTTGCAAAGTGAAAAAAGGTATTTCCCCCTCCCAAAAATCAATCTGAACAACATCTCACCTATGCATGCCATAGATGTTAAGAATAGTTTTGAATCACTGAATATAGAAGGGAAAGATCCAAATGAACAGTGGTGAGAGATCATTGAAATTGATGGAAAATATGTGTCACGCCAAAATCCAAAGAAAACAACAAGTGGCTGATGACACCATCAAAATAGCTGGTCAGAGAAGGGCAGCCAAAAACAAAGGTAATAAGGGTGAAATTAAAAAGCTGAATGCAATTTTCCAACATGAAGCCAGGAGAGACAGCGGGAGAATTAGTGTCAATATCTGGAAGAAGATAACAGGAAGGGACGTAGCAAGGTCATGTTTGCCATAGTGAAAATGATGTGATCCAGCTTTTCAGCACAGCAAGGACCACAACAGGAATGTACTAAGTAACCAGCAGAAGATCAAGAACAGAGCCTTGATAGTACAGTAGTTTAGTGCACCCTGTCATTAACACAGTTGCCTGCAATTTCTGCTGGTTCGAATCTCTCCAAGGCTCAAGGTTGACTCAGCCTTCCATCCTTTCTAAGGTAGGTGAAATGAGGACCCAGTTTGTGGGGGCAATAAGCTGACTTTGTATAAAATATACAAAAGAATGAAGGCTATTGCTTAATGCATTGTAAGCCGCCCTGAGTCTCCGGAGAAGGGCAGCATATAAATCAATTTTTTTTAAAAAAAAAAAGATTGGGGGAAGAACCATAAATAATTAGAGATACGCAGATGATACAACACTATTGGCTGAAAATAAGGAAGACCTGGAAAAAAATCACTTGGAAAATCAGGATAAAAGTAAAACAAGTAGGATTGGATCTTAACATCAGGAAAACAAAGATAATGACAACAGCTACAGATGGATATGAGTTGTTGTTGTTTTTTTTAATTTGATTTATATGCCGCCCTTCTCCGGAGACTCAGGGCAGCTTACAGTGCATTAAGCAATAGCCTTCATACTTTTGTATATTTATACAAAGTCAGCTTATTGCCCCCACAAACTGGGTCTTCAATTTACCTACCTTAGAAAGGATGGAAGGCTGAGTCAACCTTGAGCCTGGCAAGATTCGATGTTATTTTAATTGCAGACAGCTGGTGTTAAATTACAGTGCTTCTGTCTATTGAGCTATCCAGGCTCTTTTAAAATCAACAAGGAGGAAATTGAATTAATTCGAGAATTATATGCTCCTTAGATCAAAAATTGTTCACGTTGGCAGTTCTGCTCCTGAAATCAAACACAGACTAACCTTAGACCACACTGCAATGGTTAACATGAATAAGATCTAGAAAAGCATAAAAATTGATCTAAATACAAAAAGCAGGCTAGTTAGAGCAATAGTTTTCCCTATAAAGATGTATGAGTCTGAGAGTTGGACACTAAAAATGGCTCATAGAAGAATTGATGCCTTTGAACTGTGGTGCTGGCATAAATAATTGTGTATACCATGGGCAGCCAGAGCAATCAACAGAGAGATTGTGAATCGTATAAAACCAGACACATCATTAGAAGCCAAAATCACAAGACCATGTCTGATTTACTTTGGTCATGTCATGCATGCAAATTTATTTGAAAAGTCAATGATGTCAGGAATAGTTAGTGGAACAAGAAGAAAGGGGCAAGCAAACAACAAGCTGGTTTGATACCATCAAAGCTGATAACAAAGAAGAACATTCAATAATTGAAAGAAGCTGTGCTTGATAGGGTAGCATGGAGAGTATTTGCTAAGAGTCGGACATGACGGAATGGATAAAATAACAAGTCATTGTCTATACCCATGATGGTGAACCTATGGTACGCATGCCCAAGGTGGCACACAGAGCCATCTTTCCGGGCACGTGAGCTGTCGCCCAACTCACCTGAAGCTGCGTATGTGCGCGCGTCCCAGCTGGTGTTTAGGCCTCCAGTGCACATGTGCCCAATTCCAGAGACCCAGCTGGTCTTCGGAGATCGCCTGTGCATGCATACTTGTATGCATGTATTGAATGCACAAAAGCCATGTGCATGTGCATATGGTGCAATTGTGCATGCAGTGCACGGGAGAGCCAGGTGAAAGCTGCGCCATGTGCAGAAGGTGCGGTTCAGTAGTGATATTCATCCGGTTCTGTCCAGATCACATGAACCAGTAGCGGCAACTGCAGAAGGCTCCGCCCACCCACCCAGACGTAATGCGTGACTATTGTGCATGCACAGAAGGCCATCGCATGCGCAGAGGTGGCACATGCTCACATTTGCAAACCAGCTGGTCCAGTCTTTGTTTTGTCAGGAATAAATCCTTGAGAGTGCTTTAATCAGAGTATTTTGTTTAAAAAATGAATAAAAAGCCCTGCTGATGATGTTACCTAGCCTATTAATGAAACGTACAGGAGCTAAATGGCAAGTTCAGAGAACAAATCACTGCTAAAATGTAAAACCTGAGCTACAAGTATTTTCTATTATTTCAATGAATAAAAATGTATAAATAAGCAAAAAAAAAAAACCCAACCCTTTAACTTCATTACAGCACTTCAACAACTTTATTTGCTCTAAGATGGAAAAAAAGGGCACATGCTGATCAGAGACAGTGTTTAACTCAGAGCTCCCCAAAGTGATCAGTACTGATCTACAAATATTGATGAAATTATCCAAGGGTTCATTGTTATTATAGGTAGTAATGTGAGTTAGGATACCGTGTTTCCCTGAAAATAATACATGTTCGGATAATAAGCCCAATTGGACTTTTGAGCGCACATGCTATAATAAGCCCCCTCAAAAATAAGCCCCCCCCAAATATTTATATGCATGTGCAGCTGTTGTGTAAACAGCATGAGGTGAGGAGGCAAAATGGAGGGGGGACAGGGGGAAACATGCCCAGGCGCACCTGCCATCCACCAGGAACAGCCTAGCGGAGGCTGCTCCCGCAAACCGTACCTTGTGTGCTCCTTCTCTTAGTGGCAACCGCAAAAAGCAGCCGCAAGCAAACTCCTGCCAGCCCTAGCCCTGTCAACCTGGTGGGAGAGGTATTGGCACCAAAGCTCCGAGCAGTGGCCAGTGCAGGCTATCTGCACAGGCATGAAGTGGGATCGGCGTGGCCAGTTCTTGCCCACAGCATTGCCAGCAAGGATCAGGTCAAAGCTGCTGCCGCCCAAGATCAGCAGGCCAGATTCGGTGAGCCTGACACACTACTGCCACTCAGGAGAAGAGAGACAGGAGGCACTGTGAGAAAGCCCATTTCTGACATTCTTCTCCTCCTAGGCGACAGCAGCATGTTCAGCTCCCCGAATCAGGTTTGCCGATCTAGGCCTGCGAGGGGGAGTGGCAGTTGGGGAGGGGTGTGGAGGTGGAGAAGTGAGAATTCTGCCGCTCGCCCAAACCCCAGATCTCCTGTTTGCCCTGTAGGCCCTTCAAGAGGAAGGTGATGGGGGGGGAGCTGATGTCATGACGGGATGGTCGGAGGATTCCTGAGCTCCAGGATCGCCGCCGAAAACCCCACTGCCAGATGGTCCTTTTTGGACCTCACAGTCTTGTTTTGACTTTGATAATGGAGGGCACATCCTGACAATCCCAGGGACATCGCAAAGTCCCTGGTTGATCTGGGAGAAGCCCTTTTTCTAGCGGCAGGGTGGCAGCCATTATAGCTGCTGAAGTTGGGACAGCTCCAAAAGAAGAATAGAAGTCGATGTAGTGAGAGACTTTCAACTTAAAACAATATAAAAGAACACCCTGAGATTGAAGTGGAAATTAAATTGGAGATAAAAGGAAATTAAGCGGCAAAATTAAGCAGGAGTTATTTCTTATTTTTAAACCATTTATACTGGTGGAGTTATAAATCTTTCTTTTGTTTTTGACCGGGTCTGGATTGAAAAGGATTGACAGAACTGAGGCTGTTTTACATCTTTAAGCCTTTGTGCCTTTTATTTAAAATATTTTTCTCTTGGGATTTAATATTTTTCCTTCTTTTTTTGAAGATTGTTTTAATTTTTCATTTTGCTGACAAAGAACCCTGTTTGGGCAGAAGTATTGCAGAAGAAATTGAAATCTTTCTCTATTATTTTTTTGTTCTTGCTAAGTGATAACTCTCTTTATTCTTCCCCTGGTTAAATATTTTTAATAGATTTTCTATTCTTTGTTCATATATAAACGAGTTGGAATAAGGTGTACAAGTGCCTGAAGATTGATTTTTGATATTTATTTATTTATTTATTTATTTATTTATTTATTTATTTATTTATTTATTTGGTTGGCTATTTGGCTTTTTTTCTCCCTTTTTTTTCTAGTTTGATTTTCCTCTAGCTTATCTTTACTGACATTGGATTAATTTAAGTCTTTTTTTGGAGTGGATTAGGGTATTGAAGAACCTGAAGAACTGTTTATTTTTCCTTTTCCCCCCTTTTTTTTTTATTCTCCTTTTTCTTGGCTTTTCTTTTTTCTTTTTCTTTTCTTTTCTTTTCTTTTTTTTCTTTTTTCTTTCTTTTTTTTTTTTGGCTATTGGTGACTACTTGACAGAATGAGTAGAAAGGTAATGGCAACTACGCCCTCCTCGTCACCATCTGGAGGACAGCGATCTATTCAGATGATGCTTCAGCAGGAAAAGGAGAAAGAAAAAGAAAGAGAGAAAGATTCAACATTACAGATGATTCTTCAAGTAGTCCAGAAGATTCAACAACAACAATTAACGATAGATGAAAAAGTGGTGAGTATACAACAAATGATGTTGAAATATGAAGAGAGAGTGCAAAAATTTGAGAAAAATGAGGAGCAAAAGGAGGAAAAGATTAAAGATGTAGACCAGTGATGACTAACCTTTTTGCCATCTCGTGCCAAAAGTGGGGGGAGCACAGGGAGGTCGCCCATGTGTGTGCCCACACCCATAATACAATGCGCCCCCCCTGCTTTTAGCATGTGATGGCCTGATGGGCCCGGTAGGCCTGTTTTTCACCCTCCCCAGGTGCCAGAGTCTTTCTAGGAGCCTGGGGAGTGCGAAAACGGCCTTCCCCACCCACCCGGAGGCCCTCTGGAGGCCGGAAACAGCCCATTTCCCAACTTCTGGTGGGATCAAAAGGCCCAAAAATCAGCTGGTCAGTGCACACACGCATGCTGGAGCTGAAGTATGGCAATGCTCGCGTGCCACTGATATGGCTCCATGTGCCACCTGTGGCACCCATGCCATAGGTTCGCCATCATGGATATAGACAATAGATTGGGAGAAGTTGAACATGACAGGAGTGGACTAATTGGATGGGAGATGGACAGATCAGAATTTTATCTCAGATTTCAAAATGTAGAAGAAGAGAAAGGAGAGAATCTGGCAGAAATAATGATAGGAATTTTGGCAGAAGCACTAGAAATTACCAAGGAGAAGATGATGGATGGTGTAGATGAGATATATCGAGTTTATATTAGGTATGCAATGGATAACAAGTTACTACGAGAAGTGCATATAAGGTTTACTAAGAAATCAATTAAAGCACAAATATTGCAGATTGCCAGAGAAAAAACATTGAAGTATAAGGAGAAAGAAATTGTGGTTCTGAAGCAAATACCAAGAAAGGTGAGAGAGATAAGGAGAGAATATCAATTTTTGACTAAAATATTACTTCAAAAAGGTGTGAACGACAGATGGCTGATACCAGAAGAATTAATGTTAACGTGGCAACTCCAAAGATACAGAATAGCTACAACAGACAAAGCGAAAGCATTTTATGCAGAATCATTTAAAGAGAAGGGAATGGAAATGGAATTCCAAACAACAGTAGTACCAGTAGAATTTCAAGAAGAGGAACTAGCAATGATTGAAAAAGCAGAAGGTGCACTAGGGGGATTGTGGAACACAAAGTACAGCGTGAATTAAGATCAACTAGAGCAGTTAAGCTCTAAAGTATGAATATGGAAGACAGAAAATTGATCTCAATAAACATAAATGGACTTAATTCAGTTGTTAAAAGAAGAAAGGTATTTCACAAATTAGAGAAATTAAAATTTGATATAATTTGCCTTCAAGAAGTACATATTAAAAAGCAACATGAACAATTATTGGTACATTCAAAATTAGGGAAAATTTTTACATCATTGCCACAATATAAAAAAAGAGGAGTTGTCTTATATATTAGAAATGTAATACCAGCAGAGCAAATATATGCAGACGATGAAGGAAGAATCCTGATGGTGGAGATAATAGATAACAATATGAAAATTCTTCTAGTAGCAATATATGCTCCAAATAATAATCAAAGTGACTTCTATAGAAAATAGGCCAGGCTTGGCACAGGGGCATGAAATGGGAGGTATGGAGCGGGGTGTGGAGGGGCTCAGTGTGGGTAGGGAAGAGGGCAATTCCATCAGGACCGTGGTTGAGAGGGGCAGATATGGCGGGAGCAAGGGGCCATATCGTGTTACGGGGGCATGCACCCGCTGTTTGCAAGTGGTGGCGTGCCTTGGCCCCCAAGGCTCTTCTCATTCCCCGGGTTGTCCAGAGCTTCAGAGCCCAGGCCTTAGGCTGATGCTGTGCAACGCCAGGTCCATGGTCAATAAGGCCCCCCTCATTTGCGAGTTAATTCAGGAGGGGGGAGCGGACCTGGCGGGTATTACAGAAACCTGGTTGGGCCAAGAGGGTGTCCCCCTCATAGAGATGTGCCCACCAGGTTTCCGAGCATTTCATCAGCCGAGGGCCCAGGGCAGGGGTGGGGGAGTGGCGGTTGTCATAAAGAAAGGTCTTGATCTGAGGGAGGCCACTGTACCTCAGATAGCTGGATGTGAGTCTCTTCTGGTGAAGTGGGACCATGGGATCCAGGTGGGCCTGCTGATCATGTACCTGGTTCCCTGCCACATGACAGCGGCCCTGCTTGAGCTTCTCAATGTTATTGCTGGAATGGTGGTTGATACCCCCAGACTGTTGGTCATGGGGGACTTCAACCTGCCATCTGCCGGTGAGGTGTCTGAGGTGGCTCGGGAGTTAATGGCTTCCATGACAGCCATGGACCTGACAAAACTAATTCATGGCCCTATTCACACGGGCGGACACACTCTGGACTTGGTTTTTGTCTCTGGTCAGTGGTTGAATGGCCAGGATATAGGGGATATAGCTATTGAACCCCTGTCATGCTCTGACCATTCTCTCCTGAGGCTGGACTTTCTGACCGCTACACCCCACCACAGAGAGGCGGAACCGACTAGGTGGTTCCGCCCCAGGCGCCTGATGGATTTGGATAGATTCCAGCGGGAGCTTGGGCCATTTCCTGAAACTCTGGCTCACAACTCTACGGAAGAACTGGTGGCCGCCTGGGATAGGACAGCCACCGGGGCTTTGGATTGAGTCGTGCCTTTGCGGCCTCTGACCTGCGCCGAACCTGCCCAGCTCCTGGGTTCTCCGAGGAGCTGAGGGAGATGTAGCACCGGAAAAGATGCCTAGAGTGTGGTTGGAGGGCCAGTCATTCCGAATCCGACCGAACACTAGTTAGGTCTCACATTAAGACCCATTTAGTAGCAATAAAAGCAGCAAAGTGTAATTACTTTTCCGCTCTTATTGCATCGGCAGATAATCGCCCAGCCACCTTGTTTAGAGTGACCCGCTCCACCAGGGAGCGCGGGAAGACCCCTTGCAAGGGCAGGCTGAGGAATTTGCACAGTATCTGCATGATAAAATCACTCAAATTCTCCTCCTATCTCTCCGACCGGTTGCAGTCTGTATTGGCAGGGGGGCAGAGGTCGACCTCGAGGCGCCTTGTTTATGGGGTGCCACAAGTGTCGGTCCTCTCACCTCTCCTGTTCAACATTTATGTGAAGCCGCTGGGTAAGATCATCCATGGATTTGGGGTGCGGTGTCATCTGTATGCTGATGATACTCAGCTGTACATCTCCACCCCAAACCACCCCAATGATGCCCTTGAAGTGATGTCCCAGTGTCTGGAGGCCGTGCAGGTCTGGATGGGAAGGAACAGGCTTCGACTCAACCCTTCCAAGACTGAGTGGCTGTGGATGCCGGCATCCCGATATAGCCAGCTGGTGCCATCGCTGGCTATTGGGGGCGAGTCATTGACCCCCACAGAGGGGGCTCGCAACTTGGGCGTCCTCCTGGATACACAGCTGTCTTTAGAAGAGCATATGATGGCCGTGGCCAGGGGGGCTTTTTATCAGGTTCGCCTGATACACCAGTTGCGCCCCTTTCTGGATCGGGATTCCTTATGCACAGTCACTCATGCTCTCGTCACTTCCCGCCTGGACTACTGTAATGCTCTCTACATGGGGCTACCCTTGAGGAGCACCCGGAGGCTCCAACTGGTCCAAAATGCGGCCGCGCGGGTGATTACGGGAGCGACATGGTGCTCCCATATAACACCTCTCCTGCGCGAGCTGCACTGGCTCCCGGTGGTCTTCCGGGTGCACTTCAAGGTGTTGGTTCTCACCTTTAAAGCGCTCCATGGCTTAGGGCCAGGGTATTTACAAGACCGCCTTCTGCTACCGATAACCTCCCACTGGCCAATACGCTCTCACAGAGATTGCCTCCTCAGGTGCCGTCAGTCAAGCAATGTTGGCTGGCAGCCCCCAGGGGGAGAACATTCTCTGTGTGGGGGCACCTGCCCTCTGGAATGAGCTACCTCCCGGAATATGACTGATCCCAGATCTCTGCACTTTCTGTAAGGCCCTGAAGACGTTTTTATTTCAGCAAGCCAGCCTAGCCTAATTAGGTTTTTTATGGGTTAGTTTTAATTGTATAGCTTTGGGGTTTTAAATTGGGGGCCAATTGATTTAATTTATTTTAGCTATCTTAACTTTTATATTGTATGTATTTTAATTTCGGCTGTTCACTGCCCTGAGTCCCTAGGGGGAGAAGGGCAGTATATAAATTCAAATATAAAAAATTAAAAAATTAAAAAAGATGCATGGAGAGATAGAAATGGAAAAAACAAATAATATACTTTTTCCTCTGATAGACATTCATCTTGGTCTAGACTAGATATGATATGGACAACAATGGAATTGACTTTGAACATAGAACAAATTGAGATAGAAGCAAGTACCTGGGCAGATCATAATCCAGTGACAGTGAAATGGAAAGGACAAAGAAGAAGATTTAGATGGACTTTAAATAATATTATATTAAAAGAAAAGGACTTTGTACAGAAAATGGAGAGAGAATTGGCTTTCTTCTTCAAGGAGAAGAGGAAAGAAGATACATCGATGCAAAATCTTTGGGACACGATGAAGGCCTATGCTAGAAGCTTGATAATGGACTATGCAAGGAAGAAAAATGTTTAAAAAAGACAAACATATAAAATATTGGAAGATGACTATAAGAGACTTGAAAAAGAGCTTCAGAAATGTCCACACAAAAAAGATGTTAAAGTGAAAATGGATACAATGAAACATAAAATGGATTTACTGGAGAAAGAAGCATTAGCCCAAAAAATTAGAAGCACTAAACAGAACTACTTTGAGAATGCTAATAAACCAGGAAAATGGTTAGCATATAAATTGAAAAAAGAGAGAGAATCAAGAAAAATAATACAATTAATTGATGATCAAGGACAACGTAAATTTGGAAATAAGGAGAAGGAGAAAAATTATACAGGATTACTATAGACAACTGTATGAGAAAGAAAAGATAGAGGAGGAAAATGTGTCAGATATCTTCAAAATGCAAATTTACCTCTGATTCCTAAAGATATTGAGGAGATGCTAAAGGGAAATATAACGATGATGGAATTAACTGAAGCAATTAAGAAACAAAAGAATGGGAAGGCACCAGGACCAGATGGTTTGCCAGCGGAATACTATAGGACATTGCAGGAATCTTTGAGTCTCCCACTTTTAGAAGTTATGAATGAAGTGATGACAAAGAAGTCATGGTCTGAGGCATATATTACATTGATTCCTAAGGAGGATACAGACCCACAACAAATCAAAAATTATAAACCTATATCCCTGCTAAATTCTGATTATAAAATCTTTGCTACAATATTGGCAGAAACACTCAAAAGATACTTAAACAATTTTATACATTCAGATCAAAATGGGTTTCTGCCAAAAAGACAAATTAGAGATAATAGGAGAATAATTCTGGGCACTTTGGAATATTATGAAGCCCACCCTGAAAAGCAAATGGCTTTAATATTTTTAGATGCACAGAAAACTTTTGACAATGTAAATTGGTGATTTATGTTGCTTCAAATGGAACAGATGGGCTTTGGCAGAAAATTCATTCAAGCAATAGAAGCTATATATTATAAATAAATGGCAAAAGTAATGATAAATGGAAAATTGACAGATTCTATTGAGATAAAAAAAAGATACCAGACAAGGCTGTTCACTGTCCCCTCTGTTGTTCATATTAACATTAGAAGTGCTAAATAGATCAGAGAAGAAAAAGATATAAAAGGAATGAAAATTCGAAAAGAAGAATACAAATTGCAAGCATTTGCAGATGACCTGGTCTTTATTCTTGAACATCCACTAACATCAATAACTTCACTGATAGATAAAATAGGAGAGTTTGGGAAAGTAGCTGGTTTGAAAATCAACAAAGATAAAACGAAGATTCTGACTAAAAATATATTGGTAAAGCAAAAAGAAGAATTGGTGGATATATCAAAGATGCAGGTCACAAATAAAGTCAAATATTTGGGGATATACTTGACAACAAGATGTAGCACACTTAAAGAAAATAATTATAATAAACTTAAACAACAGATAGGGGCAGATTTGGCGAAATGAGAAAATTTACAGCTTTTTTGATTGGAAGGATATCAACTATTAAGATGAATATTCTGCCTAGAATTTTATACTTGTTCCAGACAATTCCAATTAGATTGGGGAAAGACTTTTTTGAAAAATTGAATAAAATAGTGTTAAAATACATTTTGCAGGGAAAGAAGGCGAGGATAAAATTAAAGTTGTTACAAGATGCTAGAATGAGAGGGGGTTTTGGGTTACCCAATTGGGAACTTTATTATCAAGTGACAAGTTCGATGTGGATTAAAGAATGGATAATGTTAAGAAATACTAGATTATTGACTTCCGGTTTCCTTGTCTTCGGCGACGACGGTGCCTTTTGAAGGACCGCCAGCCCCACCGCTTGTAGAGCCGCTTCGCGATCAAGAATCGGCTCGAAAACTTCAAAATCCACAGGATTATTGGAGGAGAGATCGCAGGGCACAGGTCGAGCCCCTGTAACCCCCCAGGGAATTGTTTCTGGGGAGGAAACAGGAGCGGCTCCCTCCCAACCTGCTGAAACTCCGGGCGGCGTGGGACGATTCTGCTTTTGCAGAACAAGCCGGCTGCAGGAAACATTTAAAGCGAAAGGAACCAACCTTAATAAGCAGCGAAAATTTACTTGGACTCTGAAACTTTTTGCAAGTATTAGTGCTTTGTTGATGCTTTAACTTCAGAAAAAATGCGAATGAGTGAAAGTGATTTGAAAAAACATGGCGCTCGGCTTTAGAGTTAACGAGCCAGCGAGTGTGGATTGGTGAAGTCATCTTGTTTTGTTACAAAGTTACCAAGTTATTACAAAGTTGCTTCGCTTGTAACAAGAGAAACAACAGAAAAATTTCTCCCTTTTTAATACTTGACTTTGTTCTACTTTAGTTCTCATTTGATTAAATCTGGGGGACTTTTTTAGAAGTCTCTGTGGAGGTGGGAAAGGAAAAGGAACTTCCCTCTTCAGAAAAACTAGCTTACGTGGCAGGATGGCCTCAAAGAAGCAAGAAGGGAAGACAGCAGGGGGGGGATCCCCCACACACAAACAAGCAACGCAGCCTCCCCCTGCTCAACAGTTACAGACACAGAAAAAAGATTTTGATGTGGGAGATTTAAAAGAATTTATTTCTAAAGCTCTGGATGATAAATTTCAAAAATCCCAACAGGAAATAGATGATAAACTTCAAAAGTCTCAACAGGAAATTATGCAGGAAATTAATGAAGTTAAAGATATGGTGAAACAGAATCAAAACAAGGTGACTAAAAAAATATCAGAGGTGGCGTCTGGCCTTGCAGAATTTATTATTAAAGTTGATTCTAAAGTGGAAGAATTTAAATCAGAAGTCAATGTTAAGATGAAAGACAATGATTATAAAATTTCTGATGTTGATGATAAAATGCAGAGAGTTGAAAATGAAATTGTTATGATGCAATTCAGGGCAATGGAATTTGCAATAAGGCTTCGAGGAATCAGAGAAGATGACAGACAAGATTTGAGACAGGTCTGCGCTGAGGCTCTGGCTGTGATTCTAAAAATTAATCCTGATGTGGTTTTTTACAAAATAGATAAAATTTACAGAGTGAATTCTTGGGTGGCCAGACAAAGACAACTGCCTAGAGATGTGGTCATATATTTTACGGACAGAGCAATAAGAAATGACATCCTGCAAAAATCTTTTCATACTATTGTGCAAGTGGGGGGCTCACAAATTGGAGTCTATAAAGAATTACCACCTAAAATGTTGAAAACCAGAAAAGATTTTGGCTTTCTTGTTAAAGAATTGCAAAACCAACAGATACCATTTCGGTGGGATGCCCCAACTGGTATAATTTTGAGATATAAGGGAGAAAGACATCGTTTGAACACTGTGGAGAAGGCGGAGCATTTTTATACTACTATCTTTAAAGAAAGAACACCATCTCCGCGTACATCCACAGTTCTGGAGATTAAGGAGAGTGATAAGAAGCAACTTCAACAAGAATCTCAAGAACAGTCTAAGCAGGAACCAGAGGAAACGCAGGGCGCTGAAGGAGGTTTTCTGGATGAGCCTTTGTTGGAATCTTCTCCAATTTTGGACCCGGTTCAGACGGTTGAATTTAAGGATCAGCGTATAACTCGAGCTAAGTCTAAGCAACTTAAAGAAAAGCAACAACAGGAAAGACAAGATAAAAAGGGAGATAAGAGTACTACACAAGAGATTGGTGCCATGGGGGGAGCAAGACCGAAGATTCTGGAAGACATTCGGTTATTCTGCTCTTTGCTCCAGAAAGATAAAGATGACGATTAAGTGTTTATCTTGGAATGTGAATGGGTTGAATTCAGCACAGAAAAGGAAGAAATTATTTGCATATTTGAAACAATTTAATAATGATATAATTTGTTTACAAGAAATGCATATTACAACTCAAGATCAAAAGTATTTGATAAATTCCAAATTAGGAACACATTTTATATCTTCAACTTCGCAAAAAAAGAATGGTGTGGTTATTTATGTAAATAAAAAGTTAACAGCTAAAGTTATAGAAGCAGATGAAGATGGTAGGTTTGTAGCAATTGAATTGCTTACAGCAAATGGCCAAATTCTTCTGATTGGAATTTATGCTCCCAATCAACAACAGGACCATTTCTATAAAATGTTACATACTAAAATACTGCAATGGGACTACAGATCTATTTTAATTATGGGAGACTGGAATGGAGTAATTGATTCTAAATTAGATAAAAAGAGTTTGGCAAAGTCTAGAATCAGATTACCACAGACTTTTTTTGATATGAAAGAAGACATGGAACTAAAAGATGTTTGGAGAATACATAATCCAAAAGAATTGGACTACACTTTTTTTTCTGACAGACACAGATCCTTCTCTAGGATTGACTTCATTTTGTTGTCAGATGATTTACTTGTCAAGACAAAAAGAACAAAGATTTTTCCAAGAACTTTGACTGACCATAGCCCAGTATGGATAGAAATTGAGATAGGCAAGACTGAAAGACGCTCTTGGAGATTAAATGAGAACTTGTTCAGATACGAAAAAAATATAATAGAATTTAAAAAGTACCTGAAAGAATTTTTTGAAATAAATTTGAATAAAGGTACCCCAATTGAAATTGTGTGGGATGCAAGCAAAGCTTATATGAGAGGGGTGTTTATTTATATGAACTCTAAACATAGACTGAATCGACAAAAGAAAAGACTTGAATTGGAAGCAGAAATAAAGAATAAAGAACAGTTACTTATTAAAAACCCAACAGATGAAAGAATACGTGGTGCTATAAAAATTCTGAAAGACCAATTTCAAATGCTTATGGCGGAACAAGTTGCAACAAACTTACAATATGCGAAGCATAATACATTTTGTAATGCCAATAAACCGGGCAGATGGTTGGCCTATACACTGAGGAAAAAACAGAGTATACGGACTATTGATAGTATTGATATTGGAGGGAAAGAAATTTTTCAACAAAAATTAATTAAAGAAGTTTTTGTGGACTATTATACCAAACTATATGCTAAAGAGGATGTGCAGAATGGACTTATAGAAAAATACCTAGTTAATACAAGAGTTACAAAAATTACTGACCAACAAAAGGAAAGAATGAATTATCCTATAACAGAGGAGGAGATATTAGTAGCAATTAAACAATTAAAAACAGCCAAAGCTCCTGGAACGGACGGTTTGACTGCAGTGTATTATAAAACTTTGCAAGCAGAAATGGTGGAACAACTCAGAGATCTATTTTGTAATATTCAACAAGGGGGTAAAATACCCCCATCATGGACAACAGCTTATATATCTCTGATACCAAAAGAGCAAGCAGGTCCCAAAAAACCGGAGAATTATAGACCAATATCTCTTCTGAATACTGATTACAAAATTTATGCAAAAGTATTAGCCAACAGGTTGATGCCAGTAATCCAAAAGGTGATTCATGATGATCAAGCGGGATTTATCGAGGGTAGATACATGAAGGACAATGTAAGGCAAGTAATAGATTTATTGGAATATCTTGAGAAGAATAAACAGATCCCTGCAGTGCTGGTTTTCTTGGATGCAGAGAAGGTCTTTGATAGAGTGGATTGGAATTTTCTACTAAAGACTTTAAAAAAGATGGACTTTGGGGATCAATTTATAAAGGCGATTTCAGCAATTTATCAAGAGCAAAAGGCACAGATTATTATTAATGGAAGTTTGACAACAGAGTTTAAAATTGAAAAAGGAACAAGACAGGGATGTCCGTTGTCCCCACTCTTATTTATTTTAACACTAGAAGTCTTGTTAAATACAATACGGGACTCTAATATCTTGAAAGGTATAATGATAAGGCAAGAGGATTACAGAATAAAGGCATTTGCAGATGATCTGGTTGTTACCTTAACACAGCCAATGGAATCAATAATCCTGATGAAGGACATTATACAAGACTATGGTAAAGTTTCAGGTTTTAGACTGAATCAAAAAAAAACTAAGATGATAGTTAAAAATATGACACAAGATCGTAAACACGAGCTTGAGAGGAGGGCAGGTTTTGAGATTGTACCAAAGGTAAAATATCTAGGAGTTCAGGTTGCAGAATCAAACACGAAATTGTTTCAAAATAATTATGAGGTGTTGTGGCGAGAGTTGCAAAAAGATATGGAGACTTGGAAAAAACTGCAGCTGTCTCTACTTGGAAGAATAGCAGCAGTTAAGATGAACATTTTGCCAAGATTTCTTTTTTTGTTTCAAATGATTCCGGTGCTTAAAAGTGATAAGCAATTGAAAGTGTGGCAAACTGGAGTGAATAAGTTTGTCTGGAACAAGAAAAAACCGAGAGTGAAACTGAAAATTATGCAAGATGTTCCAGAAAGGGGAGGTCTTAAAC
Organism: Pantherophis guttatus; assembly: GCF_059756535.1. Lineage (NCBI taxonomy): Eukaryota > Metazoa > Chordata > Lepidosauria > Squamata > Colubridae > Pantherophis > Pantherophis guttatus. The sequence goes on along the minus strand of NC_142063.1, from coordinate 111,483,305 downwards.
TTCCAAACCTACAGTTATATTATGATGCAGCAGCTTTGACTCTAACAAGTGATTGGTTTGGAAGGAAAAAGACTGGAATATTGAATATAGAAAGTTTTGATCTTGAATTTGGATGGCATGCTTACTTATTTTATGAGAACAAAGTGGATAAAGTATTTAAAAGCCATATACTTAGAGACTCTTTGATGAGAGTTTGGAAGAAGCACCGATTCAAATGGGATTATAAAATACCGCTTTGGCTGGATCTTGGTCATACTTTGTGGAATACAAATATAATGTCACTCGGGGGGGGTTATACAAAGAGGTTCTTTTTACAGATGCGGGCAGATGGCAGCTGAAGACACTACAGACACTGTTGGCTGAAGGGATTAACTTAACTTGGCTACAATATAATCAACTACAATTGAGATGGAAAGAGGACCAAAAAACTGGTATTATGTTGCATGAGGAAGAATTGGTTAGACATATAAAAGAGAAAGGTCCAATGCATATTAAAAGGCTTTATAATGTTTTGTTAGAAAGGGATTCAGAAACTGAATTGGTTAAAGACTGTATGATTAAGTGGGCACAAAATTTTGAAGAACCAGTGATGTTGGAAACATGGGAAAAAATTTGGGTTCAGAATGTAAAATTTACACAGTCGCAAAATTTGAGGGAAAATTTTTACAAAATGTTTTATAGATGGCACTTAGACCCCAAAAAATTGTCGTGTATGTACCCTAATGTTCAGCCAAAATGTTGGAGATGTGACTGTTTAGATGCTACATATTATCATGTTTGGTGGACTTGTAGGAAAGTTAAGGCTTTTTGGATAAAAATTTGGTGGGTTATGCAGAATGTTTTAAAGAAAAAAATTCAATTTTCTCCACAACTGTTTTTATTGGGTATAGTTAAGGGTTTTACATTGGGTGAAACAAAGTTGATATTGTATATGATAACAGCAGCAAGATTATTGATAGGTAAATACTGGAAAAATGAAGCTTTGCCCACTATCGAGGAATGGACTATGAAGATGGCCAGTTTTGCAGAGATGGCGAAGATTTCAGCATATCTAAAAGACTGTTTACAAGAAACTTATGAATGGGAATGGAAAAAGTGGATAGATTATGTTCAGAACAAATACCAAACTAGGAAGTATCAAATAGCTTTCATTTGAAAATGATATATTAAGATAGAAATATGTTAATGTAATGAAGATAAAAAAGAAAATTATAAGGGGGAGGGAGGGGTTCAAGTTTTATATAAGTTTTATACAAAGGGGTTTTTTTTTTTTTATTTTATTTTGAATTTGTATACCGCCCTTCTCCCTGAGGACTCAGGGCGGTGAACAGCCAAGTAAAAACATCAAATACAAATATTAAAATACAGTTAAAATATACATATATAAATTTGGCCCCATTAATTAAAAACAATAAACAAAACACTTAAAAACACTTTAAAAAATTAGGCCAGGCCAGCTTGCTGGAAAAGAAAGGTTTTAAGGGCACGGCGGAAGGCACCGAGGTCTTGGATTCTCCTTATCTCTGGAGGCAATTGATTCCAGAGGGTAGGTGCCCCCACAGAGAAGGCCCTCCCCCTGGGGGTCACCAGCCTGCACTGTTTGGCTGATGGCACCCCGAGGAGGCCCTCTCTGTGGGAGCGCACGGGTCGATTGGAGATCGTTGGTGGCAGCAAGCGGTCTCGAAGATAGCTAGGCCCTATGCCATGGAGCGCTTTAAAGGTGATAACCAACACCTTGAAGCGCACCCGGAAGACCACTGGGAGCCAGTGCAGCTCGTGCAGGAGCGGTGTTACACGGGAGCGCCAGAGCCAGGCTGCTCCCGTCACTACCCGCGCTGCTGCATTCTGGACCAGTTGGAGCCTCCGGGTGCTCCTCAAGGGGAGCCCCATGTAGAGAGCGTTGCAGTAGTCAAGGCGAGAGGTGACGAGGGCATGAGTGACTGTGCACAGGGAATCCCGATCAAGAAAGGGCCGCAACTGGCGGATCAGGCGAACCTGACAAAAGGTCCCCCTGGTTACAGCCGTCAGATGTTCCTCCAAGGACAGCTGCCTATCCAGGAGGACTCCCAGATTGCGAGCCCTCTCTGTGGGGGCCAACGACTCGCCCCCAATAGTCAGTGATGGAGTCAACTGACTATATCGGGATGCCAGGAGCCACAGCCACTCAGTCTTGGAAGGGTTGAGCCTGAGCCTGTTCCTCCCCATCCAGATCCGCACAGCCTCCAGGCACTGGGACATCACTTCAAGGGCATCGTTGGGGTGGCCTGGGGTGGAGATGTACAGCTGGGTGTCATCAGCGTACTGGTGGTATCTCACCCCAAAGCCACGGATGATCTCGCCCAGCGGCTTCACATAAATGTTGAACAGGAGGGGCGAGAGGACCGACCCCTGAGGCACTCCACATATAAGAGGCCTTGAGGTCGACCTCTGCCCCCCTGCCAACATGAACTGCGACTGGTTGGAGAGAAAGGAGGAGAACCACCGTAATACGGTGCCCCCCATCCCCAACTCTTCCAACCAGTGCAGCATGATACCATGGTCGATGGTATCAAAAGCCGCTGAGAGGTCTAACAGGACCAGAACAGAGGAACAACCCCTGTCCCGAGCCCTTCAGAGATCATCAACCAACGTGACCAATGCCGTTTCCGTGCTGTGTCCAGGCCTGAAACCCGACTGGAACGGATCTAGATAGGATGTTTCCTCCAAGAATTGTGGAATGGTCGCGCGACCACACTCTTAACAACCTTCGCCAGGAAGCGAAGGTTGGAGACAGGACGATAGTTGGCCAATATTGCCGGATCCAGGGACGGCTTCTTGAGGAGAGGCCTCACCACCGCTTCTTTCAAGGCGGCGGGGAAGTGACCCTCACTCAACGAAGCGTTGATAACACCCTGGAGCCAGCCTCGTGTAACCTCCCGGGAGGCCAGTACCAACCAGGAGGGACACGGGTCCAGTAAACATGTGGCCGCACTAAGTCTCCCCAAAATCCTGTCCACATCATCCGGAGTCACAGCATCAAACTCCTCCCAGGTAACATTCTCAAGACTATTCCTCGTCACCCTGCCCTGATCTACCCAGTCAGAGTCCAAATCCCCCCGGATCTGAGCGATTTTGTCATACAGGTATTGTCCAAAATCCTCCGCCCTGCCTTCCAAGGGATCCTCCCGCGCTCCCGGATGGAGCAGGGAGCGGGTTACCCTGAACAGGGCGGCCGGACGATTCCCTGATGATGCAATAGAGGCGGAAAAGTAGTTAAACTTTGCCGTCTTTATCGCCACTAGGTAGGTCTTAATATGCGACCTTACCAGTGTTCGGTCAGATTCAGCGAGACTGGCCCTCCAACCGCTCTCTAGGCATCTTTTCCGGCGTTTCATCTCCCTCAGCTCCTTGGTGAACCAAGGAGCCGCGAGGGATCGACACCGGGTCAGAGGCCGCAAAGGCACGACTCGATCCAAGGCCCCACCAGCCGCCCGATCCCAGGCAGCTACCAGGTCCTCGGCCGAGTCGTGTGCCAGATCTTCAGGAATTGGCCCAAGCTCCGTCTGGAACCTATCAGGATCCATCAGGCGCCTGGGGCGGATCCATCTAATTGGGTCCGCCTCCCTGCAGCGGGGTGTAGCAGTTCGAAGGTCCAGACGAAGGAGTGAGTGATCTGACCATGACAAGGGTTTCATGTCTATATCCCCTATAATAAGACCACTCAACCACTGGCCAGAGACAAAAATCAGGTCCAGCATGTGTCCCCCCCTGTGAGTGGGGCCATGAACTAACTGGGTCAGGTCCATGGCCGTCATGGAAGCCATGAACTCCCGAGCCATCTCTGACGTTTCACCAACGGACGGCAGATTGAAATCACCCATGACCATAAGCCTGGGTGTATCAACTGCCACCGTGGCTATCACGTCGAGTAGCTTGGGCAGGGCCGTTGCCACGCGGCAGGGAGCCAGTTACGTAAGCAGCAAGCCCATCTGAACCCCATGACCCCATCTCACAAAGAGGGACTCACATCCGGCAATCTGTGGCACAGTGGTCTCCCTCGGACCCAGACCTTCGTTAATAATAACCGCCACCCCCCCGCCCCTCCCCTGGGCCCTCAGCTGATGGAATGCTCTGAAGCCTGGTGGACACATCTCAACCAGAGGGACCCCTCCCTCCGGGCCCAACCAGGTCTCCGTAATACCCGCCAGGTCCGCTCCCCCCTCTTGAATAAGATCGTAAATGAGGGGGGCCTTATTTACCATGGACCTGGCGTTGCACAGCATCAGCCGGAGGCCCAGGTCCTGAGTATCTGAGCCACCTAGTATCCGAGGGGAGCCTTGAGGACCGGGGCGTGCAATCGCTCTCAAGTAGCGAGTGCGCACCCCCGGCACAAGATAAGGTCCTCTGCTCCCGCCATATCTGCCCCTCCCATCCACCGTGCTGATGACATCCCCAATCCCTCGTCCTGCGCCCTCCAAACCGTTACCCTGTGCCAGGCTGGGCCCTGACCTAGGTGGATTACCCCCCCCCATCCCCTTTGGTCACCCTCCCAGTTCCCCTTAAAAGATTATTAAAAACCCTAATTAAAAAACCCCTCAATCCCCGCTTTAAAACATGCCACCTCTTGGGGCTCCAAAGCCCATCCTTAAGGTAGGCCTTCGATAGAGTGGAAGGCCATCACCGCGAGAGGGGGGCATCTCGCAGCGCAAGCAAATCTGCCGAGGTATAAGCCATACAAGTATGATGAGATGGAAAAGGGGAACCTTGGATGTCAGCGAAATTTAAAGATAGTCATTGAGGTGAGAGATGGCAAAAGAGGCTGGCCAGGATGAAGCTGGGGCCCCTTCACTCTCTCACAGTGATGGGGCGACCAGATCAGATGGTTGCAGTGCAGGCGGATGGCCACAGCCGTTCTCTCACTGCGGCTGGCCAACAATAGTCACTCTCTCCCTGCAGATGGAGCAGCAGTCCTTGACCTAGACTCTCAGCTTCTCCCTCCAGCCTGCAATCTCTCCTCCCCCGAGCCAAGGCCTAAAGGTGGAAATCGGGCGGCAGGAATAAACTAGCCAGCAGCAGAAGGAGATAGAGAACAAACATAAAAATCCAGGAGGGTGATAATAAAGTCCCAGAGTCAGTAGTGATGGAAAAATGGGCCGACCTAATAGAGAGTCCAGGTAGCAACGGGGGGGGGAGGCCATTTTCATAGGGGGGGCGAATCCAAGGGGGAAACCAGATGGTAATTGGAAATCCCCCTCTATCACTCCCCAACTCCCTTCGATGTTCCGGGCCAAATCACCCCCAATAGTCCTGCCCGTTTTCTCCGAGCAAATTTTTACTTGATATGAGTATACTGTGTGGAAGTCCGGGGGGAGGGGAGGGTTAGGGAGGGCTAGGGAGATTGGGAAGGCTGGGGTGGGTTGAGGGGGGGGGGAAAGAGGTGAAAATGTAATTGTAAAACTTTTGCAATAAAAAGAAAAGAAAAGAAATACTAGATTATTGAATTTAGAAGGTCATGATTTGTTGATGGGGTGGCATTCTTTATAGAAATGAAAGTTGAAAAAGCAGAAGAGTATTGATGGTTTTGAATGTTGGTGTTGGAGAAGACGCCTGAGAATACCATGGCCAGCCAAGAAAACAAACCAATGGATCATTGGACAACTAAACCCAGAGTTTTCACTTCAGGACAAATATCCAGGCTAAAGTTATCCTACTCTGAACGCATTGTGCAGACCCTGCTCTCTGGAGAAAGTTCTAATGCTGGGAAAGGTGGAAGGAACAAAAACATGACCAGCAGCAATCTTCTAGTTATGTTGGAAGATCTGAAGCATCAGGTTAGGGACAGAATGTCACGGAGAAAATCTGTGATTAGATTAGATTGAATTAGAGTATGTTAGAAAGAAGGAATTGGGGGGGGGAGTCTGTTTCCAAAAAGAAAGGAAGAAATCCATGTCTGGCTTTACCCTTACAGATATCTTAGTGCAACCTAAATGAAATAAGCTAAAAACAGAAGAGGTGGCAACAGCAAGAAAAAGGAATCCAGCTTTGACACGAAGAGTGAAAGATTCGTGGTTGCAAGGAACTGGAAACACCGGAGTCTTCCTCTCGCCACCTGCCGCGCGCCTTACCGTGGCGTCCTGCCCTGCGTAGAGGCAGATGGTCCGAGAGCCCCCCGGGTGCCTCTTGTGGAACCGGCTGATGTCATAGACTTTCCTGTCAATCACCAGCCAGCGCTCCCGTGGCGGGTCTCCCTGGCCGGTGCGCAGCCCGATCTCTTCCCAGGTAAACAACCGCGAAGGACCGGACTGATCGGCCGCGGGATCCGTTTCCCTCCTCCGCCTGATCCCAGTTTCTCCTTGCTGGGAAGCCATCTCCCCGCGACTGAGGCTTCGAGGAACTTGGCACTTTCCTTTTCAGCACCACGGGAGAGCGGACTGGGCGGGTCCGAGGGAGTTCCCCCCCACGCCCCCCTTTACATCTCCGATTGGCCAAGGGCGTCATTGACGCTGCTCCCCTGGAGAACAAACGCGGAGAGGGAAGCACCGAAAGCGCCAACTCGGCTGAGCCTGGGATGTTCAGCTTTTCAAGTACGAAAGAGGAGTTGGAGGCTGGCAGCGTTTTTGCAGTAAGCGGAGCAAACTCCTTTTCTTCGTTCCACAAAAATCCTATTTCTTCGCAAGCAAAACGATAAGAATGAAGGACCCTGAGGTCGATTTCGTGCAGGGCAAGCGAATTGGCAAACAAGTTTCGGAGTCTCTCTGTGGAGGCTCTATTCTGACCGGTTTCACTAAGAAGCAAGATCTCCCCACTTCTTTAGCCCCGCAGTCACGGGAAGCAGTTCGATCACAGACCGATCTGCGATTCTGTCTGAAGTTAAGCTCTTCCTGAATGTCATCGTTATTTATTTTGCATGTTCTCACCACAGACGGACGATGCGCGCACTACTTCCTAGAAAAGTGAAAAGTCTGGGACGGAGAAGAGTGAAAGAAATAATCCCGCGATCCAGATCCGCTCTGTGTGTGTGTGTGTGTGTCTGTAAAGTTTGAGATCCCCAAGTGGTAGTGATGGGACCGAAATCAGTTTTGCCAGTATTTGTTCATTTTGGCGAATAGGCTGACTTGCGAAATTTAGAGTTGGTTTTTCTCTTTCCTCCTCCTCTCCATCCCTGGAATGCCACCGGTTGAGAATTTCTACCTGCTACACAAAAAGGAGACTGGCACAATCCAGATTCAATTAGTTATGTACAGAATGTCTGGAATAATAAGTTTGAATATTTTATCTTGATAAATCAAAGGAAAGTCACTTAAATATGTGAAATTTGTTCCCTGTGTTCTTCAAATGAAATCAATACAATTAAATTTTTCAATGTTTCATGTATGCTGGACACCTTAGAAAATACTTTATATAGAAGGTTATAATTGTCTTGCAGTTGGAGATGCAACTAAGAAGTTAAAGATTATCCCATATGGTTTGGACTTGTTCTATTTTCATCACATTTTGGACTGACATCAGAAAGACTGTTAAAATGAATTTGGTTCAATTGCTGCATATTAATCATTCATACACAGTTTTTAAGTACACCTCCATTATATGGAATCTATCAAGAATTGTGGATTTGCAGGACATAAAGATTGGTTAATTTTCAAAACTGGATTGTTGATATATTTCTTTGTCAACATTTAAATTACAGTTTTTTAAACAAAAGGGCAAGGAGGAAGACATTTTAATAATATGTCAACACCAGAGGTATATTATTTAAAATACAATTTGCCTGCCTATGCCTTTATATTTATATTTTATATTTATTTGAATTTTCTGTTTACCATGCAACTATCCTTAGGAAATTATTTGCTGTCTCATTAAAATAACAGCATAGAACAACATTAACAAAGTTGCCATATTTTTTTGGAGTATAAGACACACCTTTTTCCCCCCTAAAAGGGGGTGAAAATTTAGGTGCGTCTTATACACCGAATGTAGCCCCACCCAGCCACTGGCCCACACCCTTTGGCCTCTGTCTCTTAGCAGTTACCTCCTTGCAAGCAAACAGCAAGAAAAAACAGCTCCTTTCAGCTTCAGCACAGCCTAATTAGCACAAGGTGATTGGCTCGGCCTCCAGACTCTCAGCTGATTTGCTCTCAGCTGTTTTGTGCAGGGCTCTGCTGTTTGCTGCAAAGACGTAAATTGCTGGAGCAGATTTTTTTTCCTTGTGCTAATCAAACTATGTTGAAAGTGAAACTGAAAGTAAAGCAGGCTGTTTGCTGTTTGCTGTGACGAGGCAAAATTGCTCAGAGGCAGAGGGAGATTTCTTTTTCTTCTTTTCCTCACCCAAAAAGTCTTATACTCCGCTGCATCTAATACTCTGAAAAATACAGTAATTATATATCAGCAATTAGCAAGAGTTGAAAATAATCTGCAAGATCATTTATAAATATGAAACATTGCATTTAGCACATTTAATCAATTAAGATTTTAAAGATGCAATCAAAAGATTGCTGTGTATTTAAAATATTAAAATAACAAGCTTATAAGTGTATACATGAAAAATAATGGAAAGTGTCCACTGGAGAGGCACTTTCAAATCTGAACAATAGGAAAGAATGGTATAAGTAATAAATAAAGAATTCAAAGGCAAGAAATATGCTTCAAAGAATGTGGGAAAATATACCCCACTCCTGCTAATATTTACTTGGCCTGTTATTTAGTTGCCTGGCCTGTTGCATAATACATACATGTTCATACACATTCATTCAATTGTATCACAAACTCCATCTCTCACATAACTATCTTGTACAAGCCTATTGCAAAGTAAGCCATAATAAGCTTAATGGTGGGCATTCTTCCAACTTTTCAAGGTCAGTGAACACATGTGAACACTTTCAAAGTGTCATGAGCAGCATCACAAAGCAAATATTATAGTAAAGATGAACAAAACGGCAAGAAACTGAATATAAGGCATTTTGGAATGAAGTACCAAAGCATTTCTGATCCTATGAAATCACTATATTTTTCATTTTTTTCAAGTTTACTTCCAGGCTGCTCTCTAATGTTCTTATATACTGACATCTCTTTTGTAAACAGACATACCTAGATCCTTGCCCAATCTTCTCCCCCAAATAGCACTCTACAGAATGCCTTAATGCAGGTAAAGTCAATGTGCATTCTCTCAACCTGTCTTAGATGTCCCTGATATCATGCAGCAGAAATTTAATTGTAACCCACCTAACAATGACTGCACTATTTATTGCTTTTCAGGGAGAAAATAACATTGGATAGGCTTAACCAAGCATAAGCAACTGCCCCCTGCCTCAAATACAACTGAAAAATATTTAATAAATTAGGAACATTTTCACATCACTGCTGTCACACAGTACTCTCTTGGCCTTTGAAAAAATGTTTGAATGCACTCTCCACCTGCCAACCCAGTATTCCTATCTGTAGATCCCCTATAGCAACATTGGTTCCCCCCATTTATGTTTACCTTGGTCTCTTCATTTTATTTTATTCTCCCTCACCATTAGAAGTCCCTCCCCCCACCAAGCACATGGATACTTTTTCTTCCTTTTATTCCTTACAATATAACTAGAACTATTTCAAAGCAAAGAACAGAGAAGAAATCTCCAACCACACATCATCTTTATCCTTGTGATTCTACACATCACCCAGAAGAATGAGATCTTGACCACCATGCAATTATGACTTGACTACAGATATTTTTCTCTTTATTCCCCAGCTGTAGCCCAGGACTGAGATAGTTTTAAGCACCAATAGAAGAGAATATTTGTAGCTCAGAGTTGAACTGTGGGGTCCTTCGTCCTCTGTAACTTGGTTGGGTTTTTTTGCAGACATTTCATTACTCAGTTAGGTAACATCATCAGTGCTAGAAGGGAATTAATGTTCTCTTTGTTTATATACAGGCGGTTTGCCCTGTCAGGGTTGGTGGCAGTGATGTTGGTAGTTCCTTGACTAGGCTGTTATTTACTATTTGTCTGAGTCAATAGTTCCTTGACTGGGGCATTGTTTGCTGTTTGATAGTATCTCAGTGTTCCTATTGTTAGCTGATTTCTCTAAATGCCAGGCTTCCAGGAATTCTCTAGATATCTTTGCAAAACTGAATATGTTGAATAAACAACTTCAAGGAACAAATAAAACTCTTGTTGATGGAGAGACAAAGATATTTGGCTTCATTACATTTATAGAGTTATGTCAAAAACATATTTCTGACAAAGATTTTGACAGGTTTCATTGGCTAAAACAATGTGAGGTGACTGATGCTGCTGTACTTGTCATTGTGGATCATCTGAAAATATTGGCCTCTGATTTGAAAGATTTTCTGATTTAAAACAAATCGATTTTCCAATGTGGGTAGTGCAGCCAGTGCTGGTGGATCTATCTGATGTTTCATTGCAGTACCAAGAAGAACTCTCGGAAATGCAAAATGATGAGTCACTTAAAACTTTATTCAATATAAAAGGAGTGATGGCATGGCTTTGTGATGAGACAGAAACTAAATGGAGTGGACGGGGTTAGTGTTGGTATGGAGGAGGGCGATTCCATCAGGACTGTCAGTGAGAGTGGCAGATATGGTGGGAGCAGGGGACCATATCGTGTTGTGGGGGCACGTGCCTGCTGTCTTCAAGCAGTGACGTGCTCCGGCCCCCAATGCTCACCTCTTTCCCTGGGTTGTCCAGAGTCTCAGAGCCCCGGTCTTAGGCTGATGCTGTGCAATGCCAGGTCTGTGGTCAACAAAGCCCCCCTCATTTGTGAGCTGATTCAGGAAGGGGGAGCAGACCTGGCGGGTATTACAGAGACCTGGTTGGGCCAGGAGGGGGGGTCCCCCTCGTTGAGATGTGCCCACCGGGTTTCCACGCATTTCATGAGCCAAGGGCCCAGGGTAGGGGTGGGGGAGTGGCGGTTATTGTAAAGGAAGGTCTCGATCCTAGGGAGGCCACTGTACTTCAGATAGCCGGATGTGAGTCTCTCCTTGTGAAGTGGGGCCATGGGATGCAGGTGGGCTTGCTGATTGCATACCTGGCTCCCTGCTGCGTGGCAGCGGCCCTGCTCGAGCTCCTCAACGTCATAGCCGGGGTGGCGGTTGAGACCCCCAGGCTTTTGGTCATGGGGGATTTCAACCTGCTGTCCATCGATGAAACATCGGAGGTGGCTCGGGAGTTTATGGCTTCCATGACAGCCATGGACCTGACCCAGTTAATTCATGGCCCTACTCATATAGGAGGACACACTCTGGACTTGGTTTTTGTCTCTGGTCAGTGGTTGAATTGCCTAGATACAGGGGATATAGTCATTGAACCCTTGTCATGGTGAGACCATTCTCTTCTTAGACTTGACTTTCTGACCGCTACACCCCGCCGCAGGGAGGCAGAACCGACCAGGTGGTTCTGCCCCAGGTGCCTGATGGATCCTGATAGGTTCCAAATGGAGCTTGGGCCATTCCCTGAGACTCTGGCTCACGACTCGTCAGAAGATCTGGTGGCCGCCTGGGATAGGGCGGCCGCTGGTGCTTTAGATCGGGTCGTGCCTTTGCGGCCTCTGACCCGGAGCCGAATTGGCCCAACTCCTTGGTTCTCCGAGGAGCTGAGGGAGATGAAGCACCGGAAAAGATGCCTAGAGAATAGTTGGAGAGCTAGTCGTTTTGGATCTGACCGAGCTCTAGTGAGGTCTTATATTAAGACCTACTTAGTGGCGATAAAAGCGGCGAAGGGTAACTACTTTTCTGCTCTTATTGCATCGGCAGATAATCGCCCAGCTGCACTGTTTAGGGTGACCCACTCCCTTCTCCATCTGGGAGCGTGGGAAGACCCCTTGCAAGGGCGTGCTGAGGATTTTGCGTGTTATCTGCACGATAAAATCGCTCAAATTCGGGACGGTTTGGACTTTGACTGGGTGGGTTCAGGTGAGGTGTCTGAGGCCGGTCTTGAGATTGTTATCTGGGAGGAGTTTGATCTTGTGACCCCCGAGGACACGGACAGGATGCTGGGGAGGTTGAATGCAACCACATGTTTATTGGACCCGTGTCCCTCCTGGCTGGTGCTGGCTCCAGAGGATTATAAATGCTTCTTTGAGTGAGGGCTTCTTACCTCCCACCTTGAAAGAGGCGGTGGTGAGGCCCCTCCTCAAGAAGCCTTCTCTGGATCCAGCTGTTTTGGCAAATTATCGTCCTGTCTCCAACCTTTGCTTTGTGGTGAAGGTTGTTGAGAGTGTGGTGGCGTGACAGCTCCCACAGTACCTGGATGAAACTGTCTATCTGGATCCATTCCAGTCCGGCTTCAGGCCTGGGTATAGCACGGAAACGGCATTGGTCGCGTTGGTTGATGATCTCTGGAGGGCTCAGGACAGGGGTTGTTCCTCTGTCCTGGTCCTATTAGATCTCTCAGCGGCTTTTGATACCATCTACCATGGTATCATGCTGCGCTGGCTGGAGGGGTTGGGAGTGGGAGGCACCATTCTACGGTGGTTCTCCTCTTATCTCTCCGACCGGTCGCAGTCCGTGTTGGCTGGGGGGAGAGGTCGACCTCAAGGCACCTTGTTTGTGGGGTGCCACAAGGGTCAGTCCTCTTGCCTCTCCTGTTCAACATTTATGTGAAGCCGCTGGGTGAGATCATCCGTGGATTTGGGGTGCGGTGCCATCTGTACGCTGATGATACTCAGCTGTACATCTCCACCCCAGACCACCCCAACGATGCCCTTGAAGTGATGTCCCGGTGCCTGCAGGCCGTGCGGGTCTGGATGGGGAGGAACAGGCTCCGACTCAACCCCTCCAAGACCAAGTGGCTGTGGCTGCCGGTGTCCCGATATAGCCAGTTGGTGCCATCGCTGGCTATTGGGGGTGAGTCATTGGCCCCCACGGAGAGGGCTCATAACCTGGGCGTCTGCCTGGATGCATGGCTGTCTTTAGAAGAGCATATGACGGCCGTGGCCAGGGGGGCTTTCTATCAGGTTCGCCTGATACGCCAGTTGCATCCCTTTCTGGATTGGGACTCCTTATGCATGGTCACCTCGTCACCTCTCGCCTGGACTACTGCAATGCTCTCTACATGGGGCTCCCCTTGAGGAGCACCCGGAGGCTCCAACTGGTCCAGAATGCAGCCGCGTGGGTTATTATAGGGGCGACATGGCGCTCCCATATAACACCTCTCCTGCGCGAGCTGCACTGGCTCCCGGTGGTATTCCGGGTGCGCTTCAAGGTATTGGTTCTCATCTTTAAAGCGCTCCATGGCTTAGGGCCCGGGTATTTACGAGACCACCTTCTGCCACCGATAACCTCCCACCGGCCAATCTGCCGTCGGCCAAGCAATGTTGACTGATGACCCCCAGGGGGAGAGCCTTCTCTGTGGGGGCACCCGCCCTCTGGCACGAGCTACTCCCAGGAATACGACTGATCCCAGACCTCCGTACTTTCCGTCGAGCTTTGAAGACCTTCCTATTTCAGCAAGCCGGGCTGGCTTAAAATTTTAATGGGTTATTTTATGGGCAAAAGGTTTTAAATTTTGGGAAGCCAATTTAATTTAACTCTGTTTTAATTTATTTTAATTTTTATATTGCATGTATTTTAATCTTGGCTGTTCACCGCCCTAAGTCCTTCAGGAGAAGGGCGGTATACAAATTTAACCTAACCTAAATACCTAAATTCGACCTAATTTGCAAGAAAACTGCTGTTCCCATCTTATATTTAGCTGAATGTGGCTTTAGTGCTGTAAATGATTTGCTACTGAAGAAAAGAAATTGACTGGATATCACTGAACGAGAAAACGTGAGAATGAAGCTGACTAAATTGGAGCCTAATATAAAATCTCTCTGCAGCAGGCATCAAGCACTAGGATCTCACTAACTTAGACTAAAGCTGCACTCCTACAACATTTTCCCAGGAGTAAGCCCCATTGAAGACAATGGTACTTACTTCTGAGTAGACATGAATAGGATTGCATTGTAAATATGATCTTGAGGTGAGCTCAAATTGTATTTTGAATTTGTTAGGTATCTTTAGTAATTAATATGATTAAAGTATTACAGAAAAAGCTTTCATTAAAATTATTTTATATTTATGCATTTCAGTTCTCTATTATGTTTTGAAACTTTATTTGCTGCTTTTTCATATCTCTTCATACTATTATTTTTTAAATTCCTCAGTAGTTCTACTGTCTTTCATTCTTTTATTTTTCTCTTTCATGGATGCCATGTTCTTTGGAACCTTGTTTAAACCAAGTTAGTGGTCTTTTAGGCTTCCTCCGCAGGATAGGAGTTCATTTTTTGAATAGTAAGAAATATATGTCACGGGGGGAGGGGAGGCATCAGAATTTTAGAGATGCTTAGGTGGGGCATGGCCAAAGAAAAGTTGGGAACCACTGATCTAGACTGAAGATACACAGGTCCTTTAAACATTCCCCATAGTGCTTGGTTTCCTGATTTTTCCATAATTTGCTAGCCCTTCTCTGCATTTGCTTCAATTGTCATTGTCCTTTTTGAATTGAATTACCCAGAACTGGACACAATATTCAAATGACATAATTATGGCAAATCAATGGGGGGATGTTCTTGGATTTTGATTATCTTCCAGCAACTAGGAAATGTTTCTTGCAACAGCTAAGAAATAAGGACAACTCTACTACACAGGCATCTGTTGTATAATCTGTGTTACACCTGTATTTGCAATAAAACACATAGCAATCTGTCTACCTAACAATTAAAACCATAATATTACAGTTAGTGCTCATATAATAGTGCAGATCAACTTATCTTGTAAGATAAGATCTGAAAATAACAAAGAAATGGTATGAGTAGGTGTTGAAAATCATGATGAGACACATAAATGCTTGGTGTTTTGGATGTCCATCTATTAGGATGTAGCCTTGAAAAACATGATTAGCTAAACATGTTACATCAGAAAGTAATGATTTCAAAGTACCACATTTCAGTTATTGTCCTTTTCCCTTGATGCTAAGATTTTAACTGTGATTTGAGTCCATGGTTTACAGGTTGCTTTTTCAAAATTGTGCACCCAACTCAGGCTGGATTCATATGGTGCCATCAAAATGCCACAAGAGGACTCCTAATTAAGCACTCATTATAATTCAAAATAAACAGAATCTAGCTGTTACTGTTTATTTCAATGCTGAGAAAAGTTTTAATATGGTTATGTATAGATTTCTGAAGAAGACTACGGTTCCTCTGAATTTTCCAAAAGGTTGTACATTCTACGTTGTTTCCAGATCATGAATGTTTATGTATGTGTGTTGTCTCTTTCTCATGGGAAATACAACACCATAAGATTTTGCTTTCCATTCATAAACTCCTTTTACTCATATGTTAAATTCATGTTTACAAATGTATATTAATTACTAATCATAAAGAATCACTACGTGACATTTGAAAAAATATATCAGACACCTGCTTATTTTCCATTGCATGTGTCTCCTTGGAACATATACAACATTAGAACAGGATTAGTAGATATGGTATAACATACTTATGGATTCAGTTCGATCTGTTCTCTCTAAAATGAAGGGCTAAGATACTAATCAATGATGTTGAGCATATTATTTTGTGTTATGTACTCTAATGGGTACAAAGATATTATATTTATCTCTGTTCTCTATATCTGTATCCAAATACTTCTCTGACATTTAATTAAATGGCCTTGGGAGGGAAAGCCACAAACAGCTCTGTAATGAGAAAAACATCTCTTAATTGGCTTCACATAGAGAAATCTATGGATGACAAAAGAGGATTGGTAGAACAGTGGCCTCATTTTTTGATTCCACAATCAGCAAGATTACAAATTGGGTGGCTCTAAAAAGGCTGCAATGTGTTCACCTATCAGTTAAAAGCTGATACAAGATGATGCAATATATTTTCTATTGGATGCCATGTCCTCATATCATCCTCAAACATTAATCACCACAACATATGCAGATTATATGGAATGAGAGAACAAGCAGAAGAACAAGGCACAGATGACTAGCACATGGGTTTTCTTATCTCTTCTTTGTTCAATCGTCATGTTAGGATTTAATCTCTGGTTATCTTCTTTAAAATCCACACACAAGCAAGAAAATATGCCCACATTTGTTCCCCATAAAAGAGACTAAAATTCTTTATTAGGGAAGCTTTGTCTCTTACTAAAATCTCTGTAGGCCAAATATTTTTCACGGTCATCTCAGCAAGCAGATAGAAATCTATAACAGGATCTCTCACTTTGTGTTGTCTCAGGACTTTTCCTGATTTGCACTTAGCTACAGCACAAACTTGCTTTGACTTCATCTTCCTTCTGCTGTGTCTGCTTGCTCTGCAGCCCATGAATGAAGCAACCACAAGACACATGCCAGTCTTTTTTTTAAAAGTTTTTGGGTTTTTATTTTTAAAATATACATCAACATCAATACATGAACAGTGCGGCATCTGGGTATTATTCATTTTGGGACAAGAGGCAATAATGATATTAATAATGCTTGTTACATTAATCAAATTTATGAAATCCTAGTATTAATATACACTTGTTTTAAAGTAGTTATTCAATATTTCAATGTTCCATTTTAATGCCAATCACAATATTATTTGAGCTTACATAGTAATGCCATCTTTTAACCTCTAATCTTTCCCTCTAGTTATTGCTTTTATATAAATTTAATTTTTATACAATTTTATATAAATTTAAATTTATATATTTAAAAAATAAAAAATATGTGTGCTAATATTCCCTCTATTTCTTATTTCTACCCCTATTCTGGCTTCTAATCAGGCCATCGTTGCTGATCCTAGTGTTGACAGACATGTTTATATTAAGATATAGTCCTTTATTATTTAATTATTCAATGTTTCAATGCACCATTCTAGTGCCACTCACCATATTATTTAAACATTCTTAATAATATCATCTTTTGACCTCTAATCTTTCCATCTAGCTATTACTTTATATAAGAGTGTGTATTCTTATTGCTACCTCTATTCTAGTTTTTAATCAGGCCATCATTATGCTAAAAAAAAGAAAGAGTGAAAAAAAATTCCTTTCAATCCATCATCTCTTGCCCATTTTGATACCTCAATCTTATTTGCTTTTTAACTTGCCTCCGATACTCCTCTCTTGGATCCTTATCTCGACTACATCTGTGTCTTCACTATTCAGTCTAAACATTTCTCTCATCTCTATCCTCCTATGCTGCCCAGCTTTTCAAAAGTATCTTCCTGCTTATCTAATTCTATGTTTAAATCTCTCCAAGTACTTTCCCCTTGGTTTATTACATCAGTCATTATTATCTTTATTATTGTCAGATATTGTCAAAGAACACCTTCAAAAAGTAAAAGAAATCACCTAATAGAATTACTCCAGGTCTCTACTCCATAAAATATTTGTTCCAAACTTTCAATGTCACTTTTCTATTATATAAATTCATTTAAACACCTCAAACATTTCACAAAAAGAAATAAAATCAAAACTCAGAGCAGGACAGGAAATATATCTGCTTAACTGCCATATGCAGTCAGAAACAATGCTGCAGGACCAAGTCACCCATTCGCCCCTCCTTTCTCTCAAACAAACTTGGCAAAGGAAAAAAAATGTGTAAAAGGGAAAACAAACCGCACCTTCCCCCCCACTTTCCTACTTCTCTTATTCAGAACAAAAAGAAAGGGGAAATATAGGGAGGAAAGATACTACTCTTGTGTCCATTTAACATCGTAAATATCTCTTTCTAATCCCACTTCTTCGTAGGCTATTTCTCTCATCTCTCTTTCTCATTCGAACACTTGCTATTACCTTCATAACAGCAACAACAACAACAACAAACCAACCCTTGCCACTTAACTATTTACAAAAGGAGATCTCTGGGGGGTTCAGCGCACAGGCATTCACAAGTGTCAGGATCACCTTACCACTCCTGTGTGAGGGCTTTCCACACACACTCATATTTATTCTGCAATCAGACCTTTTAGTGTGCGCTAACACACACACATGCTTTCTCCCTGCCAACCAGTAAGCATAATATTTCAGGGAGCTTTATTATTATTATTATTATTATTATTATTATTATTATTATTATTATTATTATTATTATTATTATTATTATTATTATTGTATTCTAATAATACTATTATTATTCTTACAATCCAATGAGCTCTATTGTTTAAACAACTCTCATTACACACAAACGTCTTCACACATACATACCATTTAACAACAGTTGCAAACCTGGAATAAAACCTAGGAAGGTTTTATGCCTTCAGATTCCCATTTTGCTTCCATCCTTGGCATCTTATAGCTTATTCCTCAAGCAGTGGAAAACTTCAGGATGTGGTTTCTAATAAAAAACCGGGCCCTAACCACCACCCGTTTTCCACAGCTCCAAGCTCAAGCCAAGAAGTTCACTTAATTCGCCGGCACACACATATCACTATCACATCACATTAATCAAAGACAAATTATTTACATTTAACTTCAGGTAGGAAGAACAATAAACCTTTCCTTCTTTACCCTCATTCTTTCAGAGTTTTCTGCCTCATCCACCCATAACAGCATAAAGCAAAATCATCCCTCCAGATATTTCTTATCTCTTAATAAGAGAAAGGGATAGGGGGGACATAGAAGAAGTTTCCCTATGTTTCCCTCCGTAAATTCCTCAGGATCCTTAACAACTATCGGGGCCCCATAGTTACTTTTCTATTTATAGCTAAAGCCTATACTTCCCTCCTTGAACTCCTCTTCCCTTAAAAAAATCCACTCAACACGCTTAGCCTCTGGCCACTCCAATTGCCCAGATGGAACCATAGAGGAAAGCTCAGCGTGAGTATTAATCACGTCTAATGCATCTCAACATGCCACACAGCACCAGACATTCAAGGAGTCAGACCACTCCAGCGAGACATCCCATAAGTACCCCGTACTTATACTCATTCTGGGTCAGTGCACTGTATTCCTGGTCCCACACGGCTCAGACTTCCCTGCTCAGTTGTTCAGGTCTCTGTCACATCAGGTTAAAGAAGAGCAATTTCCTCTGGAAAAGAACCACCCGGTCCGGACTGCTAAAATCAGCGGGGGTACCCACCGGCCCTCAGGTAAAAATTCCACTCCAGAAGGACGTCTTCAAATCCCGTCCGGGCACCAATTGTCAGATGCAGAAATCAGCATTACCATTAAATAAGTGAAATAGAGAGCATGAACAAGAAACAACAGCAGATTTATTATGAACTTTTGCAAAAGGATTCCTTCCTGGATGGAAGGAACACTGGCCACTTCGGTTACACGAGTTAAATACAGTTTTCAGGATTCAGAAGCCCAATACAACAGGATACAAACGGTCCACCAGGAATTGGTTTCAGGTCTTATATAACATATTTGGCACATGTTCCGCCCTGGAAATTCCCCTCCAACAATACCCTTTGAAAATATCCTACAGAGATGTTTCCATGCTAAATGGTATCGTCAATTGTAGGCTTTTCCTCAGGCCCATTTCAGAATGTTACCAGAACATCCATTTCCTCAAAAATATGCAGCACATATCCTGCAAAACAAGCATCTCAGGAAAAACACAGTTTCCTTTCTTATGTCCTCACTACCAAGTTATATAATCAGGTTATATCAGGTAAAACATGGCATTTAAAATGGCGTTACTCAGGTTATGCTTTTTACAGGAATAATTCTTATTTCTCTCAATTATCTTCTCCTTCTCATCTTCTTGCTCTATTTGATGGTTTTTCTGTTCTGTCTTTTCTTCCATTTTTTCTGTTGACTCATCTCTTTCCTGAATTTTTGGTCTTCATTCATTATTAGTTGCAGGGTCTTTTCTATTTTCCCATTTATGCCATGCAATAGGTTCTTTAACTCCGTGTAATTCTTTGTCATAGTGTCCTTAATACTTTGGAACATCAACCCCATTTCTTTTGAGATTTCACTTATTTCTTCCTGATGGAGCATCTTATTCCAAGCTTATTCAATCAGTTCCATTTAGATAGTCCAGGAAGCTTTCCAAAAATCAAAAGTCACTTGACTTGACTTAAATGTCTTCCTTATTCCCACAGTTAAGTTTCCAGTAATCATAAAGTAGATAATTATAGAACATTAGGTATCACCACAATCTTTCAAATAGATCTTGTTTCCATTCTTATTTCTCTTATCACAAACTTTCCCAGGCTTGTAGAGGTATGGTATATTTTCCATTCATCAGTAATCTTATGTTTCAGCATTGTTTCAAATGTAACAAATTATTTAATCCAATTTTAATTTAATTTGTAGAAGCAAAGTCAGTTATTCAAGTAGATAGTTCCAGCATTTTAAAATGCCTTTCCAAAACAATGCCTACCCAGTTTGAAAGTCCAATTTTCTATGTTTTAAAAAGTCTTTAGTTTTTCTCCCCTTAGTTCCTTTCTTTCGGGTTTGAGGGTTTTCTCTATATAATTGTTTGGCACTTTAACAAACAGTTCAAAGAGTCTCTTTTCATGGATTTTCTCTTTTTTTTTCCTTTTTAAAGTTAGGGTCTCAATAAAAAAGGAATCTTCTTACCCAGCTCTAGTCACTGTCCATCTACACCACTCCTGCACTTTCTTTGTTGCCTAGGCTGTCCCAGCTCCTCGGCTGCCATAATGGCTGCCTCTTCTCCTCATTGTGGATAAGAGGGAAAAAGCCCTGAGTTGAGCAAAAGAGTTGTGGCTCCCCATGACCTACAGGGCATCCCCTCTTTTCTTTACCACCCCTACAGGGTGGCTTTAACTCCTATTGGAGCCCTCCAACTGGGAGAACTCAGTGTAGGAGCATGGAGACCTGCTCCTTGGGTCCGATCTCGCCATGACACCAGCTGGAAGTCATTACATGCCAGTTTTAAAGTAGTATTTTCCCCTTTGTTTTAACACAATTAAGGGCAGCATCAAAGTATGTTTTTAAAAAACTCAGGCTTTGTCAGCAGTACATTGGAGGGAGGTTTGGTGGCTGCTGTGATGGAAAGGGGACAGGAAATGGACATGAAAGGCAGGAGGAAGAGCTGCTGCCAAGGTCAGATAGTTGAGGCTTGAGCCCAGCTTTAAAAAAATCTGTCAGACAAGCCTCTCCCTGGTTCACATGACAATAAAGAGAGAGAGGGAGAAGCACATTCTGACTTGTAAGATTCTGTTATTAAAGCTGTTCCAATAAAAATAGTTTTAGACCTCTGTAGCATTAGTTCTGTCTGATCTACCTAGTAGTCCTGAAACATATCTGAAACATGAAACAAAAGAGGCAACAGAGTCAAATAAGGATCACCTATGGGACAATAAGTTTCATGCCAGTATAGTCTTCCACCTGTTCAAATGTAGGTGATTAGCACAGCCATGGAAAGAGGCATTTTTCAATTGTGACACCAATAATCCAGATTAAATCTGTACTATTGATTTGGGCAGCATATATACTTAATTATGTTCAAATAACAGATGCAGATTGATAATTTATGTATGTTTATTTACTTTTATAACTTTTTAAAGAAAATAAAAAGCAATAGAATGCAATTTATTGCAAATTATTGGAGAAAAACTATATGTATAGACACATGAGTTTATCAAAAATATGCATGCTTGACTTCTATTAAAAATGAAAAAATCAATAGACTGTTGTTGAATTTTTGCTAATTTTTATGATTTTTGCAAAAAAAAAAAAAAGATAGTCTATTCCAGTGATGGCTAACCTTTTTGCTGTTGCGTGCCAAAAGCAGGGGGAGAGCGGGGGGATTGTGTGTATGCGTGCCCACACCCACAATTCAATGCGGGGGGGCACGCATATGTGCACGACCGCACTGTGCTTTCCCTGCTTTTGGCACATGATGACACGGTGGGTCAGGTAGGCCCATTTTTTTGCCCTCCCCAGGCTCCAGAGGCTTTCTTGGAGCCTGGGGAGGGCGAAAATAGCCTTCCTCACCCCCCGGAGACTGGAAAAGGCTCGTTTCCCAACTTCAGGTGGATCGGAAGACCTGGAAATCAGCTGACTGGCGCACCCATGCACGCTGGAACTGAGCTAGGGTAACACTCGCGTACCCACAGATATGGCTCCATGTGCCACCTGTGGCATGCGTGCCATAGGTTCGCCATCACGGGTCTATTCCTTGCTCTGCAAACATGTACAATGAGAATGTACATTAACAAAGTTAGATGCAGTGTTTTAAGCTTCCACTGATTTCAGGGAGAGATAGAAGCATTTAGTTTTTCTTTTGAGCAGCGCCAAATCCGAGAAGTCTTGCTTTTTCATGAAAGTTTTCAATAATTTGAGAAGTGAGAAGTAAATAGTAACATTGAAATATATCGCTGTCAAATATGCCTGTGAAAAGCAGTGAAGTGAATTTGTATGGCTGTTTTCTTTTTTGTAAGCTACTGAGGTTGTTATTCCACCAAAGTTTCCTACTTCTGTCTCATTTTCACCTTTGCTTTTGCCTTGAATGAAGCTTTCCCAGAATGGTGATTTTTTTTCCTAAGGATACTTTGAAAGTGGAGACATTTCAATGAATTGAAAGATTCTAAAATAGTTCTGAGTGACTATATAATTCTGAGTGACTTCTCAGGCTTTTTTTGTGATTTGTATACTTGAAGATAAATTCCTTGAAAATTATTTTATTTTAAGCAGTCCTCACTTTACAAACAAAATTGGGATTGAATCTTGATCATTGAGTAAAACAGTAGTTTAATGCAATGTGAAATGACCACTTGGCTCAATAACCACAGTCTTGGCACTCCTGGTTGAAATTGTTAAGTGAGAATTTTGAGCCATTAAATGGACAGTCCCATGTAAGGAATATGGGGTGCCTCAATGTGGTGGAGGAAGCCCTGGAAGGCCAGGCACAGTCTCTCTGTGTGTTGGAGGGATGCTGCAGTACATGTGGGAAGAATTTATAAATTTTATAACTATGTTAGAAATATTGTATAGGGAATCATATCTTAACTGACCCAGGTCTCTACAAAGTTATTGATTTATAGCCTTCAAAATACTTTAAACTTACTCAAACATAAAAAATAATTAAATACTCATTTTAAATTGTAAAAAAGCCACATTAAAATTAATTTACACTATGTAAACTTAATGATAACACGTATAGTTTAAAGGAAGCAATTCCATCATCACTTGATTTAATCAACTCTTTTTCCAGGTCAATAAGAATGCTAAAAATAAACAAGGAAAAACAATTAAGAGTGATTTAGAATGCTATAAATATTGTTACAAGAACCTTCCCTATTTTGTAGTCTACCTTCCAGAGATTTTGACTTTCTGGAAAATAAACTTCCTCCTTTCAAGTAGCACAATCAGGGTTTTCTTCTTTTGCCATTTGAAATCCAGACCAGATTTTACTTCCAACATACATTGCAAAGCTTCAGCTACCCCTCCTGCCCCCAAGCTGCTGCCGCCTAAGAATCTTCAACCATCTACCCAGCCCTCCAAAGCGGCCTAAGACTTCCATAATCTGGAAAACCTCAGTCACCCGTCTGGCCAAGCAACACTTAGAACTGCAGGGATGCTACACAATCATCATGGCACAACATAGGAAAACAAACCCATCAGAACTAGATGCAGCAGTCCATATGCACTTAAAAGACAAAGACCACTCTGTTGAAGACAGCAAAGTCCACATTTTGGATAGAGAGGACCGCTGGTTTGAAAGAGGGGTCAAAGAGGCCATTTGTGTCAAAATTGAACACCCTCCCCTCTAAACAGAGGGGGAGGGATATGACATTGTCAATCTCCAATCTACAAAATACAATGCGTGTGCACCCCCATGCATGCATTCTGCCCCCCCATGCACATGTGGTGCCCCCGCATGCATGCGTGGGACCCCCATATGCACCCCCCGCATGCGTGTGTGCCCCCCCGCATGCATCCTGCCCCCTGTGCATGCGCAACAGAGACCTAAAGACCAGCTGGCCAGTGGGAGGCGCAAATGCATTCATGGCAGAGCTGAGCTGGGGTGACGGCTTGTGTACCCACAGAGAGGGCACTGTGTGCCACCTCTGGCACGCATGCCATAGGTTTGCCATCACAGTCCTAGGAAATATATTTAAATTGCAAACTTCATTGAATTGTGCTACTTTTGAATAAATATATAGGAATGTGCATTTAACTATTTCTTTTTTTTTTTTTGAGAAAAAGTTTTTATTATTTTTTATAATCAAACAAATAACATTTTCACTTGAATATTTAAACATTTATAAACCCAACCTTCCACCCCCCCTTCCCACCCCCCTCCCCCGACTTCCCAGAAGAAAAACAGGGTATAAGTTTTATCAAACATACGCTAAAATATGCTAAGTTAATGCAAGACTATAACTCCCTAGACCCCTTAACTCCCCTTCTACAGATTATTCATCAACCTCCCTTTAAACTCAAAATAACATATAATCCTTTAGGCCTAAGAGTTTTAAAAACATTAACAAACACTAATAGATCATTCAAAGCCTAGAATTCTCGTAATACATCTGTAAGATATTCTTAGTTCATTTTCTTAATCATTTTACTCTCCCTCCTACTTTTATTCTCAAAATTCAAATATTTTTTCTTCTTCCCTCTTACTTTTATTTTGAGGAGGTTTTGATTTTCAACTGGAGGTTGATGTATCTTTAAAACTTGCCCCTTTCTTGGAATCATTTCCAAGAAAGGGGCCCCATATTGACTCTTCTTGCTTATATAATCAGTTAGTTCATAGAACGAAGAGTTAACTCGATGAGTTTGCAAAAAAAAGTCCAGTTATTGCATTTCAATTAATTGTGTGAAAGCCTCTGCCAAATCTTCCGAAACCTCATAGGGCTGATCAGTTTCTTCTTCTTTCTGCTCCAAATTATATTTTTGAAAAGTTCTGTCAGTTAATTCCATAAGGGCAGGAAGAAAGTTTGAAGGTTCTTGAGAATCAGCCAAATCCAGCTTCTCTGTTTTAATCAAAATGTCTCCTTCATTGTCATTGTGCTTTCCTTCAAAAACATCCTCATTTGCTTTTATATCCTCCACCAGTTCTATAAATTTTCGTTTCATGATTGCTGTAAAGTTATTAATAATTGCCATTTGGTTATTCATGGCTTCCTTTATAAATTCTGTAAGGTCTCTGAAAAAATCCTCTTGGGTCTGTGAGTCAATTCTCTTTGTCATTTCTGACGCCATTAGAGAGCTTCCACCACTTTTTTTTTTTTTAATTTGATTTATATGCCGCCCTTCTCCGGAGACTCAGGGCGGCTTACAGTGCGTTAAGCAATAGCCTTCATACTTTTGTATATTTATACAAAGTCAGCTTATACAAAGTCACTTTCAGAAACTCCTTGTTTGGAAGCCATATTATTTTAAGAAAATTTTTCTTTTCAAAGCCAAAACATCTCTTAAGCAACTTTCTCAAATTTATTTGTAGTTTATCAAGCAAGATAGTCTTTTCTACACCCAGCTCTCAAATCCCAGCAGTTTAAGTCCAGTCTCTAAGCACAAATCTATTAACAAGCACTTAACTTTCACTTTCACTCCAGCCATAATGAAGACGCCATTTCCTCCTCCAGCTCAGCAAAATCAAGTAGAAACAATGTATCCCAGGAGTTAAGCAACATACTTGCAAAGGCTTGTTCTCCTGCTTCCGTTCTGCCTGCTTTTGGAATCAATTAGTATCCTTGTTGACAGCAGAGTTGGTCGCCGGCGTCTGGCTCCGTTTAAAATGGAGTCACCACGGATCTGGAACTTCAGTGGGCTGAACGGGGAGCTCTCACCCTCCAAGCCCCTGGAATTGCTCCCGGGGCTCCCAGGGAGCTCTACCCTCGCCCACCGGCTCTCCTCTTCTTCTTCTCCCGAAGGAGAGGTTTTCAAGCCGTCTGACAGCTGATTAGCGCTGACAGAACGGCTCCAACGGAATCGCGGGGCTGGCTGAAAAGACCGTCCGCGACGCCGGCGGTGCCAACGGAAGTCATTTAACTATTTCTGATTGTCCATTTTAATAACTGTTTTTTAATTTCAGTTTTTTGTTTTAATTTCAGTTTTGTATTCCAGATGGATACACAAAATGCAAATGTTGTGTCTCTTTTTGGTCTCTTACTTTAGAGATTTATTCCTAATCCAAGGTGATTAGGTTGATTTCACCTTTTTCTTTTCTTTTCTTCTAATGTACCAATTTTTCTAGTTCTGGCTGGACATTTAAAAACAACCGTAATCCTGTGTTTATTATAGGTCTTTAAACACCAAGATTATATCTTGCATCTTCTGTTGGACATATCCCTGGCCATATCATGATGCCAGCTGTGAAGCAGTACTGGAATATTAGCACGTTGCAAACACCGAAAAACACCACTTCATCTGCAGTCCCATGAAACCAGCTTCTTTTTCTGTTTTCAGCACCAACTTGGAACACACGCTTCTCCTGTGTGCTGGGTTTACATCAACAAAACTGTTTGCCCCCATTTCTCAGCTTGTATTTATGTCATCCTGCCAGTCCAAGAACAAGACCCTAGAATGAAGAAAAGCACAAAAATATAGATGTGCATGGCTATCTTGGTGATATTATTTGTTTGGTGGTGCGAGATACTTTTTCATTTCTTGATTTCTCCCAGTATTGGAAGCCCTGGGTGAGAGAAACTTCAGGTAAATAATATGGAATCTCCAAATGTAAAGTAGAAGAAATATGGATTGGTTTCTTAGCTGAATTTTGTATCTGCTGACACAGTTTAATCTCATATCATAATCCAGAATCCACTGCAACAGCTATTAAGTTTATTTTCATGACCATTGCAAAACAGAGGTCAAGTGTAAAAAGCAGAAACAAAGCAATTCAATGAAAAGTATTAAGAAACTTTATTTATTTATGATACATCCAAGACCCAGAAGCAGAAAAGGGGAAAAAAAGTGTTGCTTGCAATGCTTATATTCATTAGGAAACATGCCAAAATTGAGCTGAGGCTCTCCAGCATTCTGTTTCATTTACAAATTACTTTAAGTTTTCTATGCCTGAAGCCTGTCAGGTCCCTCTCAGATCTATCTTGTCTCTTCACCCTTCTTCCCTTGTTGAAGGCAGATTTTAGGATTTTGTGTTTTCTATTCAAGATGATATGCTTTGAACCAGATTTCACCTGCAACCTTCAAGGAACTGAAAAAAACAGAAAATAAGATTCTCTTCATTGCCATGAGAGTTAAGTCCTACTTAGAAAAAGCATCCCTCAGATTCAAGCAGAGAAGTGAATTCAAGTGCAGTAAATTGAGGACAGAGAGAGTGGCCCAAAAATCTCTCGGTGAGTGATACTTCTTTTAGGTATTTGACATGTCTTGACAGTTATCTCTAGCTTGCATTGATGCTTTATATGGGTTATCATAAAGTAGCACTTTATCCAAGCATCCAAATTTCATAATCATGGTGGAGAGGGCAGAGTCTGCCTATCTTTAGGAGGCCACCTGGGTGTGTAATTTTCATGCAAGCAACATGGAAATAGTTTGCCATTGCTTGTTTCTAGGTTACTTTTGCAGCTTAACAGACTAGTTTGCATCCTTTTCCTGATAGCTTCTATCAAAATATTACCAACTTAGATGCTGCTTAGCTTTTTTCAAGATCACCCAAGTACAGCTGGGTGCTGCCACCTATGGAAGGCTCTTTGATGTTAACTAATAACTAATTATTTAATACTAACTTTATGAAAAATGCATGTGATAGAACATATGCTTAATAACTAGCATCTCTCTCTTTCTGATATTAGGCTTATTTTTATTCTTTTAATAGATCCAGAATCTTTGTTCTCATTAACAGCTTCATACTTTGCACACCGGATCGCTTTTGAAGCCTCTACCCAATGGACAATGTTCAGTTGACATATTCACATGTATATAAGTATGTCTATATCATTGCATGTTCACCTTTCCCATGTCCTTAAGAGCAAAACCATGCAGATCCTTCATTTGATTTGCTGTTTGGTTAACCTTTATAAATTGAATGTTTCCTAGATCCCCAATTCCTCTTCTGACCTGATAGTCTTTGCAGTCTGATACTTACTGCACAATGTCAGCCAAGCCAGTGAACAGGGCTTTTGATTGATATTCAATACCGTGCTTGGCACACATGGATTTCACCAAAGGAGCCACCTTCCAAAAGTTGTGCCGAGGCATCGTAGGGAAGAGACTATAAGCAGAAAGGAAGGCAAAGAACTTGTGATTTTTTACTATCTTTTTGTCTTATTCGAACTATGAAGCAGTTTCTCACTGATAGCTTAAAATCTTTCTTATTGCCCTAAATCAGTACTCACTGGTGCTCAATTTGAAAATTCAGGTGCCCCGTTACCCAGTCATTGAAAAAAGATTGATTCACATTGCATGTTGCCTGGAGCTGGGAGAAGAAAGAAAAACAAGTTTTAGGCCAAACATACTGTGAACGAAGGAAGAACAAGCAAATGTCCATGATTTATATTCATGTTGGTTTATATATATGTATGTATCGGTGTATAACTAATATTTCTAGACAAATATATTGAATTTTGGAAATCTTAAATTATATTACCCTAATAGTAGAGTTTAAATACTCATTTCTTTTATGTGCACTGAGAGCATATGCACCAAGACAAATTTCTTTTGTCTTCGTCAATAAAAAATGTATGTTACAATCACACTTCGTCAATAAAAAATTCTATTCTATTCTATTCTATTCATTTGGTTTCGAATCAGTGTACAGTTTTGAAAACACCAAGAATTAAAATGTACTTCTAGTAATATATTTATTTTTTATTTTGTGAAACATTTCTTTTCAGCAGTTACTTTCAAATCTTCCCCTTACTTATTCCAGACTGAACCAAGTTGTCTGATACGATTTGAAGTCACAGGCCTCCTTTTCTTAAAAGAATGTCCTGATCTGAATGAAAACCTGATGCTGGGAATGGAAAAGAGAGAATTGATTCCTGCACTGGCCAGTTTCCCTTTAAGTTAGTGCTGTTATCTTAAATTGAGGCCAAAGGATATTTGTTCTACTCATCTCATTTCCATTTTTATAAAGTCTAAACAAAAGCGAGGGCAATCATGAACATGGTATTTCTAAACACACTTTAAACTTTTCTATGATAGGAAAAGCACTGTAAAAAAAAATAATAATTGGTAAAAAATAACTTCCAAAAAGGAATTCAGTTTTCACATATGCAAATTATAGTTGATCCTGTGGTAATTGGATTATTGTGGATCTGTGAATTATTGTCATATAATAAAATTACACAGACAAGTTAAAGTTTAATCATGTACAGCCAACAATTTTATCTTTGAGATCTCTGTTACAGAGGTGGGTTTCAGCAGGTTCTGACCAGTTCTGGAGAACCGGTAACGGAAATTTTGAGTAGTTCAGAGAACTGGTAAATACCACCTCTGACTGGCCCCGCCCCCATCTATTCTCTGCTTCCCAAGTCCCAGCTGATCGGGAGGAAATGAGGATTTTGCAGTAACCTTCCCCTGCCACGCACACTAAGCCATGCTATACCCACCAAGCCACACCCACAGAACCAGTAGTAAAAAACCTTAAATCCCACCACTGCTCTGTTACCTGTGTAGAAAACCAATCCATGTTTTTATCATGATCAATGTGCATAGGAAGATGACTCATCTGTGATATCCATGTAAATAGGATACTCTCAAGAACACTGAGAGACAAAAATGAGGCAAAGTCAAGCAAATGAGGCAAGGTGAAACTATACACAATTAAGCTGTTAAGTAGAATAGTGGGACAAATTTATTGGTTTGTTTGTTAGGCTTAGAATGCAAGTCATTTACTAGACCTAATGATGCCTTTCTATGGAAACCAATTCATTTCTAACACTCCCCCAGTGACAATGAGGCAGATCCAAACCAAAGATCAGGACCCTCAATCTTTCTGAGTTAATGGACAAATTTGGAAGGTTGACCAGATACCATGAAAACTGATCCCTACAGAGTGGCTTGGCTATATCCCAGATAGCTATATAATGACATATGGTGACATATGATCCTCTTCGAGGAAGGCAAATTGGTGAGGTTGTTATTACTACTCCCTCCAGCCCTTCACGATACTCTTTATCATTTTTAAATGACTGTATAAACTCAACTTAAAGAAATAAAAGAGAATAGAAAGAATAAAAAGTGCAAGAAAAGTAAGAATATAATAAAGAGAAAAGAAATACATAAAGAGGTTATTTCCAACCTTCATCACAAAGTATAAACAAATTTAATAACTCTTCAACTTTTGTAAATTCACAAACATTTATCTCTTCATTCCATATCTTATCGATAAACAAATTGATAAAACATTATCCTTTTCAGTCCAGTGTCAGGAGAAAGTCCAAAAAGGATAGCTTATCTTATAATTGATCTTATTTTAACATTGATCAAATAAACCAACTTTATATTCCTTCCTTTTACTTAATCTTTAGCTCAGAATTCCCCAACCTTTCTGGCTTTGTGGACCAGGGAGGGGGTGAGGGGAGAGGGGATGGTTCTGCGTGAGTGGCCAGCAAGCTCATGCACACACTCATCCACTGCTCACACAAGTGGGGATGCATGCACACATGAACACTTGCCTACCACTTCCACAGCCCAGTTCTGAACAGCTCAAGGCCCAGATGGGGAATCCTGCTTTAGCTCATTCAAATATTGCAATATTTTATTTCTCTTCATTTCTTTTTGTCCTATCACACAAAATTATTCAAGGTTTTAACAAGGCTCATCTTAAATTCCAGCTGGAAAAGTGTATCCAGTTCATTGTCTTGGTTTGTCATTTGTATTTCATTTTTAAAATTTAAAACCTCAGCCAGTTTCTTTTGAAGATCCAGTGCAACTTCCTTTTCTAAATTATTCTCTTAGCCTATCAGTTATAAATCCAGTTTCAATATTGTCGCCAACTTGTCAAAATTTGTTCTGAAAATGGCATTTCTTCGATAACATCCTTTGAATATAGTCTTTTCATTAAAGCATAATCATTACTTATTATAGCTACTAGTTTCTAATTCAGTTCTACAAAACTCTCCTTCAGTGGTTTTATTTTCATAACATTTTTTACTATCTTGCATATACAGATCTGTATATCTCTCCTCTACTTAAAATCTTTCTTCCCCTCTTCTGTCGAGTTCTTGAAATCATGAAATTATTTATCTATATTATGCTCTGTAAAACCAAAACAGGGTCTATTTCCCATAAAGAAGCTGTGTCATGCCTGGAAGCCATATTACCTGTGTGCCTTGAGGATCCAGGCCTGCCACAATCATACTGTGGGGAGTTGGGAGGGGGGGTTGCATGAGTGAAGTAGAGATAGCCATAACAAACTTCTCTAAGAGAAGTTCAAGGCCATGGTGTCTGGCAGCTGTGCAAGGGAGAAATTGGAGGATGTCTTCTGTTCAGGAAAGAACTGATTGGAGCTGTATGGACATGTGGGAGATGCGGGCAAGGCCTTGAATTCTCTTGTGGGTGAGGAAAACCCGGAAGCTTTCAGATTCAGGTTTTCCCAGATGTTTAGTTTAGTTTAGTTTATTAAACTTCTATACCGCCCTTCTCCTGAAGGACTCAGGGTGGTGTACAGCCATCTTAAAACACACATGAACTCACAAAATTTAAAAACAAATATATAAAATTTGGCCCACAAAGTTAAAAATGACAAACAACCCAATTTAAAATTCATATTCTAAGCCAGCCCAGCCTGTTGGAACAAAAGGGTCTTAAGGGCATGGCAAAAGGTACGAAGGTCAGGGATCATACGAACCTCTAGGGGCAATTCATTCCAGAGGGCAAGTGCCCCCACAGAGAAGGCTCTCCCCCTGGGTGTCGCCAGTTGGCATTGTTTGGCCGACGGCACCCTGAGGAGTCCCTCTCTGTGGGAGCGTATTGGCCGGTGGGAGGCTACCGGTGGCAGAAGGCGATCTCATACATACCCAGGTCCTATGCCATGGGGCGCTTTAAAGGTGGTAACCAACACCTTGAATCGCACCCGGAAGACCACCGGGAGCCAGTGCAGCTCACGCAGGAAAGGTGTTACATGGGTGCGCCTGTCGCACCCATAATTACCTGCGCGGCCACATTCTGGACCAGTTGGAGCCTCTGGGTGCTCTTCAAGGGGAGCCCCATGTAGAGAGCATTACAGATGTGCCAATATGACATTTCTAATAAAAGTTAGCATTGAGGAACTTCAAGCCTCGGAGTTTGATTTCGTTGGGGGTGTTACCTGGAACCCTGACAAGCTATTTGTACTTACTTTATAATTAATTCCAAAATATTAGTGCAAAAGTTATAATATTCCAATTTTATCTGGACCTTTAGTCCATCTGTAACTTTCTAAGATCAAAATCATTTTTAACTTTTGGTTGATTATTTTAGATTCTTTAAATTCTTAAGCTTATAATTAAAACTTTCTTCTGTTCAGTATGAAAGGCAAATTTATTTAACATTGTCAAACTTGTCATTCTAATAGCTTAGAATTAGTTAATCAGCAATTTCTGAAAGCAATTAGAAAGTACTGTTTGCAAACTTAGTATCCTTTGAAAATCTCTGCTGCTATTGGGAGAAAGTTGGCTAGTCCCTAGTGTCTCTCTGTGCTCAAATCCTTGGAAAATGACTGCCCTTTGAAGCAGGCAATTCAATATGGCCCTTAGAACTGAGGACTGCTTCATTTCCTGGAGTTACACCCAAGTGGCACTTCATCTAATGTTCAGTCAAAATAAAGAACCTCTTTGATGCTTTGTATATATGTGATGGTTGATTCACATATGCAGATTGTAAAATGATGTATGCTGCAGTCAGTAAGTGATGAATGCAGTTGCACCAGTCCTCAACAGAAAGAAAATGAGTTTGGGTCAGGGAGGGGTTCTATTTACCTTTACTAACGGTTCGCATTGTGCCCACGCACGCACGCACACTCGCTTCGCTCACGCTTACGTGCACTCTTCTGTACATGTGCAGAAGCTTCTGTGCATGCACAGATCACTTCTGATGATGTCTGGGTCAGTGGGTGGAGCCTTCTGCCGGTTTTACTACCAGTTCTATAGAACTGGTCCGAACCGGGGGCAACCCACCACTGGTTTGGATGTCCTAAAAATGAGGGAATAAGTTCAGAACAGCCTTCCACAGCCTGGGCACTCCCAGAATTCCCCAGCCAACAAAGCCATTACTGCCAATGGTAGAGTTGAAGCCCATACATATGGAAGTCGACAAGTTTGGGAAAGGATAATCTAGAGAACAGTCAAAGTCTGTGAAAGAATAGTGAAACACAAAGAAAATAGTACATAAGATGAACAGTACTTCAAAAGAAAGTAGTATCCCAAAACACCCTTGAATCCCAATATGGGGTTGAAGAAAATAAAGAATCGGATAAAATATGCCAGAGTCCATGCCATTTCCTGTAGAAGAGAAGAAAAGGAACGGACATTAGAATAGCATCTTTCCTTGCTCCAAGTAGACACCCTATATGGAATCTTACTGAGATCCAGATGTATATTTTCTGGAAACTCTGCTCTGTTTACTGCCCACTTTTACAGAACCATTTTCTACCCTGGCTGCTTAAACAGATTTAACTGAATGAAAAGAGCTATAGAAAAATTCACTAGACAAGACTGAGTATGCTTGTTTTTTAAAAAAAACTACAATATTTTGAGCTCACATCATTCCAGAAAGTGATGGAGAAGGAGAGAAGTTTCTTTGCATGTTGTTATAAGGGTTTTTTTAATTAATCAGGGAAGACAAGCTTTTTATATAGTGATTATTAATACAAGAGACCAGGTGTGGTTGTAAGCACCAGTGTTGCTGTGTATGTAACATAAAATAAAAACATTATTTTCAGCAACTGACATGTTTATGTGATATCAGGTGAGAAAGCTTGACAATAGTGCACGACAAATTCCCACTTTAAATAAGGCTGGGGAAGTCTCTTCTGCCATCTTCTTTACTAGAAAAAAATAAGTCCAACCCCATTTCCAATCCCTCTAGATCTTTTTTTACAAAGAAAGATGAACCATAACTTTATAGTTTTATTCAAGCCACCATAAATCATTTATGAATCAAAGCCCTCAATTCACTACTTAAGAAAACTTGATTGTAATTCTTGTACATTCTTAGTTCAACCGATGTCATTGTCCAATTGCCTCTAAAGTTTCCCCATCATGCCTTCTACATGTTTGATTTCCCAGATAAAAAACGAATGCCTTCTTCATAAAAGGCCTTTTGATAGCCAGCAATAGTCATCTGGAAGCACTTTGGAATTGGGTGGCTTTGACTTTCCCATTAACAATATCCCCATGCCAATTTTTATTCGCACCTAAAAATGGTCTGGTCTTTTCATATCCTCTTAAGGAAATAAAATTCTAAACCTAGAAACATACCATTGGGGGGGATCTCAGTATTTTAATATTTGGTATGGATTATTTGTGTACTCACCCTCCAGAGTTTGCGTTGGAATATAAAGTACAATGAGTAAAGTTGAAAAGTTGGCACTACTATCAGTGGCAATGCTGCAGAAGGAAACAAGATGCATATACCCATTAACTGTCCTTTCTAAACATAAAGGAAGCATCAACCACACTCCTCAAATGTTTTGTATTTAACATTTTATTTAACAATTATAATTGTACTTGAGAATCTCGTCAGCAAAATAAATCAGCCCCAAAACATGTACATTGCAGACACTGCCTGAATTGTGCCACTCAAACTATTTGTGTTGGCTCCATTAGAACCAACTGACTAAAATACACTTGAATGAGCTAAAGGAAGCTCTGTTATTCCTTGGGATAAGTGGACAATACTATCTTAATCTATTCAGGTTTATTTAGAAGAAAGTCCTGGTAAATCCAGTGAGAGCAGCTTTCAAGTGTTTATGTATTCATTTACAAGAGACATCTTGTAAAACTGTCCATCTTGTAAAATACAACTCTGGGTGACTTACAACAATATAAAACCGAAAACTAGAGACAGGGCAAGCTACTAGTAAATATAAAGAGAACAAACCCCACTACCTTCTAGGATCGATGATGTTACCTAATTGGGTAATGAAATGTCTGCAAGTAAACTACTGACCTCGGGGAGCACCAAGGACCCCACAGTTCTACCCTGAGCTATAAATATTCTCTTCTATTGGAATCACCCAAATAAAAGGCATTTTTCCTTCAAAAGGGGGGAGGGGTTAATAGTCCAGAGGAAAAGAAGCATAGAGGCACAACAAGGAAAGTTGCAAGTAGTACTCTACTTGCTGGCCAATAGCAGAGAAGAAAAGGAGAAGAAATTCCAGAGAGAGGAATTAAGGGAGAACAGTGTTTGTAAGAAGAAAATATTATTATATAATAGTACCACAGAATACTCTATTGTAATAGTCTATAATAATTGTAATCATTATAATAATTGTAATTAATATAGCAATATAGAAATAGCAATAGAATACAATGTAAAGTAGAGGCAATAGAAAACACATATAAACTTGTAAGTTTCACATTTTGCTTTTATATCTTGGGTTTCTTCCAAAATAAAATAACTACCTAACCCTTATAGGAATATACTTAAAACAAACAAAACAAAAACACTTATTCAGCATTCAACGCTTTTGTGGTTTTGAGTCTCAGACTCAACACTCAATCTAATTGGCGACAGTTAAAAAAAATCTTATGACAGGGATCCCCTCTGAACTGCTGTAAGCAGTTAGTGATGGTGGGCATTAGCTTGGCTGGCTTCAAGAAAGGATAGGCCAAGTCATGGAATTCATGAGATTCAATGGCTATTAGCCTCTGAAGGCCATCTGAAGGAAAACCAGTGGATTTCCTTGGTTGGTTATTGTGAGAATGGACTGCTGAGTTTGATGGGCCAGGGGTTCAATCCAGCAGGCCCCATTTATGCTCTTATGAATAAAATAGTTTCCAAAAAAAAAGTATCTGCTGGTGAAGAGAATGGAATATCCTTTCCATTATTGTCCTGTTTTCCTTCCATGGCAATTTTCTTCCACTCTAATTTGATTTATGGGTGGTCTTCAGTCGTGCCCATAGAGCAGTGATGGCGAACCTTTTCGGCGCATTTGTCAGGGCTACAACCCGGAAGAGGAGCTGCCCAGGGCGCATGTGCACACCCGAAAATGAACTTCCGGTTTCAGCTACTGAACTTCCGGTTTCAGCCAGCTACTCTTCTGGGTTTCTGATGTGCATGCACACACGACGATCAGCTGGGCAGCGCACATGCTCATACAGGAAAACGGAAGACCAGCTCTTCTAGTTACCAGCACTGCCACATGCAAAAAGGCCATCTGATCATCGAGTGTGTATGTACACCAGAAACCTAGAAGAGGAACGGGCGACGCCGTGCATGCCAGGCGACATGGCTCTGCCTGCCACTTCGGGCACGCATGCCATAGGTTTGCCATCACGGCTATAGAACATCAAATAATTGAGTAGTTGCATGAGAAAGTGCAGTACCCTCTCCTGTTTGCCATTTCTCTCTTTGCACTGTTTAGGCATAGTCTGTTTTTGAAGATGTGGGCTTAGAATCAGGATGCCTCCCTCCACCTTAAATATGTATGTTAAACTCATGGGAAACTGTGTGTTCTGAGAAAGGAAAGAATTCCTCCTCATTCTCTGCAATGTTCTGCAATTGCTGCCTCTGCTCTTTGTCTTCTCTCCTCCTCTTTATCTTATCATTAATAAAAAAGAGTTGTTATTAATCTGCAATGTGTTGGGGATTATATAGAATGCATATGTCATCTGTCCATGAGCTCATGGTGGAAAAGATAAGAGTCCGAAGATGATCCAGAGCTTTTTTGTGAAAGTTGCCTTTTTTTTAACACAAGAAAAAGTTCATTCGCATCTTAACAGGAGGCAGGGGGGAATAGATACTCACTGAAGAAAAAATACTTGTGCTGATAGTTATAAGGCATGTATTTCTTTTTCTGCAAACCCAACTGTAAAAGAAAGTAAAAAACAAATAACTTTCATTAGGTAATTATAATTTAAGGCTCCATTTCTTTAACATCCTTTTCAGCTGTTCTGTGAAATAAATACTCAGGCAGGAAAAAAGGAAAAAAAGTGAGATGCACAAAGCTGTCACAATGCGGGGTGCCGCAAGGGTCGGTCCTCTCGCCCCTCCTGTTCAACATTTATGTGAAGCCGCTGGGCGAGATCATCCGTGGTTTTGGGGTGAAGTACCACCAGTACACTGACGACACCCAGCTGTACATTTCCATCCCAGACCACCCCAACGATTCCCTTGAAGTGATGTCCCGGTGCCTGGAGGCCGTGTGGATCTGGATGGTGAGGAATACGCTCAGGCTCAACCCATCCAAGACTGAGTGGCTGTGGTTTCCGATGTCCCAATATAGTCAGTTGGTGCCATCACTGACTATTGGGGGTGAATCATTGGCCCCCATGGAGAGGGCGCACAACTTGGGCGTCCTCCTGGATTCACGGCTTTTCTTTAGAAGAGCATTTGATGGCCGTGACCGGGAGGATTTTTCATCAGGTTCGCCTGATCTGCCAGTTGTGTCCCTTTCTGGATCGGGACTCCTTACACATGGTCACTCATGCCCTCGTCACCTCCCGCCTGGACTATTGCAATGCTCTCTACATGGGGCTTCCCTTGAGGAGCACCCGGAGGCTCCAACTGGCGCAGAGTGCGGCCACGCAGATGGTAATGTGAGCGACATGGCGTTCCCACGTAACACCCCTCCTGCGCGAGCTGCACTGGCTCCCGTTGGTCTTCTGGGTGCGCTTCAAGGTTTTGGTTACCACCTTTAAAGCTCTCCATGGCTCAGGACCTGGGTACTTGCGGGACCACCTACTACCACCAATAGCCTCCCACTGGCCGGTACGCTCCCATAGAGAGGGGCTCCTCCGGGTGCCGTTGGCCAAACAATGCCGGCTGGCGGCCCCCAGAGGGAGAGCCTTCTCTGTGGGGGCACCTACTATCTGGAACGACCTCCCCCCGGAGATACGGAGGATCCCGGATCTGCGCACCTTCCGCCACGTTCTAAAGACCTTATTATTTCACCAGGCGGGCCTGGCCAATTTTCTCCCTCTTTTATAAAAGATTTTTAATTTTTTAATATCTTTTAGTATTTTATATATTCAAATTTTAAAATTGGTTTTAAATAGTTTGGGGTTTTAATTTGTCTGGGCCAAAACTATTTAATTTGATTTTAATTCTACTTTTAAATTTTGTATGTATGTGTTTTATTGTTTGGCTGTGCACTGCCCTGAGTCCTTCGGGAGTAGGGCAGTATAGAAATCAAATGAAATAAATAAATAAATAAATAAATAAATAAATAAATAAATAAATAAATAAATAATAGATTGTAATTGTGGTAGATAGAATAGACTGCAGTCCTTATTTTCAGATGCAGAAACACATGGCAGAGTGAGATAGCGTTTGAACTAAGCCCTGCAATATAAATACGGAAACAGCATTCTTAAACTTAGGTTTTTTTAGCCAGGAAAGGAAGCTGTCCCTTTTGGTAGCAGAAACACTAGATAAACTTTTACTAACCTTTCCATTAGTAGAAGGCCCCAAAGAAAACCGTTACTGATGGACCTGGATCTGATGGGTTCAAAGTGCTCCATTGTCCCAATATCAGCTCTTCAGCCACACTCTCCTATAGCTGCCACAATTAATGTCCTGACTGGTTTCAGTAGGGGTGAATTAACAACAAAATGGGAATCCAGAATCTCAGCTAAATAGGCAGCTTCTTCATTTTGAGATTTATACTGACTGCCACATCCTCAGAACCTCACAACCATCAGAGATAAAACATTTTCTTCCAGTATTTATGCTTGTGAGGCATAATTCTATATTTTCTTTGTTTTAAGAAAGAGCCAAGGCCGAATATGCTTATCAAATCTGAAACAATCTACTGAGATCATTCACACAATAGTCAGCCCAATTCATAACATTAACCAGAGAAAGAGCAAACGGGAACAAACAAATAGATTCTTAAGCTCCATATCACCTTCCGTCTTCTATCCTACCCGAGCTGCCAGGATTTTTGGACAGGGAGAGAATCTGTTACTTTGCTTCCCTAACACACCTTCTTAGGATTGAACTCATGGCCATAAAAACTTGCTGCTTTCCTCAGAATCCTTTTGTACAGGATTGTTAAATCAATCCAGTGAGATAATTCACCCAGTAATCCAATCCATAATATTTATCTATAGTTATGAGCTACAACAGGAGTTGTCAGTTAAGGCATCAGGCTAGAAACTGAAGTCTCTCCTTGGACAAAGCCACCCTGACCTCAGCCTTAGAAAGGGAAATATACTTTTGTTGTGGCCACCTTGGGTGAACATTTTGTCCAGCCCTACTAATGTACTATCCCTGTGAGATTTGTTTTATCAAACGCTGCTAATAAATACAAATAATAAATCCAGAATAATTATATTGTGTTCAGCTCTAACCTTTGACAATGGCTTAACAGTTTCTGTTCTGAAAGCTGATCTGAAAGAAAGTCAGGGTTCAATAAAATCTGTTGTTATCTAAGCAGTTGCTTCTTACCTCCACAGAAAGAATTTCCCCTAATGACAAAATAACAGGATGTAATGAAACGTCTGGGTCCTTCTGGAAACAGTTGGGTTTAGCATGATGCTGGGAATGGTGCAAAGACCACCAATTAGCTGAAAGTCCCTGTAGAGGAAGAGTGAAAGAAAACATTCAGTCTCTTTTTAAAAATTACTTGACTATTTACTACCACAGTATTCAAAGATTTTAATAGTGTGTTAAGAAATAGATTATAGCAAAGTGATACCATTTGTTATTAAGAACGATCAAGCAGGGTGAAAAAAAAACTAGACATGCAACAGATAATATAGGATTCATTGTAGATATAATAGACTTAAAATAAAGGTCAGCTTGTAATCTCATTATTAGATGCTGAAAAACCTTTGATAAAATACACAAACAATACCTGTTTATTATATTAAATAGATCTGAAAATCCCTTGGAATTCATTAAATGGATTAAGAATATTATATCTACTTCTAAAGTAAATTTTAATGATGTTTTCTCCCACTTTTCCACTATTTAGAGAAACTAGACACTGATGTCCAGTTTCACCTTTGCTTTTTAATATCT
This sequence comes from Pantherophis guttatus, assembly GCF_059756535.1. NCBI lineage: Eukaryota > Metazoa > Chordata > Lepidosauria > Squamata > Colubridae > Pantherophis > Pantherophis guttatus. The sequence goes on along the minus strand of NC_142063.1, from coordinate 111,443,350 downwards.
ACATTTATTAATACTTCAATCAATATTTAAAAATCAATGTAATTATTGATATTTAATAACTTTTGGTTTGTGCTATTAGACAACATAGAAATAGCTATGGCAGTGATGGCTAACCTTTTTGCCATCACGTGCCAAAAGCGTGGGAAGCATGGGGGGGTCACGTGTGTGCGTGCCCATACCCACAATTCAATGCACCCCACCCCACCCTGCGCATGCATGCATGCATGACCCCCCTGTGCTCCCCCTGTTTTTGGCGCATGATGGCCTGGTCGGCCCGGTAGGCCCTTTTTTCGCCCTCACCAGGCTCCAGAAGCTTTCTAGGAGTGAAAACGGCCTTCCCCACCCCCCTGGAGGCTCTCTGGAGGCCAGAAACGGCTCGTTTGCCAACTTCCGGTTTGCCCAGAAGGCCCAAAAATCAGTTGGCCTGCGCGCTCATGTGTGCTGCAGCTGAGCTAGGGCAATGCTCGCGTGCTCACCGATATGGCTCCACATGCCACCTGTGGCACGCGTGCCATAGGTTCGTCATCACAGATCTATGGAGAACTACATACAGTAACTCAGTTGAATACAAATGCCCACATTTTTTTGTTTATTTCTAAACCTCATTTTGTTATTTTAGTATTGATGCAAAATAACAGAATAGTCTATTGTCCAAATCAGAACTGATGGTAAATAGATAAAAATTGGGTCACCCATTCACTAAATATCAATTCCATATTTGCACCAAATCCATTAAATATATATAGTAAAGGATACAACATGTAATATAAATAAAATTGTGGGAGGGATGTTTTTTCAGATATCAATAGATGGCAATCATTAAACCTTACTCTTTGGAGAAAAGGTGAATGATCTCAAAATGTATGTTATTGCCAGATAAATGTATATTCTGAGAGGAATTCCAGTTTAAAAAAATGGAAAATATTTTCAGAAAATAAATTCCTTCTTTACAACATTTTGATTGAGTTCTTTGATTCTGAGAATATCTTTACAGGAAACCCAATTTCTAATTAATGAGGATTCAGTTTTTAGAACTATCATGCTTACCTATTGTCAAGTATTAAATAGTGAAAGCTAATAATTGGGGTCAATTTTCCAATTTGGGCAACCTTGGAATATACATATACAGCACCTTTGATTGGATGGACAGTATTAGGATATACTGTAAATATACAAAACTCTGGTACCTCTGAAAACAATTACATTATTTAGAAACTTATGGAATGGAATGTCTACTTTTAAAACACTATTTTTTCCATGCCATATTGACCTTATGGTCTATGCTAAATTGGCACTGGATAAGAGTTAATGGAATTCAAGGATGGCTGGACTTGGACTGCTTGTGGGAACATAACGACTCCAGGATGATTCCTCTCTTGACTCTGTTCCCCCAACTCTGACTCTCCTTCTCATACAGAAACATTCTTTAGTCTTTTTTTTTTAAGTAGTCACAATAGCATATAACCTGCTTTTTCTAATTAAATTTGACTAGAGTGTTTTCTGTTTTACTTCAGTATGACTGATCTCTAGATTCTTTGTTGGACAATCGAGACTGTGCTGCTCTTTTTTTTCATTCTTATTATTTCTGCCTTAAAACAGTAGAAGAGGAATGTGTCAAAATTTATATCAGAATTCTGTACAACTCTTTCAGCCTATTCATTCAAACTTTGCAGAGTTGATACCCTCAAAGGTATCTGCTATGTTATTCTCATTTTATTCTATACCCCCAAATGAAACAGTTATAGGCACTTTGATGTTTTCCCATTCAAGTCATAACTTTCTTGAATTTATTTAACATGATCTTGATCTATAAGAATCGGATCTCGCCACCTTCAGATCTGAAATTGGGATTGGCTTTTGGTTAATTTGCACATTCATCTTGTTTATTACAAGTGAAATTCCATTCTTGGTCTGCAGTTAGTAATGAGATAGACAAACAAATAGTTTGATTTAACATAAGAGAACTCTCTGTGTTCTTTGAGTGGGAATGGGAAAACGAGAATCCCACTTGACACCTATGTTATAAATAACACAACACATTTGATATTTACTGATGAAATGTTTTCATGTATATTTGCAACATTCCATATTCCTTCCCTTCAATTCTGTGGAACATTTTAAGAATAATACAACTTACTTACCTTTAAATGGCACATCACAAATTCATGAAAAAGGTGGTTCCATTTTGGATTACTGAAGACTGAAAGATGTCCCAAATCATGTTGGAGCCAGCCTGCTTGAGACTAAAAGAAAAGGATGGTTCACAACAGGACCACCTTTTGTGTCACTCCTGCAAATTATATCCAATAGTATTTGTAATAGCTATGCAAGAACTGCTAGGATAGATAGAATAAAGGCTCATTCATTCTAAGATTTTTTTTTCAATCAAAGGTTCAGCCACCCAGAGAAACATTCCAAACTGGATAGGCACAAGAAAGCAATTCTACAATATAACCACAGATATCTTCCACGACCGTATCTGATATTGTGTGATAGACAGTGAGAAGACATGGTTGCTTTTTAATGCTCTATTTTTGTTCCATTGCTTCAGAATGGAAGGTTTGAGATATAGGATGACATGGCATCAGAGAACATAGAATAACAGAGTTGGAAGGGATCTTGCAGGTCTTCTAAGATAAATGGCTGCCCAGTCTCTTCCTAAAAGCCTCCAATATCCTTCTTTTCTGCAGAATCATTTGTTGGGCAAAACAGAAGTGGCTTTTTATGTAACTGAATTGCTTAGCCTTCTTCAACCCTTATTCCTTCAAACAATTGAATGCCATCTTCTGAAGGCCAGTGACAATTGAATCTGTGTTATTTTCCTTATAAAGAAATTATTTTAATTTGGCTGAAAGACATTCTGCTGTAGGAAGCCAATCTAATGAAAAATGCAATTTTGCCTCAAAATAAAGGCAAGAAAATTACCTGAGAAATGGTCAGCAACACTGTGGCAATAAGAAATGACGTTGTAGATATCCCAAAATACCACAACACAAACCAGCCAGCAGCATCCAGCAGTAAAATATGGAGCAAGGTCAGGAAAAAGAAGAATTGGTTTGGCTTGAAGAGTCCCATCATTTTAACAGTGGACAGCAGTTCCCGAAAATCTTCTACTAATAATTTCTATGGGGAAAAATTCAGAAAATTTGCAGACGTTTTGATTTTATGGATACAGCATAGCTAGACAGTTAACATCAAGAAGTCTTGGTGGAATTGCCCTCCAAACTATCCTTTTCTTTCCAAACTTTTTATAGGGGAATGAAGAGGAAAGCATGTGACCCCAAAATTTGAAAAAAAATCTTTTAAAAATAGTAAATGTGGAAGAAAACAAATGAAAAGTTGTTGCTTAAATAAACTATTTTTCTTCTTAGTGACTGCTAGACAGCTCATGTTTGGGACACTAGAAATCAATGTCGATCTGGATTTAATAATCTTGGCAAAAAACACTAATGGGGAAACTGACTGACACACACAGAGAGAGAAAGAGAGACAGAGACAGAGACAGAAATAACTGGTATGGCTGAAGATGATTTTATGGTATAGCTTGGTATAGTTTGGTATAGCTTTATTGAGTGTCCACAAGGTGGCACCACTCTATATACTCCTCCAATGCACATATTAATCTATGGCTGGAGAGTTATTAGTAACAAAACCACTGAGTGTTGTGTTATTCAGTACTATTTTTATTTATATATTTATTGTAATATATTTGCACATTAAAATCATTTATAGAACACATTTACACTATATTCCAACTTCATTAATATTTACTTAAATGTAGTATTTTATTACTGTTATAAAATATGTAATTAATATTATGAATTAATGTTAATTATTATTCTGATTAAATATTTATGGAACTGCTATTGGTATCTATTTACCTACTTTAATCACTTTATACAGCTGCCCATTCAATGACTTCCATCAGGTAACATCAGTAGATACCCATTGGCCAGAAGTCTCACCACAGGTCATTCCCAAGCATGATCAATTCTGTTTCAGTGCCGTGCCCAGGTCTGAAACCTGACTGAAAAGGATCCAGATAAACCATTTTCTCCAGACTCTCTGAGGCTGCATTGCAACCACCTGCTTAATAATCTTGAGAAGACAGGCTGGGATTGATTAAGTGGAGGCTGAGGAAGGCAGCCAGAAAGAACTGAGCTTACTTGCCCAATCTAAATGCCAAGAGATTGGAGTGAAATACAAGGACAATGCAGAAAGACTCAGGGGCACCTTATAAAATCTCTTTTGTTGGCCTAAATAGCAGATCAGTTTTAATGACAAAGGTGATCACTGAGTCAAGCCCTATAATATTTAAGACCTTGAAGGTTAACTTACATTTTTACTGGGTTCAAAGCTGGGCTGATCAGGTGCCAATTCCCCAATCAAAAGCGATGTCATGTGCTTCCTTACTAGAGTCTTGTCAAGGTGAAAGGCTGTGAATGGATCCTAATGCCAAAACATAAAGAAAAATGACAATGAAATATTATAAGAATCACCTTAAAGGCAACCTGGAAGAAACATGTTTAGGCTTATAGATAATATTTGATTCTTATCTTTCTTCCCTCCAATTCAAAGCATGACAGACATAATTCCCAGGAGGTGTTTGACCGAAGATATTGAGACACTTGCACTATTATTTCAGAAATTGGCTCTGAAGGGTTATGATTAATTCTAAACTATAATTATTCAGAAAAAAAATTTTTTTTTATTTGATTTATATGCCGCCCTTCTCAGAAGACTCAGGGCGGCTTAGAATGTGCTCAGCAATAGCCTTCATCCTTTTGTATATTTATACAAAGTCAGCTTATTGCCCCCACAAACTGGGTCCTCATTTCACCTACCTTAGAAAGGATGGAAGGCTGAGTCAACCTTGAGCCTTGGCGAAATTCGAACCCTGCAATAATTGCAGGCAGCTGGTCTTAATAACCAGCTTAATAACAGGGTGCCTTAAACCCCTGTACTACCAAGGCTCTTGGTCAAAATGATTTTGACTTCAATTAAAGTCTGGAGCAAAGATGATGACAAATAAACTGCAGTGTTTTGCAAAAAACATCAAAGACAGAAAAATGTATAAATCACATAATTTAATTGTTTAATACTTTTTTTCTACAAAGTAGTATTTATAAATAGTTTTTCTCAGCAATATAAACCAGCTTTACTGCTTTACTCTGCGGATAGAATTCCTGCTTTTCTGCTCTCGTTTCAATTTATTTGTAGGTGGAACATGCACAACTTGCTTAGTTCTGCATTAATTTTTATTTAATTTTAAAGTTGAGATAAAATCTATACTGCTTTTTAAAGACATTTGTAGAAAGGATAAACCTAAAGAATGTAAAACTTTCAAAAATATAATATGTGGACCAATTAAACAAAAGACATGGAAGAAGCTGCTTAAGGCTTTCAAAAAGAAAGAAGAAATACAAAAAACAAATCAAAATAATGATCTGGATAATGACTTTCCATGGATCTACAAAAAAGGTCTGCTAAAGACTTGAAGAAGCCTCTGTGATACAACAAGAAAAATCTGAATGAATTAAAGACCAAGAGTATTAGAAATAAAAGAAAGGAATATAAAGTTGTCCTGTTTGATCAAGATTAAAATAAGACATACTTTTTATAAATCTCTGGTAACTCTTTTATGGGCTTTTTGCTGACGACAGGATTGAAAAGTTGATCATTTAGCATTATGCATGTAGAAGGATGGGTTCTGGGAAGATAGATATTTATTTGTAACTTTATAGCAGGTAATGAGTTATCAAATTTCTTTTTACTTGGCATACCTGGCAAGATTGGAAGTCACTTCTTTATATATTTCTTTTCTTTTTATTTATTCTACTTCTTTCCCTTTTGTTTTTCTATTTTTTCCCCATTTTTTAATGTATGTCAATGAAGACTCAATCATCCAGGCCAAAGGTGTCTAAAGGTGGAATCATAGCAACTGGACCAAACTTTGTTAATCTGAGATGCTTCGTTGCTCATCCAAGCAACTTCATCAGTCAGAGTAAAAATTAGTTAGGCAGAGAATCGTTGGAATGTACCAACCCTTGCCACACCAATTTCATTTGAATCTTGACTCTCTGACTCCAGATTAACATCTCAGATTAACAAAGTTTGGTCCAGTTGCCATAATTCAAACTTTAGTCACCTTTGGCCTGGATGATTGAATCTTTATTGCAACTCATTTTGGGGAGAAGCACCTGAAATTGGTGCGGCAAGAGTGGTACATTCCAATGACTCTCTGACTCTCTGCCTAAGTAATTTTTACTCTGACTGATGACGTTGCTTGGCTGAGCAATGAAATATCTCAGATTAACAAAATTTGGTCCAGTGATTCAACCTTTACACACTTCAATTTTTTAAATTCTTTCTCTTTTTTATTTTTCTGAGTTTAATTTGCATTTGATTTTACTACTGTACTGAAAATCTTTATATATATATATATATATATATATATATATATATATATATATATATATATATATATATATATATATATATATATATATATATATATATATATATATATATAATTAAAATGTAAGTAAAAGGCAACAGAAAGAAATAATAATCTGCTTTGAAAGTCGGTTATAGTTACTGGATGCAGTCTTATTTTTAAAATGATGATAAAATTGTTATTATTTTCTTCTGTTCAATCGTGTCCAATTCTCAGGGACTATTGGATAAGTCCCTGCATTTTTCTTGGCAAGGTTTTTCAGAAGTGACTTGCTACTGCTTTCTTCCTAGGGCTGAGAGAAAATGACTAGTCTAAGATCATCCAGCCAGCTTCATGCACAAGGCAGCACTTGAATTCACAATCTCCCAATGTCTAGCATGAGGCCTTAATCACTACACCAAACTGGCTCCAGTCCATGTGAATTCATAACTTATATCTTATCTTCTTATTTTCCACATCCAGATTGTTGTGTGTGAGAGAGAGAGATGTGTTTTGTTTTCTGAGCTCCTACTCTGTATTAACAGAGGCCAGATACTGGTTTTCCTAACTGACCAAAAAGGGGGTAGAAGTATGTGCGTCTTCAAATAATCACGTGGTATAGATCTAGTTTCTCTCTTTGCAAAAGGGAAGACAGACGGGATAGTATTGCATGACTGAACTACTGGCTCCTTGTTAAAGTTAAAGCGATGCTGCCCTTTGTTGATGCTCCAGGGGAGGCCGTGGGGACGGTGGGAGTTCCTGTGAGACCCAATGGTCGATGGAGGCGACTTCGGAGGGCTGGCGACGCCGATGTTGGCGCTGGCTACGATGCTGGGATGAGCGGCTGCGGGGGATGACGTCAGAGAGGGCAAAGTGGGAGAGCATTGGGAGAGCAAGGGTCACTCCAACCATTATACCATCTATGCTACCAACACTGTTTTTGGGACTTCCTGTGCGGCCATGGGGGCGGTGACCCACTTGGAGAGGGCCCACCCCTGGTAGTTTCAAAGGCTCTCCCCCCTCCCTCATGTGGATGGGGGTGAGCTAGAGCTAGAGGCATTGTGGACTTTATTGGCCGTGAAACATCTCTGGCCAGGTCTTCCGTGCCTCGTATGGTCTATTAGCCTCTGTGAGGCTATTTATCACCTGGAGGTGACCTCTGGACAATGTGACATCTGCCTCCCATGGACTTTTTGGCCTCCTGATCTGCCTAAGGTGCAGCCACCAGAGTCTCTGCCTGGCCCGTGGTCCTGTAGATTGGTGGTTGTCATCAATTGCTCTCCTATTGTAGAGGGATATACTCTGGATTACAAGTCTGGTATGGAGTCAGACGATGACTGCGGTTCTTGGCCCTTCCCAGCTTTCGTGAGAAGTCAGCCGGTGTTGACATCTGGCCACAAAATGGCTTAAGACTCCATCCACTGCTGTGAGAGAGCAGTGGAGTTATTGACTTGGACATGATTGGATATCCCTTTTCCGGAATTTGGACCAACTTGATTAACCCCCTGGCTGTGGGTTTCCCCCAATTATTTAGATGTATTCACCAGCAGAGCTTCTTATTCTGCAAGACTCCCCCCTCCACTCTATCGAGGGCCTACCTTTATGATGGGCTTTGGCACCCTGAGAGGTGGCATGCTGCAAAAAGGGGATTGAGGGGTTTTCTGGGGAAATTTTTAGATAGATTTTTAAGGGGTTTTAAGGGGCGGAAGGGTTGTGTGGGTTTGGGGGTTAATCCACGGGGGAAGGGATCTGGCCCAGCTGCCAGTCGAGCCATGGAGGGTGCAGATTCCGGGGGTAAGGGGGGCAGCAGAGTTCATTCTGCCGAGGGCTTTACCATCACTACACTGAATGGGAGGGGCAGATACGGCGGGAGCAGGGGACCATATCATGTGGTGGGGGCGTGCACTCGCTACCTTTGAGTGGTGGCATGCCCTGGTCCCCATAGCCCTTCTCGTTCCCCAGGCTGTTCAGACTCTCAGGGCCCGAGCCTTCGGCTGTTGTTGTGCAATACCAAGTCTGTGGTAAATAAAGCCCCCCTCATCTGTGATCTTATTCAGGATGGGGGAGCGGACCTGGCAGGCATTATGGAGACCTGGTTGGGCCAGGAGGGGGGAGTTCCCCTCGTAGATATATGCCCACCAGTCTTCCGCGCATTCCACCAGCCGAGAGTCAGGGCAGGGGCGGGGGGGTGGCAGTTATTATAAAGGAAGGTCTTGATCCGAGGGAGGCCACTGTTCCACAGATAGCTGGATGTGAGTCCCTTCTTGTGAAGTGGGGCCGTGGAGTGCTGATGGGTTTGTTGATCCCGTACCTGGCTCCCTGCCATGTGGCAACAACCCTGCCTGAGCTGCTTAACGTCATAGCCGAGGTGGCGGTTGATACCCCCAGACTTTTGGTCATGGGGGATTTCAACCTGCCATCTATCGGTGAAACGTCTGAGGTGGCTCGGGAGTTCATGGCTTCCATGATGGCCATGGTCCTGACTCAGTTAATTCATGGCCCTACTCACTTGGGTGGGCACACTCTGGACTTAGTTTTTATCTCTGGTCAGTGGTCGAGTGGCCTTGATACAGGGGATATAGTCATCGAACCCTTGTCATGGTCTGACCACTCGCTCCTTCGACTTCACTTTCTAACCGCTGCACCCTGCCTCAGGGAGGCGGGACTGACTAGGTGGTTCCGCTCCAGGCGCCTGATGGATCCTGATAGGTTCCAGATGGAGCTTGGGCCATTTCCTGAGACTCTGGCTCATGACTCGGCTGAAGACCTGGTGGCCGCCTGGGACAGTGCGGCCGCTGGGGCTTTGGACCGCGTCGTGCCTTTGCGGCCTCTGACCCAGCACCGAACTCACCTAGCTCCTTGGTTCTCCAAGGAGCTGAGGGAGATGAAGCACCAGAAAAGATGCCTGGAGAGCGGTTAGAGGACCAGCCGTTCCGAATCCGACCGAACGCTGGTGAGGTCTCATATTAAGACCTACCTAGTGGCGATAAAAGCAGCAAAATCTAGCTATTTTGCCGCCCTTATTGCATCATCAGATAATCGCCCAGCCACCTTGTTTAGGGTGACCCGCTCCCTCCTCCATCTGGGAGTGCGGGATGATCCCTTGCAGGGTTGAGCTGAGGATTTTGTGCAGTATCTGCATGACAAGATCGCTCAGATTCGGGAAGGCCTGGCCTCTGACTGGGTAAGTCCAGACGGGATGACTGAGGCAGGTCTTGAGAGTGTTATCTGGGAGGAGTTCGATCCTGTGGCTCCTGAGGAACGTGGACAGGATTCTGGGACAGCTGAACGCGACCACATGTTTATTGGACCCGTGTCCCTCCTGGTTGGTGCTGGCTTCCTGGGAGGTTACACGAGGCTGGCTCCAGAAGATTATTAACGCTTCTTTGAGCGAGGATGTCCTGCCGGCCACCTTGAAAGAGGCGGTGGTGAGGCCCCTCCTCAAGAAGCCCTCTCTGGATCTGGCTGTTTTGGCTAATTATCGTCCAGTCTCCAACCTTCATTTTATTGCGAAAGTTGTTGAGAGTGTGGTGTCACGGCAGCTTCCACAGTACCTGGATGAAGCTGTCTATCTAGATCCACTCCAGTCCGGCTTCAGGCCTGGGCACAGCACAGAAACGGCATTGGTCGCGTTGGTTGATGATCTCTGGAGGGCTCGGGATAGGGGTTGTTCCTCTATCCTGGTCCTGTTAGATCTCTCAGCGGCTTTTGACACCATCGACCATGGTATCATGTTGCACTGGTTGGAGGGGTTGGGAGTGGGGGGCACCATTTTGCGGTGGTTCTCCTCCTATCTCTCTGACCGGTCGAAATCTGTGTTGGCAGGGGGGCAGCGGTTGACCCCGAGGTGTCTTGTTTGTGGGGTGCCGCAAGGGTCGGTCCTCTCGCTCCTTCTGTTCAACATTTATGTGAAGCCACTGGGTGAGATCATCCGTGGATTTGGGGTGGAGTTCCATCAGTATGCTGATGATACTCAGATGTACATCTCCACCCCAGGCCACCCCAACGATGCCCTTGAAGTGATGTCCCGGTGCCTGGCGGCCGTGCGTCCTCCTGGATACACGGCTGTCTTTAGAAGAGCATATGACGGGCGTGGCCAGGGAGGCTTTTTATCAGGTTCGCCTGATACGCCAGTTGCGTCCCTTTCTAGATCAGGACTCCCTACGCATGGTCACTCAAGCACTCATCACTTCCCGTCTGGACTACTGCAATGCTCTCTACATGGGGCTCCCCTTGGGGTGCACCCGGAGGCTCCAGTTGGTCCAGAATGCAGCCATGCGGGGGATTATGGGAGCAACGGGGTGCTCCCATTTGACACCTCTCCTGTGCGAGCTGCACTGGCTTCCTGTGGTCTTCAAGGTGTTGGTGACCATCTTTAAACCGCTCCATGGCTTAGGGCCGGGGTATTTACGAGACCGCCTTCTGCCGCCAATAGCCTCCCACCAGCCAGTACACTCCCACAGAGAGGGACTCCTCAGGGTGCCGTCAGCCAGACAATGTGGGCTGGCGACCCCCAGGGGGAGAGCCTTCTCTGTGGCAGCACCTGCCCTTTGGAACGACCTACCCCCAGAGATACGCACGATACCAGACCTCTGGACTTTTCGTCGGGCCTTGAAAATACATCTTTTTCACCTAGCCAGGCTGGCTTGATCCCATCCCTTCGGTTTTAATTTGTAATTGGTTTTAATCTGGGTTGTTTTAAATGGATAGCCAAAATTATTTAATGTTTTTTAAATTGCTTTTAAATTTTAAATTTTATATGTTATGTTTTACCATGGCTGTTCACCACCCTGAATCCTGTTGAAGAAGGGTGGTATACAAATTAAATAAAAATAAAAATAAATAAAATAAATAAATAAAAGTTGTGTATGGTTAATTAAAAACTTACATATTGATTATTTAATTGCCACAATAATGGGTTATGATTCAATAATTACACTTAAATATAGTTGCTTCTTGTTCTGATTTTCACGTTTGTTTTTGGTGAAACTGTAAAAACAAGAAAATTGCAGTGTTTTACCAACAATTCTAAGAACCTATAGATCATAGGTTTAAATTGTTTTTTCTTAATTCTTTTTTGTTGTTGTTGTTGTTGTTGTTCTAAAAGCATAGCGTATATCAGGAATAATAGGTGAGTGTGAACGTAAAAGAAAGAGAATCTGTGTGCTGATTTCACTGCACCATTTTGTAAGTAGGATTCCTGTTTTATTTCTCTCACTTCTATTTAAAGTCCTTCAGAGTTGGGAAAATCACAGACTCATAACATAATGGATTTTTAAAAGGACCATGTAGGCCATTTTATGTCAAACTACTCTTCTTATGTGTGAATCCTCCTTAATGGAAGGCTGCCCTGTCTCTGCCTGAAGACATCGAAAAAGGAAGCCCACACCTTTACTCAATCAATAATTCCATTCTCACACAACACTTGCTTCCTCAACATTAAGCTGGAATCCTATAACTGAAGCCTGTTTACTGAGTCCCACTTAAGAGTTTTCCTCTTTAGGCTAAATAGTTCAGTTTAACAATTCCTTCAGCAACCATATCACTCTTTGTAGCTCCTGTTCCAACTCTTTTGGACCTTTTTTAAAGTGTAGCTCCACAAACTGAACAAAGAGCAGAATAAATGGAATGCTTTGTATATAACCAAGAAAGCCAAAAGACTAGCAAAAAGGAGTCAATATGTGCTTCATATATTATAGAAAGACTTTGGAAAAGTGTTCAGAAAAATAGGAATGCCAGAATCTCGTTGTCCTCAGGAGAAACTTACATACAAGTCAGGAAGCCACAGTACAGGCAGAGCATGGTAAAATAGACTGACTCTAGGTTAGCAAAGGGGTACAAGGCTGTGTACTTGACCCTTATATCCAACCTATATGCTGAATATATATATATATATTTTTATTGAAAAAGTTTTCAAATACAAGTTTTCCCCCCTTTCCCCCCTTCTTCCCTAACCCCCCCTCACCACCCATCCCCCCCGTGACTTCTTCTTCACAACAATAAGCTAATTCATAATTAATTACATAATATTTTACCATGCCCTTACTCACTCCTCAAAGTACTGACCCTTAGCATAATATTCTTATAACTCCGCTTTTCTCCGCTTTTCGCAATAGTCTACCCTTTTTCTCCTCCCCCAAACTTATAAAATATTATTATTATTACAACATAACCTTTAATCTTTTATATATATTAATATAACATTTCAAAGCAGCCTTCTCCAAATTTAACATTTATTCAGTTCTATCCAATTCTTCCACTCCCCAAAATATATGACTTAAAAATCCTTTTTCTTAAACTAATCAATCACTAAACTAGCCTATTTCAACCCAGTTTCCTGCAAGATTACCATACACTACAATTCTAAATAATTCTAAATAATTCTAAATATAATCCACTGCCCACTCTACTAAAATATACATATGTCTATATATACATTCCATTTTATAAAAAGAGGAAAGACAATAACTTTAAATTTATAATTCATTTAGTATCTTCTTTGATGTCTTTCCACTAGATTGTTAAATCCATCATCCATAATAGGGTAACATAGCATCCTGGTGCAACAGTTTATTCAAAATCTTCAGTCATCTTCTGCTGAATATATATTAAGGGGAACTGGTTTTAACACTGGAGGAAGAAACATGAATAGCCTCTATTATGCTGATAGCCCTACCCTGAAGCTGAATATACAGAAAATCTACAAGTTTTAATAATAAAAGTCGAGGAGCAGAGTGCAAAATGGGATTAAAATTAAATATATAAAGAAGACCAAGCTAATTACAACAATGTACAACGACATCGACAGTGAAAATACTGAAAATGACAAATAGCTTCTGCCTTTTAGAATCAACCCTGAAGCAATCAATAAATCAGACTAGCACTTAGTAGAGCTACCACAGAAGCCTTGGGAAAGATATGCCACGCCCATAACTACAAATATCATAACTGTGTGAGCTATGGTATTCCCTGTGACACTCCATGGAAGCGAAAGAAACTGTGACCACCCGAGTCTTCCTCTCGCCACCTGCCGCGCGCCTTACCGTGGCGTCCTGCCCTGCATAGCAGCCGATGGTCCGAGAGCCCCCCGGGTGCCTCTTGTAGAACCGGCTGATGTCATAGACTTTCCTGTCAATCACCAGCCAGCGCTCCCGTGGCGGGTCTCCCTGGCCAGAGCGCAGCCCGATCTCTTCCCAGGTAAACAACCGCGAAGGCCAGGATAGATAGGCCGCGGGATCAGCCTCCCTCCTCCTCCTGACCTCGGTTTCGCTTTCCTGGGAAGCCATCTCCCCTCCGACTGAGGCTTCAGGAACTTGGCACTGTCCTTTTCAGCACCATCGGGAGGGCGGACTGGGCGAATCCGAGCGAGGGAGTTTCCCCACTTTCTTCGCCTTCGATTGGCCGACAGAGTTTCACTGGCGCTGCTCTCGTGGGACAAACGCAGACTGGGAAACTCCGAAAAAGCAACTCGGCCGAGCCTAACATGTTCGGCTTTTCGAGTAGGAAGGAGAAGCAGGCTGCCGGCCGGTGTGAGTCATTGTATTTTGAAAAGTTGCCCTCCTCAGCTTGGTAGTGATGGGACGGAAATCAGCTGTGCCAGTAATTGTTTATTTTGGAGAACAAACTGAGGTGGGATTCTAAGAGTCACTGTAGACTAGGTGGCTGAGTGGCTAAGACACTGAGCTTGTCGATCAGAAAGTTTGGAGGTTCGAATCCCTAGTACAGGTCTCCTGAGTGAGCAGGGGGTTGGACTAGATGACCTCCAAGGTCCTTTCCAACTCTGTTACTGTCTGCCTTCTTTCCATTCCTGGAATACCACAGGTTGAGAATTTCTCCTCGCTATACCGAAAGGAGACTGACACAATCTGAAACAGCTTTCATTTGTTTAAGCATTATAGTGGCAAACAAAACACACATCTTACTGGTAGCTTGCAGGGAATGGTGGGGGTGGGCTGACAGAGATATATCACTAATAAACTACATCCCAATTTGATGGCATATAATCATTACTTAATGTTTCTAAATCTTGAGGCACAATGAACTTTCCCACAGCTTCCTTCTCTAAAACTCTTTTTGGCACCAGCAGATGGGTGGTTCGTAGGCAATAAGCCAACAGTAAGTTGATACTGGTAAAGAATTGAGATGATTCACTGCTCTGGATTGAGAATGAAAATCTGACATCAGGACTTTCACAGTGTTACTATCCCTGGGAATAATGCTTCTCTGTGCATTGGGAGACCTTAAAAGTTTGAAGTATAATAAAATAAATACCTCCCCAAATAAGACATATTTACAGGCAATGATTACTGAGTATCTTACTCCCATTTTCTTACCTGTCTTCCACTGGAAGGTAACAAATGGGATGTTTTAAAGGAAAAGAGAGCAGAAAAGAGGAAAGTCTGGAGACAAGTGAGGTTTGTCAGGAAAGAGCCTGAGTGGCGTAGGAGGCTAATGCCTCCTACTAAGGCAGCATTTAACATCCAGCTGCCTGCAATTACTGCGAGTTCAATTCTCACCAGGCTCAAGGTCGACTCAGCCTTCCATCCTTTCTAAGGTGGGTAAAATGAGGACCTGGTTTGTGGGGGCGATTAGCTGATTTTATATAAAATATACAAAAGTATGAAGGCTATTGCTTAATGCATTGTAAGCCGCCCTGAGTCTCCGGAGAAGGGCGGCATATAAAAATAAAAAATAAAATAAAATAAAAAATAAAAAAGCTTTTCTTATAAATCAACTCTTAAAGTTAAAAATCAACTCTTATAGAAAACCCTTAATAAAATAAGCTGTCTGTTTGTCCCAGACAGCCTATTTAAAAATATCAAAAAGTGAATTTTCTCAGTGTATTTTCTAATTACTATTGTTTTATTTCTCATAATTACTTATTTCAGTATGGAAGCCATCTGGTTTATCTGGATGTCTCATATGAGCCATTTCCCTGCTCAAGAGAGAACATTTCCATTTTTCTGCTTAGAGGCACCATCTTTCACTTAATCCATTAATGCTTTGGAGCACCGGATCTTTGAATAAAGCATTTTCATGACTGCCAACTAAATTGTCTGGTCACCAAAACCATTGGGAAAGAGCCCTGATTCTTTGCCTGGATTAGCTCATTGCCTTACCAGCTATAAAATGGGATTCTGTTGCAAAGGAAAAAGAAGGGTGAAGAAAGATTGAAGCAAATAATCTATGCAAGAAATTATTAAGGCATAGGAGAGATTCTCCAAGAAATGAAAGAAAATGAAGTACATGGAAAGATTTCAGCAGGAGGATGCTGAAGCTGATGCAGAACATAATGAGGGATCATTAAAGCCTGACTTTGATTATGTCAGCAGCTTCTGATCTGATGCTAAAGCAGAAGCATAAGAGTACTCAGCAGCAGTATAGAGCTTTGGTGTATTCATGGTGCTTCCACATAGATACAGAAAAGAATAGCCAGCATAATGAAACTCACATGACAGAAAGTATTAGTTTGCCTGAAGCTATTGCCTAAATTAATACTAAATGCTAAGATTTTAGTAACACATTTCATCTTCCTAAGAACAAATTCTTTTGAAATCAGTGGAGCTCACTGCTAGGACCCCACTTTCCTGGGAATTCAAATTCAGCAGGCACCCTTTGTTAGAGAGCATGCTCAGCATATGCAGACTATTTGCATATATGCAAATATGCAGGTTGCTATTTATATAACAGAATGATATTCTTCTCGATATCATTATCTTGGATGCACAGTGCAAGTTTAGCCCAACTGTCAAAAATACCAGCTGTTCAATTTCAGTTTATGGGAAAAGAAAGCCTCACTTCTATATGAACTATACCTTGAAGAGAGGAAAGTACAAGAAACTTCATCTCTTAAAAACAGACTCTCATATAACTAACCATAGGGCAGGTGAGAAATAGACACAGGATCAGTAGGTGAACATCTTCTCCTTATCTATTTGTCATCATTTGCCAAAAGATGGCAAAAGGACAAAAGGCTGTTAGGTGAAAAGAAAGAGTGCAGTTGCCAATAACACTTTTGAGTGACATGCATACTTGGAATCTGAGTGATGTGCTGGAAGTTTCATCTTAAAAACTGCCTGCCCTCTACGGTGGAAGGTCGAGACAACATTAAATGAACTGCCTCAAACAATGACCAGTCATCACTGATTTCTCCAATGCATTTGCTAAACAAAGGCATGGAGTTATTAAGTGGAGCTGAGGGGTGGGGGAGTTCCTGGGAGGCCTAGCACAGGCACAAGCCCGTTTGTTTCAAGCCTCTCAAGGCCTACCACACCCTACATGGAGACCCACCACACCGTTGACTGTTTTTCTAGGGGAAAACAATGGGGAAGGAAAGCACTGCTTTCTGAACTGATCAGCTGGCCCCCTACCAACTGGCCATAAGGAGACTGCAAAGCTGTCCTGCTTTTTGCCTGGCTTTGGGAAGTCAGCCCTTGCATAAAAGGCAGCTTCAGCATGAAATTCCCCAAATCTGTCCCTTGTTTAATCACCTCCCTCCATTCCCCCCCCAAAGAAAGCTAAATTTCTTCCCCCCAAAAAACTGGGAGGGGCAGACTTTCCTCCCCCTCCATTATCCCAGTTAGGTGCTAAAACTAAACTCTACTTCTGCTCTCCAATCTCTATCCCTTTTAAAAACTTTGTCTTGACTCCAGAGTGAAGAATAAAGAAATGCAGTAAGCAAGGAAATACAATATTTCTGTAGCTTTTCCCCCTGAACTAATAAAAAGGTCATCTCCAAAAGTTGTGCAACAAAATGCAAGCTTTGGCTGTCTGTCTAACTGCCTGTAAGATGGAGTCTACAATCTGGCCTTTAAGGGCTCTAGTATTAAGTGTTACCTGTTACAGAGCCTCCCTATGATAGGAAGCAACCGTGGTTGGAAAGAAAGGGACGATTGGAGGGCTTCACCCGCTGTCTCTTTCTCCCTTAGGCCTCATCAACATGCAGTGTTGACCATTCCTGATGCAATGACTGGTTCACTGGGCACCTGAACTTCCAGATTGAGCATCAGTGAGTATAAACTGGAGAAGAAGCAAGGGCATAGAAGTTTGTGTGTTGGAGGGGGAGACCTTCAGGGCAGTCATACATCACACATGGTTGATGTTAAGTAGGTCTGCCATGTTTTAGACCTAGCAAAATGTCTGGGATAGTCACCTGACACCCTCTTTTCTTCTTGCAGCCTTTTCCCCACCATGCCTCGACGCAATTATTACAAGGTGCTCCTCTGATCAAATCTCAGTGTGCCAAACATGGTGTTCATTACAAGTGCAAGCCCATCCTCACAGCTTTTGCAGATGCAGTAAATTCACAACTGAGGGAGGCTCCTCTTAGGCACTGGCTTACGAGAGTATGCTGCAGCCAGAAAGAGCACAAAAAAGATTGCCTGGTGAATATGTTCTCACTGCCACCAATCCCCTTCTCTTTTTTCTTTCTGTAGTCACCTGAAGGAGTCTGGGCACCACCGGCAGGGGAGGGGAATGGGTGAAAGTTAGGTAAATAAAATTAAGAGAATAACTGGTGACAAAAGATAAAGTTCAGGGGTGAAATTCTCCTGGTTCGGATTGAATCATCTGATCCGGTAGCGATGGCAGCGGGTGGTTCAGAGAACCGGTAGCAAAAATCCCTGCCCCCACCCCACCATGCCCAGCTGAGCTGCATGATCATCAGAGGCTTTTTTTTTTACTTTTAAAAGCATTTTTTCTACATCCTCTTCCGATGAAAAAAATGCTTTTAAAAGTAAAAAAAAAAAAAGCCTCTGATGATCGCGCAGCTCAGCTGGGATCATCAGAGGCTTTTAAAAGCATTTTTTTCTGCAACCTCTTGGCCGAAGAGATGGTAAAAAAAATGCTTTGAATAGTCTCTGGCAACTCCCAGCGGAGTTGCCTTATCAGCAGAGAGGTATTTTTTAAAATGCCTCTCTGACGATCCCAGCTGAGTTGCTTGATTGGCAGAGGCTTTTCAAAGCATTAGAAAAAATGCTTTGAAAAGTTTGTTTTAAAAAAAGTTAGCCACGCCCACCCAGTCACATTAACCCCACCACCCCCAAGCTATGCCCACAGAACCGGTAGTAACAAATTTTACATTTCACCCCTGCTAAAATTGTCAATGGTTCTCTTATTTACAATGATTAGACAGATTTAAAGTAGACACAAGAATTTGTGGTTATGAACATTGTAAGACTAAATTTAAAACAGAACTGTATACAAATGATAAACACATTATTGCTAAAATGTATAAAATCTTATTCAAATTTAAAACAGAAAAAGAACAAGTGAATGAAAGTATGACACTATGGACTAAAAATAGATTTTAATATACAATGGGAATTATAGGAAAATATGTTGGTGAAAGTATTGAAATTTGCACTATGTTATAATCTTAAAGAGAATTTTTACAGAAGGATGTATTATTGGTATATGTCACAAGAAAAATTATCTAGAATGTATACAGGCACTTCAAATTTATATTGGAAATGTGAACAAGAAGAAGAAATATTTTGTCATGTTTTGGATTTATGAAGAAGATAGAAAATTCTAGATTCAAATACATGCACTGATTCAGAAAATTTTAAAGATTAATATACAATTGAGACCAGAGGTTTTTCTTTTGGGACTGATGGACAAATAACTGGGAAAAAAGTTATGGATCTTTATTTTCATATACGATAATTGCAGTGAGATTATTGTATGTACAAAGGTAGAAATATTCGACACTGCCCACAATGGAGAAATGGTTGGTAAAAGTGATGAAATTTTCCTAGATGGCTAAAATGATTTTTTTTTATTAGAGAAAACACGGCATGTATATTTATTGCTGACTAGAAACCTATTATAGGATTTTTCTTGCACAAAACAGGAAAAAAACCGAACTTATGATTTACAATTTTGATGACTCGACAGGATAGGCAGGATAGGCAGATTAAAAAGAAGAGAGAAATACTATAAATATAGAGTAAGGAGTATATTTATAATTACAGTCTGTACTTACAACTCCTGTAAAATAGAACAGAAGGTACAGTATTTCCTTGTATCTTTTTTTTCTTTTTTCCCATTTTTACATTTTTCACTTGATTTTTCCTTTTCCTTTTCTTCCTTTATATAGTTTGTATTTTAGAAACTAAAATATCGTTTTTAGAAACTTTTAATATGTGTATGTATATAAACACAAACACACACATACTTTATGTCTTCATTCCCACCTGCCTACATTGCAGCTTAAAGGTGGGGGATGGGGAAGGAAGAGAATATTTGTGGTACTATGGGTAGGGGGTGCAAAGGAAGTTTGCTCTCCCCAGCATGGATTCAAACAAAAGGATGTCCATCGGGGAATGCAAAAGTGTTAACTCTTGTCTGATGTCCTAAGACTGAGTCTGCAAGCTGTTAAGCGCCTCCTCTTCCTCTTGCTTCCCAGCTTTCAGACTCAGTCTGATTTGGACACACACAATTTGCTGAGCTGCCCATTCCTAACAGCGTGAAGGGTTTCATGCCCGAGCCCGCTGAAGGCTGCTAGTCAGCATCCCAGGGCTGGGGGCTCCCAGTTCTCTGGTTGAGCCCACGCCTGTCCAGCGCAAATGGTTCACTTCCGATTCCGCTGAGGACCACTTTGGCAGTATTTGAAGGAGCCTCCCAGTTCTGCTGGTGAAAGGCTCCTTCCTTCTTTCCAGCGTGAATGATTTTTTAATCAGAAACCTCTGAGGGCCGTGGAGATCCATGGCATATCTGTCGGCTGGCAGATATATAGAGCGGCGTTCCTGGCTTTGCCCATATGCCTGGCTGCTTTATTTGGGGTATCGGAGGCTTACATCCCCCTTCCCTTTACAGGCTGCCGGTTAGCGCAGTGATCACATTCGCACTTTCCCAGTGGCGCAGCACAGATATCGCTGCTGCAGCGGCTTGCTTCTCCCCAGCAATCAGCTAAGAATGACGAAGATTCATTTAGAATCTTAGAATCCAGTAAGATCGCCTCCTTCCCTCCCCCCCCCCCCGGGCGGGGCTGCAGAGGCGCTGGGGAGCTGCGGGGCATATCAGGAGCTGCTTCAGCAGTGATTCCTTTTAACTTTCTTAACAGATATAGCCTCCAGGGTCGCTTCAGCTCCCTTCGGCTTGTGCACTAGCCGCCATTTTGGCCCAGCTGCGTGCTCTTTTAGAGGCCTACTCTGCCTCAGTTATTTCCAAGATGGTCTGATAGGCCTTCTAAACGCGGTCTACAAGACAAGGAGGTTGCTGGCCCTTCTCATTCCAGTCCGGCTAAATAGAGCAGGAGTTCTCAACCTCCTCCAAAGGCCAGGAAGCCCAGTAGAGCTTCAGAGAAGGAGGATGTAAAGTGCCACAAGGCCATCGAAAGGGCCATTGAGGAGGCCATTAAAGAGGCCTCTTAGAGGGAGCTGACCTCTCCTTGCCAGGATCTTGCCCCTAGCACCCCAGCAACAGCACAAGGGACAGCAGTCTCTGTCCTCCAGGCCTCTACTCCGTCTCTGTCTCCTGATGGGGAGCCATCTCTAACTTCCAGGCTGGTGGAGGTTAGTGAATTGCTTTTTGGGCCACTATCGGAGGCTTCATAAGGCCTTACAAGGCCACAAGAGGTCCAGCCAGTGGTTGCATTGGCGAGCACCTCGGGGACCATTGACAGGACCAGGGCCGGGCCTCTAATTCCCCTTGATCTGGCTCTCTGCATTCAGGAGGCTATTCAGCATGGCATTCAGTGGTGAGTTGCTCCCGGTTCGGCCCAGTTCGAGCGAGCCGGTAATGGTGATGATGTGATGTCTTTGACTGGGAGCTGGGCCCTTCTGCCCGCCCCCACATTATTCCTATCTTTATTTCTCATTTTTTAGCCCAGCTGATAGCCGCAGCAGAGTGGATTGCCACACCTCAGCTGGGCAGAAACCTAATGCGCTTATGTAAACTGCAAGTTTGGCGCATGTGCGAGTGAAGCAAGCATGCATGTGGCGATTGCGCACAAAGCGCGTGCACGAAGAGAACTGGTGGTAACACCGGTTGGAACCCACCACTGGTGGCATTGCCTCTGAAATGCAGCAGAGGACCTCCTCCTGGGTCCTCTTTCTAGGGCTCAGGAAGATCAGACAAAGTCCCATTTGTCAGTAGACCAGGCTCCTTCCCAGGCTCAGGCCCCTTCAGCCACCACATCTAGTCATGACTCTGGCATGGGAGGACTTGAGAGACCAGGATATGTCTGAGGACAAGGATCTGTCCCCAGACCAATCATCCTTTGTTGGCTTATTCAAACTCCAACTTTTCCGTTCCCTCCTGCATAAGGCCAAGACCACCACCCACCTGGGAGTTGCCCGGCCAACACCTACCCCTTTTGGGGAAGGAATTGCTTCCTCAGTTTCCTTGTTTGAGGAACCCACCTTTGAGGCCGAGGAAATTCCAGCCCCCAAATTGTTCAAGGATGTTGTCCAGAGACAGTGGTCTTCCCCTGTCTCGGGCCCCAACCTCAACACCTCAGACAGGCGCCTTTACAATCTGGCTCCTGACCTATCTGCTATCCTTCAGGTGCCTACTGTGGACCCCCCGGTGGTCACTCTTTCTGCCCCCTCTATTTTGACAGGTCCACCTGAGGAGAACCTTTGCCCTGAAGATAAACATTCAAAGCATTCTCTGATTAAGACCCACCAGGCAGCTGCTTGGTCAGTCAAGGCCTCTATGGCCGCTTCTTTTTTTAATAGGGCATCTATCCTTTGGCTAAGGCAGCTTCAGGAGCATTTGCCTATCTCTGACACCAAGGCGCAACAAGATGTCAATAAAATTATGGCTGCCCTCGAATATTCGGCGGATGCCACTCTCAATGCCCCTCGTTCTGCTGCCAAGGCAATTGGTTCTACCGTGGCTTCCCATCGCCTGCTCTGGCAGAGCCAGTGGCAGGCTGACGCCAAGACCAAGTGGCAATTGGCCTCTTCACCTTTTGCAGGTGATAATCTCTTTAGGGCACCACTGGAACCTTTATCCCTGGTTGAATCCAGGGAAAAGCACCTTGTTCTCCCTAGCATGTCATGCAGGGCTGAGCCATGGCCTTCTGCTTCCTTTCGTCCCTTTCAGGGGTCAGAGGGCAGCTATTCCGGGCCAAGAGCGCAGAGATATTTCCCCTCTAGACAGGGCCGCCCCCAGGACAGGCGAGGATTTCTCAGGCAGAGGGGATCCACCAAACATCCCTTTTGTGGTAGACAGGGTCACCCCTTCCGCCGTTCTAGTTGACTGCACATCCAATCCTCCCATTGGGGGCCACCTGGCTCTCTTTGCCAGCCAATGGGAGATGATCACCACAGATGCTTGGGTCAGGGAGACGGTCAGGTCGGGAACCTCTCCAGGAATTTCTCTCCACCCCTCCAAGTCGATTTCTCCAATGCCCCCTCTTGTGGGATTGGTCAAAATGGCTCCTGGTGGAATCGGCCATAAAACACCTTCTAGAAATTCAGGCCGTAGAGCCCTTTCCACGGGAGCACCACGGGCAGGGTTTTTATTCTCGACTGTTCATGATCCAAAAATCCTTGGGGGGATGGAGAGCAATTCTCGATCTCAAGTCTCTGAACCGCCATATTTTATATCGGCGGTTCAAGATGCAGTCCCTCCAGATCATCTTGGAGAGCATCAGGGAGGGAGATTTCGTCACGTCAGTAGATCTGATGGAGGCTTATCTCCACATCCCCATTCACCCAGCCTACTGCAAATTTCTCAGGTTCTGCCATGCGACTTGTCACTATCAGTACTGTGCTCTACCTTTTGGTCTCTCCTCAGCCCCCCGAGTGTTTACCAAATTGATGGCCATGCTGGCAGGCCACCTCCGAACACTGCCGATAAGGATTCAGTGCTACTTAGACGATCTCCTTATCCAGTCCAGTTCGGAGTTGCTAGTGCTCCAAGACCTGACTACCACTCTTCGGGTCTTGCGGGCCCACGGGTTTTCCGTCAATATGGCCCACAAGTAATATATTAAATATATATATACTGAGTTGCCTTTATTAAAGTGCTGATTTTGCTTAATAGAAAATGCCATAGTTTCTTTTTTAAAAAAAGAAAAAGGTTCAGAAATATTTCAGATCTACTCTATGTATAGTTCCTGCCAAACAAGTCAAACGTGTCAAGTGATGCAATACAATGCTGTATTTTCTGCTATAATGGTAACATAGTGCCATTGCCTTACTAGATTTGAAGGGGAGGAGGAGGACATGGGGAGGGGTAGAGTCAGGGACTTTTAGGGATAACAGTCCTGGAGCAGATGATTTTGGTTATATGAAGACCAAGAACCAGCAAAACTCCAGACCTTCATCCTGCATCCTGTCCTCAGAGGCTGAAGTTCAGCCATTCTACCCGAAGCAGTGGCAAGGTTTAAAAGCATAACAGCACAGGCTACACATATATAGTTCCCTTAGCTGTTTATTCATATGATTTAATCTCCAGACACTCATCATCTTTGTCGTTTTTCTCTGCACTCTTTCTAGGGTCTCAGCATCTTCTTTGTATTGTGGTGCCCCGTACTGCATGTGGTATTCCAAGTATGGCCTCACTAGTGTAGTATAAAGTGGTATTATCACTTCTCGTGATCTTGATGTAGAGTTGATTATGAGAAATGGACAATGAACTACCAGAGTCCATAGGTCTCAGAAGGATAGCAGGCCCTAAAAAAGCTACATGAACCAAAGTTTTAAATAGAAAGATTTCAAAATGTATCAGAACTATTTGTAATCCTGCTGAGCTGTTGCTGTGAAATGTGATTTTGCCAAGTATGTAGTTTTGAAATATATTTGGAATCAGAACATTGAAACTGTGGGAAATAGGGAAATAGGGAATAGGAAAGAGCCTTGGTGGTGCAGCAGACTAGAGTGCTGTTAAGTAGCACCAGCTGCCTGCAATTACTGCAAGTTCAAATCTCACCAGGCTCAAGGTTGACTCAGCGTTCCATCCTTTCAAGGTAGGTAAAATGAGGACCCGGATTGTGGGGGCAATAAGCTGACTTTGTATAAAAAAGAACACTGCTTGTGGGGGGGCGAAAGCCCTACTAAGCAGGTATATACAAAAGTTTGAAGGCTATTGCTTAACGCATTGTAAGCCGCCCTGAGTATCCGGAGAAGGGCGGCATATAAATCAAACCAATAAGTAAATAAAACTGAAAGTGGCCGATGGATAGAGGTTTGAGATGTACACAGGTATATGTGAACAAGGAAGTAAGTTGTGAAATGCATGCAGAAAAATATAAAAAGAATATCTTGGGATGAGTTCAGGGCCACTGGCCGTAGCTACTCCTTGCTGGACTCAGCTTTGTCACTGGGCCTAATTGCAATGGGTTATTGATGTAAGTTGTGTTATGATGGCTGTTCATGTTCCAAATTTCTCCTGGAAGAAACCTCTGAATCCTAAAGTAAGAATTATTGTTTGTGTTGCTGTCTCCTGTTTTTTTATTGGGATATTTTTATGACATGATGCAGCCTAGGACTACATTAGGGTTTTTTTGGCAGCTGCAACATATTGCTGACTTATACTTAAACAATAGTCCAGGACACCTAGATCCCTCTCACAGGTACTACCGTTGAGCCAGGTACTGCCTATTCTATACCTGTGTGTTTGGTTTTTCCTGCCTAAGCGCAGGAACTTACTTTTTCCACCCCTGAATTGGATTTGTTGAATAGGGCCCAATGCTCAATATGTCAAGATCCTTCTGAATCTTAAGACTATCTTCCAAAGTGTTAGTAATTCACCCTACCTTGATTTGATGAGGCACCTTCAATCCCCTCAGATTCATTTCTTTCATAAGCCATGGCGGCGCAGTAGTTAGAATACCGTATTGCAAGCTAACTCTGCCCACAACCAAGAGTTAAATCCTGACCTGCTCAAGATTGACTCACTTTCATCCTTCTGAGGTTGGTAAAATGAGGAGCCAGATTGCTGGAGACAATATGCTGACCTTTGTAAATCATTCAGAGGGTGTTGTAAAGCACTACAGAGTGGAATGTAAGTCTAAGAACTATTGCTATTGCTATTCATTGGTTCCAAGGTCACAACTGCCAGCTCTTTCAGTACATTGATATATACCCTGAGATCTCAACTTGTCCAAAGTGGATAGGTGTTTTCTTACCAATTCCTTGCTTATTTTGATCTGCATTCCTGTTCTGTCTCACACGGTGCTGGTTTTGATAGGTTGTACTATTTTTCCTTCCTACTACTTGTCACCTTCTTGCCATCTTCTCTGATTAGTGGACTGATTATTTCCCTGACTTTCTTCTTGTACCTTACATACTGAAAGAAACTTTTTTTTGTTATTTTTTTTAGCATTTGTTGCATGTCTTAGCTTATTCCTTGCAGATTCGGATTATTTGCTAATATTCTGTTCTAGTTATGTGTCCCTCTTCAAATTTTTTTATACTTGTCCTTTTTGTCCCTCAGTTTTTCAGAAAGCTCTTTATATAGCCATGCTGGTTTCATCTGGAATCTCTTGGGGGGGTTTTCTCTGTGATATTGTTTTTGTTTGGACCTTTATTATCTCATTTTTTAGAGTATCCCAAGAATCCTGGACTGTTTTTCCCCTAGGATTTCTATCCATGGATTCTTCCCCATTCTCTCTCTTAGTTTGTTGAAGTTAGCTCTGTTAAAATCTAAAACACATGTCTAACTTGGTTTGGTCACCTGTGCCTGCATTATGGTTAATTCAAGTATGATATGGTCACTCTTCCCCAAAGTTCTTACAACTTCCAGTCCCTCAACCATTTCATCGCTGTTAGTAAGAATCAAATCCAGCATAGCTGATCCTCTAGCTCCCTCCTCCATCTTTTGGATGACAACGTTGTCAGCTAGCTAGGATGTCAGAAGTCTATTTGATCTCACTAGAAAGTTTGTTTCCCAGTTAATGTCAGGATAGTTAAAGTCCCCCATTACTACAGTGGCATATTTCCTGCACACTTAACTGACTAGCAAACAGTTCATCTATTTCCTTTGCTTGCTTAAATGGATGGCCTGTAGTACACACGTATAGCAATGTCAGTTTTTTTTCCTCTAGTATTCACCCAAATATTATACAAATCCTATAGGTAAAAGGGATTCCTCACTTCTAAAACATCTGTTTGAGTTTGCATATCTATGGACTATGGCAGGCATCCAATTAACTATCTTGCCTGCTGGCAATCAGCAGTGCTAGCACATAAAAAATATTTATATTGCAGCAGTGACAGATTCTCAAGCTAAGCAACAATTAAATGGCATTTCCAAACAAGTTTGTAGAACATGTGATAGACATTTAAACTATGACTTTGGAAAAGATTTCAAAATTGTTTTGAAATTCATGGAATAAATTGCTAAAGTAACTTAGAGCAGAAGCTGTAACACCACAAGATCAAAGCAATACAAAGTCACAGGAATTCACAGAACTCAACTGTCAAACAAGCAAGTATTTTCACACATCATGAGAATCTGGGGACCTCCACCCAAATCTTTCTGCACAATCCAGTATTTCTGCTGGCAGTTTGAGTGAGGATATCAGGAAACAATGCAGAGCAAAGTATGAAGCTATCCTTAATGCAGAATCCACTTGAGCATATCTGAGCATTTCATCCTTTATTTGAATACTTCTGGTGAAAAACTCACCACTTCATATAACAAGATTTCTATTGACTAAGTCTACAAAGCTGAAAAAATTCTCCTTGACAGCTTATAGGAATTTCCTTCCAGGTAATTTTAACCTATCACTTCTGGTCCTGGTCTCTGGGGCAATAGGACATGTCCACTCTTCTTCTGTATGAGAGCCCTTCAAATACTTGAAGAGGGCTATCACATCTTCTCTAAGCTATCTTTTCTCCAGGCTGAGAACAGTTACATCATGTTTTCACCTCAACAACAAATTGGCAAAAAGAGAACTCAATGTATACCTAAATAACAAACTGCTCCCATACGAGGCAACACCAAAATACCTGGGGGTCACCTTAGACAGGACCCTGTCCTTTAAGAAACATATCCAGAATATGGCTGCCAAGGTTAACAGCAGAAATAACATCCTACAAAAGCTATGCGGAACAACTTGGGGAGCTTCAGCCCCAACTCTCCGATGTGCAGCCCTCGGGCTTTGCTACTCTGCAGCGGAATACTGTGCACCTGTATGGATAAACAGCTCACATACAGGATTTATTGATGTTCAACTTAACCATATGATGAGGCTAATTACTGGGTGCATAAAATCTACACCTAGTTACTGGTTACCAGTTCTTAGTCACATACTCCCCCGCACTTACGACAACAAGAAGCTCTCATTCGGGAGTATGGTAAGATCCTGTTAAATTCCTCTCTACCCATACATGGATACATTCCTGATCTCTTAAGATGCCGATTAAAGTCAAGAAATCCACCAATCTTGACAGCGCGTAAGTTGATGGCCGATCATCAGAACACCACACAAAAGTGGATGGAGGCGTGGAATAGCTGTTCCCCCCAAGATGTCTCTGAGCATATCAGTCCTAGTAGTATGCCTCCAGGATTTAGCCTACCCTGACACATATGGGTGACATATAATAGAATTAGAACAACTCATGGGGTGTGTGCTGACTCCCTGTATAAATGGGGAAAGACACCTTCAGCACAATGTGATTGTGGGGCTCCTCGACAGCATATAGTGAGGGAATGCCCTAACAGAAGGTATCCAGGAGATTCTAGGGACTTCCTCTACATAACAACGGCAGCTACTGACTGGATCTCCAAACTCAACATTAAACTTTGAAATGTTATTTCTGTTTTCCTTTTAGGTTTTCTTACTGCTTTTTTATTGTTTTAATTGTTTTTAACCTGTAAAAATGAAGTGTTTTAATACTGTGTGTGACCAACCATACGCTAAATAAATAAATCTCCATTTACATGTTTCCTCGTAGTGCTTGGTTTCCTGATCCTTCCCTATTTTGGTAGCCCTTCTTGGCACTTGCTTCAATTCTTATTGTCCTTTTTAAATTGAATTACCCAGAACTGGACACAATATTCCTAATATGATTATGGAAAAATCATTGGTGGAGATACTTGGCTCTTGTTTAGCTTCAAGGCAGTGAAGTAATTGACAACTGTACTACATGGTTAATCTGCGTAACACCCATATAGAGTGTTTGCAATAAAACCCAGTACAATCCATCCATTTAACAACAGAAACAATATTTCCCTCAGTGTTCATTTAGTAGAATGAATCATTTAGTAGTATGGATCAATTTATGTTACAATGTGCCCTACATGGGGCTATTTTTAAAGAGCATCTGGAAGCTACAGCTGGTGTGGTGCAGAATGCAAGCAAGTGAGCTGTTCTGGGTACCTCAAGGATTGTGTTATAACACCTCTGCTGTGTGAACTGCATTGGATGCCAGTTTGCTTTCAGTACAAGGTGTTGGTTATTATCTTTAAAGCCACTCATGGCATGGGACCAGTTACCTGAGAAGCTGTTTTACCCAAATTACCTCAAACCATACTATCTAGTCATGCTGAGAGGATATTTTATGGATCCCTTCAGTTAAAGAAATATGACTGATGGGATCTAGGGCGACAACCTTCTCTGCTATTGCCCCACCCTATGAAACATTTTTCCCCTAGAGGTGATATTGGTCCCTATTTTTCGGAGGAAGAGCATAAAAGACTTGGCTCTGTCAGCTTGCATGAGAATCAAAGAGCAGCATACAACTTTGGGGGTGGTTGGTAGCCATTCTGGCTCATGAATTCTGGGAGTTGAAGTCAACAAGTCATAAAGTTTAGAAGTTTAGCCCTTCTGGAGAACGAAGTTTAATTCAGGCATAGAAAGTGGTCATAATAAATAAGCAATACCGAAAGATTTAATTCTCCTCTTGCACCTCCAAAATGTAACAACAGATTTGCCCAAAGACTAACAGCATTTATTTGCACTAATAATTAATAATAAATCCATCAACATTCATTAGTCTCCTTTCACTAACTTGTCTTATACACTTATAGAAGAGGCATGTGATTAATTATATTATGTTCTTTATCCTTTTATGTAAAGTACATCCAGGAATGTCAGGGAGTTGTGGCACAAAAGACAATCCTCTTTTCCTCCCCATAATTAAGCTTGCCTAACTATTCTCTAGTGCTTGTGAATCACATCCAGGAACTGATTGATATCTATTCATGTAAATCATTGATTTATTTCCTTGATATGCTGCTTTCAATCAAGGCTCTCAGCCCCTGTAATCTCCTTTGTTTCTTCCTTCTCCAAATTTCTCCAGTGCTAAGCTATGGCCCAGTTTGAATCTCCCCTACCAGGAGTTTCTATTCCCAGCTCCTGAATTTCTCTTTCCAGGTTCTCTCCTTTCAACTGCTTCCACAAAATAGGCTCTTGTACTCCACAATGAATAGGCAACTAAGGTAGTGTTTTGTTGTTTTTTTTTTTTTGCTAAACACCAAGTTTAGTGAAGTGGCAGTGAAGACCTTTCCTGGTATTGCTTTCTGTCCTGAAGGCTGGAGAATATGCATTTTTGAACAAACTTTCAGGTCAGCAGGCAGAAAGGAGAGATAGTAGATGCACAAGTTAAAAAGGAAAACATGAGAATGTTTGGAGTAGCAACACCAGGTTTCAGAATTCAGCTCACAAGGGTAATCTTCCCCAACTCAACCAGCACTTGCTTTCTTCAATTGCAGAGGTGACAAGGATGGGAAAAACTGTCCCACAAGGGATGGTGTTTGGCTCCTACTTGTGCAAGTAGGCATCCAACCAGAGCTGCCCCGATTCCTTGAGAGAGCTAGAAGAAAGAGTAGAAAAGAGGTAAAGCCAGCTCAGGCACTATGAAGAAGAAATCACATTAACAGTTGAACAAGGAAATGCGGGGTATGCACCAATGACAAATGTGAATGGTAGGATAAGAAATGTAAGGATCATCCAAGATGGAAGAACATGGACTGGAGAGAATTAAATTACAGGGATTAAGGCAGTACTATCTCCTGGAGAGAGTCATGGTACTTATTTATGTACATAAACTCTTCATGAAATGATATACAGGTAGTCCTCAACTTACAACAGCAATTGGGATCAGAATTTCTATTACCAAGCAGTATGGTTGTAAAGCACTTTATCTAACTGCATCATTTAGCCATGACAATCCTGGCAGTCCCCACTGCCTTTGTTAAGTGAAGATTGCAGGTCATTAAGCAGGGATCTCATGTGACTATAACTTGTGATTTCCTGCCAACTTCCAACAAGTTAAATCAATAGGGAAACTGGTAGGAAATCCAAAGTCTCAGGCAGCTTGCAAGCAGGCCGGCAGGCAGGTGAGTATTATGAAGTGCAGCCAGGTGAGTGAGGGGACAGTATAGCATTGTGCAAACAATTGTGGCTGGGTGAGGGAAGGGATACTGTGACACCATACAAGCACAGCCAGGTGAAGGGAGTTGCTGCACAATTTGGGCAGGGAACACTGTAGGCAAGATCTCATTCTCTGTAGCAGGTTCCTCAGGAAAAAAAGCAACAGAAGCAACTTGCAACCTTTCCTCCTGGGAATGATCACATGACTGTCAGATGCTGCAGCTGTGGTAAGTGTGGACTGGTTGCCAAATGCCCAAATGACAATCGCATGACCTGGCAGTGGGAGGGGAGTTGCTGCAATGCTCAGAATTTCAAGGACTGTTGTAAGTACTACAGTATTCGTTCAGCACAATCACAATTTTGAACATTTGCTAAATGAGTGATCATTAATCAAGAACTATCTGTATGGTGAAATAGAGCCTTGCATGTGTGAATAAATCATTCAGTGAATAAGCCATGGCTGTGTTTTCATCACATTTTGAGGTTATAATTTTCAATAGTAAAAGGAGAAAGATCTATACGATCTGAAGAGAAACCAGAGTATTAAGCTATACTTTTCAATAGATTCGGTTCACATATTTGTTTGTGACTTGAGGGAACCAAGTAATCATATGAGATTTCTTCATGTACTTACATCGATTTGCATGCAGTCACCGGCTAAATATGCATTGGGTATCTTAGAACACCAGTGCAATCTCAGAACTCTAAGACTTCCTCAAAGACAATTGGAGAACCAAAGGTGGTTCCTGTAATAAGCTCCTGACTTGTGGCTGTCCTTATCAGGGGTGGGTTTCACTAACCTTTGCTACCGGTTCATTCTTTGTCTAATTTAATTTAATTAATTCAATTTATATGCCTCCCCTCTCCGAAGACTCAGGGCAGCTCACAATACATTTTAAAAAATCATTATAAAAAACATTTAAAAATTAAAAACATTAAAAACTCATTCACGCCATTCATGGCCGGATCTCGCCAGATCACAAGAGCAAGATCAACGGCCCCAGGCCTGCCGGAAAAGCCAGGTCTTCACCGCTTTTCGGAAGGCCAATAAGGTGGGGATGGTCCGGACCTCAGGAGGTAACTGGTTCCAGAGAGCTGGGGCAGCCACAGAGAAGGCCCTCCCCCGCGGGCCCGCCAGCCAGCATTGTTTAGCTGACAAGGACAAGGGGTGTCTAGATAATAACTTCCTTTGTCTAGATAATAGTTCTTACATATTTCTGTCAAAGTTATTTTCCTTGGTTTTTCCAAAAATGCATTCTCATCAGTGAAATTGCTTTGCCAAAAAAAGTTTGATGTCTATGGAGATTTTCTATCATCCAGGTTATGGTTGTCACAAAGGTGCTTTTCCAAAAAGCAATTGTACTTTCTTGGGTTTTTTTTTTTTTTTTGAAAATGTTTACTTTCATCTAAGAAGCTGAAGAAGCTGAGAACTGAAGAAACTTCTTGGATAAGAAGTGAACCATTTTCAAGGAAAAAAACAAGAAATCCAGTTACTTTTTAGGAAAGCACCTTTGGGACAAAATTTCAAATCTTTATTGTCAGTGCACAACATATGTACAATGAGATTGGTTGAGCTCCCTCAGTGCACCCTCCCCCAACACAATACAATTCACAGTGAAGACAGAAAATCCCTAACCCAATAAATCATATTAACAAACACCCAGTCCTATTGCACCAGTGTGAACATGTTACACATTGCACCAGCCCTGCAAGTCCATCATACTACATAGTTATGATGTTATTTCGCATTCAGGAGTCTGACAGCCCACGGATAAAAACTGTTCTTCAGCCTGTTTGTGTGGCTGGCTATGCTTCTGTATCTCCTTCCCGATGGAAGGAGGGTAAAGAAGTGCTGACCAGGGTGTGAGTCATCCCTGAGGAGTTTCCTCACTCTTCTAAGGCAGCGATCCCTAGAGATCTCATCTAGTGGTATCAGGGGACAGCCCATGATGTTTTGTGCTGTGCTCACCACCTTCTGTAATATTTTTCTATCTGCGGCTGTCAAACCAGCATATCATACTGTAATGCATTAAGTGAAGACGCTTTCTATTGTGGACCAGTAAAAGGAGGTCATCAGTTGTTGTTCTACCCTATTTTTACACAAGACCCTAAGAAAATGGAGTCTCTGTTGGGCCTTCCTGGAACTGTTTTTTTCCAGGTGAGGTCTTCGCTGAGATGGACTCCTAGGAATTTAAAGGAGGAAACTCTCCCTACACAGCCCCCCTTGATGTAAAGTGAGGCAGAATCCTCTCTCTTCCTCCAGAAGTCCAACACCATCTCCTTAGTCTTGCTGATGTTCAGGTGCAGGTTGTTTTTTAAGTACCATGTGGATAGTTTTTGAACCTCCCCTCTGTACAGTTTCGTCTCCACTTGTGATAAGACCCAGTACGGTCTGTGAACTTAATGATCACAGTGGATCAAAAAAGGTTCAACTTTGTTATAAGAGCCAATGCTTACCATACAACATCTGCAAAGGCTGTGAATAAAGGCTTAGATTGATACTGGATGCCATGCTTTTCACAAATGGACTTCACCAAGGGGGTCACCTTCCAGTAATTATGTCGAGGCATGGTGGGAAAAAGGCTACATGAAAGAAAAGAGAGAGAGAGAGACCTGTAAGATGTCATACAGTCTAGTGCTCCCCTTCTTATAATAATGAGATAGGCATGCCTTCAAGCCCAACAACCTCTTCCCAAAGGAGCTGAACAGAAAGGTTTAGAAGAAGCACCTAAGCAGAGTTCTGGCATCTCTTGCCTAGTTTGATTGAGTTCTTAAGCAAAACAGGCAGAGATATATCTAAGATTGATTGCATGGTGAGTTTTCCTTCTGTGGCTATGTCTTGCCATTTTTTTACCCTTAACCATCTTCACAGATTATTGTAATGGGTCTTGTCAGGGTTCAGTGGCTGAAAGATTGAACAATCTGAATGGGAGGCCTAGAATGAGGAGACTATAACAAGCATCTATCATTGACAGTAAAGGGGTTAGAGGAAATCCAAGTCTCTTCTCCAAAAAGGGTGGATCGCAAGAGTGTATGAAATATTCAAAATCTGTGTTAAGGATATTCTTGGCTCATAACTGATGCTGTGGGTTATTGAGCAGAGTACCCTTTGAGTAAACGCATGAAAAGCAACTGGGAGTGGTTGTGAACAATCATAGTCAACACACAAACACAGTGAGTCCAAAGCAAAGTCCAAAAACTATCCAAGTCATACACAGATAATACGAGAGTTAAAAGATCAATCCAGGGATATTTCAAGTACAAAGTCTTCTTATCAGCTGTAATCATACACAATAAAACAGTTCTTGAGTTTCACAACAGGAACAAGTTCAATATCAAAAAATTCAATAAATAGTAGAAAGCAACATGTAGCTAGTGATCATGCAGAGAGATCAGGTAGAGAGTTAAAGCAAATAAGCAGGTAAAATGATGTAGTATCCACACAAGCCGTGATCCTGACTTCCCTTAAGTACATTGGCTACAGAGCTTAGCCAATCAGGATACAGGATGATGCAATACAGTCTTAAAGCAATATAATACCTTTCTGACTGCAAACATACATTGTTGGTTTATATATTGCCTGACCAACTAGTTAGACAAATAACCATTTCCTAACAATCTGAATGGTTATAAATTATGAGGGTTGATCTACATGTACAACTTGCTATAGTGCAGAAAAGTCCAGAACTGTTTCCTCTCAATGAGAAATAATTAAATATCTGTTATAACTCCTGTTTCCTGCAATAGAAAAAATGTGATTTCTAGCCATGTTCACTTCTGTTGGAGCCTGGCAAGTCTGTATCTCAACTGACTGAGTTGTGTACAGCTTTTGTAGGCCAGCCATTCATACTACTTCAAAACACTGAGAGGAAGAGCAGGAGAGGATGCTGTATGTGAGGAAAGACCATATTGACAGAAGACCTACCTGGCCAGAGAGGAGAAGGGCAGAAGAAAGTATTGCCCCATTGAAGTATTCAGTTTTGTTGAGAGTAAATTGGTTATGATTTTAGGTCTGGGATATCAGGAGAAGTGAAAGATGGGGGTGTGGCAGTTTGATTTTTCCTCAGGGAAAAATAAGGATGAACATTTGGAGAATAAGCAGGCAAAGGGAGAAGGGACTTAAGGGTTAAAGAACAAAGAACAGGCTTTGTAGGAGAAAGTAGGAGGATTCAGGTTAAGTTCTCAAGAAAGAAAGAGGAAATTTGTTCTAGGTAAAGCAACAATGAAAGATGTGAAAGTCAGCTAGTTATTCCTTGAAATGAGTCTGATGAATTATTAGAACATAAAATAATAGGGTTTGAAGGAACCTTGGATATCTTATTGAAGATTTTTAATCTGCATAATACTTATGTTCCTCTTCATTCGGGATCCTATGTGAAACTTCAGAAGACAAATATGGTGAGAACAACAGTGAAAATGTAGCAAACACAATTATCAAGCAATATCCCCTTTATTTCCTAAGCTCTGAGTTATTTGAAACTGTGTTACCCCCACTCCCCAAATTTCCATTTCCCCTAAGACAAATGTACTTACTGATGTTCAATTTGGAAGTTGAGGTGCCCTGTAAACCAGTCGTTGAATAAGGACTGGTTTACATTGCATGTTGCCTGAAGCTGAAACGGGAAAAAAGAGAGGAATAAACCAACTCTAAGAATGTAGTGATTTTGTTTCTGGCTGGACATTTCCTGCAGCTTTCTCAATCTGTACTCTAAGCAAGAAGAAAATTTTATACTTTGGATCAAAATAAAGTTAGTGTGAGAACTCCATGGTGAGTCCCATATAAGCAGAAAACTGTTATAATGATCACAACTTTAAGACTTGTCTCCCCTTTCTAGAACCCTGATTTTATTTGTGCCACATAAGGGTTGGTC
Source organism: Pantherophis guttatus (assembly GCF_059756535.1). NCBI lineage: Eukaryota > Metazoa > Chordata > Lepidosauria > Squamata > Colubridae > Pantherophis > Pantherophis guttatus. Next base: position 111,407,766 of record NC_142063.1, on the reverse strand, counting down.
TCTGAATCAGAGCTAGGCTTAGGTTCTACTTATCTGGATGGAATAAATTGATATCCTTAGAACTCACTGACCTGCAAACAAGGTGTAATAGCATGGTTCACTTTATAAATATTCTGCTTATAATGGACTCTTAATTTGGCCCTGAATTCCCACAAGGAAAAGGCAAGTTGAACAATTTACACCCATGGATGCTATCAAGACTATTACAGAACAAATATGCTTTCTCACTTGCAATCTGAACTGCAGAAAACCAAAATGACTTCCATATTATGTCTGCAATGACTCTGATCATCCTACCCCTGCCCCCCCCCAAAAAAAATCCAAACATATGGCTTATTGGTAAACTATGTTTCTTAATACAGCCTCTGTAATCTCAGAGAATAGCAGAAAATCTCAAGCAGATCTCAACCCCAAAAACCCTTCAAGGATCTACAGGTACCTAACTAGTCTTGTGCAATGTTTTAATCCCAGAGCAGATCTTGATCTGCATGTCCAAATATTTCGGGGGATGAGAGGGGGATTTTAAGGGGCAAAATCTATTTCATCCTACCTCATATCTAAGGACTATCAAAGCTTGAGATCAGACAGTTCTTGCCTCACACCAGTCTTCTTCCTCAGAAGGAGAATTTCATTTTTCTCTTTTGCCTTCTTCCACTCTATCTATTATATCACATATATATATGAATAAGATATGTCACCTGAAATAAGGGTGGGGGAGGATGTGCATCTCACCTGCATTGAAAGCCAGTCCATGTTCTTATCATAATCAATGGCCATTGGGATGTGGTTCATTTGTGTCACCCAGACAAACCAGTGACTTTCTATGATTCTAGGCAGCAAATATAAAAGCAGATTACAATTTTTGCAACCTACACAAAAATACAAATAAAGCAGTTTGGAAGTAGTAGAGAAACACCAAAAGAGGAGCAGAATTAGGGGGAAATGCAACTCGAAGAAAATTAAACAAAAGCCAAATATGAGATATATTTTTCCCTATAAAAAAATGAGCTACTGAAGAATTCATTATTATTCAGAGTAACAGTGGCATATTAAGAACCTCTACTATTATTAATAATAATTATAACAATAATGTTGTTAACAACTAACAATAACTCTTAACAATAATTTCCCATCTTTATTTTGTACAACTCAAAATGGTGAATGTGATGTTTCTCCTTTTATTTTTCCTACAATATCAACCATGAAAGGTGAGTTGGCCTGAGAGAAAGTGATTGGCTCAAAGTCACCCAGCTGGCTTTCATGCCTAAGGGACACCTGGAACTCACAGTCTCTAGCTCAGCACCTTAATCATCACACCAAATTGATTCTCTTTTTGATAGGAGAGGATTTGGAGTTGTAGATTTCCCTGTGAATTATAGTAGATTAATCTCTATTCTCATGGAGAAAATCTATGTTGTCACAAGAGTCAAAAACCATTTGATGGCACATAATCCATCAACCTTCATGGTAAAATTGGACTCGGGATGTAGCCTATTTAGCATTTGTTTTCCACTGAGAAAATGTCAGTATAATGGCTGGGAAGATGTGAAGAGAAAACCCTGACCCTAATTCTGATTAAAAGAAAAAGAAAGGAAAAGACATGCTCTTCTTGAGTTCAATTCAGGGGTGAAATGCTCCCAGTTCAGACCGGATCGCCCAATCCGGTAGCGATGGAGGTGGGTGGTTCGGAGAACCGGTAGCAAAAATCCCTGTCCCCCGCCATGCCCAGCTGAGCCGCGCAATCATCAGAGGCTTTTTTTTTTAAAGCATTTTTTCTACAACCTCTTTGGCTGAAAAAATGCTTTTAAAAGTAAAAAAAAAAAAAAGCCTCTCCAGCCAAAGAGGTTATAGAAAAAAGGAAAAAGGAAAAAATGCCTCTGCTGATCAGGCAAGTCAGCTGGGATCGTCAGAGGCTTTGAAAAAAAAAAAGAAAGCCTCTGCCAATCAGATAAGTCAGCTGGGATCATCAGAGGCTTTAAAAGCATTTTTTTTACAACCACTTCAACCGAAGAGGTTGTAGAAAAAATGGTTTTAAAAGTTAAAAAAAAAAGTTGGCCACGCCCACTTAGTCATATTCCCCCCCCACCAAGCCACGCCCACAGAACCAGTAGTAACAAATTTTACATTTCACCACTGGTTCAACTCTATGTGAGTGTATACATGGCACATCTTGGCGATGTGATAAAAGGGATTTGACATTCTCTTCTTCCAGAAAGATTTTAAAACTTCCAGGTCTAATCAACAACTCTGAAACTTCCAGGGGGTCTTCAATCCAAGTAATATAGCCATGGACAAAGCTGCTCAGAATCTTGGCCATTCCAAGATCAACTAAGGTTGACTAGATGTTGCCATCTGCTGAAAAGCAACTCTGAGAAGACACCATGCATCTATAAATGCAAAAAGGCATTGTATGTGAACATGCTCCATCCCACAACATCCTCTCAGGGAAGGCTGAGGCATTCCATTCCTGGTCTGAATCAGAGCACTCAAGCAAGAGAGAAAGCAAAATTCTGGTTTTGGGTCTGAATATTGATGTATGTATTTATTCAATTTGCCCCGACTGGTGTCCTCCCAACTGTGCGAGAATCAATACTATCTTAGAATGTCTTGAGAATTGCAGACCTTGAAAGCCAATACATATGGCTGCATAAGGCAAAAAGCTTTGCCTACAAGGACATGGCATGGCAACCCAAAGAAATCAGGAAAAGTGTGGGATCAAATGCAACTCGCCTGAGCAGGAGAAAGAGACCCAACAGACTCTTGAGATCTAGTAGAAATGAGTATGTTATGAAGAACCGGAGATAGAAGGTCACCATCCAAGCTAAATCCTGCCACAAAAAACAGAGAAATATTCTGTCAAATAGTATGGTGTAATCCCATACCAAAATGCATCTACAGAATCCTAAAAACGCACCTACATTTTTGCTATGGCTCCCTTTATTATGCTACAATAGAAATGCAACCTCCTTTTGAAACCATAATGGAAATACGACTTACCACCCAATTTTTGCGTTGAACAACGAAGTAGAAAACATACCACTGCAGGTAGAAAGGCACCAGAGCTGGTGGACCAACTAAGGAAGAATGCAAAGTTACATGTCTAAATAAAATCAACTCAAAGCAAAGTAGAATATCTGTAGCTCAAGGTTAAAGAGAGGGGTCATTAATGCTTTCTAAGCTTTGTTGTTGTTTTCTTGCAGGCATTTCATCATTCAAACTAGATAACATTATCAGTGCTGAGCTATGAATATTCTCCTGTATAGATATTTAATGATATCACTTTCTCTATTCCCTACCTACTGAATAAGAGGAGGGGGACTTTGTGAAGACTTTGTTAAGATTCAGATGTAGTGGTCTCACTTTCTTGCAAGCCAGAGAAGAATTGCGCACTCATTCATTGGCTCTAAGTGTCAGGAAGACCTAAGAATTGTTTTAACGAAACAAACCTCAAAGCCTCACTTGCCCAACAGATGTAAAATAATGCTAATATGTTCCTACTCAATAAGTAAGGTGTCTGTAGCAGTAGCAATAGCACATAGATTTGTTTACCATTCCATTGTGCTTTACAGCACTCTCTAAGTGGTTTGCAAATGTCATCATATTGCCCACAACAATCTGGGTTCTCATTTTACCAATCTCAAAAGGATAGAAAGCTGAATCAACCTTGAGCCACTCAGGATTAAACTCCTGGCTGTGGGCAGAGTTAACCACTGTGCCACCAAGCTCCTGTAACCATGGAGATTCCATTTGGTTCACTGTGGCTCAGTTCCATCATCGTATGCATCTACATCTATCATATTTTCAATTATGAAAAGGGGATACAGATAGTATTGAACCAGGTGGACCAGGTCTGTGTTAATCCTGGGATACAAAACTTCATTTGTCAGGTATGGTGCTGTTTGCCATAGAGTATTAAATATAATGTGATGGGTAGAAACATTTGAGATTATAATAGGGTGACATAAAACAGCTATAGTAATATTGTACAAAGGCTGCAAAAAAGGTCTCCTTCTAATGATACTTGACAGGAATATAACTAGTTGACATTTTTTACAGGAAAAGGTTATCCCCATATTTCCCAGATAAATAGGGTTTCACTCTTCCTTCCAACCAATGGCAGCAAAACCACACCACACACATACAAAAATCACTGGTTTCTTTAGTATCCTATGTGCCCTTAATAAGAATACGAATATCTCAAAAAGAAAATGATACTCACGGAGAAAGAAGTATTTGTGCTGGTGATTGTATGGCATGAACTTCTTTTTCTTTATGCCAAGCTGTGTATGGTGAGAAAGGTTCATAGCAAGTCAACATTCAACAAATCATACCAGATAAATGCACAAACTTGTCCTGGCAAACCTAAGTCCATCAATCACTCTCTACCATCCGTGCCAAAGTTATTTGAGCCAAAGTTAAGGATATCTTAGCAGTGCCAGTGTTTCCAAAGCCTATAAAAGATTGTACATATACAGTATATCGGCACAACACAAATGAGATTCAAACCCAGTCTAAAAGCAATTGCAGTTTCTTCAGTAAAGCCATCAGTTTTAGAAAACCACATGCAATACGTTTTAGAAGTTGCTAATACATAACACACCGCTGACTGAAGAGGTAGAGGTAGGTAGAGAATACAAGAAGCTGTAATCTCTTGGTCTACAAGAGAAGCTGGAGCCTATGTATCTGCACTCAGCCTGTATGACAAAGCCACACTCCCAGGAAAAGGAAGGAGCAACCAGATTAACAAGATGTCTCACAGGAAGGCCGCACACAAAACTCCAGAGAATTGCATTGGCAACTTCCCCTATTGTCTTGGGAGCTCACGATCACTAAATACTGTATATATGTGGCTCCCAGTAGGTGATATGTAGAAGATGGAAGACTATACACGAAAGGAAAAAAAGAAGGGAGAGCAATTGTCAGTTTGGAAGGAAGTGAGAATGGCATATGGTTCTAGGTGGAAACAGTTAAACCCACATGATGGGTGAAACAGGAAACTAAGGGGGCAAATTGTTTTCTATCATGCTGAAGTCCCTCTTTCTCTTCTCTTCTCTTCCTCCTTGCCTTTATATTTCCATAAAGAATACTGCAAATATGTCATTAGTCTCCAAATGTTTTTCACCCAAAAGAAACTAAAACCAGTAAATTGTCCTGGTACTTCTCTCCATTTGAAGAAAAGGGAAACACACCACAATCTTCAACTATGCTTTATTTCTAATAAGGCTTATCCTGGCAAATAAGGTGACAGCTAACAACCAATGAAGTTCTTCTATGAAATCTGGCTAGCAATTTAATTTAATTTAATTTAATTTAATGGATGAAAGGAATCCCTCAGACAAAGGAAGAGTTCAAACTGCTCTCGCATACCTAAGTAATTAAAGCAGTATGAGCCTAAAAGGAGGTACTGTGTGCAACTTTGTATGATTTCTTTCATCCATAATCTAGCCACTAAAAGAACTGGAATCCTTTAATAGGTTTTTGTTGCTGCTGCTGTGGCTACTGCAGCTGTCGCCAAGGAAATTATGAATAATTCATTCAAGACAACACATTAGAGAGTGCAGTAACAAATCTATTCATACTTACTTGGGGATAAACATATATAGTGAGAACCTAAGAATAGCCCTTAAGTGGTTCATCTTACTCCCACAGTTTGTTTCTGGCCAAGCAGATTTTTCTGAGGTGCCTCCAAGCAGCACATACCTGGTATGTGCCCCCTGCCCCCACAACTGAGTGATAACATTCACTCTTCAATACCAACAGACTAATCTTCCATGAATATAACCAATTCCCTTTTAAATCAAGCTGTTTTAGCTGCCACTATGCAGCCTTGTGGTAGAAACTCCACAAGTTAATTATACATTGTTCAAGGAAGTGCTTCCTTTTGTCTATTTTAAGCTTCCTTTCAAACAATTTTACAGAATGACTGCTGGTCTTATCTTTCCAGAGAAGGAGAACATTTCTCTCTGTCTGTATTCTCTCCACATTACACATGATTTTATATGTTCAGGCATGTTCCTTTTCAGTTGCCTTCTTTCTAAAATAAGGTGTCCCCAATTCTTTTGGTTTTGACTATCCGGAACAATTTAGAATAATGTGCAGCCTTGGCCACCTCACCACTTTCTGATTTTTAACCAACAAGCAATCCAGCAAAGGAAAGGCCTTCTTATCTATAGCTGCTAGGTTAATTTATTTATTTATTTATTTATTATTTATTAATTTATTAAGAGTCTCATCAAGAGTCTCTGATGAGAAATTTTCTTAAAGGCTTTTTGAAAATCCAGGTTAATAACATGCTGACATTCTCAAAACATTCTAGAAGGTCAGGGAGGCAGGATTTACTCCCCCAGAGGATTATTCTCAATATAAAAAGATATAGATGCATCTGTCTAAGAATTGGGTCCCCTTCCTGGGAACATTTCTTCGAAATTATATCCTTCTTCCCCAAGCCCTTTTTTCTTTCTCCCTGAAAGGAAAGAAGCTTTCCTCCTGGGAGTGGAGTGAGCCATCGCATTCCAAAAGATCCTGTGTATGTACCTGTCTGGTCGTCTCAACATCTCCAGCTCTACAACTTTCATTTCAAAATTGCTCTCTGTGCACCAAAAGCTCGTGACAACTTAAGCTCAAAGTACAAACAGTCATACGTCTGACTCTTTATGAACTACAAAGTACCTTCACCTCTGGTGTTCTATTTTTATACTGAACTTTTGACCTGAAGTAAAAAAAAAAATCATCCCATTTGCCACTCAGATTTCCCAATATTTTCATTTATTTTAAATCAGCTGTCCTTACTTCCATGACATTTAAAACCTAGCCATTTAAAAACATTTAAAGTCAACACAAATTGTTATTATTTTTATTGTTTTAAAGCTGTAGTTTTGACAAATATCAATTATTATACTTAATCTTATCGACTAAGTTTTTATGTCAAATATATACAAAAAAGGCCAGTGTTCACATAAAACTACATAAGTGTGCTTTTTTATTTGAAAATTTCTAAATCAGTCTAAGTGACAAAATAAGCCTCAACAGCATTTAACTATTAACTCATGTAAAGAGGCCCAGGGCAAAACTGAGTTTTTGAAGATTTCATTTTCCTTTCTAATTCATGTCACTATCTCAATGATGTAATTGATAATTTTTCCATTCTGTTAGATTCAAAAGTACAAAGTGATAACAATTTTTGAAGATCTACAGTAAAAGTATGTAGGGGCTACAAGGGTTGATGCTTCAGAACGCATGCAAAATTTCCCTCTTCACACAACATTCCCCAAATCCCACAAGCCTCACCTCTACAGAGAGTATCTTTCCCAGGGCAAATAACAAAGGATGCATGTTGAGATCAGGATCCTTGCGAAAGCAGTTAGGCTTTGCATGATGCTGGAAATGCCAGTGATTCCACCAGCTGGCTGGAGCTCCCTGCAAAACAAGGAAAATGCAAGAGGCCTCTTCAGGTATTTATTTCCTGACTAGGCAGAGCAAAATCTGAGTGTAAGGGGCCCAATCGTTCTTGAGCCCCAATGCCATGACATGGCTAAGAGCAAAGCCCATTTTCATGAAACTCACCTTTAAATGTCCAATCACAAATTTGTGAATCCAGTGGTTCCATTTAGACTGGCCAAAGACAGAAAGATGTCCAAAATCATGCTGCAGCCAACCGGCTTGGGCCTGGAAAACATTGCCATAGCTAGCATGACCACAATGCCTTGACTGCACACAATGCTTTTCCATGTAACGTGCAAAATCTTTGCTCCCAAAAGATTACACAGAGAGAAGGTTGAGGCGGGAGGAGAGAAGGAGAAGAGATCGGAGTAATACAATAAACAAGTTTAACAGGCAGATGGACTTAGATCTGAGGAGTTAAACCAGGGGTGTCAAACACACGTCATCACAGCTGCGTCACGTGACGTATCGGGACTTTTTCCCCCTTCGCTAAACTGGGGGTGGGTATGGTCAGGTTGTGATGCATCCGGCCTACAGGCCGGGAGTTTGACAGCCCTGAGTTAAACCAACAGTTTCATGAAAAAGTAGACTCCAAAGGGAGTTCTGATGAAAAAAAATATTACTAACATACTTGGAGAGAGTTTTCTTTGCATAGACGAGCATAGGATAATGGGCAATATTGCCCAAAATGGGAAACTAAGGATGATCAAATGAAAAGAGCTTTGATTACCATATTTGTTTATCTCGAGAGAAAAGCTGAGTTAGACATTAAGGGTAATGCAAATAGATACCTCTCCTCACAGAGGTCAAAAGTTACCACAGCTGAAAGATCACCAGAAGCGTCGCAGTGAGACAGTCGGGGAATTAGCGGGCTCTGATGAGCTCCGCAAAAACCCGGACTGACGAACTGCTGTCGAGCGGTCTTTGGACCAGAACCATCCTGTAGGGATGGGGAAGAAGGAGAGGCACCTCAGAAGACCGAGAGAAACAGGCAAGTTCCTCGAATGTCAGAGGAATTTCTCTCTAAATCGGCAGCGGGGGTGGCAGCCATTGCAGCTGTCACGAAGCTGGGGCAACCGGGCCAAGCAACGAGCAGGAGCAGTGAAAGGAATGGAGTTTTGAAGCTGGGTGAGTGACAGCCAACTCAGATGAAATAACAGCACTAAAAAGCTTTTAAATTTGGGGAAAAAAACCAGCGAGAAATTGGCAGCTAAAGGGAACAGGGGGGAAAAAAGAGGAAGTCGGAAACAGAATTTAAAGGGATAAAAACCTGAAAAGAAAATTGACTTTTGGAAGGAAATTATTTGGAGAACATTAAAGATCAGAAGAAATAACTCTAAATATGGAAAAAGGATTGGAAAACATAAGCAGATCCTTTTTTCCTCTTTTTTGAAGGTTAAGACAAACAAAAGAAAATTGAAATAAGCCCTTGTAACAGAAATGTTTTTATAAATTGAAAAAATATTTTTAAAAAAAGAGAGAGAGAAGAAAGTATTGCTTAACTGGGACTGGACTAGATTGAGTGGATATTTTTAAAGTGAAAGAGAAGAAAAGAAATTAGTAAAATTGTTAACTGAAACAAAATACTATGTTAAATTACCTACAGTATAAGAATTGTGGATTGTAGAGAGACATCTTCAGGAGGAAAAGAACGGTGCAACTTGTAACTTTTCTTTTGGAAAATTCTGAACTCTGAGATAACAGTGGTGAGAACTTTGGGGGAGGGTTTTTCTGTTTCCAAATGGCTTGACTTTGGGGGGAAGAAAGAAAAGAAAAAGAGATCTTTAATGAGACTTTTAAAATTGGAATAAGACTAATTTGGAAAGAGTAAAATGGAGCAAGAAATCAAAGAGATGATTATAATGATGTATTCGACTTTGAAAACAGAAATAAGGGAAATGAAAACAATGTTGCATGGAAAATCGAAATCTGAGGACTTAATAACTGAGATAGAATATGTTCAATTTGACAAGGATTTGAAGACAGAGATTGATGCAGAGATTGAAAACAAATAAGAAAATAAAGACAATGAGATTAATTATGTAAAATTAACTGAATATGAGGACAGTCACAATAAAAAGGAGATTTTGGGAGATTATATTGAAATTAACAATGGGAAAAATAAAGAGGATGGGAAGAGATAAAGCTAGATAGAGAGATGGAGCAGAAAAAACACAAAAAGCTTAGATGATTACACTGGGATTAACAGTGGAATGACAAAAAAGAGAGAAAAAGGTTGGAAAATACTAGGGAATATAGGGCAAAATAGAAGAGTCCAGGACTTTGATTCACAAAATGATTACATTGAGGTTAACAATGGTAAAACAAGAGAAAGAGAAAAGAGAGGGGAAACAATGGGTCAGATAGGGCAAAAAGGGGGGAATTCAAGAAGTTAGAACACAAAAGAAAAAAAGGGGAAAGAAAAGGGTAAAAATAAAAAAAAGGAAGAGAGAAAGGAAGAGAGAAATGAGAGAAGAATATGTTACAGATACTTAGAATTGAAATATGGATTGAAGCTAAAATATTTGAAAATTAGATTATGTAAAAAGAAAATGTATTAATGGACATAATGAATTAATTTTTATTAAGATGTTGGATGGTATTATTTGTGAAAATTAATGGGTATAATAATTGGGATATCATTTAAATACCTATACCTATATTACAATTGTAATAATTTGAATATTTTTCAACAATATATTTATCTAAGCAAAAAAGAAAAGAAAACTGAAATGATATAGGATTATGATTTAATTAAATAACTTATTTAATTGGCTTTTGTATAAATGGTATTGTTAAATAGACAGAATTTAGGAAAATAATTGGGAATTGTATTATGTTGCATTATTGGAATTAAGAACTCTGTTTAATTGTTAAATTGGTATATTTTTAAGATTAGAGATAAGATTTAAATTTGATGAAGTAATAATTAAATAAAGATTTAATGAATATTATATGAAGTAATAGCAAAATGTAAAGAAGTTTTAGAAATTGAAATAAGATTCAGAAATATAAACATGTTTGAACTGTATTGTTAATAATGAGAATTTAGGGTAAGAATTGTGAAATGTATTATGAGGTATTATTTGAATTAAGATTTAAGGTGGATTAATAGAAGGGTAACCGTTTAATATGATTAATATTAAATAATAATCATATTAACTTAATATGATTAAGTTAATATGAGTAAGCTTACTATAAGATGGTAATAGTTGAGATATGTGAGCCAAGATTAAGAAATAAATGTTATGGCAAAAATAGAATATATAAAATTGTGTTAAAGATGGAACAAAAAGTTGAACAAATTTATGACCGGATCAACGCTCTGTTCCAAAAAGATGTATTGTATGTTTGTCTGTGTGTTTTAAAAAAAATTTTTAAAAATTGCAAAAAAAAAAAAAAGTTACCACAGCTCTTCAGTTTTTTTGAAGCTTCAAGCCCTGCTCTGCTTCATCTGATAACAGATTACCTGGACAGTCCCAAGTAGCAAAGCGGTGATGAGGAATGGCACCAAGGATGTTCCAAAATACCACATATTGAGCCAGGCTGATACATCCAGCAGCAAAATGTGAAGAAGGGACAGGAGGAAGAAGAGATGATTGGAATTCAGCAGTCCCATTTTTTCAACAGTGGCACGGAGCTCACGGAAGTCCTCCACAAGTTCTTTCTACAAAAAACCACAGTGTGATACTTCCTTTGTTCTGAAGGCAACTTTATATTCAGAAGTGGACAACCTGACACCTTGGGCAGTGGGCACCTCTAAACCACAATAGTCTGAAGCCTTTAAAGTCTTCCAAAAATTATGACCAAAATATAACAATAAAAGCCATACAAAGGGGAAATATTCCATATACTGTATGTTGGGCAAGTAATTGAATCGACTTTTACATTAATAAAATTAAAGACAAATGTGGCTTTTGTCCTGACACTACTCAATATAGCTTAGAGTGATGCCATCCCTATTCTAGTTTCATGACAAAAGACTCTGTAATCAGAGGTGGGTTTCAAAAGGTTCTGACCAGTTCTGGAGAACCAGTAGCAGAAATTTTGAGTAGTTCGGAGAACCGGTAGTAAAATTCTGACTGGCCCCGCCCCCATCTATTCTCTGTCTCCCAAGTTCCAGCTGATAGGGAGGAAATTAGGGTTTTGCAGTAACCTTCCCCTGGATTGGGGACAGAATGGAGATTTTACAGTATCCTTCCCCTGCCATGCCCACCAAGCCACGCCCACCAAGCCACACCATGCCCACAGAACCGGTAGTAAAAAAATTTTGAAACCCACAACTGTCTATAATGCAGAGTGTATGGCCATGTGCATGTTCATCTTTGTTCACTTTTTAGAAAGCCCATTCCTATTGAGATATCATTCCAAGTTAAGTTTCTTTGCTCTGAAAGTCGGCACGTAAATATATGAAACATTTTACATCTTAGACATTTAATATTTCTCGCTCCAAAGATCTCCTAGATCTTGTCCCCATTTTGAGACTCTAATTGATCATTTTTGTTTTGTTCTGGTACTACACAGTCTTCTCTCACCTGAAAACTGCCTCTTAACAGGGGTGAAATGTAAAATCTGTTACTACTAGTTCTGTGGGCGTGGCTTGGTGGGGGGGGTATAATGTGACTGGGTGAGCGTGGCCAACTTTTTTTAAAAAAAACTTTTCAAAGCATTTTTTCTAATGCTTTGAAAAGCCTCTCTGCTGATCAGGAACTCAGCTGGGATCGTCAGAGAGGCTCTTTTAAAAATGCCTCTCTGCCAATCAAGGAACTCAGCTGGGATCGTCAGAGACTTTTCAAAGCATTTTTTTTACCACCTCTTCAGCCAAGAGGCTGCAGAAAAAAATGCTTTGAAAAGCCTCTGATGATTCCAGCTGAGCCCCGCGATCATCAGAGGCTTTTTTTTTTTTACTTTTAAAAGCATTTTTTCATCGGAAGAGGTTGTAGAAAAAATGCTTTTAAAAATAATTTTTAAAAAGCCTCTGATGATTGTGCGGCTCAGCTGGGCATGGGGGGGGGAGGGATTTTTGCTACCAGTTCTCCAAACCACCCGCCGCCATCGTTACCAGATCGGACGATCTGGTCCAAACTGGGAGCATTTTACCCCTGCTTTTAACATATCCCACTCCTCCTTACAGTATATTTCTGTATTTCCCTTTTTTGGGCAGGCCACCAAAGGAAGGTATATTTGATTTTGTTCCCAATTTTTTTTCCTGCAGATTCCTCATAGCATTAGCAAAGATATCTTTCTCAAGGCAGTTCTCAGAAAAGCTTACATTTTTGTTGGGTTCAAAACTGGGCTGATCTGCTGCAAGCTCCCCAATGAATAAAGGCTTCAAATATGTTCTCACTAGATTCTTGTCCAAATGGAATGCTGTGAAAGGATCCTGCAAAACCAAAACAGAACAAGGCAAAAATAATAGGGCTGTGTGTCCACACAAAATAATTCAGCAAGAGAAGCTTTGGTTTTTGTTTCAGAAGATGTCTGCTTTTTATTAAAGGAATCTAACCATAAACCTGGGGGGGTGGGGGAATGAAATTGAAGGAATCCATTCAACTCTTAAAGCTGGAGCAGATTTCGTTATCTCTTGTTGAATCAGGGAAATGTTGAATAAACACAGTTGTGGTGGTTAAAGATTTCCATTTTATTAGCTTCATTTTAGAAGCATGCTATTTTTTTCCTATAATAAATTGGCATTATCCCCAAATAATTCACATGGTTGTCCAATTAGTTTCTTCTGTAACCTTCACCAAAGTCCAAGTTTTAAAATTACCACCACCACCCCCCAAAAAAACCCCCACCAAAAAGAATCTGGTTCTCCCACCCTGCTCTGCCTCATTTAGTTTAAATTCTGCCTTGGTTTAATCATTTTAAGCATCTAGTCTTAAGCACTAGTCTCCAGCCAGCACATTGGTTCCAATGGCTTCTCCTTTTGATTTGAAATCCTTTGCATTCATTTTGCAATTCCTGAAAGGAATCTGAATGGAAGCCAAGACAATTAAATCCCCAAGTTACACTGTTTGCTTTTGACCACTAGATGCTGCTATGTTTTTCTGGATTATTATATTTTGTATAAAGTGTCTATTCTCAAACAAAAGAACTTCAGACAGATAAAACATCTGAGTAACAACTGATCAAATAAGTCAGTTTTATCACAAGCATCATGAATCAATAACATAATTTCATTCTTTTTATGTAGATGCAAATATAGACAGACAGACAGACAGACAGACAGACAGACAGACAGACAGACAGACCGGTACATACATGAGGTATTGTTATTTTATGTCAAGGTTGATAGCCATCCAGTGCCTTTGGCAATGAGTAAAACAAATGTATCTTCCTGCGACAATTAGCTTACTGACGACAGGAAACTTTAGTTATCATCAAGAATATATTCCGAATAACACTTTTTTTTCTGACCACTGTGTTCACAACACCTCCACCACTATCAAACTCTCTTATACTTGCAATAAATTATCTCCTCCATAATTACCTCCTGGGCAATTCTTTCTACAAGTGAATGATAGAAATGAATTGAAAGGTGGGCTACACAAAAAATATTCCATGCTTTATAAAGTAGTGTTGAGTCCATGAATATATGGGCCAGATTAAATTTCTTTAAATGTTTGAGAGTTTCATTGTTGCTGACAGCGTTCCAGAACAATCCAACTCCAATTAAAAACTCTGAGACAAGCTTCATCCCAAAATCTTCATTTATTGGAATAGGTAATACTGGCACATCTGGGAAAATCCGAATCTGAGAGTTCCGGGTTTTCCCTCAATAAATCAAAACTCCATATCCAGCCCCTGCACCCATCAGTCCATCACATGGCCCAATCACCATCCATCCCAAATTGACACCACTGCAACCACTCCTCCTCCAGATGCAGGAGCACCATAACCTTGACCGAAAAGAAGAATGCTATTATGTCTAACAAAACCCTCTATCAAATCTCCCCTCCTACTTTCCCAAGCACAAGAAGGTGGCAGCGTGGAAGCTTCCAAGGTTAATATGGCTTCCAAAGCTGACAGTTGCATTTGTACATAGCTCACACTCTCTCTAAGCTGCCAACATCCTATTGTACCATAGGAATAGATTTCTCCAGATATGTACCAAAGCCCAGAAAGGCCAGCTCAGGACATGCTGACCTGCTGTTGTACATATTGGGCAATATTAGTCCTTTAATTGGTGAGGCACAAAGAAAGGGCTTTAATCCTATTGTTGATACTGCAGCTTGGATCTCATTGGAGGAAAAAAAAAAACATCAAACCTTCCCTGGTAAAACTTATCTGAAGGGAGCGAGAGTGAGAGAGTGAGAAGACTGTCATTATCTGGTCAGTTTTTTTAACTGGAAATGGGAAAGTGGGTGGGTCATAGCCAGAGCTGAAGACTGTGGTACCATAAGTTTCAACCAATCATCACAATGGTGGATGTAAAACCTGGCAATAATGTCTGAAATGAAGAGGAAGGAAGCAATTTCCACAGCACTTTTTTTAGAATCACAGTGCTTTGTGTGTCGGCAAGATACAAATGGGGATCTGATTGTATACATTTTTTTTTCTTTTAAAAATAAGCTTGCTTGCTTTTCTTAGCATGCCAGTGAAAAAGGTCTTATTTTTTTAAGAAATTGGAATTATTCCAATATTTGCTTTCTTTACATGAGCAGCTTTATTTCAGATTATACAAAAAATATTGTGCTCTAGCTACATTAAGACTAAAGTATCTATTTCTCTCTAGTAAACTAAATTGTCTTAGATTATTAAAACAATTTGTGCACCTCTGAACAACATGGTTCAGGAGGCTCGCATAGCCTTAGCTTTTGCTATGCTTGTGATGAACTAGGCCCATGAAGTGTTTCTCAGAAATACAGAGAGATGCTTTGCCCTAATATTTCTCAGAAATTCTGAGCGGTTGAAAAATTGTTGCAATGCAAAATCACAAGGACTGGGTTTTGATAATAAGTTCACTGTGTGCACAAAAAAATCTGAGTACCTCCAAGAGTCCAATCAAACACTAAATATTAAATGTAGACATGATTCCCCTCAGTTAGTAGGATTAAGGAAAACTGTAGATAGAGGCTTAAATTAAATTTGTGTGAAAGATCCTATCAGTGAAAAGACTTAATTTAGATATAAATGGTAGCTCAGCAGTGACTATCCTTAGCAAAATAATTGGATTTTAAATGCACATTAAAGCAAATGAAAATTTTAGCTTCCATTCTCAGAGGCAACAGTGAGATAAAAATCAATCAATACGGCATTCTAAAAATCAGCTTTTTGGAGTTTTTTGTCTCCTGCACCATGAGCCAAATCCCCCTTATGCAGCTACAAAATCTCTCCAACAGATCATGACTAAAAACTGTTTTTCACCGTCATGTTTAGCCATAAAAGTATCAGAAAAACTCAGAATGTTACCAAGAAAATATACCAGTATTTGCAAAGTTGTTCTCAAAGCTTTACAAAAAAGTGAAAATTATATCCAGGTTACTAATATAAAATACTTCATCCAGAATTTCTACCTGGAATATCATGTTAATATATCCAGTCCATTAATTAAAGAACCATTTACACTACATGCCTGAACATGTCAAATATTCAAATAATATAACCTTCTGGAGATAAAGTCCACACTGACCATTTTTGAGAAGGGCAAGGGCCTTATGTATACATGGATGTGGTTAAGATTTGGGGAGCTTTTTCCCAAGTTTAGGAAGTTGATCTAGTGGTGAATCCCACCTTAGGCATGAAAGCCAGCAGAGTGGCTTTGGGCAGGTCACTCTCCCTCAGCTCAACCCACCTCATGGGATTGTTGTTGTTGTGGGGGGAGGGAATAGGAGAAGGAAGGTGTGTTGGGTATGTTCGCCACCTTATTTGTAAAAAAAATAATAAAGATGAGATACAAATAAATAATATAATGATTTTCCATTTGGTCTTTTTTAAGCATTGGGTGTACTGTAGGGCTTACACTATTGGCTTTGGTGTTTTCACCAAATAATAAAAAGCCAAGTCACTCTTTTTCACAATTGTGGTTCAATGGACTCAGATCCCAGCAAAAAAGAGGCTTGGTGAATGCATTTAGCCCTTTCCACATCTTGCGTGCAAACTTACAGTGGCTTGTTTCACAAGCCCTGTATTCAAGAATCCTGATTGAGCATTATATGGCAACCTGAAAGTGGGGAAGCAAAGCCATAGAAGTTTTTGCAGAGACTTGTTAGGGGTGGGGATGGGAGGAGTAGAAGAGCATTGCTCAATGGTTAAAGCAATGTTCGGCATGGAGGGCAACCTAAATTCAGATCTTGGAACCAGTCGATCCTAGAAGATCCCCACCAGAGAATTGCTGCTGCATTCTATTTGACAAAATTGAGTTAGAAGGATCAATGCTTTGCTTCAGGAAAAAGAGAAGCTTGCTAGGTGCCATTGCGTAAAATGAAAGACAACGAAGGCCAACAGCTACCACTTGAAAGCTTAGTCTCGCCCCTGGTAGTTGCTTTTTTCCTTAGTAGATCAAGAAAAAGGATTGCCTTTTGCTCATCCAGACACATTCGGACTTTTTTTTAACCCCCACCCTATTGGCCTTCCGGAAAGTGGTGAAGACCTGGCTTTTCTGGCAGGCCTGGGGCCGTTGATCTCGCTGTTCAATCTTGCGAGATCTGGCCATGGATAGTGTGCATGTGTTTTTAATGTTTTTAAAATGCTTTTATAATGTTTTTTTTAAAAAAAATATGTTCATTGTTTGTATTATTTTTGTTGTAAGCAGCCCAGAATCCCTTGGGAGTTGGGCGGCATAGAAATATGATTAATTAAATTAAATTAATTATTGGGAAGAGGCCTTTTTTCAAGAGGAGACATACAAGGGTACAAGTTATTGCCTGAAATGTCTGAAATGATACACCACAACCCAAGATCTTCTTCCTGATTATAATATACAGTTTGGTCCTTAGAAACAGAACGTTATGCACTTCCAAAGGAAACCGTTAGAGCTTCAAAGAGTTATCTTTTTTTTTTTTTTTTGGCCTCTTAAGTGGCCAGCAGTAGCATGAGTATTACATATTACGGTAGTTTCCTATTAATTATTGTAAAATTACATGATAGCTAAGCTTTTCCAAAATATCAAATGAGAAAAAATATCAGGGGAAATATTCCTGGAATCAGTAACATCCAGATGCCCAAGCATAGAATGGGTTGAATCTCCTTAAATATTCTCACTGGGGGAGAGGGGTGACCCTTCTCTTGGTCTTATCTTACGAAGGCTTGTTGTTTGAAGGGTATGTGTGAACCAGAGAAAATATTCTTTCTTTGCATGGCTAGGTTGAAAGTTTTCCAGTAGAGCAGCAGTTCTCAACCTGGGGGTCCCGACCCCTTTGGGGGTCGAACAGCCATTTCACAGGGGTCGCCAAAGCCCTCTCTCACACACACCCCACACCTTCACTCACCCTCACCCTCTGCCTCTGTTGGATCGCCGTTCATCGTTCGCTTACCCCACCCACTCCAAATCTATTGCTGCCTCCGGAGTCCCAGCTGATGGCTAGAGGGAAACAAACCAGTGGTGGGATTCTGCCGGTTCTAGGTGGTTTGGGTGAACCGTTTGTTAAATTGCTGGCTCGCCCCGCCCCTTGCCAATAAATAGTGGGGGTGGGGCAGGGCGAGGGGTGGGCGAGCCAGTAATTTAACAAACGGTTCGGTGTTTTTTTGCAATTTATTGGCCTCACAGCACACCGAACCATTTGTTAAATTGCTAGCTCATCCACCCCTCCCCTTGCCCCACCTCCCACCTGCACGGCGTCAGCCTCCCCTAGCCCAGGGCTGGGCAATTGTGACTCTCTTACAACCTGTGGACTTCAACTCCTGCCTAGCCCATTCTGGGGAATTGTGCAGAATTCTGGGAGTTGAAGTCCACAAGTCTTAAAGCTGCCAAGGTGGGAGACATCTGCTGTTACACTGTAGAATCCTTTCAAGCATGAAGATGGCCAAGTATCCTCCTTGAGAGACAACAGTTGAACATCACGAGGGCTGTTAAGAGGGCAGGGCTACATTTGGAAATTTTTGCAGGTGGTGCAATACGATCTGGTGTTTGCAATGGAGAGCAAAATCCGGCTTCTTCTCTCCGCTGTAAGTTCGGCATCAGGATTCCACCTTGGTATATTTGCAGCACAAGGCAGCCCTCCTCTCTTGCCGCTTGGGACTCGGAGTGGTAAACAGCGTCTGGTTTGGGGATCAGCCGGATTTTGCTCTCCATTGCTCTCTCAGCCCCCTGCAAGCTCTCGTCTCTCGAGGAGCGCGCCCTGAAGTGGTGCGGGAAACTTTGGTTGGGCTTCTCGAGAGATGAGAGCTTGCAGGGGGCCGAGAGAGCAATGGAAAGCAAAATCCAGCTGTTCCCGAACCAGACGCTATTTACCGCTCTGAGTCGGCAGGGAACGAGGGCTGCCTTGCGCCACAAATATACCAAGGCAGAATCCTGATGCTGCACTTACAGCAGAGAGAAAAAGCTGGATTTTGCTCTCCATTGCAGACACCAGATCGGCCCCTTGCAAGAGAATGAAAGAGAGAAAGTGGGGGAGAGTGGGAGAGAGAGAGGGAAAGAGAAAGGGGGGATGAGAGAAAGAGAATGAGAGAAAGAGGGGGAGAGAGCGAGAGAAAGAGTGGGGGAGAGAGAGAAGGGGGGAGAGAGAAAGAATGAGAGAAAGGGGGGAGAGAGAAAGAGTGGGGGAGAGAAAGAAGGGGGAGAGAAAGAATGAGAGAGTGGGGGAGAGAGAAGGGGGAGAGAAAGAGAGAATGAGAGAGAGAGTGGAGGAGAGAGAGAAGGGAGAGAGAGAATGAGAGAGAGAGAGTGGGGGAGAGAGAGAGAAAGAGGGGGGAGAGAGAGAGAAAGAGGGGGAGAGAAAGAGAGAATGAGAGAGAGAGAGAGAGTGGGGGAGAGAGGGAGAAAGAGGGGGGAGAGAAAGAGAGAATGAGAGAGGGGGGAGAGAGAGAGAAAGAAGGGGGAGAGTGCCTGAAGGACCCTATCCCGTCACTGGGAGTCCAGGTGCTTCAGCAAGTGGCACACTGGATTTGTATTAGTGGTCTGCGAAATTTAAAATTATGAACTTGGTGGTCCCTGAGGACCCCCCAAAAGGTTGGGGACCCCTATTCTGGAGGATTTAAGTAGCTTAACTGTGCTTGCTTACCAGAATTACAGAGTTGGAAGGGACCTTTGGAGGTTTCTAGTCCAGAGATCTCCAACCTTGGCAACTTTCTTTGCCTGGGCCTGATGCTTCCTGAGAGGCAGGGGGTCTCTCCGAATGGGACCCCCTCCCCAAAAGGCTGGCCCTAAAGCCCTAGCTCAGAGGTCTTCAAACGTGGCAGCTTTAAGACTTGTGGACTTCAACTCCCAGAATTCTCTAGCCAGCATAGCTGGCTGGGGAATTCTGGGAGTTGAAGTCTGCCAGGCTTAAAGTTGCCAAGGTTGGAGATCTCTGGATTAGAAGATAAATGATGACATAAATGATGACCGGTCAAAAGTGCAAGGACCTGTCAGAAATTACTTTTTTCAGCCCTCTGGATAGTCCTTATGTGCATATGGACTACTCAGAGAGCTGAAAAAGTTATTTTTGACCGGTCCTCGCACTTTTGACCAGTCCTTGAACTTATGACTGTCCTCACATTTCACGTTTTGCACCCTATCTTGTCACCGTGGTGAAGAGAAGCAGTTGTGAAATGAGTGACATGGTTGTTAAGAATGCTGCACGGGCATAAATGTGAGGATGGTCATAAGTGTGAGGACCAGTCAAAAGTGTGAGGATCTGTCAGAAATGACTTTTTTCAGCCCTCTGAGTAGTCCCTATACACATAGCCATGGCCACCCGGTCACATGACCAGCTAGCCACACCTACCCAGTCACATGACCTCCAAGCCACGCCCACAAAATAAGCCACGCCCACAGAACCGATAGTAAAAAAAATTAGAACCCACCCCGGTTGGGGGTCACCACAACATGAGGAACTGTATTAATGGGTCACGGCATTAGGAAGGTTGAGAACCACTGCAGTAGAGAATCCACCTTATAATTTTTATATGTAAAGGTGACTACAGCCTTCCTTCAACATATATTTTAAAGCAGGGGTGTCAAACTCGATTTCATTGAGGGCCGCATCAAGGTTGTGTTTGACCTTGGAGGACCAGGGTGTGTGTGGCTAGGGGTGGGCGTGGTCATGGTGGGCATTTGACACAGGCTCAAGATGCGCTTTTTTCCTTTTCTTCTTTCTTTCCACAGTTCTTTACTATAACCATTTTCCTATCTCTTCTACCAGATATAATGGTCAAACATTTATTACTTATTCTTCATATTCCACTAAACTTTTTATTTCTAAACTTGGCATATTTTTCGGACTATAAGACGCTCCGGAATATAAGACGCATTTAGCTTTTGGGGAGGAAAACAAGAAAAAAAAATCTGCCTCTGCCTCTGCCTCCCAGCAATTTATGTCCTTGCAGCAAACAGCCTGGTCAGCTTCAGCACAGCCTGATTTAGCACGAGCAGCTGATTGGCTGTTCGATCAGCCTCCCAGAATATTGCCTATCAGCTGTTCCAGGCTGTGAGGATCGCTGCCACTGCCTATCGCCGCCTCCACACGCCCCATTTTCGGCCTCCATCCGCCCCATTTTCGGCTTCCACATGCCCCATTTTTGGCCTCCACATGTCCCTTTTTCAACCCATTTCAGGCACCAGGGATCGCCACTGCCTATCCCCGCCGCCTGGAATGGGCCAAAAATGGCGCACGCAGAAGCCGAAAATGGGGCACACAGAGCCAGCAATAGGTGGCAGCGGCGATCCCCACAGCCTGGAAGAGCTGATAGGCGGTATTACATGAGGCAAATCCAACAGCCAATCAGCGGCTTGTGCTAAATCAGGCTGTGTTGAAGCCGACCAGGCTGTTTGCTGCAAGGAGGCAGAGGCCGAAGGGTGGGGACTGGCGGGTCGGCGGAGCTTTGGCAGCATTTGCTATATAAGATGCACAGACATTTCCACCCACATTTGGGGGAGGGGGAGTTCATCTTATACACTGAAAAATACGGTATACCCCATTGTTTAATAGTAATTGCATTTCCAGGCAGAAAAGCTATTTATATTATTAAAAGCTATTTATACTATAGCACAAATAACATGATAATACAAGACCTAACAGCAGAGATAAATTTCCAGGATAGTAAATAGAAATGGCTGTCAATTATAGATTGTAGATTAAATGGACCTACAGTATGTAAAATCTGGCATTAAACTGTAGTATTAACATAGGTTGTTACTTGTTTTCTATCCAAATCAGGCACTTACTTGAAGCCACATAATTGTAATTTAGTCCAATCCAGTCCTCCCGCAGCACTCTGTCAGCTGCACAGAGGCCCTTGCGGGGGGGCATGTGCAGCCCCCATGTGGCCCGTTTTTTTGGCTCCACGGCCTCCAGCAGCACTCTGCCGGCCAAAAACAGGCTGCGTGGAGGCCTTTATTCTGCTGTCACCATACTATGTAACATCAAAGTTCCATTTGTTCTTGGACATATATTCTAATACCTATGGTACCTATGGATGCTAACATGTGTGCTAACTCCTCCCCGGCATTTACCAGCAACATGTACTACTGATTTTTTTCTCATTGTTTTCATTTCATAACAGTTAGATGTTGTAAATTGTCAGGGCAAGCATTATCTTTATTTCTAGGAATAACTCTGAGGCCACAAAAACCCCAGGCATTCCAAGAAAATAATAATGTGGGTGACCACAGTTGTTTCACCCTGTACCCAAAGAAAAGGTAGCTATGATAATAGACAGCATCTTGGGTGGTGGCAGGAAAAACCTCAACATATTACCTTCTGATAACTATGACTGACCATGCCCTCCATAGTAGTAGCCATTTTGTGGCTACACTCTCTGAATTCTCAATATTTCCACTGCCTGAAAACTGAATGAAGGCTTCTGGTCTAAGATGCTGTTTACCCATGGCGGTGTTCTTAGAAAGAGCTAGAGATATCTTCATAGTCCAATTGTTCTACTGTCTCTCAGTGAACATAGCCAAAGTGACTCATGCTTCAGCTACCTTGAAGGTTTGTAGGGGGCAATAAGACTCCCTGCACATCAGAGGTGGGTTTCAGCAGGTTCTGATCAGTTCTGGAGAACCCGTAGCGGAAATTTTGAGTAGTTCAGAGAACCGGTAGTAAAAATTCTGACTGACCCCGCCTCCATCTATTCTCTGCCTCCCAAGTCCCAGCTGATTGGTAGGAAATGGGGATTTTACAGTAACTTTCCCCTGGATTGGGGAGGGAATGGAGATTTTACAGTATCCTTCCCCTGGAGTGGGGTGGGAATGGAGATTTTACAGTATCTTTCCCCTGCCACGCCCACCAAGCCACACCACACCCACCAAGCCACACCCACAGAACTGGTAGTAATTTTTTTTTATTGAAAAGTTTTACAAAGAGATTTTTCCCCCCCCCATTCCCCCCACCCTTTTCCCACCCTCCCCCCCAAGACTTCCCAGAGCAAAATACAGGGTATTTCAATTAACAATCATAAGCTAAATTAGCCTAACTATTCTTAAACTACCTATTCCCCCCACCCCCGAAACCTTAACTCCACTATAGATAACATAATACTTCTAAAGTAGAGTTTAACCTTCATTCATAAGCTATTTGATATTTTCTTGTCTGATACTTATTTTGAATATAATCAATCCATCTTCTCCATTCCGATATGTATCTTTCTTGTGTATGGTCCTTCAGATATGCTGAAATTTTCGCCATTTCCGCTAAATTCGCTACTTTCAATGTCCATTCTTCAATAGTAGGCAAAGAGTCCTTCTTCCAGTATTGCGCTACCAACAGTCTAGCTGCTGATATTAAGTTCAAGATCAATTTAGTCTCTAATACTGTACAATCCGTCGTTATACCCAATAAAAACAATTGAGGAGTAAATTTCAACCTTTTTTTCAAAATGTTCTGCATCACCCACCAAATTTTTATCCAAAATGCCTTGATTTTCTTACAAGTCCACCATATATGATAATAAGTTGCATCATCACATTCACATCTCCAACATTTAGCTTGCAAATTCAGGTACATACATGATAATTTTTTAGGATCTAAGTGCCATCTGTAAAACATTTTATAAAAATTCTCTCTCAAATTTTGTGCTTGCGTAAATTTAACATTTCTAACCCAAATCTTTTCCCATGTTTCCATCATCACAGGTTCTTGAAAGTTTTGTGCCCATTTTATCATACAATCTTTAACCGATTCCGTTTCTGAATCTATTTCCAATAAAGCATTATACAATCTTTTAATATGCACCTAACTTTGATCTCTAATCTGTTTTACCAAGTTTTCCTCATTTTGCATGACACCAATTTTTTGATCTTCCCTCCATCTAGCTTGAAGCTGACCATACTGAAACCAAGTATAGATTATCCCTTGTTCTTTCAATACATTTAAAGATTTCAATTGCAGTTTACCCCTTTCCATAAAAAGAAGTTCTTTATAAGTAATCACCTCCATTTTTTGTTCTGTACTTATATTTTCTATTGCGTGTGTAGGATTTGCCCATATAGGTATCTTGTAGTTTAGCTTATATTGATACTTTTTCCAAACCCTCAGCAACGCATTTCTAAGTATATGACCCTTAAACACTTTATCCACTTTTTTTCATATAACAAATAGGCGTGCCATCCATATAACAAATCATAATCTTCCATTTTTAGCATTCTCTCTTCAGTTAAATTAAACCAATCACTAATTTGTGATAAAACAGCTTCTTCATAATACAATCTTAAATTGGGCATTTTAAGACCTCCTCTCTCACGTACATCTTGTATAATTTTCAGTTTCACTCTTGGTTTCTTCCCACCCCAAATAAAGGTATTAACCAGTGGTGGGTGCCTCCCGGTTTGGTCCAGTTCGGCCGAGCTGGTAGCGGTGACGATATGACATCACCGAACCGGTTCTCCCCGCCCCCGCCCTTCCACCCCATCCATCCACCCATGTTATTCTTACCTTTTATTTGGTCCCACTCCCAATCTATTGCTGCCCCCTGAGTCCCAGCTGATGACTACAGGGAAAAAAATTGTTTAAACTCTTGCCGCGGGGCTTCAAAGGGCCGTCCTACAGCTGATCAGTGTTAAAAGCAAACAAATGAGTCGGGTCGTAAGTGCGAGGACTGGTCGTAAGTGTGAGGACCTTCCAGAAATGACTCTGATCAGCTAAGCCACGCCCACCTAGTCACATGACCTCCAAGCCACACCCACAAAATAAGCCACGCCCACAGAACTGGTAGTAAAAAAATTTAGAACCCACCCCTGGTATTAACCCCTTTTTGCCACTCCCTCAAGTTTCCATCTTTCTTAAGCACTGATATCATTTGGAACAAAAATAAAAACCTAGGTAGTACATTCATTTTTATTACTGATATCCTTCCTAGTATAGATAATTGTAGCTTTTTCCAATTTTCCATTTCTTTCTGCACTTTTGCCAAAGAACTTCATAATTGTTTTTAAATAATTTCGTATTTGAAGCTGCAATATATACTCCTAGATATTTAACCTTTTTAATCAGTTCATTTACCAAAAAGCCAAAATCCTTTCTGCTTCTTAGCATTTTTGGAGGGATCTCTTTCAGAACCAGCACTTCTTGTCCAGCCACTTGAACCTTATTCTTGTAGGAAGCTTGTAGGATGTCATTTCTGATCCTCCTGGTTGTAAAGTAAATCACCAAATCTCTTGGTAACTGCCTTTGTCTTGCCACCCAAGAATTAACCCTGTAGATTTTATCAATTCGAGTTGCCACATCATCTGGACTTTCTTTGATTAGCCCTGCAATTGCTTCTGCACAAATGTTCTTTAAGTTTTCTTGGCTCTTTTCTTTTAGCCCTCTCAGTCTCAGAGCAAATTCCATAGATCTGTATTGTAACATTACCAGTTCATCATCCACCTTCTCTGTTTTACTCATGATGTCTCCTATTTTGTTTTCCAGGTTCAAATTGGCTTCATCAATTTCTTCCACTCTCCCTTCCACCTGGATAATAAGTTTTGACAGTCCTGAGACTGCAAAAACAATATCATCTCTTATTTTATCATGCTTTACTGCAACAACTTCTTTGATTGACTTTATATCCTCCTCAAATTTCTTTAATTTCCCTTCCATAATTACTGTTAGATTATTCATAGCTGCAGCTTGATTATTCATGGCTTCCTTTATAAATTCTTTGAGTTCATTAAAAGAAGCCTCCTGGCTCTGTGAATCAGCCGGAAGTTGTGCTTTCTGTGTCACTATTGACACTACAGGGGACAACTCCCTCCACCTCTAGGAGCTCCTGGCTTAACTTGTTTAGAAGCCATCTTTTTTTAAAAAAAAAATAAAGATCTTTTTTCCTTTCACAGCCTCAAAGTCCCTTGAGCAGTTTTCAAAAGCTTGCAATTTATAGTCTATGATTTATCAAACAAAATAGTCTTTTCTCCACAAGCTCTCAATTTCCAACAGCTTTAATCCACTCTCAAAGTGCAAAGTTCTCAATAAATACTTTCGTTTCTGACTTTCACTTTCATACCCAAAACAAAGGTGCCATCTTCAGCCTCCAGCTCAAAAAGATTCAACTAGAAACAATGTAAATCCAGAGTTAAGCACTGTTACTTTTAAAGCTTGTTCTCCTGTTTCCGCTCTGCCTGCGCTTGCAATCAATCAGACTCACTTTTGACAGCAGGATCGGACGCGGCGTCTGGCTCTGTTTAAAACAGAGTTGTCCCAGATCCGGAGCTTCTTAGTGGGCTGACCGAGGAGCTCTCACCCTCCAAGCCTCTGGAATCCTTCCAGAGGACTTTCGGGGGAACATCTTCCAGAAGTGATGGACTAAGCTAAAATCCAAAACTCTAGAAGGATGAGGAGTGGAGGGAAAAAACATACAAGTCCTTTCAGGACCTTTACTATGTTGGTCAGTGTCTACTCAGTCATTCGTGTGGTTGCAGAACATACCTCAATACCTCTGATCCAGGGATTGAGTTTTTGCTTTTGGCATAAGGAGGTAAATTTCTACATTCCACACATACACAGTCTTCTTTGTTCTTGTCCTTCTCATCTTACTTTTGATCATAAACATTCTACAGTGGAAAGAACATTCTAGCAATGATTTTCTTGGATTAGGGTCTACGGGAGTGAAAATATAGTACTGTACAAGCTTTCCTCTAGTCCAGGAAAACTCATGCCACCTTAAAAAGTTTCCCTTACATGAACTTTTAAACAAGTTCTTTCATCCTGGTAGTCATTCTATAACTCCCAATTTTTAGAAAGTCTCCAATCTATTGCCTTCTTTTGGATCAGTGCTAACCTCAGAACTCAGCCATTATTAAGCCATTGTTCTTCTGAACATGTGCAGAGTGCTCTTTCTTTCACTACACAGGAGCTGCCCTCAGCTCTTCTGCACTTGTTGCCAGAGCAGAGGCTTACTGTGGCCCCTTCTCAAATTTTGATCCAAATAACAAATAGATCATAACACTGTTTGCTAGGAGAACAGGACAGCTCTGCCATACAAAGGACTTCAGCCTGGCTGGGTGGAGCCTTCCAATGTAATTCAGGGAAGGGGTAGACCACAGTGCTCTTCCTGGGAACACCTGTGCAGCATGGAGATAATTTCTAAGAATGCATCATGTGGACTGTGATACATGGAGGCTCATTCATTTAGCTTCAGATACTCTGCACTGTAGGTCCCAAAACATCTTGTTCCTGAAGCATCTCTCCATCCATGCTTCCAATCGAGCTCTCTGCAAGTGGTCTCCCAGCCTCCATCATCAAACCAGAGGATGCTCAGAAAGAATCTCTGCCTTCCCGCCTCTCATGTTCCCTCCCAGGCCCCCGACAGCTCAGAGGGATCTCCTCCAGGCAGTCGTCCTTCATCCCTTCCTTCCTTCCTTCCCTCCCTTCCTCCCTCTCTCACCGTGGCGTCTTGTCCAGCATAATGGCTGATCACGCGGGAACCTCCCGGATGCCTTTTGTGGAACCGGCTGATGTCGTAGACCTTCCTGTCAATCACCAGCCACCGCTCCGGCGCCCGGCTCGAGTAAGACTTGATCTCGTCCCAGCTGAAGAACCGCGGAGAGGGATCCATCCCAGCAACATCAGCCTCGAGGGACCGAGAGTAGCTCTCTCTCTCTTGCAGCCAGTGGCCCGGGCGGACTGAGCGCCGTCCTCTACCGAACGATCCGCCTGGCCCGGCCTCCAAGCCCGCCCCTCCGAGGCCCGATTGGACGGCCGCTTTCTCGGCCTTCGCACCGAAAAGATCGCCGGATTTTGCCCCTGGAAGGGATCCCCAGCGGTAGCCGGGTGCCTTCGCTCTGGGAGCTGGTTGCTTTGATGGAACTACGTGGTGCCTTTTGTTTTCCCTGCCGCAGCGCTTCATTTCTCGTGAGAATACCGTAAGAGCTTCGTGATCCTTTAAACAAACAAAGTCGAATTCTGGGCGCCTCCCTAACATTCCCAACAGATTCTCTTTATAGGAAATGCCTTGCCTTCCATTTGATGCTTTTGTTTTTAGGAGGAAGAAAGTTGGCACGTCCTTCCGAATTTAAGGCATTTTCTCCACCTGGTGCCTTTCAGATCTGTTGGATGACCCTTCCTATAATTCCCCACCAGACAAGACCATTGATTGATAGCACTTATTCCTGTTTTTCCCCCCGAATGCTCATCTCTACATCCAAATGCCTATTTGACAATACTGTATAGAGCATCTGTGCGGCCATTGTAAGACAACTAATTAGCCCCCACCACCCACCACCAAATCTGGCATAGAAACCAAAGCAAGAGAGAATTAATATGTATTATTAATGCAGAGATTATAACATGAGTATGTGATCATACCTGTGGGCTTCCATTTCATTTTAGGGTATATGTGTATTGGGGGTTGTATTATGTACATTGTTATATTATTATATATTACATTGTGTATTATGCACATTATACGTAATACATTGTATTACATATAATGTAGATAGTATACAATGTACATGTGTATTGTGTACATTGTTGTACATAAGTGCACAACAAAGGTGTTGTGATACCTGAGGCAATCCTACTCTCAAAACCACACATGTTGAAATAAATCACCCTGAAATCTACCCAATTTCCACATAGATTCCTGGACCTCTGTAGAAACGTTCCATTGGAATTGTGCAGTGTGTGAAACGAAGAAATCCTGATTTGTTATTGTCTGACAGTTCTCACTCACATCCGTGTACACTCTTGATCTGAATGGAATCTTTTGTGGTGATGTTCAAACAGTAACAACACGTGGCATTTGTTCGCCTCAGAGGGAGCTCTATTGATATCTTCATAGTTTTCCAGTTTTAAAAAAAATATTTGCAATAAGTATCATTCACCAGTTGACAAGATGATGTCATGCCTACAAAGACTTGAGGGGGAGAGTCCACTGCCAAATGGACAGCATCTGGTATTCTTCCCTGTGCAGTTACAATGAAGTTGGTTCAAAGTACAGAGTTGGTTTCTACTTATTAAAAAGACTCTTTTTTTCCCCTCTTCAATTATGAGCACCACAGACACACACACACACCCATCGTGTTGTTTATTTTCTGGGTAAACAAAAGTAAGTACATAAAGCACAGAAAAAGGAACATAATAAGCAGGTGAGAGGAACTATTTGAGCGGGTGCCTGGAAGAAGTTGCAAGTCTGTGTTTATGCCTAGACAGTCAAAGACCACTTGATACTAATTAAGAAAGCCTGCATGCAGAAAACAAAATCAAGATTCAAACTTGCTTTGGGATTTTAAGGAAGAATAAGTAAAGGAGTGATAGAGCTTGGGGGTGGAGTCAAAAGAGGAATCAGCCTAGAATCTCTACCCCTTCCCACAAGTGGTCTAAGTCCAACTCCTCTTAAATTCCATTAACCTTATCTAGCACCAAAATAGTGCTGACCGTTACTTGACTAGATTCTTGTGCATAGACACGAGCAATAAATCAGTTTAATCGGAACTTAATGTATGACTCTGGTCTTCTGCGCCTGACATTACGATCTAAATTAGTAATCCAGATTCACTTTTAAAATATAGGAAAAAACCCCAAAAGATGGAGGATAGCTCAAAGATCACATTAAACCCATTGGGAAGATAGCTTTATAAAAAGAGGAGAAGCTAAAGAAGAACATGCAAATGATTGCATGAATGATGCACAGTACATTTTGAATGAATGAATTATGCAAAGTTTGTTTGGAGCAACTCCATGCCAACAATTGTTACAGTGCAAGCCTTATGAACTATTTTTGACTATCTGACTCTCTGCC
This sequence comes from Pantherophis guttatus, assembly GCF_059756535.1. NCBI lineage: Eukaryota > Metazoa > Chordata > Lepidosauria > Squamata > Colubridae > Pantherophis > Pantherophis guttatus. The sequence continues at coordinate 111,378,027 of NC_142063.1, read as the reverse complement.
AAGATATAAACGCCCCAGAGAAAGGGCAAAGCTCCCATATCTTTATAAGGAACAAGAATTTCTGCATTAACACCTGGAAACCCAGAAATTTTTGCCTATGCAAAATGTACATGAAGGGCTATCAAAATGAAAAAAGGCAGGGATTTATTTCTGCCCTGCCTGAGGATACAGCAAGAACCAGAGTATGCAAGCTTTACACAGAGAGATTCAAACTAAAAAAAAAAAAGGATAAATTCCTGAGTGGAAGAATTACAGGTAGTTCTCAACTTACAACAGTTCATTTACTGATCATTCAAAGTTACGACGGCACTTAACAACCATTTTTCACACTTACAACCGTTGCAGCATTCCCATGGTCACATGATCAAAATGCGGATGCTTGACAACTGGTTCGTATTTATGATGGTTGCAGTGCCCCAAGGTCATGTGATCCCCTTTTGCAAGCTTCTGACAAGCAAAGTCAATGAGGAAGCTGGATTCACATAACAACTGTGTTACTAACTTGACAGTTGCAATGATTCACTTAACAACTGTGGCAAGAAAAGTCGTGAAATGAGGCAAAACTCACTTAAGAAATGCCTTACTTAGCAACAGAAATTTTGGGCTCAATTGTGGTCGTAAGTTGAGGACTATCTGTATTAAGGGCAGTCTGCCTCCTGAAGTTGTGGGGGCTCCCCCATTAAAAGTTCTCAAGCCAAGTAGACCAAGCTATTGGTCTAGGTAGGACAATCTGAGAATTCTTTCTATGGGAAAGAGGTTGAACTTGTTGTTGTTAGTTGTGAAGTCGTGTCCGACCCATCGCGACCCCATGGACAACGTTCCTCCAGGCCTTCCTGTCCTCTACCATCCTCTGGAGTCCATTTAAACTCATGCCTACTGCTTCAGTGACTCCATCCGGCCACCTCATTCTCTGCCATCCCCTTTTTCTTTTGCCCTCAATCTTTCCCAGCATTAGGCTCTTCTCCAGTGAGTCCTTCCTTCTCATTAGGTGGCCAAAGTATTTCAGTTTCATCTTCAGGACCTGACCTTCTAAAGAACAGTCAGGGTTGATCTCTAGGACTGATCCTTTTGATCGTCTTGCAGTCCAAGGGACCCGCAGGAGCCTTCTCCAGCACCATAGTTCAAAGGCCTCAATTCTTTTGTGCTCAGCCTTCCTTATGGTCCAACTTTCACAACCATACATTGTAACTGGAAAAACCATAGCCTTGACTATACGCACTTTTGTTGGCAGGGTGATGTCTCTACTTTTTAGAATGCTGTCTAGATTTGCCTTGTTTCTGTCTGAAAGGAACAGGATCTGATGAGGAAGGGAGGCATGAAATTAGCTAAAGAGCTGGTTGAATTTTTCCATCTTGGATGGGATTATTCTTCAGCCATATTTAACTGGTTATACAATATATAAAATTGTTCAATATCCTTAAACCTTTTTGGAGAGTCTAGAGTACGGATGTCAAACTTGATCACATCACGTGACATATCATGACATATTGCAATATTTTTTGCCTTTGCGGAGCCGGGGTGGACGTGGCCTGCATGTGATGCATCCTGTCTGCGGGCTGCCAGTTTGACAGGCCTGGTCGAGTGACCTATGAGAGCCAGTTTAGTATAGTGGTTAAGGCATCAAGTTAAAAACTTGGTCCTACCTTAGGCAGAACCCCATCTAAATAACCTTGCACCAGTCATTTTCTCATCTGTAGGAAGAAGACAAACCACATCCAAATAGCAATAGCCATAGCACTTAGACTTATATACTGCTTCATCATGCTTACATCCTTCTCTAAGCAGTTTACAGAGTCAGCCTATTGCCCCCAACAATCTGGGTCCTCATTTTATCGACCTCAAAAGGATAGAAGGCTGAGCCAACCTTAACCCGCTCAGAAGTGAGTTAGCCCTGCAATACTGCATTCTAACCATTGTGCCACCACAGCTCTTACTATAGGGACCAGTACAGGCAGCCACCAGGAATCAATAGTTCCTCAAAGGAGGAAGAGGAGGAGGTGGTATTCCATTTGCCATGTGCTTCTTTTAATGGGCGAGCCTTTCGAATTGTTAAAGAGAAGTAAAAGAGTTACTCTGTCTTTTTTTTAAATAGACTTTCTCTGTTCTTTGCAAAACTCCCCCTACAGTTTTTAATGAAATTAGCACCATCTTTGACTATTTTAATTCTTCCAAATAAAGGAAATTATATCTTAAAATTATATACCGTAAATAACTCTGAATTTCTGAGGGAGCTTGAGCTGCAGGGGATTCTCTGTATTTTAAAAAAACAGCAAACCTGCAAGCATCTATTTTTCTCATTCTTTTATCTTTTTGTTTCTTTTCAGTTTCTGCCCTACACTTTTTTTTAATCCCTTTTCCTATTTGTAATTCTCATCTTATTTCTCCCACACACCACCCTCTCAGTTTCCATCTCTCCCCTTCTCTCCAGGACACAGAGCACTTGTTTAATCAGAGCAACTTCAGTCTGCACTGATTTCCCAAGCTGTTGCTACAATGTGTAACCTTTTGCCTAATTGGCCACTGGCACCATGCTTAAAAGAAAATAGGGTGGATTAATTGGTATTCCCTTCTGTGGCCAAAGTTGAATGCCTCACAGAAAGATGTTATTTGGGATGCAACCAAGGCTGAAACTCAACTAAATGAGGTGAATTGGTCTTCTGCATAGTAACGCTCATGGTCTAAGGATATCTTTAAGCAATGGGAGGCTAGAGAGTATAGGGTCACAAAGCAATGAAGTATCTGCTCTTGGTACAATCCGGCACCCATTTGTCAATGCTGACGGTACTCAAGTGTTGCACTCAAGGTGCTTATTACCTTTGATACTATCTTTACTTTCTTTTGCCACACTGTTATTAATTTATAATTTATTATAAATTAATTTATAGCCAACCATTGTGGGCTTTATGGCTAAATTCAACATAAATATCCTGGCATCCAATCTAGATGTTTATTTTCAAGTTGGAAATCCTCCTCCTAAATCTGGTGACATTGTTAACAAGGGTAAAAGATTTGCCTTTCCATCATGAATTATTGCTTGAATCCCTGATTCCCAAACTCTGATTAGTTTTTTTCCCCAACCCTTAAGAGTGTTGAAACTATAACTGCCAGCATTCCCAGCTAGGATAGCCAACTCGGGGAGCTGTGGTCCTTAATGGAAAGACAATAGGTTGGAGAAAGCTTTTCAGATGTTTACAGTATTTTGAATTGGAAGATTAGCTGAGCTCAACCATGCAGGTGTGGGTGGGGTATCATTTGGTATATGTGACCTAGCTCTTTAAGAGAGAAGTTTGCAATGCATTTTTTTTCCTTTGAATGTCCCTTTTTCCACATTTCTATTAGTCCCCACTAAGCATTTGAAAGCATGATGTACCACAAGCAAGCAAAGAGAAGTTTGTGTGGTACCACAAAAATATTTCTGCCTCTCCAAGTCTTAGGTGAAGTACCCAGAACTCTAAGAAAATTGGCTGTTAAATGATAAATGTGAATCTTATGAGAAGTCATTGTTAAATGTTTAAAGCGTAACCCTATATAAATGAATGAGATTAATTTGAATGCAGTTTGAAGAATGTAATACTATATAATGAAATATAAATAGTAATAATAACAGTAATTACTAAGTAATTATTTTGCCACACTGTTATAAATTAATAACAGTAAATTATAAATTAATAACAGTGTGGCAAAAGAAAGTAACGATAGTATCAAAGGTAATAAGCACCTTGAGTGCAACACTTGAGCACCGTCAGCATTGACAAAATCACCATCAATTAGTTGCAGAAGGCAGCTTTGCCTGGAACAGCTTAAATCCTGTGACAATAACTTTAACAATATCAATTAAAATCTGTCTATCGTTGGTCCTTGGGAAGGACTTGATAAGTGGACAAAAAGGCCAAATCTGGTCTGAACATCTAATTGGCTGTGTAATAACCATGATAATAATAATCATTGGTAACCTTTAGTCTCAAAAGACTATGGTATTGTGCTCTGGAAAGAGGTCCTAAAACAGCATCTGGTGTGACTAAAAAGGCCAATTCAAGAGTGGCAATCCCTTCCACACTGAGGGCAGATACATTCTGTCCCCTGCCCAGCCCCCAGATTTTGCTTGTTCTGGGACTGCCTCTTTGCCTCAGCCTGCCAAACAAGTGTCTCTTCGAATTTGTGAAGGCCATGCTGCGTCTTTAGCCTCCAAGCTAAATGATCAGAGGTCAAGGTTTCCCAGTCATTAATGTCCATTCCCAAGGTCTTTAGATCTCTCTTGCAGATATCCTTATATTGCAGCTGTGGTCTCCCTATAAGGTGCTTTCCCTGCACTAATTCTCCATACAGGAGATCTTTCGGAATCCGACCATCAGCCATTGCTGCAAACTCTAACAGGAATGTGGTCCAGGCCCATTACCCAAAGGCCAGACATGTCCTTTGGCTTGAAAAGTAGCTGGTCTGCTAATATTCTGGTGTGTGCTCTGTACTATGCCTCATGGGAGAAAGGTGCTCCATGCTGGGAATACATCTGAAACTGGCCAGATTGGCCAACTAGATGTGCAGAAACTGGCCCATGTTGAACTGTCTCAGCCAACATTAAGGGAGAAGCCAGCACTAATCAGGATTTTCTCGGCAGGCTAGCTTTACAGAAGAAGGCTTTCAGAGCTCCAGAGGAGAACAAGGTGAAGCAGCATTGGTAGGAAAGCAAAATAATTGCTTTACTTCATGGACCAGGTTTGACAGAATGTCCTCTTTTAAACTTTTACCCAAGTGAAGCGACTTTTCAAACATTTTGTGCCACATCCCATTGTCATCCTATTAGCAGAATTCTCTCCACAGATCTAAACAGGAACATGGTATACATTGTTTGAGTGGCTTTTTTAATGGTAGAAGTCCCAGCAAATAAAAGCCTATATTAATAACCTGGGTGGGGGAATGATGTTTGGTCTGCTATCAGGAAAAAAAGGGCTTCATCTTTATTATTATGGTTCATTGCACAATCAGCCGGATGGTGAGACTGGATCTGGCATTTTGTCTGTCTACTGAGTTCTTCCCAAGGACCCGAGAGAGGCATACAGTATGTGGATGTTTGATGGTGTTACAGATATGATTGAAGGATGTAAGCTGTTCCAAGTAAGCCTGCCTTTTCCAATTGACTGATGGTGAATTTGTCAATGCCAATAGTGTCCCAAGTGGTGCTCCAATTTCTTCAATTATTATTATAATTATTTATTATTATATATAGAAGCATAGAATATTTATTTTAGAAATAAAAGTGATGCCAAAATTGTTTTTTTTATTACACAACATAAGAATCATATAGAAATCAGTTGGCATTCTTGTAATGGGAGAAGGAAGAGGAACTAAAGTTACCTAAACAGCAAATATCATAGACCTGTTCATACAAAAAATAACAATTGTTTAAATGTTTCTTTCATTCTCTAGATTCTAAGTGGCACACACAAAGTTCCTGACAGTCTTTCTCCAGACTCTTTATCCATCCCAAATCTCTTAAGCTTCACAAAGTGCCTCAGATTATATTGTACACCTAAAACTGGCTGCATAATGCATATAATTGTTTATAATTTACAAAAGAGTAACAAAACAGAGAGATACAGGAAATAGCTGAGCATAACCTTCAAAAACAATGATATTTGGATATTATTATACTAAAATAGGATCTCTCTCTCTCTCTTTCTGACACCTGTGCATAGAAGAATTAAAGCTGATTATGGACAAGTATATTTCCTATGGGTACTGGTATATTTGATGGGAAACAAAGATTTTATTATGCTGGGAAAAATAAATGGAATATTTAGGAGCAGGAAAGGGTGAATCAGTTTCTTTGGCATGTATCTTTTCTGCAGTTATAAAAGATACATTTCAGAACAAGAAATATAAGAATAAATTGTTGAAGCATTGAGCTATGATGAAGTAAGCCTACGTTCAAATCACTGAATGGCTAGTCACTTTCTTTCAGCTCAGTCTGCCATACAGCAAGATAATTGTGGGGAGAAAATGGAGATTTGCTCATATGAGCCACTTTGAGTTGGTGGAGGAAGCTTTCTATCCAGTCATCCAGTCATCTATTCAGGCTGTGGGCTCTCTAGATGATGGTGAATTACAACTTCCAAACATCCACTGTGAGTGAAAGCAAGAGATTCTGGGACATAAGAGTTCAGCAAAAGCTGAAGGGTTGCTGATCCCTTCCCCCCCTCTCTCTCTCTCACACACACACACATGCACACACGCGCACACAGGTCTTGCAAACAAGCTGAAGCCCAGCCTAGGAAAAGACTCACTCATGATTATACAAACTTTTGTTCTGATAGCCATTGTGTCTACAGATGTTTAAGGATGGATCTCAGATGGCAGTTACCCTGTTCTATGTGCCAAACACCAGAAGAAACCAGATGT